>NC_140612.1:29580288-30210288 GCF_057381915.1 Diplotaxodon limnothrissa
TATCAGTTTATATCTGTACCAACGCAATAAGGAGGACGGATCAAAATAATAAATCATAATTCCACAAGAGAGACCAACAAACAGCACCCTCATAGGCAAATTAACTTGGTGTTTGAGAAGAATATGGAAGTCATGCATGACTGAATGGCTTTTAGTTCAATCCAAATTAAGGTATCTTTAAAGTCGAGTATGTTAAGAGCAGAGATGGGTAACGCATTACAAGTAACGCGTTACTGCAATCTGATTACTTTTTAAAGTAATGAGTAAAGTAAGGGATTACTATCGCAAAAACGGTAATTAGATTACCGTTACTTTCCTGTAGGAACGCTGCGTTACTGCGTTACTAAAACCGTGAGTTTTTTGCGAGAATGTCTCATGACAATGAACTTTTGAAAATAAGTAATCAGTAAAGTAACGGGATTACTTTTTTGGGGTGTTAATCAGTAATTAGTTACTGATTACTTTTTTCAAGTAACTTGACCAACACTGGTTAAGAGACATAATTGTGACTCATTTGCATGTTATAAGTAAATAAAGAAATCCCTAAAATCCACATACTTAACAAAACAAGCACCATGGGCAGAAACAGTACAAAAAAGATGTAACTATTTTGAAAGATGTGGATTTTATAAAGCAATAATTCTAGTGATTCTTGAGATGCATGATGGGAAATGTGGGCTCAAATCCACTGTTTTGGATTTGATGATATTAGACGGTAAAAACATGAAAGGTCTGGTTTCTGACTGTGTGTAAAAGATTAAAAAAAAATCACTGTTAAAAAATCGAGCTGAGTGTTTTCACAAACCACATTGCCATTTTGAAACTGGACATGGCAAGTGTATACCGAGGGTACAGATCAAAGGAAAAGTAAGGATGATTTATCACAGACCATACAAGGAGAAGAGGAGTCGCCTCTTGCTGGTCATTAGAAAGAATGCAGGTTTAAAGATTTCACTCACTTCACTTTTCATACCCCAAATCTACAACCATCCTATGTACAGACCATAGATATGCTTCATTATTATTATTATTATTACTCCTGAATCTTATCCAACCTGTACGTAAAATACTAAACTAATAGAATAGAATTTTAATGGAATAAAACCGCTATTTGTTAAGAGCAGAATCATAGGACTTTATATTAAAGAACTCCTAATTTTAATTTGAATTATAGAGCCAGATCAATTAGTATACTTTAAATACATATTAGACTGAGCAGTGGGGAAATATATATTCATTTAAATCTATTTTCCATAAACCTTTCTAGATCTTGGAAGATTTAGAAAATTTTCAGCACTGTGCCAAATCCGGTAAATTAAATCAGTGTGTAGCCAAGAAAAGAAAGCTGCACCTGGAGAACACAGTAGGGTTCAGTCTTGATGGGAAATGTCATCTATCATCAAGAAGAGCTGCTTTGTATTACATCCCTCCCCCAGTTGCCATGGTTTCCAGCTGCCACTCAGCTGCAGGGTTCCTAATTATGGGATCTCTTGAAGATTACTGCAACATGTATTTTTTGTCTGCTTATTTTGTTGGTTTTTGTTTTTTTAGCCCTTTATCACCATTCCTCTTCCCCGCTGTTTTTCTTTCCCTCCTTCTTTCTCCCCTTTCTTTTCCCCAGTCAAGTCTGTCCCGTATTTAGCAGGTTAAAATAAAATAAACAATAAAAGGCGAATCAAATAGACCAATACGGCAAGGCTGGGTTGGTCGATTTGGTAAAGTAAATCCGTTGGGCATCTTTCTTTGCCTTTAGACAATAATTCTGATGGCAAAAGAGCCAAATGGGACAGGTCAAAAAAAAAAAAGAAGAAGAAGAAGATTACTGCAACATGCATCAGTTGCATGAAGTATACTGCAGCTAAGGAACATTATAGACTGTGTGTCTATGCTTTAAGAAATTTTTTTGATGCACGAGCATGTGCAGGAGTGGACAGTTAATGAACGTGCACGAGAACCTTCTGTTGTCATTTCCACAGTTCGCCATAACATCCTAACGCCTAACGACATCTATCTATCGCTCTCACACAGACGGACACACAAACACAGACATCTGTTGGATGATCTTTGGCACATCGCACCATGTCTCTGCCATAACCAGAAGCTGACAAAACTGCATTTGCTTAATTGAACAAAATGTTGAAATGCTACAAAATGATTAATATGTCTATAAGCCTAAAATGTTTCTAAAATGTAACATTATTATGTCCTGTTTTTGCAGAAAATATGTGAGAGTTAAATTCTTTGAACAAATATTTGGGTGTACAGACCAATAGCAGCTCAGATAACCTTAACCAAACCTCAGAAGATGACCTCAGAGACCAGCATATTTCTTCTTTCACCTGATGTTGCTCGCTTCTTCTCTCTTCTTGCTCAGTGTGGCAAAATGCATCATACACCCACAGACAGTGTAACATAGTAATAAAATATTTGTCTGATAGTTGCCTTGAAATGTTCCAAACAGTACTGACACTATCAACATGGTTTAGTTGTTCATAATTCAAAGTCAATACTCAAATGAGCTCAGTTTTAGCCTAGTGGACAGCTAAAGGACAGAGCTAATGGCTACCCGTCAGTCAAAGCAGCGATGCCCCCCAAAAAGCTCATTTTAAGCCTTAATAACATTTACATCGGAAAGTTATAAAATAAATACCTCCACACAGTCGTACTGAAGAATTAAATTAGCTGTAGAAAACAAAATGTCTTTTGCACCAGACTGTATACATGTTCATTCATGCTTCATAGCTAAACACTTTAACATGGCATGTGTTGCTTTTTGAAACGGCCCCAAGTGGTCGGTGCAGGAACTGCAATTTTTGAAATTTGCCTTCTTTTTTGAGATGCTGCTTGACCACATATGCAATGGCGTGTCCAGCGGGGTGGCCTGGGGGGGCACAGGCCACCCCCCCAACCAGACTGGCCACCCCAGGTGCCACCCCAAAGGCAAAACAATAAAATTCAATCAAATATCAAATGTCCGATTATGTTTTCACGGTGACGCTCAGATATCCGAGTGTAAGTGAATGCAGCATCGGCTTCTGCGCTATGTGCATCACGTTAGCAAAGGTAGGAGAGCCAAGCACGAAAGACGGCACTACAGGAAACAATTTTTCGGTGAAAGAAAATGAGGACAGAATAAATGTCCCGGTAAGTAATATTAAGTTTGTTGAGTTTAGTAAACTTCGGTGAAATTAGAATACCAAGGAAAAAAATAACACTTAAAGAATTATTGCAGCCGTGGAATATTTCAGACAGTATGCTACTGAGGGGAGCTAACATAAGAGTTATGAGTTATAAGATGTAATCTAAGTCGTAACATTGCTGTATGGAGCTGCAGATTTGGTTGCAGGTTAACATAGCTGGACTGGCCATCGGGCTTATTTGACTTATTTTTTATTTTTTTTGTAACGGCATGAACAATGAGAGGTGGTGGATTGGCCAGATGCAGGTCGATGTGTAGAAATAACTCCGTTGTTTGGTGGTGGCTATGGCGGGGCTTCCACAGAGGCAGCAGGTGGATGAGGGAAGGGGAGGCAGGAGGAGAGCCCCGAGGCAGCCACCAGTCCGAGTGTCAGGTGAACTGAACTTCAGGTAAGAAGTTATGACCTGCAGTCTATCTGGGTCAGATATAAACTAAGTTTAGGTGGAGTTTATTTTCGTTGTGCTGACTTTTTACTGTCAGTTGCAATAACTCATACTGCGTTCTAGCCAGCTTGACGGAGTTTTTATACAGCTGTTCGGTTGCTATGATGTTACTGATAGTGAACTTTATTTTATTCATAAGGTTAGTTAGTAGAGTTGCCAACGGCTCCTTAAAAAAATGGAATGGTCCCTCATTCAGAGAAAATATTACACGTTTCGTATTGAGCTGAGAAGAGACGCAGTTTGTCCCGAACTTCAGCTAGGATGGAAAAAGACACAAAGCTGGATTTATTCTGTCTTTATGCTGCACAGCTGCCTCTTCTCTCATCCTGCCTCTCCTGCCTCTCCTGTTGCTACTTCAATCATGAAACTGATCAATGATCAGCTGATCAGCTTTTCTCTCTTGTTTATTTATCGCCCACTTTGCGCCAGAAACAGGAAACCAGCAGATGTTGCGCTAAACAACAGCAGCACGTTTAAGCTTGATCAGCTGTTGTTAGAATGTATTTAATATTAATTTCTAGTATCAGCTGATGTTTGCTGGAGCCACAGCTGTAAAGCTGCTGGTCATGATGTCTGTTTGTATATGTGGTGAGAGGGAAACATGAAACCAGGAGATGTCCTTACTGAATCATCAGAGCTGAACAGGTGATGGAGAAACAGGTTTACCTTTTAGGTGACATGAATGAGTTGAAGGGAAGTTATGAACTGTTTCTGAGAGACAAATAACACCAGGATCCTTTTCTAAGTAGCTGACAGCTGGTAACTGTGCAGGGGCGGGTCTAGCAAAGTTTTGCCAGGGGGCCAGGTAGGGCATTAACAGGGAAAGGGGGCACAAAGACATACTTTTCTTTCTTATTCTCAATTTAAATATCTAGCTTTTATTAAATAATTATCTAAATCTTACAACCAAAGTTTTTATCTGACGTAAAATGTATAGAAATCATACATATACCAAAAAGACTGTACATCACTGTCACCACAGCGTTTGTTTTCATTCAAAGTCTTTATGGCTTTACTACCTGGTGGGCCGGTCTCTAGTCAAAATGCCCGAATTTCTGTCCCAGTCCAGCCCTGCAGGTTATACTGGCAGTGTCACCATGCCAGCTGACTGTATTTCATCATCAGCCAGTGCTGTTCTTTATCAATATTACCAAAGTTTACCATAAGGCAGCATAGAAAGTATTTACTTGCTTTCAGGTTTTATTCAAATATTAGTCTTTTCAGTTGTTTCTCCACTTTTTTCCTGTTTCAAAATCAAACACCAGTTTGTGAGAAGATTATCTTCTTTTTTTAACAGGCAGAGAAAGTTTTACATTGGAACTGGCTAATTTGTCAATTGTTTGTTACAAATGTTCGTATTTTAATATTCAAAAATGTTTTTGCCCAAAACATATGTGCACTATATGTCAGTAAAAATACTATGCAAATATTGATGTCCTTGAATGCTGAGTAAACACTGACAAAGCACTGATTGTATCTCTTGTACTTTATCAACGCAGTATCTAAAAACTTTGCACCGTAGTGGTTAAAATCTCATTCTAATAAGAGTTAAAAGTGCATTTGGTTATTAGGTTTATAAGATTATTGAATTATGGTTAAGGGTTGGTAGAATTTTTTTTTTTAAAACATTATCTGCCAATTAAATCTGCCACCCTTCTCCAAATCTGTGCCCCTACCTGGCCCCCCCAACAAAAATTTTCTAGACACGCCACTGCACATATGTGTGCCAGTTCTTCTCACTGCAGCTTTTTACAAGTAAATGACAGTTGTATTTAATGGCTGAAGCATGCAGGACTACATCCAGGGTATAGTAAGAGTTGAGCAGCACCCCTTGAGGTAAAACTGAGTTCAAAGAGAATGAAAAATTATAAATTGGGGGGGGGAAGCTGCACTGTATCTTCTGTATCTTTGAAATATACTAAAGTAGCAGAGAGAGGGGACTAGCAGTGAGCTCAGCATTTTGCCGCTATCATGTCCTGCCATTGACCTAAATCTCCTCCTCTCTCCTTGCCCACAGACTTTATTTCCCACAATCCCTTGGGCTAGCTCCTGGGCAAGAAGGAATGAGTCAGAGCTTCTGAGCAGTGCAGAGCCTACTTTCTAAAAGTCGTGAGGCGCTTTGGATGTGAATACACATATATTGCAAATGCACTAGCATATATCATGTACTTTATTTAAATAAAGTACAGTTAGCTAGAAGAAATCTGAATCTGGATGTTTTGACTCTACCAGTACCTACTGTAAAACACAGTCTGAGATACTACTATAATACATTTGTGTGTAGACTTTTAGTAATACATTTCAAAAACTTTTCACACATTATGTTGCTCTTACACTTTCGTAAGCAGTCCACAGTTTAATAATCCACAGTTTAAAAAAACTGTGGATTATCAGTACCACCCCCTAAAGAAATAATATGGTTTCAAATAGAAATGTAGCTTTGAGGCACGGATATGATAGGAGACGTTTAGAGGAAAGCCCTTCAGACAGTGAGAAGCCCCCTTGAAGCAAAGGAAAGAGGAATAAAATCACCAAACATAATGGTCAAGACATCCTGTTTCTACAGCTGAAAGTGAGTATCTTAAGAACTCAGACTGACACACAGGACATTCAAGGACAGTAGTCATGGTAACAGGAGCAGTAAATTCACAATGTGCATAAAACTTGAGGGGCAGGGAAACTGTTTGCACCAGTCTAATCACTTCAGCTGACATACAACATGCATGCACTTACACATCCACATGTTACCTTTGAAGTCATTGCACCTGGATTTGAATGGAAGCTATTTCTATTTCTATCTATCTATCTATCTATCTATCTATCTATCTATCTATCTATCTATCTATCTATCTATCTATCTGTTATAGCGTTATAAGGGTATAAGGTGGTGGGCCAGCAGCGACCTCTGGTGGATCTTCATGAGAAGCATATTTGGGTCTGAGTTTAAGGCTGTCTATAGATGGCACGTGATCACTAGAAAACACATAATTAACAATATTTTTAAAGAAAGACGAGCGTTGCAGTTTCAGGATATAGAACAGGAAGATTGCTGATATTATAATAAACATCAACAATGCATCCACTCTGGCAAGTAAAAAGGTCAGTTTTGCAAGTCATCAAAACTCGAGTTAACTCCCCAGAAAGCTTCAAATGTGGGTGTAGATGTTTGCTAGCAGTGAAGAGCTAGTTCAGTCAAATTCCAGAAATAAAAATCTCACTTATCTCAAGTGGCATCGAGCCTTGCAGTCAGTTTCTATTGCACAAGTTGCCCCTGAGATTTTTGGCAGCATCACAACACAATAAAGGCGCATTCATTATTAAAGCACTATGCAGATTGCACTTTAAAAATGTAACACCAAGACATTCCAGCTTTCCAGAACAGGCAGACATTTGGACACTTGTCATAGCCGGGCACGCACAAGGGACAATATTTTGGTATCGATGCCTCAGTAAACAGTGCCAGTGAGCCGACATGCACAGAACCTTGCAAACTAATTCACCTAACTCATTATGTGCTGTGCCAGGGATATTCCAACTGTGGTTTGCCAGAATGTCTGTAATGACTCTTTAAAACCAGAAGCTTATTATGCTAAACTTTTATTCCAAGAAATAGTCCCGATGGAAAGTGTTTTCTGCGAAGTTAATAAGCAGAGTTTAATACACTGCTGTGGAAATGTTAGCTATGCTCCCTTACCATCACCAGTAGAGCTTTCATCTGTCTAAAATACACTTACTGGCCACTTCATTAGAGATACCTGTCCAACTGTATGTTAATGCCAATTTCTGGCAGCAGCTCGATGCATTTCAGTATGGTGAAGACTACCTGTTGAAGTTCAAATAGAGTATTAAAATATTTCACCAACTGCTGATCTGAATGTTTTTTCCACACAATCATCTCTCGGCTTTACAAAGAATGTTGAGGGAAAAAAGAAAGAAAGAAAATATCCATTGAAAGGCAGCTCTCTGGGCAAAAAATGCCTTGCTGAATCCAGAGAAGGGCCAGACTGCTCCCAACTGAAAGGAAGGCAACAAATAACCCAAATAACCACTACTAAGGTATACAGAAGAGAATTTCTGAATGTCAGACCTTGAAGAAGATGGGCTTCAGCAGCAGAAAACACACTGGGCACCACTCTTTTCAGCTAAGAACAGGAAGCTGAGGCTACAATTCATACAGGCTCGCCAAAATTGGGCAACGGGAGATTGGAAAAATATTGTATGGTCTGCTGATTCTTTATTTCTGCTGCAACATTTGGATGGTAGGGTCGGAATTTGGCATTAACAACGTGAAAGCATGGATCCTTTCTGCCATGTAGCAGAAGTTCAGGCTGATGGTGCAATGCGAACCACCTAGTTCAGCCAGTTTACCTAATGAAGTTGAGCATAAATAAACAGTGACTCTTCTCCAGAAATTCATTTTCTGTGTGGACGTTCCCCGAAGATGAATCCAATGCTGGTGGGTCTAGACTTCCAACATGACTTTAAATGCAGTCAGAATCCAAAATTACAAAAATGTAATTATTTAATCAGAATGACATAGCTGTGTTTTCTCAAACTAACACACAACTGTCTCAATTGTAAAAAGGGTTCCATTATGCAAGAGTCACTTCTTCTATAGGCTCTCAAAATCAGAGAAAAGGCCATGCTTTTTTCCTTATATCAGTAATAAAGTGCCTGAATGAGCTGTTTTGGTTGGCAGCCTACTGTGATGTCTTGAAAGGCATGGCCAGTCACCTCTCCTCAGGAAAGTCCAGCTCTGGAATGGCGGAGTGTAACGCAACAGACATTAGGAATATCAATTTTAGAGCATAACTTGAAAACAAACAAACAAACAACAACAACAAAACAGGTGTATACACACATGAAAGAATGAATCTACATGGTGTTATGAGCAGAAACCTGAGAGACACATTCCAGGGTCAGAAGGGTGCCCTTGGGACCTTTAATTGTAGGAGGGTGAGGGTGGATCGAAAGGTTTTTTTTGGCATGAATGAGAACAAAGACGCTTGTTCTTGTAACAGAGATGTTTATTTAGACAACTGAATGCATGCCAAAAAGAACTGTGTTACAGCAGTGGTAACTTTCAGCTCTCTCACATTTCTAACTCTGAGGGAAAGACCAGATTAGGGACACAACAAACTTTTGAGCGTTGGTAGGGAACACTATCTTGCCCTAATTTATTGCATTGACACATTACTCTTGTCATGAACTCAGAGGGCGCGGGGAGACAGGAGGTACCATTGTTGAATCAAAGATTAAGGAGCTTGGACCTTAAAACAGCTTTGGCTAGGATATCATGAGTTGTTAATATCACTGTTTAGCAAAATTAATTCACACATTGCGTTGAGGAATTTTTTTTTTCCCTTTCTTTTTTTTTTTTAACCTCTCACACAAAACACGTAAAAAGACAATAAAAAAGATGCACTTACTGTAGGTAGCATTCACATGCAGTATAATGTGTCTTCTCCTCAGACTAGATTTAACATTTTTCTCCACTATTTCTTACAGAAATTCACAGCTAATGTTTTTCAGTTTGGGGAAATTATCTTACACATAATAGCTACTGGATGAAAAATGTTGATGGGATCGGGAGAAAATAAAAGAAGAGGAAAACAGTGAGATGATCTGGTATGAAAGGCAAAAAGAGACAAAATTGTGCTTATTGTTGGTGGAATCTCTGTCAGACGTTTTGTTTAATGAACACGCAAACCCCTGCACTCATGCTTCTAATTCATGTTCAGCTCCCTCAAAAAGGGGGATTCCTTCTTGACACACAGACATCCGGCCACTTGGTCCATCAAAATTGTTTTGTTTTTTTGCTGCTGTTGCCATTGTTTCTCCAATATACCGATGAGCCAAAAATACCATAATATCAAAAATAAATGCAACCCTTTCACAAAACAATGAGCAAATAAATAATAATCAAGTGGTGTTCTTGTACTGTATATGTACTGTATATACACAGAGAGTTACGTTTGTCGTATATATGTACACAAACAACTGGCAGTCTTGTTTCAGACTGGGCTTTTAGCATAGCGGACAACTGGGATTTGTGCCCTATAAATCCCAGAAAAAGCAACAACAAAATAACTTATACACAGAATCCTTGGGAGCAGAAGGGGTTACGCACGCTGAAGACTACTATGTCGCCTGCAATTTTTGCCCCCCAAAAGTAGAAGCACTGGTTTCGAAAGGAAAGCAAATTTTAAAAAAAGTAGTAACTTTTTGCTTTTTAGGAAGGGTGTAAAAAAAAAGAGCCTCTTAAAATAATTAGCTTATTATTAAAACATAACAACAACATGCACGATGCTTTCCGAGCCTCAGTTGGAGAGGGTTATGATGAAGCACTTTTGCACAGTTGCATGACTTTGCAGTGTTTTTTTCATTTCTCCATCTAATAATGCTTCTGTCCTGCGAAAAACACCGGTGCCATCTGTGCACATGTCGAGGCGAACCGCAGCCCCTCTGTGCCCTCCTGTGAGCGTGCTGCTCGTCTTGAATTGAAAGACGACATGAGAGGTTCTATTCTCCTCTCAAGCAGTTCTTCAAAATAAGAGTTTTGAATCCTTTTCTTTTAGCAGTTCTATGCTCAGGTCAAACGGGCCAGCGGCTCGCACTGAATTCCCGCTTCTTTCAACGTCTCCACGGCTGTCCTCCCAGCATGCTATGTCCATTTGCTTACCAACAAACACCTCACTAAACATTTTTTTTGTCCCGGTCTTATTTTAGTAGCTTATGTACAGGAGGTTGAAGTGTCTGCCAGCCAGTATCCCAGGCAACCAGCATATCCTCACACATTTACAGTATGCATTCCAGTTTTTCAGTCCTCTTCTCATCTTTGTCCTTTTCACAGGTTGTGTGCTTTTGTGTCTGAATGAGAGCTTCACTGACGTTACATGTGTGGAGTTCATGTTTCTACCTAAAAAGTGTTTCAGATGTTTTGCTTTTTCTGCTGTTATGGAGAGGTCACTGAATCACACATTGCATCTATAGAACGTATTTGTGTGTTTTTGTGTGGATGCGTGGGTTTGTGCTTGCATGTGTGTCGGTCTGGTATAATGTGTCCTTTTTTTTTCTTTTCTTTTTTTTCAAACGCTGCGTGGAGGTCTTTGAAGCTCATGGGTCCTCCTGTTGCGTCCCTTCTTATTTTCCTGCATCCGTCTCCACTTGGTTGCATGTTGGCTGCTCGCCCGAGATCCCCCTGCGAGCTGAGAACCAGCTAGCCTGGCCTGCCCCTTCTGGCCATTTTGGGTTTTCTGGTTGTTCTTAGGTGCCTCACTGCTCAATATACCCTTTTGGGTATTCTGACTGAGTGTTGGCTCTTCTACTGTTAGAGCTCCAGCCTGATGCCATGGCCGACTGAGAGGTGGACTGGCTTGCTGTTTCTGAGCAGTGGGGGCTAAAGCTCTAGGCTGTAATGCAGAGTTGGACCCGCCTGCGCTGTCAGGCTTGCCCTGACTGTTGCCGTTAGGTGTCTTCACCCTCTTCTGTTTGCGCTCTTTCTTCCACACTCTGTCACAAAACTCCTCCACGCTGTTTAGCTCTGGGTGGTCCAAGAGAGACAGGAAATCTCGGTACCACATCCTGTGCTTGGCCGAGTGACCTGCGCCACCTCCCGCGCCAGGAATTCCAGGCAGGATGTCACCCAATCTCTGGGTGGGGATGACCTGGAGGTTGAGGCGTAGAAGAGGCTGGATAAAGCCGTGTTCCACAGCCTGGCAATGGTAGACCCCGGTGTCAAACTGAGTGAGGCTGCGTATCAGCAGACCTTGGTCTGTACGCAGCACTCGGTCATCTAGCTTTATCTGAAATGAAACAAAGAGGAAGACAAAGAACACAATGGGTGAAAATACTGAAAAAAATAAAGATGGAACATGAGAATGAACCAGAGTTTTTAAACGTACATATTCGATAATCTATATCAGAGATGTCTGACTCAATTAATTCACACTTGTCTTGCACTGCTCAAAACTACCCAAAAATAACCCATTAGAAAAACTCTTTCCAGAAATCATGACCCAGTTACTCAGAAAAATCCATAAAGTTTGATGTGAGAAGTTTTGTGACAGAACTATACAATATTCCTTCTATTAAATTACACCCCCAAACCAATTTCTAATAATCAGATCAGGATTTCTGGAAGGAGATACTGCCATTTACCCCCCTTACATTCAGGGGAAGGGATATATCTCTACAGCTGGTATCACTTAACCGAGGAAAGTCACATCAGAAAAAGAAAACACGTTTTACATTATAATGTCAAATTTGGTCAGGAAAGAAGAAGAACAATGAACAAGGGTTCAAAGGAAATGCCTTGTTTCAGGTCTCACTGAATACATGAGTATTGGTAAGAAAGATTGAAGCAAACTCCAAAGGTTCCTTTCAAGCTAACGCTGCTTCACACTGGAAAAACTGCAGCTACATCAATCACCTGGGCTGTCAGCACAGAGTGATGTTGTCCAGAAAAAGTAGAAGCTGGCTTAAACTTAGCAGCAAATCATGCAGCAAGTGTGGGTGGGCACAGCAAATTCTTATTAGGTTAATTTCTTAGCTGAACACTATTTTTTGCTGAAACAGTAATATCCTTCCATATAAAATTATTAACGGCTGTGTTTCACATTTAATACACCCTCTGACTTGTGGATCTATTACACAGCTGGACTTTTTTGTATCGTATTTCTCTTTGCTTATTGGTACCTAAAATACCACGCCTAGAAAGGCCAGCTATAAAAATACAGCCGCAGTACAAAAGTTAATCTAAACACCCACACCCAGTGGTTTTCACCCTTTTGGGTCTCTGAGGTTAAAGATTAGAAGTGTCATAAGTCACTACATGATGGAGCAGGAAAGGTGGAGCCCTGGATGGAGATATTTTGTCTGAAGAAATCTAACTATGTGTAATATATTTTATAATCATCTAGCAGTATATTAGCAAGTCATCTTAGGCATACACACCTCAAGCTTGCGCTCGTCGTTGGGCTTCTGCAGTTGCCAGTAGATGAGCGCTCTTTGAGACTTGGGGCTGCACTCTAGAAACATACTGCTGTTCTCCACACCAAACACACTCCTGTCCTCCACGCTGTCCCCTAAGCCATCCATGTCATCTGCTCAATGCAAAGCACATGCAGACAGACTAATGAGACGCAAATGGCATGAGGAGGAGACAGTGTGTATGTGCTTGTATGAAATTATTAAGGTACCGTGATGCTGAAGGTCTGAACACTGGGAAAGAGGATCTCCATTTCTGATGTCTTGCCGTCTGGTTCGCCTGTGAAAAAACGACAGTGAAACTGAATGGAAGTGGTGGAAACAGACAGCTATGAGGACCTGTGGAAAACTAAGTAAACTGCATGATTCAGTAGCTTGCAGCACTACCTTTAGCAGCAATAACTAGTTTTCTGTATGACTTCATCAGTCTGTCACATCATTGTGGAGGAATTTTGGCCCACTCTTATTTACAGCACTGTTGCAGTTCATTCAGATTTGTTAGCATTCATTTAGGTCCAGCTCTCTTGAGATCAATTTCAATCAGGTTGAGGGCTGGACTTAGACTGAATCACTGCAACACTTTTCTCTTTTCTTTTTCACCCATTCTGTTACAGATTTGTTGCTATGCTTGGAGTCATTGACCTGTTGGGTGATCTTGTCTCGGCCAAGCTTCAGCTGTCGGACAGATGACCGCACGTTAGCATACCTTAGTACACAGAGGAGTTCATGGGGGACTCAGTGACTGCAAGCTGCTTAAGTCCTGGGGCTGTATAGCAAACCCAAATTAATACCCCACCACCGTGCTGGCTGTTGGTTTATGGTGTTTGCACTGATATGCTGTGTTTGGTTTTCTCCAAACATGGTACTGTGCATTATGGCCAATTCCAGAAGTCTAGTGGTTTGTTCACATGCAATTTTGCAAACCTAAGCTATGCTGTCATGTTCTTTTTAGAGTGAAGAAACTTTCTCCAGGTGATCACACCACACAAGGCATACATATTTGAGTCCTTTTTCAATTGTACTGTTATCATCTTTACTCTCAGTTGGCATGCTAAATGTTAGGGTTGGAGATGTTGCCCTTAAAGTTTTTACAGTTTATCTGAGCCTTGCGAGGTCTGACCTTGGGGTGAATTTGCTGGAAGATTGTGGAATTATGTGGAACCCAACTCTTTTTTGTACATAAATGAGTTTAACTGTACTAATTAAAGTGGATCTGGACAATCCTAAAATGTTTCAATTACTGTCAGTTAACTCTTTTAACCACATGTAACTATTAGCTTCCAATTCCATTGCTGTAAGCTAATACTTGATTTCATAGCTATATAATTACACAAACAGTGAACAGATTTGACCTGCTTCTCCATAACGTTTAGCTAAGAGTTAGCCGACACTGTTAGCTAACAAATTCAACAAATCACTTTTTATCCAAATGCTATTTAGCCTTTAACATACAACATTAGCTAATAGTTAGTTGTACATTTAGCAAAAAACCCCCAACAAAAACATCTTTTTAGTTACTGAATGTGTTGCAACTGTTTCATTTGTTGACCCATGTCATTAGATTTCTGTTTAATTTCTCAGTTTTCTTTATTGCAGGGTTATTACCTTACAATATAAAGCACATTGAGGCCACTGTTGTTGTTATTTGGGGCTATATAAATAAAATTTTATTGAAAATCATTACCCATGCTATCAGGTAAAAACTGTTCAACTGTTTTACAGTAAGTGAGAGATCTTAACCGTTTATTCACTTTGTTTCCATTGCTTTTTTATTTATATCTTCTATGAATTTCTTTTGGCTGCTACTACTTAGTAAATTATACTTTTACTTAACTTATCTAAGATTAGCTTTGCAAGTATCCAGTGGTATATTTGTAACCTGCAGTGTTGGGACTAACGCGTTATTAAGTAACGCGTTACAGTAACTACGTTATTATTGTGGTAACGAGCACGGTAACTAGTTATTATGCCAAAATCAGGAACGCGTTACTCGTTACTGGGATTTAGATTGGCTCGTTACTCGTTACTTCATGTAGTGGCTATCGCGGAGCTTCCACAGATTCAGTAACATTAGAAAGTGGTGGAGGCAGCAGGTGGATGAAGGAAAAGGGACGCAGAAGGAAAAGAGACCCGAGGCGGCCGCCGGTCCAAGTGTGAACTGAACTTCAGGTAAGAAGTTATGACCTGCAGTCTCTCTGGGTCAGATATAAACCGAGTTTAGGTGTAGTTTATTTTCGTTGTGCTGACTTTTTCCGTACTGCGTGCTAGCTAGCATGACGGAGTTTCTATACAGCTGGATGGTGCTATGACGTTAATGATGTTGAACTTTATTTTGTTCATAAGTTATTAGAGTTGCCAACCATCCCGTCTGGTATTCAGAGAAAATATTACGCGTTTCTTATTGAGGTGAAAAGGAACAGTTTGTCCCGTAATTCAGCTACAATGGAAAAGGCACAAAGCTGGATTTATTCTGTGTCTTTGCTGCACAGCTGCCTCTTCTTCTCTCATTCTCCCCCTCCCTCTCCCGTTTCTACTTCAATCATGAAAACTGATCAGTGATCAGCTGATCGGCTCTCTTGTTTGTTTATCGCTCACTTTGCGCCGAAAGAGGAAACCAGCGGATGTCGCGCTAAACAACAGCAACACTTTTAGTATTTAGTATTTAGTATTTATTTATTTATTGTCATTGTCAAGAACAATGAAATTGCGTTTGGGGCTTCCATACAACCCATCCATAAAATCTTACCAAACACTGCAACATTAATATATCACTTTAAGCATGCGCCAAGTCTGAATGAACGCAGTCACATAAATGCGACACCTGCTTGATCAGCTGTTGTTAGAATTTATTTAATATTAATTTCTAGTATCAGCTGATGTTTGCTGGAGCCACAGCTGTAAAAAAGATGCTGGTCATGATATGGTTTGGTTATCTGGTGAGAGGGAAACATGAAGATGAAACCAGGAGATGTCCTTACTGAATCATCAGAGCTGAACAGGTGATGGAGAAACAGGTTTACCTTTTAGGTGACATGAATGAGTTGAAGTTATGAACTGTTTCTGAGAGACAAATAACACCAGGATCCTTTTCTACGTAGCTGACAGCTGGTAACTGTGCAGGGGCGGGTCTAGCAAAGTGTTGCCAGGGGGCCAGGTAGGGCATTAACAGGGAGAGGGGGGCACAAAGAAATACTTTTCTTTCTTATTCTCATTTAAAATGTCTAGCTTTTAAAAAATAATAATCTGAATCTTACAACAAACGATTGATAGATTGATGCATATATACCATCAAAACAGTGTACATCACTGTCACAACAGTGTTTATTTTCATTCAAAGGCTTTATGATTTTTCCTATAATGGTGGGCCGGTCTCTAGTCAAAATGCCCGGGACAATTTTCTGTCCCAGTCCAGCCCTGTATGCAGCTCATCTGCAGTCTGGTGTTACCTACATCTTCCTATTCAGAAGGCAGAATTTCCGAGTTCTGAGTACAATCAAAGCACCACGACTGCAGTTTTTGTGTTGATGTAAAAGGCGCACATGACACTGTGACGTAGGCTAGAATCATGGCAGCAGTCAATGACGGTCCAGGCGTGGGATTTCTCTAGTGGAAATATGCACATTATCCTTTCCTTTCTATTGGTAGGTGGCACAGTGCACTTGTGGCAAGTAAGCAAGCTAGAAGACTGGCAAAGTTATGGAAGCAATACATTAACAAGAGAATTATGAGTAAAACCAAAGTTACTTTCCCTAGTAACTAGTTACTTTGAAAGTAACGAGTAACTTGAAGTAACTGAGTTACTTTTGAGAGAAGTAACTAGTAATGTAACTAAGTTACTATTTTAAAGTAACTTACCCAACACTGGTAACCTGGTTGGGAATCATTGCTGTACATGACAAGTTATTTCTTATGTACTTTTTTATTCTCACCACTTGGGGGCAATGTTTACCCAATTCCCAAGAAAACAGGCACTAACTCAACCTTTAACTCCACTGTTAAATCACATGGATGAAAAAACAAAACAGCAGAATGTAAGAAACATAAACCTGCTGAGCAGTGAAACAGTGCGCTTCATTGCCTTCCGACGAGCCGTTATTATGAAACACATACAGCATTGTTTTGCCCTTGAAACGCCTTGTAAAAGCAGGCCCAGTCTTTGTCCTCTCCATATGAAAAAGTCTACTGTGTGATTTGGCTTTTTAATGCGATGGCAAGGCGTTTTCAAAGTCTGGCTTTACTGACTAGCTGTGAATGGCTCCCTAGTTCCTAGTTGTCATGGTTCAAAAAACGCTGATGGCGGCTGCAAAATTCAAATTGGGTGCGAGCCAAACATGAGGCAAGGGCTGGAAAGAAGAGAAAGAACCAAGGTAGGGATAAAAAGTAGAACCACTGAAGGTTTAAAAAAAAGACTAAACAAACAAACAAACAAACAAAAAAAACAAGATAAAAAATGCTCAGCATGTTTGTGTGAATTCTCCACACAAAATTATGACCACTTACATCCCACTTTTTTCACACGTGTCCCTCGTCTGTACATTTCCTGGGCTAACATTCCTGTCTTTTTTGGCCATCTGAGCACGTGCAAGGTTGGGTGTCTGGTTCTCATTCTGGTAGCGAAAATATTTGCAGTGCAGTGGAGAGCTGAGAGAAGCCTGTCCCCACTTTAAACATGGGGTGTGCCACCTCGTCTGTAATCTTGCCAAGCTGGAGTATACCCACTGGCCTACTTCTGTTGGTGTGAGAAGTTCTAGATGAATGAGACAACGTGGGGGTGTCGCGCCATGTGTGTGTATGGGAGGGTAGTAGTGGTGTAGTGGTCAGCTTAATCCTGCTGGGTACAACAGAGGGTAATTTGAGGGAGTGTATGTTCCTCCTGGCTGAAGGGTGAAGTGGTCAGGCAGCTCCTGGTGGCTATAATTTATTGTGTGTTTGCTTGTCTTTGGATATTTGTGCATATTTCTTAATGCGTCTTGGTTGGTAGGATGATTGAAGCACAACTCAGAACAACTGTTACTGGCTAAGTTGCTGGATTGTACTTTCTTGGAACGCATAATTAGTGCGTATGTGTGTTTAATGACTCAATTTCGTGCTGGTGTAATATTCAGATTACTTCCATGTTTAGAAGTTTTGGCATACAATGGCTATCTGTGTCTGTTTTTTGGGAGTCGCCACACTTACTAATAAGCCAGTGGAGGTCTGACGCTAGAGAAATGAGGCTGCACATCAGGATGCCCTTGAGCATAACATTTAAAACCAATTGTTTTAAAGCCAACCAAAACAGCAGAATGCAGGTGTACTGATAAGTCCCAGGTGTGACTGCATGTGACGACATTAATACAGGATGTTGTTGAAAAGCAGCGTGCATGCTCAGCAAACCCTCCGAGGATACATAAAGGTTAAAGAAGGGTGTTTAGCGATTGCCGGCTCCTACCTCTTGGCAGTAGGAAAGTATCTCGAGCACTCAGCACCGTCCCAGGCGCAGTAAGGGTCTCTGGCCAGGCAGCACTCAGCGCAAGCTTTCCCATACACTTCGCAACGGTGTAAAGACATCTGTGATACACCCAGGGCTGAGCCAAGGTACAGCTGTTGCTGTGGGAGTCAGAGAGAGAGCAAGGATGTAAAAATTAAATGTTCCTGTGCGCCTCAGTTGGAAGGGTTCTTGCAAAAAAGAAGGTGCTTGTGGGTTTAGTTCTCAGTGGGCACATTCTTTGCTTATGGGTAACAGTGTATGTTTAAAGACCGAGAATTTCTCGCTTTTTTGTTTCACGTGGACCTTTACCCTTGTCAACAGCTTTTGGATTAATTACAAAGTGAGAAAGCAAGTTTTTACCTGCTTGGTGGACAGCTCCATAGCAGTGATGGGAGTAGGCTCCTGTACAAAGCAAATAAACCCCATTTAACACCACTTCTACGGACAATATGTGTTTTTATAGGAAGGCTATTAGCACGCAATTACAAAACGTCATACCCTAAAGACAGTCATCTCTTCCAATACAACTTCCTCGAGGTCATGCCAGCTTTCTCTGGGGATCGTAACCACCTTCAGCACTGTTCCTGTATCTGAAATGCAAAAGACAGCATACAGTTAGTGTACATGCAGGCCTGTGCTGGTCATAGATTAACATCCGTGGTGCATGTATGTACGGTTTAAGTAATAGATTAGAAATACGTGTGTGTGCCTTCTTCAAAATACATGTTAAGTGCAAGAAGAAACATGGAAATAGATCAAAAAATTAAAAATGATTAAAATAGATTCTCTGGAATCTTCGACATGCCGGACAAGTGCATTAAGCTTTCCAGCATATTTTCCTTTGTTCAGTCACTTTTCTTTCTGTTTGGTTTTTTTTCCAGTCTTTCTCTGTTCAACGTCCGTGTTCTTTTACTCATCCTAATCTTTCTATTTTATTGCCCAGTCTAAAACACAGCTTGTTCTTTATAACTCTGCAGAGAAAAGCCAGCATCCAGGACTCTCTTCATTGTTGACACTGAGACTGGTGTTTTTCAGTTGCCATTTAATGAAGCTGCCAGGTAAAGGCACTGCGAGGCATCTGTTTGTCAAACTATAGATTCTGATGTGCTCTTTCTCAGATGTGCACAAAGAGGCCTCCCACTTCTCTCTCTATTCTTATTTCCTGGAACAATGATACTCTGTGAGTTTCAAAGAAATGTCTTTTCTTTGTCCATTACAATAATCCAGATGCTCAACTATCCAAACATTTTGCTCCTTTAATCAGTACAACAGTTTTCAGATGTGCTAACATCACTGAGAAAGGGGTTTCCCACCGATCAGTCAGCTTTATAAAGTTGATAAACTGGAATTAAGTACCACAAAGAACCACTGGAACACAGGAGGGGTCTTTGTGTGCCTAGACAGATATTCCATTAAAAATCCCTAATAATTTATGACTAACGGTCCTGTTAGTCGTTAGTTGTCTTTCCCCAAATTTCTGATTATTTTAATCCCATTTTAATTAAAAACAAATTGAGCTCAGTGGTTCAGGCCAAGAAGTTAATTGGAATCAACTGGTACATCAACTGATACTAATGCCATGTGATGGCTCATGATGATATCCTTTTACACACTCGGGTTGCAATCTCAAAAAGTGAAATTTGGATTCTGCAAGCTGCTTTGAAACCCATCTTCACCCAAGCTCCCCCTATTTCAACATAGACATTTGTTAGTGAGATCAAGCTTTTTAAGAGTATTAGATACTGATGCCAGTACACTGTAAATAAAAATAAAATTGAAAAATTAATTAAAAGTCAGTTAAAAAAAAAGAAAAATATTATTGTAATTTTCAGTGTCTGTTTTTGAGTGGAAATATCTGTAAAAATCTATCTGTGGTTAAAAATGTCTTTAATTTTAAAACAATACACTGGATTTTATTTGAACAGATTTTGTTTGCAGTATATGCCAAAAGTACCTATGGCGGACCACCCTGAAATAAACATATAGAAGCAGTATATTTATTGCAGTGTCATCTGTTGCATACCTGTGCCAATGAACATGACATCATATTGCCCATCCTCTGCCTCCACTTTGTCCACCACCAGCTGGGTAAACTGGTAGTCCACGTCTGTGCGTACCATTATGGGTCGTCCCCCTATTGGGTGCACCGGGTTGTACATGGCAGGGTGACCCCTGGCGAAGGTGATGACATCATCCGGAAGGTCCTTCGTAGAATCGAAACCTCCAAATGTCTTGCTGGGGCACTGAGATCAAGACGTGATATGTTTGTTTCTTCTAATATCGTCTTATAATGTCTCATTATTACTTAAAAATTTACAACATTTTTGCTAAATTGCCTTACAGTTCCAGGGCGAGGGTAGGGCACCCTCCCTTGGAAGGGCACCCACTGGTAGTTGGGTCCATCTCTGTGGGCATAGGGACCCAGGAAAACCCTCCTGATGTCTGCCATGTTGTACATACACACCGCTGAGCCTTTAAATATGTTACTGTGGAAGGAGAGAAAAAGAAATAAATCCAGAAGGGGTGAGTTTAAGGATCAAGAGGGGTAGGAAGCAAGAGGGTGGTGAAATAAAAGAGATGACAGAGACAAACAAAGGGGATTCATAAATGATCGGTCACAAGACAGGGATTAGGAGCTTGTTAAAAACTGAAGAAAGACAACAAAATGACCCATCATCGCACAAAGACAGAGCGGAGCAAAGTTGTCATTACTTGAGTACAGCAATGACAGATTGGAACGTCTCTCTGATTGCTTCCAGCCTCTTGAGAACAGACAGGAATTTGGGCACACCACCAACAAACCAGGAGACCTGGTTCAGAGCATATTTGAAATCCCCTCCAATATTTTGTGAGCATTTGTTTGAGCCAGATGGGTGGATTTTGCTTTCACAAGGAAAGCAGGCAAGGTCGATCAATCATGCTAAAAAAAAAGGGAAGTGATGTGGATTTTATTTTTTCAATTTAAGCTCTTTCGCGGGTCATCCAGAAGACAGCAGTTTGAGTCGTGAGTCATTAAATGGGAGAATCGGGGAGTTTCACATGAATATTCCAACATGCATACTCCACAAGAGTTATTAAATATTCTTGTGGAGATTATGACAGAATAAGCACGATGCTTGCAGTCTTTGGAGAGCGTGAAGTCTATAAACCTTCCGTCATATCTATTCATCTATTTCACAGTTTTATAGATTTAGAATTATTTACTTTATGAGGATAAATGCCCCCCAAATAATCATTCATTTACTTTCCAGGTGTCACATTTTACAATTACAGATTTTCTTTTGGACAGCAAATCTCCTTCACTTGCAGGAACCGAATGCTTCAAAATGATTCGAGATGTCCTTTGTCTTGCTGACTGCAATGGGAAGTTGTATCAGCCTAATTAGGGATGTGGCTGGCAAACACACAGCCGACAGTACTCCACAAAGCATGGAAGATGAATGGATTAGCATTTGAAAATGTTAATTACAGAGAAATTCAATTAACTCCAGGGGCAAAAAAAAGACGCTCCAATATCTGTGCTTATGAAGAAGGGTGAAAATGTGTTTGTGCAGATACACACAGACACACAGAAAGAGGCATGCAAATTCACCCCTAGAATGCACACGCACACACACACACACACACACACACACACACACACACACACACACACAGAGGTACACAATCAGACACTGATCTGTCAGTGGCAGCTTCTTTGTGCCTCATTAAGCAGTGATATTAAAAGCCGGTCCCTCTGAATCTCTGCTCTATTCATCTCTGAAAACCGGCCACTTAGAAAACCAATTAAACCACTCTAATTCCTCAATGCCCCATAATTGAATTTTAAAGTGTACGCGTGTGTGTGCGTGCGTGTGTGGGCAGACGTGGATACGTGGGTGTACGCCCACCAGCGCCCACCAACCTCTGGGTTTTAATACATCCCTGAAAGCAGTGAAAAGCCAAACAGGTCTGGTAAAGCAAGGCGCCTGTCACCATGCGTTAGCCTGCACCGCTCCTCTATTCAGCTCGTCTTATCATTAGCAGTGATTGATGAAGCAGTGCAGAAACAGTACCGGACACACACACACACACACACACACACACACACACACACACACACACACACACACACACACACACACACACACACCATCTTCATCATCACGATAAGTGCCACCATCTGTGCCATTTCAACTCACTTATCTGCCCTGCCCCATGCCTTCACCTCTCCACATGCTTCAGTAGAGACACACCCGGCTTCTGAAAACCCCATTCGAAGCTGGGGCGGTGGCCGAGGGGGGTGGGAGGAAAAAAAACAACAACAACAAAAACCCCCCGTGGATTTCTGTTAAGTGAATATCATGTTTCTCTCGCTCCCTCCTGCTCCATAATCTGATTTTCCTACAAGCCTGCCAAGGTTTCAGTGAAAAACAGGACAGGTAGTGAGGAATTGGGGAATCGGATAAAAGCAATCTCCAAATCTGAGACGAGGGGAGGGCTACCCTCGGAGAGAAAAGCATCCGTGAGACACCTGTAAGTGGATTACGAGAGCGCCGTCTGGGAATTTGACAGAGGCGCACTTGGTCGCTTGCATCGTGCCGTGCCATTTAAAATGGTTAGGAAATTACAGATAAAGGGGCAGGATAAAGGAGGAGAAAAGAAAGGCTTCTTGAAAAGAAATACGAGGCGCGTGTTTTTCAAATGCAGAGGATGAAACCTATACAGGAAGGCTGACCGTTGAAATAATCGAGTCTTTCTGATCTCTTAGCAACACATCAACAAAACAATTCTGATACTACCAGCATCTGTCACGCAGTTTGAACATTTGAAACCCTTGCATGCTCACTTTGGAGGTCAAGGGCAAAAGACTGTACCTGGATGTGGTGAATACGGCGTAGATAACTGGATTCTTTGGGTCCTTGGAGCTCATGAGAAACACGTCCTCTAAACAGCGAGAAGAATAATGTGTGAAGGTGAAGCTCTGAGGTGAGGTCACATCGAACAAAGACACAAATAAATAAAATAAAAACGCACTTACGCAGTTCGTCGAAATGTGTGTCAATGCCATTGACGCCAGGAACCGCGCATATTAGCCGCGCTTTGAGAAAAGTGGTCCATTTGTTGACCAGGCTCCTGTGACCTCCCATGTCATTCTGCAACAACATTTGAAGTGCTGTCAGCTCAAACCTCCGTATGCACTTTTGTTAGTAAGGTCCTTGCAAATATCACATTTATTAAAAATGTTACAGAAGTATTAAGTTTCTGATTATAAAACATATTGCAGTAATAAAAATAGGACTGCAGTCTCCTTCTATATTGTATCATGTGTGAAGTTTTGTGATAATATCGTATTGTGGGGCGTTGTGTCTGAAGATTCCCACCTCTAACTTATACTATATAAGGCATTTATAAGGAAGGTAAAGGTTAACTATGGGCATATGATCGTTAACTTTTTTTCAGCAACTATGACTCTGGCTGTTCATTATTACTTTGATTTTCTCATTAGGACACGTACATGTTAATAACTGGCTTTTTAAGGGCTTATAAACTGATAACTAAGGCACATTATAAGAAGTATGCTACTTTTTTGTGTAACAGAATCGTATTGACACCACATCACACTGTTATAACAGTTTTGTGGGGTTGTGTGTGATGTTACCTTACACAGTTGTCCTATTCTGGCAATAGTAGCTTTCCCAGTGTGCTCCCCGTCCATGGCGTTCTCTTTGAAAAACAGGAAGATCTTGTCATCTTCGGGGTTGTCACTCTCAGGGATCAGGTGTATGCCTACGAATCTGGGATCTACAAGAAAGAAAATAGAGGAAAAATAAACAAATAAAGCACATAAACTTTGTTCACACTCATAAACTCACCCCAGCAGACACACAAATACAATTTTACAATCCAACCTCTGCCCCGGTGACAATCATTTCACCCCTATTTTACACCTCTGTAACCAATCCCCCCCCCACGATATTCTCCAGTCACGGCTCGGTAATAGCAGCCCGTCACTTTACACCATGGTGTTATAGTATGTGACTTTACCTCAAGTGAGCGCTCCAAATCCAAATCCCACATAAACCCTGTCTCTAGACCACATCCTCGCAAACACACATGGCTCTGATTGTCCCGGGTAACACTTGAATAAATTTATCCCGACTTTAAGCGCAAGAGGAAATCAAAGCTAAACGTAGGAGCCAAGGCCTTAGGGCTGGGATCTTTTGGCATAAAGGGGGCGTAGGAATCGAGGAAAAGTCGCCGCAGTGAGCCTACGTCCAAAAGCTCGGGGGTTTAAGCGGAGAGAAACAAGCAGTGCCATGTTACACCTCCATGGGCGTTTCAGATATAGAGTAGCTGTGAAAAAGGAGCATGTGGCCAAAGTGGGAGGCAGATTTATAAGGGTTGCGCAGGTGCGAGACCTCTGCTGTGAATTGTGTGTACCCCCAACCTGCACACACTTCATACTTCCATCATGAATGTTTGCCCTTATATGCAGACCACCATAAATTTGTGTGCGCACACCACAGATAAAACAAAACCAAGCTGCTGACCACTGAAGTCATACCACTGATTACCTATAATCCAAACAAAAAGCTGCTTTATTCAAAGGAAATCCAACCATCCATATAAGCAAGAGGTCATTAAAATGTGAAGGAATGCGTAAATGAATCTGGACTACCAAACTACAGTTTAACCCCAAATCCTTTTAGAATCAGCTGCTATTAGGGATTCATTCCCTGGTTTCTCTCTTGATACATTTGAGTACCATATAACCTTGTTGATAAAGCCTCAATAGAATATCTCCACCCCGGTAATCCATGCAATTACAATCCCCTCATTGTGCAGAAGACGCTGGATTCTGCCGAGCTGAATGGATACAATCCCCAGCGTATTTGTTTGAACAAGGTGAAAGATCGATGAGGATTAACGCTATAACAATGACTTCCTCGGTTTATACTGCTCTTTATTAATATGTCACAGTAATCAGCACTGGCGAGACCAGTGTTTGTGATTTTTGATGGTGCCTGGGGAGGGGGACGTGGGCGGTTGAGGGGGACTGGGAGGAATTCGACTCCACTACAGGAGGAAAACAGCTAAGAGCGGATTAGTTCTGTGGGAAAGAGGGGGGGGGGGGGGGGGGGGGGGGGGATGGCACAGCTTGAGGGAAAGGTTCAAACTGACCTTTTGTGGCTCCCTAAGTCCTCTGCGGTGCCGAAAGATAGCCAGACAGACTGAGCAGTCAATAACCCTCACTGCAGCGCTAATCTTGCTAGCACAGGCAAATCCACTGACTTTGTGAATGGGCTCTGATATCTGATGTCTGCACATGAATGGAAATGATTGGAGACTTGAGGCTTGCGAGAGAATTTAATGTCTCAAAGTCTGCTGAAAAGCTCAATGGTATACTTTTCCAAATAATGGCCAATGACAGGGATTTCCATGCAGCTTTTAGGGAAAGGTTGAGGTCTATAGAGACCACAATGGTCTAATTTTACCTTAATAGCAAAGTATTTTGAGTCATGTTATCTAGTTTTTGCAGTCTCAAGTGGTTTATACTTAACTGTTGCTACTAGGAATAAATATAATTGAGAAGTGTTCAGCAGAATACACCATGATGAAAAATTCAACTGCTGAATTGAACATGAGAAACAAAAGAATTCACTCTTAGCTCATCTTCTACGATTTTATTTTATTTTTTTTTTACCATTCAGCCATCTTGAATCATGCTGCTCTGTTCTGATTGGATGATGATCTCCCAGCGTACGGAAAATGGCAAAGTCCCTTCCCATGAAGTCAGCAGATGTGCCCGAGTACAGCTCTCCATCTGCCAGCGAGAAAGGATAGTTAGGAACACATGACCAGCTCTGAAGTGACTGCGTCCTCCCTGGAAGTAATAAAAGCACACATCAAACTTACCAAGGAGAAGTGAGGCTGAGAGCATTTTGGGGTCGTAGGGGCTTTTCCCGCGGCCGTTCTCAAATTGTGAGGCCAGTCGGAAGATGTTGTCCTGCGGTGGGAAAAGGTCAAAGATCGAAATGAGGGCAGTGAAAGCCACAACGAGCATGGTTAAAGGTACATTTATAGCACGTGTTTCAAGTTACCATACATTCTCATTATAGCGCGCTACTTTGGGGGAGTGGGATGCAAAAAAACACTTCCTCCACACAGGAGAAACAAGAAATGTTTTATTACACTGCTGCCCTTGGTTACCAAATGCACCAAAAAAGGGAATATAAGCAGTAAAATTAAGTAAAAACAGACACGACCTCTGAGTCTTTTAAAGAAAAGCGAGTGAGTTTTTGGTGGCTTTTAATTTATTCAATCAGTTACAGACTGTCAGCACTACTTTAAACTGAAGTGAACGCCTCTATGGTCTACCCCTCCCTACTGCTGGACGGCAGGATCCATGCTAGTACATTGATTAACCTGTAGAAGTTTCTCAAGATGACTGATTAAACTTTAATGCAGGATGGAAGGCTGTTAAATATTCGACAGCTGTAATTGAACCATGTAGTGACCGCTTTTTTCCACTGCTTCGCACAAAAGACAACACTGATGAGAAGATAATCGTCAGAGAGAATGAACACGGCTGTACTTCAGACAATACTCAGACTTTCTCTCACATGAATTTACTATAGCGCTGTTGTCACATTTCATGCCTTCTTAATGAATGGTCAGTTTAAGATTTAAATGACCCTTTGCATATATATAACTGATTAAAACCCCAAAACATTTGGTTACAATAAAAGCCCCGAATGAATTACCTCTGCCTTCTTGCCCATTTCCAGATAAGCGCAGATGGGGTGGAAGGCTCCTGTGCCACAGATGTACAGATGGGTCTGGTTGTATGGTTGAAGGACACGGATGAAGTTAGAACACTCCTTCTAAAAAAAGAAATGAGACACAGGAACATAAAGCCTCCGCTATTATAATAACTTAATACGGATCAGGCATATTCAAATGAAAAAACTGTGTTTATCTGTGGAAAAAAACATGATTTTCCAGTGAATAATCCAATTTTACACAAGCTGGTGTTGGTGA
Source organism: Diplotaxodon limnothrissa (assembly GCF_057381915.1). Classification (NCBI taxonomy): domain Eukaryota; kingdom Metazoa; phylum Chordata; class Actinopteri; order Cichliformes; family Cichlidae; genus Diplotaxodon; species Diplotaxodon limnothrissa. The sequence continues at coordinate 29,607,413 of NC_140612.1, forward strand.
TATAAAGTTTGTTCTAGTGATGAAGTTCACACAGGTTTCAGTGGTAATTGTCAAATGTAAATAGTTGTTTTTTTTGATATATTAATGCAAATACTTTTTACCAAATTATGACGTAAAATTTGCATTTCTTCTAATAGCAGTTTGCTAGAAATTTAAGCATTTTTATGACCGTAAAAAGTAAAAAATAAGAACCTTTCTTTATTTTGGAGACTGGAGTGTGGCAAGCAAACAATTTTTCACAAATCCTAAATATAATAAAAATACTTTTTTAACTTGCAATTACTGAGAATATATTTTTATTATATGAATATTATATTTACAGCATGCATGAAGATCGCTTGACTATAATAATTCGTCTTCATATTAATATGTTTATATGTCAATATGTGTGAAGTGCATAACTTTATAGTTACTGTTGCATGGCTAAACTATTACTTTAAAAGACTGAATTATTTATAACTTTTATATATCCTAAGGTTATAATATGCTGCAGTTATGCTGCAGGCATAAGGTTAAATTTTGTTACAGGCTGGTGGAGTTTTGTACAGCATGCATAAAGTTTTACACCACATTTCACATGACAATAAAGTTAAACAATCATAAAAACTAGCATAAAACAGACCTAAATTTTGGCCAGAAATGTGAAGTTTTTGGCTATAAGGCTGTGGCTTACAGGATACCGTGAGATATAAGGCTGGAAAACTGTTTTGAATACATTTTTGTTAATGTGATACCTATCTTTGTTTATGCTGTAATGTTACCAGGGTAGGATATTATACAGCCACATGCAACTTTGTGACCTTTGGTCTTCATGAAAGATCCAATATGTTAACAGTAACCTCATTCTGCCAATTGCCACCTTCATATCATAAAGTTTAAATTAACTGGTATGCTTTGTGAAAATAAACTTGACGTTTTTATTAGAGAAAAACTGAAAATAGAGACTAATAGAAAGCAGAATATAATATAGCAAAGATTTGCTGGAATTTAATTTTAAACAGGGACTTTCCAGTTGGTGTGTGAAATTGAGTCTCTTTTAAGGAAATCCCACCTGTAAGGAAAATCAGGCAAATCTACCACAGATCTTTAACGACCCATATGTTTGAATTTACTGAGGATATTTGGGTTGGCGCTGCAGTGCGTGTTGAAAGTCCCAGTGGTGTGAGACTGTTTATTAGAGTGCTAATCAACGGGATTGGTTAATGTAGGAGGCCTATTAGCAGCCTTGAGGAGCTGATTTGGCCACATGTGTTTAAGAGATTAGGCTGGGGTTTGCCTAATTATAAATACATGCTGGATATCTACCTAACAAATAAGTACACATTTGCTCAGGGATTTGCAAATACAGCCCTCGTCACACAGGCAGCCAAATTATCCTTCTTCTTCCCTCCCTAAAACACATGTATCTGTTCAGTCTTTTCAAGCTCGCAGACATTTCGCTTTGATGATTTGATGAGCCGTAAATGGATGCTGACACTTTCCAGTGCTGCTCAAAATAAACTCTGGGATCACTCACTGCAAAGCCGCCTCCCCCCCTCAAAAAAAAGCAGAATTTTCTGTAATTATTCTAAAAGGTAAAAACTGTTGTTTTAGCTCTAACTGTTTCTCCTCAGCAGTAACCTGCACGAAGAGAAAGTTTGACATTTTGGGAAAACCACTGACTTTTTGTTTTTAAAGGCATGAATACCACTCACATATCTTTGTGCCCGAGAGTTAAATAGCTTAGCAAGGTTGTTAGCTGGAGGTCTGTTTGAAGGTTAAAAAAATGAGCTTGTCCATGCATTTGTTTGTATTGTAAAAAGTGTAAAAAAAAAATAGAGTTTGTGGTTTTACAGGAGGCTACTTCATTGATTTTCTCATGGTTGTAACGATAGCTGAAAAAAGACGCTACAGCATAAGGTAGAAAAACAAACTGTACTGAATATCTATGCTGTTAGTTTTTCTGAAACATGAAATTATCAATAATATGACCTACTGTGAGGTACAGCCCATCCAAGAAGATGAGGCTCCAGTTCTGCTGAGCTAAATTCTAGTATTTCTGGTACATTGCCTTAATTAGCAGGGATTGCTAGTGTTAGCTGATAAATATGGTAATTTCAAACAAACTAGCATGGCATTAGCCAAACTGCTAATGAGCTTCAAAATATGAGGTTCAAAACCATATACTGACCACAGTACTGTGCAAAAGGTTTGAGCCACCCTTCATATGCTCTTGGATAATTTGAAGATATCAAAAAAGTTTAAGGCCTAAAAACTACCTACAGCAGTATCTGGGAATCATTTGCTTAATGAGAAATGAGAAAAACTCCAGCTGACCTGACACAGGATCTGAATGATGCATCTGACCCATCAGTCGATCAATCTACTGTTCATCAAAACATCATTAGGAATGCTTTGAGGGGAAGGGTAGCTGTCATGAAGCCATTCTTATGGAAGGCAAATATGGAGAAAAGACTGTGGTATGCTATACTTCTCAAGAAGTGGAAAGAAAAGCAGCAGCGTTTATTAAGCGATAAATGCGAAGTTTAAATGTTCGGCTCAAGTCGTCAAGGAGGAGGTCAGGAGGGAGGAACAACAGTGAGTGTCTACGGCCATCTGTAAAACATGATGGAAGCTCTGTCATGGTTTGGAGCTGCATTTCAGCCAGTGGTGCTGCGGATCTTATCAAAATTGATGGAATTATTAATAATACCATGAGATTTTGATAGACAATTCAGTACCATCTGGAAAGCATTTGATTGGAAACGGCTTGATCCTGCAGCATGACAATGATTACAAACACACTGCCAATGCAAAGCATATCTTGATAGAAAAACACACAAGGGAACACTATCAGTCATTTGCTTTTCTCCCTGGAGCCTGAACCTCAATATTATTGAAGGAGTCACCTTGACAGAGGATGGAAATAAAGACAGCCTTTGAATGCTTTTCAAGAGAAAGTCTGGAGAACTTTTCCTTAAGATTATTTCAAGAAATTACATGAAAACTTTTTGTATCCACAAGTCCACTGGACTCCACTTGCCTGCCTGTGTTTTGTGAGCATGTGGTCTCGCCGTCCTTGGGGCACATGCATAGTTGATGAATTAATTCAATGCCTTAACTATGCATGTGCCCCAGGCCGCGGACTTCGAGTGGACTTCAAATAACTATAACGGGAATGTCTGGGCTGTTGTATCTCCAGTTATCCATGCCCGTGTGTGCAACCAAGTTAAATCAAGGCTCAGGAGAGTTTAAGCTTTGGTCATATCAAATATTGATTTTCAAGCTCATTAGAATTGTAAAAACTCAGCTTTACCCTATAATACTGTATATATAATGTATATTTATAGATGTTTCAGTAAATCTCTGCACCTATTTACATTTTCCAATAAAAAATAAAAAAAAACAAGGGGTGTACCAACACTTTTGCGCAGTACTGTGCATCTATCCGTCTGTGGTGGAGACTCCATTAAGTCCTTTCCACTTATATTTCATTGATTGAACAAACTAGATCGATGTTAATCAGTGAGTGTTAGAGGTGTTGGCAGGCAGATTTTGTTACCTGTTGAAATGGGCAGACTGGTTAATTTCCTGTTTCCTGTCTGTTTGCTGTTACAGCATCTTAAAATTTATCTTACAGACTGTAATATCAATATTCTTGTCTAACTTTTGGAAGAAAGCAAATAACTCTATCTCCTTTAAGTCTAACTGTTCTCTTAATATAAAATCTGTGACATGCTAACAGACTGGGGTTTTCCATGTATTTAAACACCTTTTAACTATGTGTGTTATCATTAACTTAACTTGAAGCCCTGTGACTGACCTTAACCCTGCAAGTTTTTGTGTGTCTGTGGGTCTAATGGTTTTTCCCTCTGTGTACTGCTGAACAGCGAGCGCGCATGTCCCCCCACATCATTCTCACGGCCCTCGTTATATACATTTCATCAGCTTCTATAATCCCCTCCAGGGTCAGCTCTGTTTGGGATTTTACACGGCTGTCTCAGCTAGAATCATTAGCTATGTGGTAGGTAGGTCACACCTAAACACTGAGAGACGGTCGTTATGGTCACTCAAAATTGCGGCTCTTTCTTATTCTGTGGAGAAAAATGACTTCCCTGATCACAAACCATGTCATTATGTGAAAACCGCAACACCCGCAGAGGATAAATGAGTCATTACCGGATGATATTAATGGCTCTCGTTGGATTGGTTGTTAATGCTGACCTCCCATGGGGAAAATAGGTGGACAGATTTGTAAACATTTAAATGACTTGAATGAATTTTGAGATAATGCTGAGTTCTCTAGTTCAATAAAGAAAATGCACTGGAAATGTGGGATAACTCGAGAGTATTATTTTCCCATTAATGTCTACAATAGCTGGACAGCAAATCCGAAATGACATCAGGCACTTCTACGAAATCGTAAATCCACATTCTGAACGCTTTGTTCGGTGAATCAAATGCAACAACTTGGACCATGTTACACAGCCATTCTACCACGGATAGTGATACAGCCATCAGGCATTTTTTAGGGGGCAGCTGTTACATTTGTTCTGCCGCTGTAAACTGTGGTTTGGGGAAATGCATCACTATGGGAGCTCTGAATGCTTTAGTAATGTCCTAATCAAGGCCTCTCCGTGCTGTACTCTGTCTCTGCTCTCACCGCCTCATTTTCAAGGGTAAACATTTTCACAGCAGGCAAATACCTCATCATTGCATTTTGTGTGATGTTGTGCTGCCAGAGCACACTCTTTCCACTGCACGAGGGAGTGAAGGTGAAGTATTGCCTACGTGGTTGTGCGAAACCCAAAAAGTCGCTAGTGAGTTAGATCCCAGCGGAACCACTATGATTTAAAAAGACTGCGCAATTCCTGATAATCCTAAAAAACCCAGCAGCACCGCACTCGAGACTCATCCAGCTATGAAATTAGGATCAGATACAATGCAGCCAGGGCCTTTCCAAACAGAAACACACACACACATACAAATAAAGCACACTAACACCATTGTGCTTACAAAGTCAGCAGCATAGAGTGCGTTCAGCAAACTTGCGACATGTGAGCTAACACATCGCGTCAGATAACGAGAACTCAAACAATACACTCCCACATAAATATGCACACAAACGCGCACTCTGAGGCACATAGATAAACATGCTCCCAAAATTAAACTGTACATCGCAGAAGCAAATAAGCTCATTGTCCTTGTGCCCCCGACACGCTGTGTACACTATCGTGTGACTGAACATCTGCTGTACAGTGTGTTTAGATGTAGGTGTCATTGTGGGACAGCCTATAGAGAGTACAGCGTGCCAGAGGTGAAATGGAACACGAGTGCTGCACCACGACTTTTATCTGAGCTAATTTAATACCTCTTCGTGCTAGTGTTTCTTTAACGGCTGCTGGTCCCTGAAATTATTTCTGTCTTATATTGTTATTAGGATGTTAAAAAAAACAAAAAAGGGAAATTTGAAGACAGAGCAGACATGTCATTTCCGTGACAAAAAGCAAACATTACACGGAACAGCTCTAATCATGACGCTGTTCTAAATGTGGACTTACCCCTAGGTCTTTCCCTGCCCACTTGCATTCATCCCTCTTAGAGGGGGTGGCGGGCCACGCAATCTGTGCAAATGAACAAAAAAAAAAAGAAGAAGAAAAGCAAAGTCATATCATGCTGGAGGTTGAGAGGAACATTTAAAAGTCATTTCATGAAACACTAAACTGGAAGGCAGTGAGTCGATAGAGTGAATCAGAGGAAAGAAGCAAGCCTCGTGTAATTCCAGGACATGATTAAGAAAGATATTTCCTGGATTACCCAGTTCTTTATTTCGCTCCATATCTTTGGCAATTCCATCAGAAACATATGTGCACATATAATAAATATAAGGATTGTAGAACAGCGCAAGATTGACTGCAAAGGGAAGTAAAGAAGAGTTTCATTGACAGACATGAAAATGAAAAAAATAAAAAAATCTGATGTTTTATTGAAATTGACTAATATACGTTTTATTGCCCTCTCTGACATTTGCTGTGTCAATACAGGCATTTTATACAGTCTAAACAGGGGTTCTGGTTTAAATTACAGCGTGTCTACGCTTGAAATCCTCGCCATAAGGTTGTACTTTTCACTTCAAATATGAAAAGAAACCAGGGTTTTGCTACTTTGCTTTGGAAGAGATAGGTCTCATTGTCATCCATCTGTGGCCTCTGGTGTCACATGAATTAAACACACATGGGGCATATGAAGTGTATGAGCATGCATGTGTGAGCTGTAATAAGTACGGGAAAGATTATACTTAATTATACCGCAAAAATGGGTGCGACAGAGCTGAACTTTTTGCTCCTGGCCACACAGATGTCTGCAGACAATGGAAATGTATGCATATCTCCATGTCCAAATGTATGCACGTACACATATCCACACTGTTATGTGCTTACAATAGACACACGCACTGCTCACTCTATTCCTAGATTTATCTCCTCTCTAGATCAGCTGACTGTTCCCCTCATGGGATTCTGCATTGCACATTTTTTAGGATAGTTACATTAGATTTGCTTAATCACTGCTTTTTTGGCCTTTATCTCGTAATGATGCGAAGATTAGAACAAAAGAACGAAAAGGAAAGGCGGGGGGAAAAAATATACATCCGAGCCAAGGGCAAAAGATTTAAAAGACGCACTTTCCCCTTTCCGCATTGACTATGTATTTTTCAGCACTTTCATTCCCTTTTTCAGCTCTCTGCAGCCTGCAGGCAAGTCTGTGTCAGTCTTGTGTGTCTGTGATAGAAGCCCGAATCAGATAAAAGAGACTGTTAACCTAGTCCAGGTGGAGTAATGGAATTATGGACAGCCTCGTCTGGACCGAGACAGACAGTGGGAGGGATGAGGGGAGGGGAGAAAGTGATGGAGTAATGGACTCCAGAGGGAGCAGCAGGCAGGGAAAGATGGAAAGAGAGAGACGACTTTTAGACAAACCTGAAACGAGAGTTTTACCTGTTTGTTGTCCCTGTTGATATTAACGAGATCAAATGAGAAAATGTGGTCCTCAGCTCCAACCAGCAGTCTCCCTCGCTCCTCGTCCAATAGGAAACTGTCGTAGCTCGAGCTGTTTGCCAAGCCATTGAAGGTGATGAGGTTACTAGACTCTAACATCTCTGGAAGGAAAAAAGAAAAACACGGTGATTCTTAGATGCACAGAAAGGGTGAATAAAAGGCTATACGACAGAAGAAAAGCTTTTTTAAATGACAAAAACAAGTCTATATTTATCCAACGCACTTCCACCAAGTTTGGAGTAACCACAAAAGACTAGTGTAAAAAATGCATTTGCAACACACAGTATCTTTTGGATTAAATATTGCATGAAATCACAATTATTCATATCGGTACCAGTGAATGCTTTTTAATCAAAGCCAAGTTTCAATGGCAGGAAAAAAAAGAACAAACAAAGAGTTCTTCCCTATCTATGATAATGTTATAGGATATTAAGGAGATTTCATGTTTCCTTAATTGTGTTTCCACACAAACACTGGCACGGACACTTGTCAGTCAAGTATAGCGTGAGACATTTTAAGTGAACACAGCATGTCCCAATCAGGGACGCGGTTCAGACTGCTCAGCCGTGTGATTGGCTGAATAATTCATATGGAGTAAAGGCCAGGGGAGACACTTTGTGTAAGCAAGTATGTGCGGAGGTGTCCATGTATCTTTAAACGGGTTACTATGTTACATAAACGAGTTTGCGGCTGCACGTATACTACAGCACATGTGTGCGAAGCTATCATGCATAAACTTATAATATGTGGTCAACCTGAATGAAAACCAAAGACCTGGCATATTGGCTGAAGTCTAGCCAGTCAGTTAAAGTTTAATCAGCAAAGACTCTGCAGGGTCAGCTATCACAAGAGCAACAGTATTATATTAACAAAGAACAGCACTCCCACCCCGGATTATCTAATCGTTTATGCTCGTGAACCTACTTGCCCGAAACAACCAAGAAAACCAATTTTTTCAATTATGCAAAGTCAAAAGGGAATTTCATAAAAAAAAAAAAAAAAAAATCTACAGCATGACATGACCTGACATGGATATTAGATTAACTGCTTAGTACGTGAACTAAATTATAATAATATAATAATTATCACAAGAATAAGAAAGAAAATATGTATCAAAAGATTGTTGTTTGCAGTCCTAATTAAATATGAAAGAAAATCCTTTACTGTGTATAAAAACACTTTAGTACGGCCATTCATGTGATGTTTTTATTTATTACATATTTCTGTTGTGGAGAGAATACGTTGACCAAACCCATTAAATTATATTTAATTATCATTGTGAATAAAACTCTGTAACATCATTACATGGCAACAAAAATGAATATCCAATATGTCAACCATCATTTTCGCTTTTCACTGTATACTGCTCCAATAACTATCTATCTATCCATCTATCTGGAAACACGCACAAGAGTATACAGTCCAGTGGATTGTGATCTCCGTGCTCTCCCGACAAAGCTCTGATTGACGGGCTGCTATAGGAGCCATCTGTGCCCGCTCACAATGTGTAAGATCTTAGACATCTGTGTCCACATAAAAAGTGGATTGATGGAAAGGGGATACGGAGGAAGTGGTGTGTCAACCAGCTCTGTGGATCGAGGGCTAGCCGGGTGGATGAGGGCTGTGAGAAGGAGCGGTCATCACCTAATAAAGACGCTGGCAGCTCATCTGTGTCAGTTGGATTTCTGTTTGAGGCTACCTTTGAGGTTAAGGAACCTGGAGGGGAGTGGGAGTGAATTTGTGTGAAATTTTGTACTGTACCACACATGGGTTGAGCGCATGTGTGGGGGTTTCAGTGCGTGTAGGTATCTTTTCCTACGCGGGCCATTCCCTGCACACTGACATGCTGGCATTCACATTTGCACACACTCGGCTGCCACGGGAAAATAAATCCACAGTGCTCAAGGAAGTCATGGTTTAACTTAAGAGCAATTTTCATAAACATTTTGTTATCATATGCTAACCAGTCGGGACCCACTTTTTTCAGTTTACCAATAAGACATGACATAGCAGGGTCAGGAAATGAGTTTGAGAAGGGAAGTCAGGAAATGCTGTTTCCAGCCGACAGGACGCCAGAAGAGGTCTTCTCGTGTTTTCGCTATGGCGTAACGGAAAAAGTGATGGACGTGGCAGAAAGCCAAGCTGGGCATAAAAAATGAGAATGAAATGGAAAAAAAAAAAATAGAAGATGAAAAACAAAGGAAGAGAGGAAGACTGGACGATTTCAAAAACAGCAAAATAACAAACCACAGGACACATTTCAGTTTCATCATCGTGTGAATATGAGTTGAGTTCGAATTGCGGTCCAGTTGTCAGTATCTGAGATCCTTCATGAAAAGTTTCCTCCAAATGGGCCAAAAAAATCAAAAAAAAAAAATCACCGCACACATATTTCAACACGTGGTAATCTCTGACAAAGACAAGGTGGCCTGTGCGCACAAAAACACACAGAGAGCCTTTATCTGGGGCCGGGATCTACTGCGGTTTGGAAAATCGGAGGAACTGGGGCGTAAGCACCTAAGGACCTCCAACCTAAACACAGACACACTCGTTTGGAAAAGGGAACAAGCATATAGAACGAACACACACACACACACACACACACACACACACACACACACACACACACACACACACACACACAGAAAAACACACAAAAGAAAAGCAGGTCTGACATGAATTCACGGCGCTCTAGTTTTTAAAATGCCTGCCACACCCTTGAACTTACATGCAGATATTGACCTAAATGTATACACCACATTAGTTCTCTCTGAACACAAACACACACACACTCACACACATGTATATACATATATATATACACACACATGCACATAGTCCAAGTTGTAATCCAATCAGAATTTGTGCTTATGCAGCACGAACTCGTGGAACAGTGAGCGCACTCAGCAGCTTCCACCTCCAGCGCTCTTCCCTTGCCCGGACCCCCAACACACACACACAGACACACACACAGAAACACACTCTTGCTCACGTATGTGTTCATACAAAGCCACATGCCCCCTCGTCTGCTTACACTAGCCATTGAACACGGAGACGTTTGAACACATACTGGTGCATGCTTATACATTTCACACATGCACACACACAACTCTGTGTCTGTTCCTCACTGTCTCTTGTTACACACATCCTCTGTCTGCTGTCTTTCTCTCGCACAGTTTCCTTTTGCAAAAGGCACAACGGCCGATGCGGACGGCTTCAGACAAATATGCCAAAGGCACACCTACACACGCAGATGCAAATATGCAACCACACCGGAAATTCCGTGCCATCAGTGTATTCTTTTCCCTTTGACATTAACACAAGAGTGAATGGCCATATATGCTGATCTACATTATGACACGTGTAGGCTACTCGACAGCCGTTATACGTCTTTGTTTTCATATTCAATAACTGCAAACAAATATTCAAGGACGCAGCTTGAAACAGGCAAATACAAGCAATTCATTCAAATAAATTACCATTTGCTCACCGTCATACTCCATTATGGAAAATAACCTGGCTCTTGTCTTAAAAAGCTAGAGGGGAAAAAAAGCTACATTCAAAATTCAAGTGCAATTGTCTATGGAGTACTCTTCACTCCCCCATTCTCCAAACAGCCAGGCGTTTTAGACGCCTACATGCCACGCAATAGCAGAATAATGAAACCACATGAAAGAAAGGCGACGAGGCATTAAATTATGTTTATCTGAATGCGTGTATGTGAGGATGTGTGTGCTGTGCGAGTGACACGAAACATAAAAGCCCGACAGAGGAAAACACTTGACTGGGAATCAACAGATGGATAATATTCCACTAAAACAATGTCGCTCTTTTTTAAAGTCTTTTTTCCCCCCTTGTTCATACGTCCAAGTGAATGCTCGTTTTATTCGACCACGTCTTGTTTATATCCTCTTTTTTCTTGCACGGTGTGTGATTTAGACCTCATAGGTGCCGTTTCTGTGGATTCAACGAGTGTGTAAATCTAAGTATTACGAAAGACCTACTCCATTCACATGCACGCGGGGGGAAAAAATGGCACGTGTTTATCAAGCTTAGCTTTGCAGAAGCAAAGGCGAACAGTACTATAATATCTCCAGCGGTTTGGTTTGGCATCTCAGCTCTTGAATGCTTTCCTTTCTCTCTGTGTGTGGTGCAGTGTACATTTTGCCTCTCTCGTGATGGCCTCGGCCACAAAACGCAGGTGTGAGGCAGAAAAAGAGGAGACAGCCGCCGCATGGAAATTTGCAGAGAGCTTTGCTTAACAAAGTGCTCAAACATTATCCTAAGCTCAAGGATATCCACACATGCCTTAAAAGTTCACCTCCCCTCTCGGTGTTCCTCCCTCCCTTTTCGCTCTCTTTCTAAGCACAGTAGCAGGTGTGGGTTGGTTTCCATGGCGACTGTCTGTATAACACAACCTGGACTGTTGGATTTCTCATTCAGGTGCAGCTGAGTGACAGCTCTGACAGGAAATGTGCTTCCTTACACACGGTGCCCCGAACTCTACAATTAAGAGGAACTCCCATGAGTGTTTTACTCTAGAAGAACGGAGCACGTGTGTGTGTGTATGTGTGGTTGTGTGTGAATGAAGCCCGTGTTGATGGACTATTTACTACAGCCACTCTAAATATGTCACAAATTTGCTTTTGAAGCCACAGTGATGGTGCTTTGCAGGAAGAATGAGCAAGTTTCCTTTGATTTCTACACAGTTTCAATAATAATTTTCTATTTTTTTAACCAAAAGTGACTCACAGCCATAACTCATAGTCAAGTACCGTATCTTATGGGACATTTTAATACCATATTCTGTCCTGTGAATATGACTCAGTGCATGTGAAAACAGAATATGCATCAGAGGCCCTAATAAGGAAAACGTGACCACAACCCAAACCGCACCGAATCTATATGAATAGTTTAAGTATGTGTTGAATTTCACCACACAGCTCATTCATCTTTTTCAACCCAAATGCTAGACTTCCTTGTCACCGTATGCCATGCCTGTTTTCCCTCGAGAGAGAGAGGGAGAGAGAAAAAGACAGAGCGAGGAGGAATACAGCATACAAGAGGACGGTATACTAGAAAATCTGACGGGAGGAAAAAACAGAGAGACTGAGAGAAAGAGCAACAGACAGAAACCTCCTTCAAATCAAGGATAATGACAAAACAGAGGCAGAAACCCGTAAAAAGCTTGCGTACAACAAAAGCGGTCAAATATGGAACCGTTTCATTAGCGTGTGTCTCCTCCTGTCATTGGACGGCTGGACCACAGACCAGGGCTACGACCACAGACGGCTCGAGGCCTGGCCGTGCCTACCGCACTCACACACCACTAAATGTTCACGGTATAATGAGGCCTGCCCTGGTTCTTATTACTTTTAAGGAAAACACAGACACACAAGGGAATCTAAACACTGACTTTTGTACGTAAGCAGTCAGCCATCCAAACTTCTCGGAGTATGAACAAACTGGCAGAAATGGTCGTGTCTATCCAAGCACACGTACGCGTAGACGCAAAGAAAAAAAAGAAAAAAAATCGCTCCTCTTGCAAAGCCACTGGTGCTATCACCAGGCAGTTTGACAGTTTGATGGATGGACTTTGAGAGGAACCAGGCTGTGGTTATGGTGGTCATGTCTGGAGCCACTGCCTGTTAGTGCAGCCTGTCAGCTGTACAGTGTAGCTGAATGTCAGCTCTGCCATTTTATTACAAATTAATGAGGCAGGGCCAGGAATCTGAACGTGACAGCAAACACACTGATGCGACACAAATCCACGGGCGAGGATGCACATTTCAGCTCTGTGCAGCATTTTTTTTTTTTGGGGGGGGGGGTGTTGTGCAAACAAATTAGGTTTCATGTCAAAAACAAAAAAAAAGAATTATTGCTGTGTGCACTTTGTTAAAGGCAGTTCCACTGGAAAATGATAATGACAGCAATTTAAACTGTCAAGACTAATATTGTCATAATGAAGCAATATGTTTTCAACCCCTCCTCATTATGTCTTATGCTGTTCCTGTTATTTATGACAGGAATAAAACAGCAAGTCTGAGGAAACGGGGAAAAAATGACCTCACATTAAATTGAGTCTTAAATTAAAGTGATTTTTAAGGCGCTGTTATTTCAAGTTGACCTCTGATTTTGACAGTATAACACTAAAATTGGTAGAGTCAGATTAAAATCGTTAACAGTGTCTATAATTTTTATAAATAGCCACTAATGCTTAGTAATATCAGCCTGTGCAAAAAATCATTACACACTCTACTTTCTCTTAACATTTTCTTGTTAGCCGCTCCCCTTTTATTCGTCTGTTGTCGGTCCCTCGGTCTGTCTTTCTGCAGAGATGTCCCCCTCATTTGTAACGCGACTCTGCTCAGATTGAACGGTGCACCCTTTCTCCATCTGACTGACAAGCCTTAGCAGGTGGCGGGACCCATTCATACCCACGGTTCAGCAATCTGCACCATGCTGTAACCTAAGCCTACATCCCAAACACAGATGCAAAGACACGGGATATTTTTCCCGCGTGCATGCCCGTACTGTGTTTATGCGCGCGCAGGCACAAAAAATGCACAGCGAACATACACAATTGCAGTGCGCACACATATTCATCTCCCGGCAAACACCAACTGCGCTGACGCTCCCTTCTATTGTGACATTTGAGTGCACATGCAGATTATTTTATTATGACAATTTAAAAAAGAAAATAGCTGATTAAAAATGGAAGCGATGGGAAGAAGACACATGCAACGGATGCTCATAGAAGTTGCAAATTACACAAAGGGTTCTACTGTCTTCCTCCTGCATTATATTCTTATATGCCACAGCATGAGATCAGCTGGTGCGGTATAAAAGCTCAGTGAAAACAGATTTGCTTTTTTTTCATGGATTTGATGAATGGATTTTTGTTTTTGTTTCCCAAGTGGAGCTGGGTATCTGTGGGGCAATGAGTGTCACATAAATACACACATATGCACAAATTCATTCTGCCATCTTTAAACTTGTGGACTCGGGGTGGTGGGAGCTCACCAAACTCTGTGGTCAGGTTTGTGAGTCAGGGGAAGGAAAAGTAATATATTCCGATGTAACACAGGGGCATAGTTGAAAACCAAACCAGTGCAAAACATTGGTTTATACTATTGGAATGTGGCTGTGTGGGAGAAAAGATGAGGGCAGTTCAGTGTGTGTGGGTGTGTGTGTGTCCAAAAAGAGTTGAAAAGAAGGATAGCCAAAAGATATGTATCAAGTGAGCTGCAATCAAAGAGACGGGAAAAGGAGACGAACATAAAAAAAAATATTATAAACACACACACAGAGCTTGCTTGAAGATTGTACTTAAGGTCTGCGGTGTTGTGGTTCCTCAACTGAAGCGACTGAGCCGCAGGAGAGGGAGGAGGGTTAGGGAGAAAAGGACGATGAAAAAGAGAGAAAGAGAGAGACGAAGGCAGGCATCTCCAAAGTTGCCGCGTTGTACGAACACCTTATAATTATCTACATCCGCTCTGTCAGCCCCAGCCCGCAAGAACGGACAGATACAGCAGAGAGAAGCTGAGAGCGAGACACCCAGATGCTCATTCACATATCAAAGAATAAATAGAAAAAACACACAGTGACGAACCCAACGCACATGCAAACACCCGCAAACATACAAACAGGCACATATTTTCACAGGCGAGCAGGCACGCCCACACACAAGCACACATGGACGCACAGACAGGCTTATTATGGGGGCTGAGTCCAGACTGACTGCGTCGAGTGCGGTTCCACACCAAGTGTCTATTTTGAAGGGTTGTGAGCCAACTCCAGATTCCCCGGCTCCTCATCAGCTCCACCCATCGAGCCAGCGTGGGGCGTCTGCGACGGCGCTGAGAGGTCATACCTAGGCTCCATAATCAAACACACTGAAAGTATTTATCAGGTTGTTTGATGGGACATTTTAAAGTTTTTAAGTCTCGCTTTTCATTTCATTATAAGACCGACACACTGGGTCTTGGTGGGAGTTTCACAGAAAGGCCCCTCATGCTGCATGCACCTCAGATGACCTTTAGGGGTCAGTCTTCCTCCTGATGGCACAGTAAGGGAGAGTGCTGTACATCGATTGTTCAGGAATGTGTGTGCAGGTATGCATTGATCCATGGGAGTGTACCCGTGTTTTCTCCTTGTAATTCGCATGCATGACGTATTGCAGTGGTGCAACAGGACTGTGGAGCAGTCGCAGTTCACTCTAAAGTGATGATTTCCACATGTGTTGCTCAAAAACTCAAGGTGGTAATGACTCACTTTGAGTAACAAGTCGGCCTTTTGCTTTAAAACATTACACACACAGCGTTAAATTCTTCTTCACGCAAGCAGAACTGTGATGAGATGGTATCAACACGTGCCACAAATTTAAGCAAGATCATTTGAACTTGGACTTGAGTTTCACCTTACGCCTTCCTTGCTTGTGTTACTACTTCAAGGCGACGTAAGTAAGCGCTATTTCAGTCTCAAGGAGACTAGAAAATCATTAACTCTTTTGATCAGCGTCCCGTCCCCGCAGAGCACGATCCCTTTTTTGCTGAACGTCTAACTGACCCCACAGGGAAATCATTTACTCCGTGCTTGCCCTGCCAGCCGTCCCATGAGAGGTCATTTTATCTACCTGTCTCCCATTTCTCAGTCGCTCTCCGTCACAAACTGCTCACTCTGCAATCTTCCGCCCGTCCTTTCCAGAAGAAGAAAATCGCTCCGTCTTGTGTGACTATCGGCCCCTGGAGGCGTGTCATCAGTGCTCATTTGAGAATGATTTCATGGGCCCCTGCTCACATGCTCTGTGTTTATATGACTGCCACAAATAACAAACCTTGCTAGTTCTTGTGGCCGTCCTATGCCTGGGAGTCTCTCCTTCACTCTCGGCTCTCGTGCTGGACTTTTTGCTCGGTGCTTGCCCGAGTGTCCTTCCCGGGAGCTTTCCTCCTTGCTGTTTATTTGACTTAATTACGAAGCTGGATTTGCATGGGGAGAAGGGATGAGCGACACCTCACTCGAAGCCCGGCCTCCCATCCTTTTGCGTCATCAACTGTACGCCTGCCAGCTCTTCCTTCATTAAACGCGAATCTCATCTCCTCCACCATTTCTACCAGCGTCCTCCCTTTCCTCCCTCCATCCGTCACAATGTGGGTGTGAACTGCGAATTGTCTCCTGACAGACATCAAGAGAGCCATCAAACACCTGTGGGCCCGAGACACAGGCGCAGATGCTGGCGAGCGGTGACACACAAAGAGAGCGGCGCACGATACGCTCTCATGCCTTTACACCCCACGCCCGCTCGCGCTGTGACATGCACAACGGCGCAAGCCAACAGCAGAATGCAATCACGCATAATTATAGAAACACTGATGCAACGGCACAATAAAAGAAACTTATCTGTGAGCTCATGCATATGCGCGCGGGCACATGCACATGCACACAACCAGGTGTCTAATTATATGGGGACACGCAAGACCTGACACATTTGCGCCACACACACATACTCGCATGCAGAGACACCACTTACAGTCTAAGGGGAGGAAATCACAAGAGAGGGTGTTGAGTTCTCACACCAAGATGTGGCAAGAACATTCGCACACATACATAAACAACAAAGCTTTGATGCACTTTTAGCGCAACAAAGAAAAAAGAAAGAAATCCATAAAAGTACGTCTAGCGTGACAGGCTTCCCGAGCAGACCTGCTCTCACTCGTCCATCACTCACACAGTCAGTCAATACAGACTTTGATGGTTGATGACATATCTCTTGTCTAGTGCTGTTGTCAGAAACATGTTCACTTGTCAGACTGAACAGTGAAGAGGATCACAAAAAGGGGGCAGGAGGGAACTATATTCACATTCTTTAAACAGATGGCTGGGTAAAGAAGGGATGACATCGTCTCATCATGCCTAGAGGCTTGGCTTCGTGTGAACTGAAGAGATGGAGCCCAGGGGATACATGACTTGCAGCAGGTGAGTTCAAGAATGATGCTTTCCAGATTTATTCAGCTCATGTGGAAAATGCATGTCATCACCCTTTGAATTCCCGTATGATGATGGCTTTATTTTTCTTTTTTAGAATTTTAAATACTATTTCACACAGATTTTATTTTGGATTCAAAACACATACAATCATACACATTTGGAAGTTGAAAGGGTGATAAATGAAAATATACTACTCCCAAATTACAACGTGCATGTCATACGGCAGGCCTCTAAACATAAGTTATAGTAAAGGTTTTGTCTAAAGATAGAGAATGAATTTGTGACAAACATCATATTCACCCTCCTCAAGCCCGAAATGTGATTTTCCCTCAACTTGGACTGAAATCATGTGAGGAGCAAAAGCTCTGGGTGACAGTCGCGTACTTTTCAACCGCACGCTCGTGTTTTCGGCTGCAACCCGACGGCAAATCAGCCTGTTCGTAAATTTTCAGAGGGCACGTCTTACGAGGGAAACGGGACGAAAATAAAGAATTGAGAGACCACACTCCCAGGCATATACTTTCGGTCATGTTTTAGGACAAAGAACCACAATAGCCTTCCCTCACTGACATTAAAAAGCAAAAGAAAAAAAAAATGCCAAAAATGTTGCCAGTTATTTCTAGCTGCGATGAAAAGTCTGCTATTACAAAGAGCCTGATTTAGTGTAGGGTGTGAGAGAGGAGACGAGACACAGAAAGAGAGAGAGAGAAAGAGGGAGGAGGAGAGGAAGAACCGGCGCTCCGCAGTCTCCCCTCAAAATAACACACAAGGAGAGAGAATAACATGTTTGCTATATACGTCAAAAACTTACACGTGCACGATGTAAAACAAACAAAAAAAGGAAGATGAAAAAAAGGAGAACACTAATAAATGTCTCTTTTACCATTAATGTATGCTCTAGTGCAAAAGGTGATTTAATACACACACACACACACACACTCCAACTGTTGGATCCGTACAGGATACAGTAATGTGAAGTAGAGAAATCTACCTGGCCCCATAAAGAGGGGCTCTGTGTCACAACCAAAGCAGATCTCCTCCTTTTTTTCAGGAGTTTTTGGGACAGAAGCCATTAAAACAGAGGCTCTACTGCCCGTGCAGAGCACTTAACAGGGCTGTACAGTACTAGCACAAGGGGACAGCACAAGGGAAAATTGGTACAGGGGCCAATATATACATTTAACTTCAGGCAAGAGCCGTTCGCAGCATATGGAACCAATTTGACTATTTGTAAGTGGGATAGTGACAGACAGAACCGGCCAGAAAGAAGGGGTGAGTTAATGGGAGTGAGGAAGACAGTAGGTTAAGGAGAGAGTCAGATCATGTATGCTGACCAAGAGGGAGAAAGAGTGAATGAGACAGACACAGAGGCAGAAATAGATCCACAGAAATAGAGGAGGAAAAAGCCATACTCAACATGAGGAAGAATAGATGAAAAGCAAAGCATAAAAGAGAACCCATGGGCAAGAAAAATAAACTGGACAGGCTAGTGTTGGCTAAAAGCGCCAGCTACTACGGTGAGCCTATATAACCTGGAGCCAGGGGAGAATGGAGAATGGGCTTACCCTTGTATGACAGCTTTAGTCTGGGTACGTTGTGCTTTGGATTAACTCCTCTTCCCGGCTGCACCGCCCCACACAGCAGCACTACAATCCCAAGAAGGTATTCCATGGTGCTGGAGTGCTGCTGGCTGGCCTCCAGACCAGGGGGGCACTCACAGCCCGACCAGTGCCCTGAGAAGAGTGCCTTCCACTGGGGTACACCAAGCTTGGAGAGTCCCTACACTCAAGCCCTGAAAGTAGAGATTCCAGGGAGAGGGGTGAAAAATCCTGGTTGCGCTCCCCAGCTCAGAGTGCAGACTGTGGAGGGGGACTTCTGTAGTGTGAAGTCGGTAGTGGTGGTGGGGTGCTGCTCACATGGCTCCCCGTGTGGAGGTCCAGGCAAGATAGTCCCCCGGGGTGATCTGTCCTCCCCCAGGTGAAGGCGCAGCAGCGCTTCAGCTTGGTGCGATTTAGAGGAGAGGTAGATGCTGTGCAAAGGTAAATCAGAACACTTATCCACAACAGTAAGGCTATCCTGTCCTAGAGATTAAAAAAAAAAAATAGATATCTCTTTCTGCCTTCTTCTCTTTGAGCAGACACTCACAGCAACCCTCTAATCCTTGTGTGCAGCTCCACCAGACTGCGAGAGAGAGAGAGAGAGAGAAAGAGAGAGAGAGCTACACCATCCACAGAAGGGGAGGGGAGGGGAGGGGAAGGAGAGCGGCGAGAAAGAGAGCGACAGGGAGAGAGAGGAGAGAGAGAGAGAGGAGGGCGCTATGACTTGAAAGAAATGATGAAGCCAGTGTAGTGGATAGAACTATTGTGAATGGTTAGGTTTTTATAGTTTCCAGTCATCCCTCCCCATTTCCTGTTTTTTTCCTTTTGTTTTATCATTCGTCATCAGTTCCTCTCTAATGCTATTCTAACGACTTATTTTAAAACTCATACGCTTTCAGTTTTTCACCCAGTCTTTCTCTCTGGCCACGTACAGTAACTCACAGCTTGATCTCAGGTTGTAACGATTAACAAGGAGAGTAAATACTTGCACACAAAACAGCTTGACTTTAATTTAAAAACTCCAAATAAATACAACTGACAGAGCCGACATTTTTTTAAATGAATACATTAATTTACTTATTAATTAAAAATTTTTTTTTAAAAGAATACTTTACATAAAGGTCTTAGACATGAAATACATTATTGTCTACGTGTTTATGTTCTCGGTTGAAATCTGGAAATTGTAATTATAATAATAATTTAAAAAGTTAATCATTGGCTCAATTTTTAAGTGAAACAGTGAAAAAAGGCACCTTTTATTAAATTATTGTTTACGTAATGTGTGATTTATTTTGTTTGTTTTTTAGGCTGACAGACATCATACACATGTTTATGATTTTTTGCGATCTTCTAACACATTTTATATCTTTTATTGCAGCTGTTTCAGGGTGCCGTCAGGATGTGTGATTATACGCCCAATAAAAATCCCCAAAACACACCGTTTTCCTGTTCTTTTTTTGGTTAGCACTGTTTCCTCGCAGCAAGGAGGTCCTGGGTTCAAATCCACCGGTCGACTGGGGACTGTCTTGGTGGAGTTTGCATGTTCTTCACCCCACGGCTGTGTGGATTTTCTCCGGGTACTCCAGCCTCCTCCACAGTCCAAAGCCATGGATGGGGTTGGCGATTCTAAATTGGCCGCAGGTGTAAATGTTAGCCCTTTGACCTGTCCAGGCTGTATCCTGCTTCTTAGCCTACGGTAGCACTTATGCAACCCTGAAATGGACAAGCAGAATAAGAACAAGCAGAACCTAACCAATAATATGGGTGGAATTAAATACATAAAAGGAGAAAGTCTGATAAAAAGTCTTGCATTATTTTATTCAAGGTGAAACTTTTGACTTTTTTTTTTTAGGTTTTTATTTATTTTATCATTTTTTTTAATTTGAAACTTTCAGTATGAAGATGGTGGTGCTAGAAAAAGTACCGACATGTGAGTCTCAATTCCTTAATAACAATATTATATTCATGCTTGGCCTAAAATGTGATTTCTGTCTGATATACTTCTTTGAATTTTGAATTGCAATATTTTAAATAAATGTTTCCATGCACACGGAGAATGTAGCGCTCCAGTGTGTTTTCGACTTATCCAGATGAAACCTCATTGTTAAAGGGAACACATGCTGGTAGTTAACCTGTATAGTCTGAGAGGGATCCTGTCTCTGCTAAAGTCATTCACATCAGCGAGGCAGGTCAACAACACCCCCCTCCTCTTAACCCCCGCCGGCCCCTGGAGGTGCTGGTGTGTGTAAGAAAGAGGGGGCACCTCCTGTTTCCTCTGAGGGGTGACATAGCAGTGGTGAGGTGATAAAAGCTTTGATAAACAGGAGTGCTGATGTGTCAACTCACACACCTCAAGACACTAAAGGAAAACAACCTGAGAACTGGGCCGGTGAGTGTGTTGTAGTATGAGGGCACCCCTATACGCCAGCGCTCCCACCAGTGTGTTTGTGTTTTGAGGCTTTTGTTGCTGTATCATACAGCATATCTGATCTGTGTATCTGTTTGTCTGGAAGATTTTAGCATAAGCTTTGATATCAGTTGCCCCCCTCCAAACAAAAAGTTTTGTTTGTGATATCTGCCTCTTTCAAGAAGGTTATTTCCAGTTTATTACAACTTGTATTACATTTTTGGAGTTTCAAACATCTTCTATTTACTAAAGTATTCTTTAAGCGAGTGGTTCTGAAGGTGGAGCCAAAAACCCCTCGCTGAGGAGTGTTTTAACATAAACAGACTGGGTAGAAAAAGTTCAAAACACATCTTGTACCTTTGTGGCAATATAAACTCAAATATGACACCGCATGCTCCACAGGTGAAAAAGGTTTTTGTAAAGCAAATAGCTCTGTCATCAAAAGGTTAGCTACAGAGGTCAAGAAATGCAGCAGCATATAAGAGTTTAAATAAAACCTAGTTGAGGCTTAGTTAAGTTTTCTAGAAGAGGAGATGGAGGAAAACTGTTGAACTATGATAGATGGTGTGCCGTGTCAGGTGGGCTATTAAGAACAATTCAAATCTTAATAACATAACATAAAATGTTTTACAAAATCAGGCTTAATGATAATCTTGATCCTCTGACCTGTCTGATATTTAAACCTCGGGGTTATTGGTCTTCTTCAAGCTCCAATATTACCACAACTTTAACAGTTTAATTAATTAAAGCTATGGCGATAAGCAGTTTTCCTTAAAACCCCTCCCCTTTTATGATGCTCAGAGAACTGACCTGTTGATTTAAATTATAAAGTTATTTATTTTTTGTACATTTACAGTCCTTATTTCTGTCTTAGTGGGTGTAACTGAATCTTGATGCGCATCCTTGTTCCATTATGCATTCACTTCCACCATCGTGGTGTCCCTGGCTTCGTATCTCATCACCCCTTTAGTCCAAACAGCCTTTTTAGCTGTTTACCCACAACAAAAAGATGTGTGGACAGACACGTGAAAGTACCCTCTCCCGTCTCACTCAGCCAGTCTCCATCGACCTCGGCCTCTCTCCTCTGCCCCGATCCGCCACCTTCCTTCCATTTATCTGCATTAGGCAAACTAATAGCGGCGCAGCTACCTGCATCGATCCTCACCCCTGGAGTGACGCCTTTATGGGTTGCCCTTTAGGGAGTGCAGCAACAGTCTGACCTATCGTTGCGGATCTATTTGCGACACCCCCCTGGCACGCCGGCAGCCGGAGCGGCCCTGAGTAATGACGGCTTAATAAATGGTGACACGCCGTTGGCGGCAGAATGAGATGCCCATTGACAAGGAGCTTCCACAGGCTTTCAGCGCCTGACGGTAAAAATAGAAGAGGACACGAGACACCCTGCTTATGAGGACACAGCAGATAGGAGAGCGGCGTCAGGCGGGTCTGTGTGTGCGGCGAGTGTCAATGTGCTGTTACTGATATGACGGTGTATCTTCATCCGGCGGTATGGAAACCGCTGTTAATGCCTTGTGTGCGCGTTAGAGAAAATGATTATGGTAAGATGATGCCAGATGTCTGTTTTAAAGAGAACATCGGAAATGTCCCACCCAGTACTTCGCGCACACCGCCCTCTGACCTCTTCTCTTCTTTAGCACACACCTAAAACCTTCCTGCTCATATCCTAACTGACCCCAAGTTCCTGAGGCCATTGCCACTGGGAGCAACACCGCAAAACTCCTCGCTGTCCCGATAAATGACATTTCAAGTTCAAGGTACGGCCAGCCATCATTTCCTTGATACTGCCGGGGTTCCTCTTCTTGTTCACTTCCTATTCCCAAACACCCACACCCACTCTATGTTAACAAAGGTCACACAGCAGCCCCTTACTCAGCAAATGGCATATCCAGGAAATGAGAGGAAAAGGTCAGGATAGATAGGAGGAAGGATAGAGGAAGAACAGTAGTATGTCGTGGGAGTTATGAGAGCGGCATCTCCTTGCGTGCGTGTGTTGGAGAACAGCTAACCAAGGGCCTAATGTTGCTTATTTGGCAAGCAAAAGAAGGATACTAAGGTCAGTGTGGTGTTTTTCATATACGCACATATGTGCGTGGGACGGGCAGGAAAGAGGTGATCGTGTAACACCTTAAAAGATACAGTAACTTGACAAGTTGAGAAAGGAAACTGTAAAATATCAGCTATAGTAATCATGACAGTATTTACTGCAAAGGGAAGGAGAAGGAAAGAGTAAGTTAAGACTGATTACTTTGCAACTGCGTGCCTTTCCATCACACACATTTTGTTGTGAAAAAGGAAAATCCCTTTATATGTCACCACCAGTTGCGCGAATGCTATGTCACAATTAAGCATTTGCCTGAGCATGTAGCAGTGTATGGGAAAGCAAGCAAAAAAACCAAAACATCTGTGTGGACAATCATCATTGGAACGCGGTAAATGTATATTTCTCTGTCAGAAGTTTACAAAGAGCTATATATCAAAGTAGATGAAGCCTGAAAGTATTTTTCCGTAACCATGTGAAAGTGTTTTAATATTAGGGTCTCTAATAATTCTAAAATCCAGAGAAACAGAGAATTTTTGAAGAAAAAGCAGCTGAAGTGGGACAGAAATAAGCCATTATGTGACCCCTTGCTAAGCCTTTTAAAAGGAAAAATTAAAAAAATATAAATAAATCACAAAACATATAAAATCATCCTCTTAATTTACTGGCTCTCCAGTCAACACCTGTTTCTGCTCTCACATGCTCTTTTGGCTCTGCTCTTTTACTCGTCAAACAAAGTGGTGGTTTCATTAAAAATCAATTCTAGAGCTCATTAACAATGCTTCCTCTACCCCAGAAGAGCCTCCAACTCTGGTGGAGGGAAATGGGAGGTTTCCCTCCATTTCATCGCATCTCAAAAGGTCAGAGGTCGTCCTTCAGGTTTACAATGTGGGTCACGCAACCCCATCGTGTGCATGACAGAACTTGGGTAATCTCTTTTAGCGAGAAGCTCCGCCGACGCAAACTAACACGCGGTTTCGCGTGGTGTTTCCGCATCCACTCAAGACAAGGACGGGAATCGGAGCGCAAATAAACAAAAGTGGAACCACATTGCACGAGGGGAAAGCTGTAACATCTGTTGCAGTGAGGGAGGGATGGATGAAGGCAA
The DNA here is from genome assembly GCF_057381915.1 of Diplotaxodon limnothrissa. Classification (NCBI taxonomy): domain Eukaryota; kingdom Metazoa; phylum Chordata; class Actinopteri; order Cichliformes; family Cichlidae; genus Diplotaxodon; species Diplotaxodon limnothrissa. The sequence goes on from NC_140612.1 coordinate 29,631,606, forward strand.
GCTGTTGGGTGTATTTATTCGTCGCTGATACATTTCAATCCATCTTCTGGTCTCCTGTGGAGCTCTGACTCACACAGATGTGTCCACCCCATACATCTGATGACGGTGGTACGAGGGATATCAGGAATCGTTTACAGGAAGGAAGGAAATTTGACTGAAGTGTCACACTGATTCATAAAAAACGGGATTATTTCCTGCGCAATACTGCTGACGTTCACATGGGAGGGGGAGATGTGGAGGAGTTGTTTTCGCTGACATTAACAGGCTTGCACTTGTTGAGCCACAATTTGATGATGTCACAAGTGTAATCTGTCCTTCTCTGTAACTTCAGGTCGACTTAAAAGAAAAAAAGAATTATGTTTAGTTATTGAGCAACCTTCAGCTCTGGGGTGAAAGACTTCTTGCAACTTGGTTGGTTCCAGAGAAAGCTCATCATGCAGCATCACTGATGCGGAAAAGACCAATAGAAACCTTAAAGCGAGGGGGGAGTGGACTAATCCAGGACCTAAAGGATTCCTTTAAATTGTATGTATATGTAAATGCAAAACACTCGCATTTCTGAATGAGGGTTTGTTGGGGGAGGACTTAAGTCTGCAGTTGGGCTGAGACAACAGCGTAGTAGCTCATTATTCCCTGTGTGTAGTTAAATCAGGGAGCTTATAGGCCTCTAAGAACTCTCTCACCCCTTCCTCCCATCTCCACCCAGAGTCAAAGTGAATAGGGGCTGTGACAGATCTCCTCAAAGAGCATTAACTTCTCTTCTAGGTCGGTGAAAATAAACTGAGTGGCAAGAATTTTGTGCGGAAGTAACGATGACACAAAAAGCATCAGAGGGGAACCCTGTTCATGCCGTGTCGGCTCAGAGATTAAGTTTGATCCTAATAGCATTTGTTTTGCCATCTGTTAATAAAGTTTGACATTTGGTTAGACAAATCAAATGTCTAAAACTGTTATCTGGCTTTAATCATCACAGCATATGTGTGTATGTTTGCAACAGGTGGGCCAATCTGATTGAAACTTTCCACGGACATCCTCACACATACAGTGACTATTAACATCTATACCTTTGTTTTTTAATCATTTATTATAACTCACAATTTTTTTTGAGTTTTTTAAATACATAATGTTTATTTTTGCATTGCTGTTTTTGTTTCATGTGTCACGTTCTCAACGTACGTCGCCCGTATGTAATCTAACACTCACTAAAATTTGTATCCGTGACGGAATTATGTTTGAGTCGCCACTAAATACAGAATGGAAAATTTGTGCCGCAAGGCGGATATGCCTAATTTAAAACATTAGCACACACAGAGGCGACTGTGCAGCTTACAGGTTTTGCCTTTAGCTTTTACACGACATGTTTCCCCAACTGTAGTGCAAAGTAAAAGGAGGCTAAAGTTACACAGTTCTGGCCTTGTTCACGTGATGGAAATCTGAAATAAGCTTTTTGCCTTTTGATAAAGAGAGACTCGAAGACTGAAATACTTATAAAGACAAGTTGTCTTATCTGTCATGGTCACAGAATGCAGTCAGAACACTGTGTAATAAAAGATAATATGTGTTATATCTGAAAGATTACATGGAGACAGAATAAAAAAATCTGGAGCCTTCACTTTATTAAGGTCATCTTGACACAGACGAGAAGAAGAATCTTAAAATTGTCCATCACATGCAATAATCAGGTTAAAAAAAACCCAAACAATCTGTGTAGTAGATATCTTTAAACTTTAATAGCAACAACTTGCCTTTCTTATAAGACTCACATGTACAGTTTTGCTTCACTGTACTGGAGTTTCAGCTTTTACAAGCAGGTTTAAAAAAAACTGCTCTAACATCTTTCTGTTCCTGAAACTAAAGTTATTGTTTTTAAAATAATACTACACATTTTTTACAGCTGGCACTAATACCTTCAAATAACGACAGCTCAAAATAATATGACAAATATATGACATCATCAGTATCCGACCAAACAAACAGACAAAGATGTCAAATATAATTTTAAATCTAACTTGTCTGCATCTTCAACTAACTGTTATTTTGATTCAAAATTACTCTGAAACTGTGCAACTAATTTGGTAAAGTGAAAATTTTCTTCTTATTATTAATATTGTTATTATTATATTATATTATATTAATGTTTTTTTCTTTTTTACATTTTTTTGGCAATAATTTTATTATTTATTATTTATTTTTTCACTGGATAATAATAATTCATTGGATAAAAATAATAATGACAAGGAATACAAACCCTTGACAACCAACACAGCCTCTAAAGAGCATTTTAAAAATGATTTTTAACTTTTTAATGTTTCGTCAGGAGTTGATAACTAAAAGTTGTCAGTATTTTTTTTCCAAGCTTGGATAATTTGGGAGGTCTGAATTAAAAAAGAGAGCATTAAGTGGAACATTCTTGCATACCAAATTTAAGGATCATCAAAAATTTGATTTCCATACTAGATCGGTTGAGTTCTGGTTAAGAATAACCCCCTTTCTGCTGCTATTGACCAACAGGGTGCTGGTGAAAACTATGCTACTACTGGGCAAAGACAAAGGTGGGTAAGAAGTGAGTGTAGAGGCTTTATATGTAGGGACTGTGACTGCTTTAAGGGGAGAAGAAAGAAGAGCACAGAGAAGGTTAATTGATGAGGTGAAAGGACGACATGCAGAAAGTTGGCTGACAGAAACGGATGCAAAGGACAGGGTGAGAGGGAGGCAAATGGTCTGCTCTGGCGACCCTTAATAGGCAGCAGACGAAAAAAGAAGAGGATGAAGATGAGTCATAACTGCTATTTACTTTCACACTCAGTATGTAGCAACAAAATGCCAAACAGATGCCCAAACACACAACCTAACTCTGGAATGCTGTTGGCTCCCATCGTGTTTCATCCATATCAAGTTAGGTAACAACATCTATACCAACTAACATCATCTCCAAGCATAAACAGCTTGTATATCCATGTCTGTGTCACACAATCCAAGAATGTGACTGTAATGACGAATAAGGCCTACATTTGCGTTTTTTTAGCTGCTTCATAATTTATTCTGTCAGGAAGAAATTCTTTTAGTATTTTATCCGTCTTCGTCTGCAGGGCCGACAGAGCCGGAACAGTGACACAGCACTCCATCCCGCTCTTCTATTAAATATTTACACGCTTGTGAAACATATAAAACTAACCGCCGGCGCTCGCATTACTGCGCAGCAGAGGAGTCAGATTTAATATGGCTCACATTCGCTTCCAAGAATATGTGTGTTAAACGAGGAGAGCCGGAGAGACATACAGACACACAGAGACACCAACTGAGTTCGTCCTGCTGAGCGAGTGGTCAAATGGGAGTTCTCTTGTTTTTTAAGTCAACCTGAAGCGTGAAATCCCACAGCGCCCCTTAAACTTATATCTTTATGTAAAATGTCTCAACCTATTTTATTTATGACATATCTGACTTATTCACTAGAGCATGTTTGAGAAAGTTAGCCGAGGGATTCTGGCTGGCACAGAGTTTCCGCTTCCACCATTAATGCGTTTTTATTTCTAAAGTGAAAGAACTAAATCAAAACAAAACGTCATTAATGTTAGTATTTGAGCCTGGCAGACATAACTAATTGAATTACTTGTCAGTGTTAAGAAGATTGATTAATGAAGTCTTACTTTCCAGGAATAACATTAGAGTCGCAAAGTCTGATTTCGTTAAATTGGCCCTTTTAAGACATATGCACTGTTTACAGTTTATGCATGTGACTGCATCCATCACATTAATGAAGCATAGATAAGTAAAGGACACTGATACTTTTCTTCTCAATGTGGAATTATTTTCTGGCACTGAATGTTAGATTTTGTACAGTGTTATTGCTTAAAATAATCAAATCCTTTGGAAAGTTGGGAAACTGAGCAAAGTCCATTTTCAGCAGTAGGAGATGCAGCTCTTGCCAGTTCGGTGTGCATAACTAATATATTGCGCGAACGCTACAATAAATCACTGCTCTCAGGGAGTAATAAGTAAAGTGATAACATTCCATTTAAACGAACAAATGAGAAGTATAATATACCTTGAGAAGTAAGGCCAGCATTGATCACTACCATATGATTGCAGTTAAAGCTATCTGAAAGTAAAATTGTGCATTTTTGAGCTTGCTTGCCAAATGTCTCCCTTTCGTATAATAGATGCCTTGTGCCATGTGGGCGATTCAGCCACCACATATTTCCCCACTTTGCAACAGCTGTGTGAACAGCCTCACACATCCTCACCAAGGGAAAAGTGCGCTGCGTTTTATCAAGAGAAACAAAACTAATCACAAGTACACCACCGTTCTGTCAGAGCGGCTAAACTTTTTCACCTCTCATCATCATTTGTCTTACCTTCAGATAAAAAACCATACTCCTAACCAGAGCTCTAGACCCTTGTTTTTAACCTTTTAACCGTAATTACCTTTTCTTATTTATTGTCTCAGCCTTCTCCCAAAACCATTAGCGCAGTATTATCAGGTCAGCTTTATCAAGGCTCATAGCGCAGCCTGGGGAACTCCAGGAAACCTTTGTTCCTCATTCAGTGAGTGTGTGTGTGTGTGTGTGTGTGTGTGTGTGGGGGGGGGGGGGGGGGGGTTCACGTCTGTCACCTTTAACTTTTTTATGAGACCTCGTGTCATGTAACCTTGAGAACAAAACTGTCATGTACTCCCATTCATTACAGGGCAGACAAAGTCCTGGTATTCTGCTAGCTTTACAGCATTCATATAGAGCCCTGGGTGAACACAAACCATCTGTGTAAACACAGACTTCTGACAGGCCTTCATGGTGAGCGATGAGTCCCACCTGTACAAAAGCACAATGCCTCTGGAAAAATCTCCCAGGCTTTCTTAGCGGTTATGTTCTCATAAAAGTCACACATGCACAATCATGCATACTCTTACTTTAAACCTGAGAGAGGTCATTCGTGATAAGAGCAGTGACTGAAATGACTCACTCCAATTTGACAAGGCATAATTGAAGGACAGCCTGCCACGTTAATGAATGATATATCCTGCCATCTCCGTTCTCTCTAGCGCAATCATCCACTCACAAATTGATGCTTCACATTTGCCGTCCCTTAGACACCTTGTAAATCAAGTATAATTGACAGACAGAAGTGATGAAATGCAAAGCGGTACAACTAAATGACTCCATCAGAGCAGCTCCATTAAAACCTCCTAGGTGACCAATTATCTTTCACTCTTTCTTGGCACATAGGCGCATTCTAAACAGAAAACTGTTGGCTGCACACGAAAGTGTAGAGCAAGTTTGATGCGGTATGCAGATACGAAAGTGCTGTTTGAAAAAAGGTAATGCTAGAGCAAATATTTAATGAGTGAGGATTTCTAACCAGCTACAATTATTCATACTACATTAAAAATACCTTTCATAAGATGCGTACTTCCAAATCTGTCAATTCCTGCAGCAGAAAACTTTGGTCACACCTCTGGATTTTAAATATGAAGCCAGTGCTTTAAGTTAAAATCAGCAGTTGAGCCACTTGGACTGGTTTAAAGATGAGCATTTTAAATCCTTGTGATGATGTGATGAATCTGTTTAATCACTCATTAGGATTAGGATTTGTATTTGGACAGCTGGGTTCTCACCACTGACTGTATAAAAAATGAAATGGATACAGCTTTCAGGTCTGAACATTGACGCCAGTAAAGAAGTGACCACCTGCATTTGTTTTAATGGCCGCTGGGGGTGAAAGCTGTGGTTCTAAAAACTTCTGGTCCCATTTTTGCACACGGGTGACTGCTAACCATGTTATGTTAACTTGCTTGCTGGGCGTGTGACGATCATGTTGACAATGGCAAGTCACGTGAATAAGGCCCTGGTCACACGAGCCTGCAAACCAGTCCAGTCTGGTAAACACCAGTCACTGTCACCAGTCATAGTCTTTCCCGTACAATATGAAGTGCCTTAGGCGACTGTGGTTGTGATTTGGTGCTACATAAATAAAATTAAACTAAATTGAATTGATTGGCAAACATATAACAGTTTTATGACTTGATCTCTATAAACACTTTCATAATTTTATCGTCTCAATCTCTCATTTTGGATAATATTGAATAAAAAATTATGTCTATTTGGTAAATCTCAGTCAGGAGGATTATTTAGCCTATGCTCATTGACTAGTGACTTGTGACTGACAGGTCGTGAGCCTATGAACACAGTTAGACACTCCTCTCTCATTAAATTCAGTTTCAAAATGTTCACCCTGGCTTCACAACAGGATTTCACAAACTAATAGGTGACATCACTGTAGCCACACTATGGACTAATGTATTAAGCCACACCTCTAATCTTTGAATTCAGGTGATTTCAGTCCATTTGCCACAGGGGTATAAAATAGGGCACCTGGCCATGCAGTCTCCAATTACACACATTTACTTGCTGAGCTCCAAACCTCCTTTGACATTAACATCAGCATGAACAAAATGTGCTGGGAGATTCATGGCATGGGTTTCCATGGCCGAGCAGCTCCTTTAGATGTAAAGTGTAGTTAATCCAGTACTTTTGTCCACATAATGTGTGTCTTTTATATAATGGCAGCTGTGTATACTTCAACCACAGGTGGCTGCCGACATTTGCTGTCTGTTAGGTGCCACTTCAGTTAATTTGATCCACTGAACTGAAGTTTTCAATGACGTCTGAGATGTTGATACAAATTATGTGACTATAATATCACAAGCTATTACCTTGCTTGTTCTAAAAACCTGTCCAGTATTTAGGCAAAGTCTAAAGCAGCTTCTTCCTTTTTGCCTTTCCTCACAGGAAAAGACTGTCAAGATGGCTCACTGTTGGTCAAAAGTCAGAATTAGCATAACAGAAAAAAAAGATATTTTTATTTCGACAAAAAAAAAAAAAAAGTCTCTTGAGAGTTCTCTTAAAGTATTCACCAGCATCTGTCAGAATCCATTTTTCCAAAAGAAAAAAGTCACTACTTATCTCCTCATCATCCACACACTTCAGTCCTTTAATGTATGTAAAGGAATACCTTCCTCGAACTACTTTTCCTGACAGACTGCAGACCGAGACCCATTCTCAACTTAGACTATTAAACCACAGAGATGGATTCAAAGGACCATCCAGAGGATGATTAGGTTTCATTATGGCAAATGAAACACCCCATTACTCTTTACTATCTTATAATAAATGTCTTTAAAGAATTTCTTTGTGACTTTGAAAAAAACAAAAGACTGTCCAGAGATCAGGAGGAATGACCATGATGCTGGCTCCTCAAGTGACCAAAAAAAGCAAGAAATAAAAAGACGGAGAATGAGAGGAAGAAGACAAAGAATCACGAAGGTCAGCTATTTGTGTGTTTACAACAAGCCCTATTTAAAATAAATAAGTCAGTGTGTCATTGGTATGTTCTCTTTGACCGGAACAACACAGTCCATCTGGGACATGAGCGAAAATATCTCAAGCTCAAGCATAAAGGACCAGCTTGAACAGTCTTCTATCTGGGAAATTAGGAGAGAAAGCAGACACACAATCAATTCACAGGACAAATGACGAGTTGTGGTTTGTTCCACTACTCAGTGTCGCAAACAGGAACCTTATTTCCCCTGTTAAAGTGCTGATAATGCACAGCCGACCGTCATCTAATACCAACTTGTGCCACGTCTAAAACAACTCACAGCACACACAGCGCATTCTGTTTGGACAGTTCCCTGGAAATTTTGTTATCGCTGCATGTCCAGAAATGAATGGAGGGAGGGTGGACAGTGGGTGGACGATGGAGGGTTTGTGGGGGTGGAGACTTGTTGGAAATATTAGTGGATGGTAGCCCCCCAGCTGAGGCTGTCTGGCAAGGGATCAGTCTCATTCCTCTTCAGTCAAAGGCTCCTTTTCTCTGACCCGACAGTCCCGATGTTTCGGAGAACTGATGCGAGAAATGCAGCTTTAAAAACAGCCTCTGGTCCTGCTGGTGAGAACTGGGCAAAGCTCGCTAACACACACACACATAACTGCATCATGCACGGGCATGCATACAAGACTCAGTGTACTCTAGCCATCTTGCACTTCAGTAGGAAGAGCCAGCATAATACTGTACATAAGTAAGGGGCTGTGTGTGTGCGGTGGGGTGTTGGTTCTTGATAAAAAGAAAAGATTAAGATGATATGGATATACTGAGTGTCAGAAACAGCTGTATTGCATATGTTTTGGCGCCGAGTCATCCCTTTGAACTACAGCCTTTGTCATGACTGTAAAATAAGATGTAGAAGACTGACAGTTTAAGAGACCACATCACTCACCTGAGCGATGAATGGAGCATAATGGTATATTGTTCAAATTAGCACGGCTTTTATTTAGCTAGAGTCGCAATTTAAAAATACCCCGAAGCCTGAAGTCTATTCAGAGCTTCATATGCACAACTCATTGATAAAGCTGCATTCGATCCAACTTTTTTCTTTTTTCTTTTTGCACAGTTGTCTGCTTCCAAATGGAGCAAAGACAAAACAAAAAACAGAAAGAAAACTTTCGTGCAGGCACAAAAAGCTGTGCCAACATACAAGTTTCCAGGCTGGTGCCACTGTGGTTCACCAGTCACCTCAGGCACAGAAACTCATCACATCCTGTTTTTCCTGTGCCAGCTAGGTCGGACAATAGCAACGCATCACTCGTCCCCGTGTTTTTCTTCAGGGTGGATTCTCGTTGGATGATAGATGGAGCAGTGTCCTCCTGTTTCCCTCTGATGTTTGGGATCTGGATTATCCCTGAGCTCAGTGTGGTTGTTTTGGGTGGATTCTGCTCTAATCTCGTGTGCTTCTGTCACACTGCGATGAAAGACAGCCTGTTGGTATTGGCTTAATTCTGAGGCTGACTCACAGGCACAGGTGCACCGTGAGAGAGAGAGAGAGAGAGAAAATTCACACTACTGGGCGCTGAGTCTTACAGTACATTTGCATCATCAATAATATTTACTCTGAAATCAAACTGTACCAAAATAATATGGTGTTCGTCCAAAAGAAATTAAAAACAATTAGCTGTGTGGGGATTTCTGTGAACACTTCATTCACCCTAAAACCATAAAACATACCCATATGAACCTGATTTTGCAATAACTAGACAGTTTCCTGTGTTGTGCTTATCCCCTCCCTAATCCTTTAAAAGGGTACAGGTTTTTAACACAAACAAGTCATTGCATTCTTTGTCGTGGGATGTTGAACAGCTGAAAAGTTTAACCTCGTCAGCTAAGCTATTAATGATTAACACGACTATATGTTCAATATAAGAGATCACCTTAGAAAAACAGCTGTCAGAGCAAATATGAAGACAAAGCCTACATCTCAAAACAAGACATGCCCTCTGACAACATGCCTGCCCTTTGAGTCATCTATTATAATCCGCACGCACCAACACTGTAGAATCATGCTATGTAATCTCTGCAGCAAGGACATGTCCAAAAACACCTGCGTGCCACAGGTGTGTTTGAATGTTTTAGAGAGTCAGCAGCCTCTTCTTGACTACTCTTCTTGCATTTCGTTCAAAGACTTGAATCAAACCACCCACAACATGCAACTTTGCTCCCAAAGGCCAGAAGGCAGAATAAATGAAATGTTTAAAGTTTCCAGGCCTGTAAAGATAATTTACCCAGTCTAATTTTGGCATTCTTTAAGGTTTTTCTTCGGGTGAATTAATTACCATTATAAATAATTAAGTAAAGAGGAGTTTGGCTGTTTGTTGGCTATATAAAATGTGGTAGTTACAACACAAACCCCCCATCATGCTGCTACACAGCATGAGGCCTCTTATCCTACCCAGACAACTCCTTTATTTTACACTTGACCAAGAACCAACATGTTTTGATTTCAGCGATTAAACAATAGCATTTAAAACATACATGTATTCATGTCAGGGTGGGCGAGTCTTCTTATTTGGCTGTCTACCTGCTGGGCTGTGATGAGTAAACAGCAGTTCTGATGGCGGTTGGTGGTCTAGAGTCTTCAGGGTTTACTGGGGATTCGTTCCTCTGGGGAGCAGTCCTGAAGAAGAGGGGATTACCTCAATCCTCTCTCCCTGCTTCACCCCTTCCAAATCGACACTTCAGATTCAAACAAAGGCCCAGGGACTGTGGGCCTCAGGCCCCTGGCGTGCTGCTAATCCCATTCCAGCTGGACAACAATCCGTCTGGCTGGTGGCCCCTGCAGGGCTGTAAGCTCCTAGTAAGAGGCTTGAAGGAGAAGTCAGACAGCTCGTCAAGGATGAGGACTTAATTAGGCATGCAAAGTCAACCTGGCTAATTGAAAAGATTCGACCAGAGTTCCGCCACAGGAACACAAGAGTGGGAGAGAGCATTTTTTGGAGTTTTTCTGTATTGTACAAAGTGTTTTGTTGCCAAGCACAGAAAAATGCCAAGGATGAGCTACCCCATACTGATTCAAAGTTGGCAACATGCAAAAAGGGCCTGTTTGTAAGGTTAATTGGGCTGGACAAAGTGTTGAGATAAACTATGGAACAACATGTCTTGAGGTTTTTTTTGGATCTGTGCTTAATCTTTCATGACTGGCTTTATTGGAGGGGTCAGAAGTGTAGTTCTGGAAAGGATTGTACAAGCTGGTGCTATTGAACGACTCAAGCATAGGAAAAATAGGGTGTGCTCGACAGTATGTGACTTTCTTCCCATTTGCCTACACGGCGGGAACGTATGTGCGCATTTGTCAGTTCACTGTGTTCACCATGACTATGTGTGCGCCAATAAACTCTCAAGTGTGCTTGGAGGAAAAACGAGTCACTCTGGTAGGTTTGTGTACCCAGGCTGAGCTGATGTCAAAACTCAGTCAGCACTCAGCGGACAGACAAAGCACACACACCTCGGCGAAATAAAACAGAAACTCTCTTGACCCCGTCTTTCTTTCCACTCTCCATCAACACTCTGTTTAAGCATGCCATCATCGCTCCGGCATAATGTGTTTAGAAATGTTGCACTCCCTCAACCTCTCCGACTCTGTAATGCATTTTGCTACACGACCCCCATCTCTCTTATCCATAATGTGTTTGAATACGCCACCTCTCCCCAAACACTGTGTTTAAAGAATGCCACACTCTGCCTCTCAGGCTCAATCACTGCAACGTGTTGGAGAGCGCAGGCTACCTCTCTCTTTGTGTAATTTGTTTGACGACGCTAGCCTCTTCGACGCCTCTTACACCTAATGTGTTTGAGCATTCACAGAATCGCAGAATCACATACACCCACATGGACACATGTACAGAGCAACACACATACATTGGGATGATTTTTTGCTCTGAGCACACAACCGATTAAGCTGGATGCAGAGAAAATAACTAATTCATGAGGCGAGGCAGCAGCCAATTCTGCCAGCATTTATTACACATTATTGTAAGACCAGGGCTTGAATAGATAAAATATACTGAATATATATATAAATAAAAATGTATTTTAATGCATCATTGAGGCTGGTTGTGAGGTAGGACATTTATTATTTTAGTAGCATGGCTCTGTAGAAGGCAATATTGGTGTGTTGCTTTTGTCCAGAGTGAAATATTTTATTTTATTTTTACTTGCTAAATACGGGACAGATTTGACTGGGGAAAAGAAAGGGGAGAAAGAAAGAGGGCAAGAAAAACAGCAGGGAAGAGGGACGGGGATAAAGGGCAAAAAACAAAAACCAACAAAATAAGCAGACAAAAAATACATATATCAATCACCTGGATCACCTGTTGAGAAAGAAAAAAGAGATAACAAGCAGAAGAAAAAAAAGAGCAACATAATAAACAACATCATGATGATCTATGGGAATATAACAGTAAATACTAAATATTAAACATTATTGTGCAGCACGTAAGATCAACAGCGCACAGTGTGCTTTGAGGTAGGAGCCAAAAAGGGTGTAGTTTGTGTGTGTGTGTGAGCACCCGTGTGTACACCTGTGAGCATGAGCGCGCTTGTATTAAAAAGGTTCCTTCATGTAATGATCTGCTAGAGGGTGTGGGGAGCCACTGCCCCGTCCTCTAGGGCATGAAGCAGGTATGGAGGAGATCAAAACTCCAGACATCCAGAGGCCCCCAGAACACAACAGACCAAGGAAGACCAACAGAGGGGCAGCCGTGCCACTATCCCAGAAAGAGCTGAGGAGAGCCCCAGAAGAGGGGTCACTCAGCAGCCGCGGAGCAGAAGCCATGGGGGGGGGGGGGGGGGGGGGGTTGCAGTGACATGCTTGTGAGCTCCGCCGGCAGCTAGCTGTGCCAGAGTGACCGAGCCCCAGGCCGAGAGGCTGAGGGCACCTCCACCCCCTAGTAGCTAGCAGGCTAATCCTCGATAATGAACATTACTAGTGCTATAATTTAGCTTGCTAGTACTACTCAAAATCATGCGGTGCAAACACTAGCAGAAAAAAATATTTGCAGCTCTATATCGACTCTTAAATACTTGTTGTCTATTAATCACCTACAGCTGAAGTGTGGTGGGATGAAAAGGGCAAAGAACCCAGAACTACGTTTTTATAAGGGGCTGAAAAGAAAAACTGAGCGGATACAGCTTTTGAGACATCTGCAAGAAAAATGGAAAGATTGTGAGATTCTGACACCTACACACACACACAGTATGTGTAGGTGAACAGAAAGCCTTTTGTCACTGTCAGATGTCCAAGTATCAGTTTTAGGCTAATTTATTTCTGTAAGTTGAGCTAAAGCTTTATCACAGATTCAAACTTCTATCAACAGGAATATTAATCTATGAGAAGTACGTAAAGTAAATCTTTTTAGTTACAGCTACAGGATTGTGCAAACTTCTAATTCCCTTTTTTATGGTCTTGAGCAATAGCTCTCCAGGCTTTCTGAAGGCCTTCTAAAGTTTTTCTTTGGACATTGGCTTTTTCTTTCATTTTCAGTCAGGTCTTTGTATCTGACCATTTTTAGAGGGGTTTTTTTCTCTGTTAGTTAAACCACTTAACGCTGACCTATCAATTATTAAAGCAGAAAAAGCACTTAACTCAACGAATAAACCAGTATTGTGCCCACACATTACCAAAAACTTGACAAAGAACCAATTTTAAATTGTAAATTTAGTATTGTTTCACATTTGAGGAAACTGGACAAGAGGGTAAACCTGCCAAAGCTTTTAAGATAAAGATAATTTAAAAAATATCCAAGAAGATGAACAGGGTCATGTCCTTAACAAATACAGAAAAATGTAGCAAAGAGCAGACACATCTGGTGCATCTGGTCCTTCAGTAGATCCAACTACTGTTCACTGAAGCCTCATCAAAAATGGTCTCAGTGGAAGGATGGCTGTCAAGAAGCCATTCTTAAGGAAGGGAAATGACAAAAAGGCTTATGTATGCCAAATTACACGTCAATCCAAACTGGAAATTTTGGGCTAGAATTGTTCTCAGTATGTTCTGAAAGAACGTGATTTGGGTCTGCATTTCATCCACTAGTGTTGGAAATTTTGTCAACGGTGACGGAATTATGAATGCAGCAAAGTACCGTCAAATTTTGATCCACCAAGCAATATATTTGGAAAGTGTCTGATTAGCAACAGCTTTATTTTTCAGCATAGCCACTGCCAACGTAGTGAACACATACCTGGACAAAAAAAGCACGCAGTGGAACATTTCAGTCATGTATTGGGCTCTCCAGAGCCCAGATTTCAACAATATTGAAGCAATGTGAGATGATCTTGACAGAGAACGGGAAAAAAAGTCAGCCAACGTCCAAAAATGAGCTTTGAGTCTCATTAAATGGGGCTGGAGAACTATTCCTGAAGAATACTTAAAGAAATGACTAAAAAGTTGAACAAAGAGACTTCAGGCTATGTTGAAGAATAACAGTGATCATGCTAAATATTGACTTTCAAGCTTGTTAAAATTGCACAAACAATATTTTTGCCTTATATACTGTATTTACGCATGAGGTGAGCTGTAAGATTGACCCAAACAGAAGGCAAACCATTTATGTGTCTGATACTCAAAAAGAGAGTCCAAAAAAGAGCAAACAGAAGTCCAAATAATCACTGAGGTACATGGAAGGGAAACCGTGGGGGAGCTAAGCAGACAGGAATATAGTATCTTGTTACAACAGAGGTCAGAGGGAGACTGGCACTATATATACACAACAAGGGAAGTGGAAACAGGTGGGTAATGTGAAACAATTGAAACTAATCAAAGTAATGAAACCCAAGAAATCAAACTAAATGGAGGCAAATGGCTGTCAAAATAAAATAAGAAGAAACTATAACTGAAAAATGGAGATACAGAGATAAGAATCAGTAACACTGAACAAAAGTGAACTAGACACAGGGTAACAAGATAAGATAAAATACGATAACCTTTATTAGTCCCACACGTGGGAAATTTGTTTTGTTACAGCAGAAAGTGGACAGTGCAAAGTTACATAGCAAAAATGAGAAAAATGATAATGAATAATGAAACAGAGGGTGGCACTAAAGATTCAAAATACTTGAGGAATAAATTATGATAAAAATGTAAATAATAACTAAACTTCAAACTCATAATATTCAATAATAAACAAGAATTTTAGAAGTCATTGATTAGCGGCAAATTTGAATGCAGCATTATCATTCTTTAGAGAAAAGGAAAAATGGTTTGCTCAGTTTGTGAAATCAAGTGTCAGCAATTCATTCTTTCCTCCTTTATCTAAACTAAAACGTTTCTTTGCCCTAATTATTCAGTGTCTCAGCATGTCCTCTTTATTCTCCTCTAATAATTTCACTTGGATCAACATATTTCTTACTTCTAGGCTCCTACGACTCTCAAAGTAAAACCCGCATTGACCCAGAGCTGTGGAAACCAATCACCCACAGCTATGATGCTAATGGTCTTCATGGGGCGATGGTACTGTGCACAATGCAGTCATAAGGGATTAGAGCAGCTCTCTGCACATGGACCCATCACTCATGGGTGAGGACAGCTGAGAGAAAAAGGGAGTTTCAACAGAAAATGATTTAACAACTTTGCATCTGCCTTGAATTCCATTTCTCTGTGTGATTGTGGATTTCCTGCACTGTGACTGTTAAGTAACCCCCCTCCCCAAAAAAACAAACAAAAAACCAAAAACCAACAACCCCAAAACAAAACAAAAGCAAAAACACGGATTAGCTTTATTATTTGTGCCTTTTCTCCAACACTTATTCCTTCTGCACGTCCCAAGAATTAGACCATATCACAGTCATATGTATAAATAATCCATTGGCTCACAGTCTGTTATCATCACACTAATCTTCTTGTCTGTTTAATATCAAATGCAATGCTTCTGGAATCAGCTGAAATAACACCGCTGGTGTTTCAAGCAATTAACCTTTTCCACTGTGTAAATGGCTCGGGGGGGGAGGAGGAAGTCAAGTGGGAATGAATGTCTGCCTGTGCGCTTCATCCAATCTGGGAGAATACATGGCACATTTCAGGGAGGCCCCCGCTAAGTCAGGAATCGTGCAAGAACCCTGCACAGTCTGTGCATGTGTGCGTGCGTGTGTGTGTGTGTGTATGTTGAAGGGTTTGTGACAAATGCAAAAGAAATCAGTGTGGTCTCCAAAGCACCGTTTGGAGCTAATATAATGGGGTGAAGGGGGGGTTGATGTGTGGAAGCTGATGGTAATGGGGAGAAAGGGAGGTAAGACATTAATAAAAACCAAATCAGTCAGGCTTGACATAAACACCCCTTTGTTCTTTGATGTGACGGCAGCAGCCACACAGTCGGGAACGTGATACATCACACACAGGACCGCTGAGGAGTCTCCCCCCCACACACACACTTTCACCATTCCCTTTCTATTGCTTCATGAAGAGCGTATATAGTCACGTTCTCTTTGGCTCGGTCTTCAACTTGTCACGTACACACATACACACCCTCTGAGGTTTAATATCCCCTCCACCTCCATCTCCTACCTAGAGGCCTAATACCCAGAGCTTGATAATAGAGCGCTGTGTCTGATTCGTGTCTGCAGGAAGGAGCCATGAAATTACCTTCCTATGCATCAAGGGCTATAGCATAAAGCTGCACCTCAATCACCAAGAGAATAAGACCTATTGTTACAAGCCAGGGCTTTTAAGAAAGTAAGCGATTCGACTTAGAAAAAAAAGAGAAGATGATAAGACTTGATATCCCTGAATAGCACGACCATCGCTCAGAGTTAGAGCTTTACAAAAATCCAGGTCAAGCCTCTCTGTGTCTTTGAGATCTTGGAAGAAACTCTGAGCATGTGATTATATATTAACCCCTAAGTGCAGGAGATGCTCTGTCTTAAGGTTCAGTGATGTTTTATACTGGTTTCAGTTGGGCTAGTTCCTTTTGTCTACTTGGAAGCTATAGTTGGTGTTATCAAACCTGACAAGAACAAATGGCCATTATCCTCTTTTCTAACGATACAATGGTGTGTTCCATAGAAACAGTGGCATTCAATGACCCTGAACACTATAGGTAAAAACAGTTTTGCTTGGAAGGTCTTTAATGGGCAGGGGTCAACATGTCATGTTTGTGTTGCCTGGAGTGAATAACAATAGAGCGGGGTGGCGATGGACAAGGGACGGCAGGTAGACAGATAATTAGATGGATGAGCAGATTTGGTGCTGAATCTTATCAGCAAGGAACAACAGGGAAGCAGACAATATTTGATGTCCCTGTCTCTTTAGTGGAGCCACATCCACATAAGTCCTTACATTCAATGTGAAGCTAAACAGTACCCGCCTACAAAACAAAACCTTCAAGGCAAATAGTTGAACTGCAGTGTTTGGGATTATGTTGAATGTGTCTGACTGAAGCTTAACAAAGTCAACAGAGGCTGAGTTGCAGATGCTTTCTAGTACATTAGCTACACGTGCTTTCCATATGGAAAACAATCATATATCTAGTTTTTGCTGTAATACATATTTTCAAAACAAAAAGATTTTTATATTCTGTGACTAAAGGTACTAAGTTGCTTTCAGGCTACTGTTTGGCCATTCAGACTGGCTCTGATCCAAGGAGAACACGATGATTTAGTCTGCAGAGGACTGAAATTATTTTTTGATAAGAAACAGGAACAGACCATAATTTATTTAATTTTAAGTAGAATGACTCAGGCCCTCTGAGCAGAAGCTACTCTCAAAACACTGGTGACCCAAAAAAATTATACATGTATATTTGTGTGTCTTTGTAGAAATACCACCCAGGGCAACAATTCAATATTTCAAATTTAGGCATGTGTCATCTTAGACTGAGATAATAACACAATTTCCAATATGGTTTTATGTAACTTTTAGCGGCAATGTTAAAGCAAGTGATTTAAAATTCATCACTCATGCAGCATAGCTCTGATAGAGCAAGCAGCAGAATAGCCTGTCAGCCTGTTTCCATGATTAACCTCTTTGGTCCTTGGGGTTAAGCTGTATAGTATTTTCTTCTTTGTGATTCTTATTTAATATATTTTAGTCCAAGGTAATATTTTGTCATTTTATGTTTCAAATGTCTGAGGTTTGTTTTTGTGTGCGTGTGTGTGTGTGCGCGTGTGTGTGTGTGTGTGTGTGTGTGTGTGTGTGTGCGTGTGTGTGCGTGTGCGTGTGTGTGTGTGTGTGTTGAATTGTGGGATTTCCCGTTCTGATTCCTTATTATTATTGGACACCTTTGAAGCTGTGGAGGAGAGGAAGTCACTGAACAAACTGTTATTCATCATGGATAATCCCGACCACCCTCTGCACCTCTTCCTGGACAGGCAGCACAACACTTTCTCTGACAGACCGATTCAGGAAATCTTTCATACCACAATCTAACAACCGCCATGATACAATGCTCTATCATTCTGCCAGGGGATCCTCTACCAGATGTTATAAATACCTATATGTATGTATTAAACTTTTTATCAAATATGAGATAAATAAAGAATTTCTCACTCTCACTCATTCATTATTCTAGTATTATGGGAGTCTTAGCTCTTGGATGTCCATTCTAGTGATGAGTGTTAGTTTCACTTGATATTGTGTTTTGGTTTTTGCCCATTATTACTGATATTTGTATTAGTTTTGCTATTATTTATGCTTTGTGTTATCTAGTTAAAGGTTAGTATTCATATCTGTTTTTATGTCTTTTGGTTCTTTCCTATTTTACTGTTTTAGTTCCCCATTCTGTGTTACATCCTATGTGCCCTCCCTTGATTCGCCCATTATTTCAACCAGTTGTTGGATCAGTTCACCCATGCCTCATTTCCCTGCTGTAAAATTACCCCTCTTGTGTGTTAAGCCCTTTCTCACCTTTGCCCTTTGTTGTCCACATATGTTGCTGGTGCCCGTACTACAAAGTGAGTTCAGCATACCCCAGGTATCTTTCTGTTATCTGGATTCATTTACTGTAACATCAGTAATAAAGATAAATGGTCCTACGAAGCTGGTTATCAACTCACAAGAAAGTGGCAGTGTTGTAAGCATCTGACCAATCACAAGCACGGATACCTGATATAAAACCATAATATTAGAAAACTCTGAAGAGGTTAAACACTTGATATAGAATGGAAAAAAAAAACATACTGTAGCCGCTGCAGGCAAATCAGAAATTAAAGTTTAAAAAACGTATTAATTTCGCAACTATATTCACAGACTCTATGTGATCAGCAATACTTTTTTAAAGTATCCCCCCCTCCCCCCCATGGACAAAGCTGGGGAGCAAGATTAATTTTGTTAATTAGGAGCCAGATATTCATTTACTTAACTGGCTGAGCAGGAACAGTAATTCAAGCGATGGCTGTTGGTGGTTAATGACTTGAGCTCGGCTGATGAGTTCTGTTGTGGTGACAATACTGTACACGGCGATCGATCGAATTTTCATTAACACTGAGCGTCAGGCGTTTCAGAAGGGTCGATCCCGAACCGGGACTGACATTGACCCAGTTCCCTCCCCGCATGAGACCTATGTCAGCGCATGTCCATCATCACCGCTATCAATAGTCAAAGCCCCTGGAGGCAAAATGTGTGTGAATTGATTTTTATTACTTGTGGAAGCACTGGACCTCATCCAAAAACCTGCATCCATCACTATGAACCTCTGTTATCAATTCACCATTATAGTTAAATTAAAGCTCAGCAGATTCCCACTCAAATGTCTCGCTTCATTTCTTAGGTGGTTTTGCTGTGGTTTGAGTGAAAGCACACTTAACTGTGGTCTCAAATAAAATGGAAAATCGTTTGTTGCTTTGTTTGTAAAGGCAAAGCCTCTCAGTGGCTCTAATTGAACATGCAAAGGGTTATATTCCTTCCTCTTGTCTATGTGCTCACACACCTTACAAAGCAGATAATGTTGGACAGAAACATAAAGCCACCAGCATTAATAGTATTTTTGTTCTTATTAACATTCAACATGGCATGCAAAGAACAATACAAATTTACCTGTACTGTATTTACTGTATTTCAGTCCAGTCCATGCACCCTGGACTGAAATACTGTATCTTTAAGCACTTTGCTACTAGCAGCTTATTGTAAAAACCTATTAAAAATGCCATAGATAATGGTTTGATGGGCGTAAAAAAGCAGTTTTGCACCAACACCGTGATCCCAAAAGAGCTATTAACCTAAAACCTGGCAAATCTCAGCAAGGAATCCAGTCTGTGCTTAAAAAACTGAGGAAATTGGACAACTGGACAAAAAAAAGAAGTGACAAGACTAAAAAGCAGATGGACAGGGTAGCTGTCAAGAAGCCATTCTTAAGAAGGGAAATAAGAAGATAAGGCTGAAGTATGCCAAATAACACAATCACTGCACTGAAAATCAGTGGCAACAGGTATTTTGGAGTGATGACTCCAAATTTGAAGTTTTGGCTCAAATTGTCATCAGTATGTATGGAAGAGGTCAGCATGAAAATGATCCCAAACACACTGCCAATACATCAAAAGTATATTTGGTTAGAAAAAATACACAGTGGAACCCTATCAGTCATAGATTGGCCTTAGTCATTGCAGCAGGTTGGGATCATCTCGACAGAAAATAGAACAAAATTTTGCAAATTCGATTATCACTGGAGCCTTTTGGTGTCCGTCAAATCAACACTGTTGATGGTCTCACACCATTTTCAATTTTTTCCGTGTACTGTAATGGGAAAAGTCTTAGCAAAGTCTCTCTTTCTCTCAGTAACAGCCTCGACTACCTCTCCCTCCTCCCAAGGGAGTCACTCCAACAGACAGGACCAATTTTCTGCTAATTGGGCCTCAGGAAATTGCTCCTCGTTTTAATTTACTGTTGGATAGCCATGAAGACATGCGATCCACTGCTGCTTTTTCCCCTCTCCCTCCCTCCCTTTCTTCTCTAGTGCGTGCAGGTGTGAGGATGACAGAGAGGCGTACAGCACAGCACCTTCTCTCTTTCTCTGTTTAGAGAATGAAAGTATGCAGCCGGAGATTAAAGCCAAGCTAAAAGGTTAATTCACCGTGGCACACATATGCATTAAATATGGCACAGTTTAGGTTAAGAGGTTAGACGGTTACACAGTAGAGACTTAATTTGAAGGTTTTCCAAGACAAAAGTGAGCTGAAAGAAAACAATGAATGTGTAGAGGCAGAGCAGGATGAACTTGACCAATCAAGCTATTTTAAGAAATACAGACTGTCACAATATTATCCAAAGCACCAGGGCATGTTGAACATGCTGTCCAAACAGGAAGTGTATTCATTGGTGAGCGTATTAAGACCCGTTATCAGGTGATGACAGCCAGGACTGTGAGCTCACCAGGATCAAATGACGATATCTAACAGAGCCGCATTCTCTAGACGACTGTCCAGATAAGATTAATTGCCATATAGTGACAAAACTAACACAACAACTGTAACATTAGCAACAGAGATTACTCTGCTAGCAATTACCGAAAAAATATCAGGGAAAATCTACACCACACTTAAGATTTTGAAACCCTGATAGTGATAGATGGGTGTAACACTTGTTCCCTCCTCCATGGCTTACAGGATAAGAGAGCCACATTTATGTTCAGACCATGCTTTAGAAATTTCATTGGAAACACTGACTGGGAAAAGCATCGCTTGGAAAGGAATTTTTTTCAGGCTGCCCCCATAAAGAAAATTAATGATGGTTTCAGTTAGATTCTTGGTGTTCACAAATACATTTTTACAAATAAATACAGCCTATAATGAATGGATACCAGTACTCTGCGCGTAGATTTACAACTTCAATTTAACGACTCACAAATCGTAATACACATTTGTAGAGCTTGTTTCCATTTATGAACTGTGAGACTTGCATTTACCTCCAGTACTGCAATTATTTCTCTCCATACAACAACAGCGTTGCCAATGTTCAACTCGTATAGCATAACAAACTCCATTAGGCTCAGCTGAGAGATTTTCTTGCCATGTAGCATGACAAGTTCCTGACCTAAACATATGACTATTTATTTTACTAAATGAAAGTGTCAACCTTCCTGCTGACAGACAGCCTGCCCACTTCAAGGGCCCATGGATCAGGGAACAATCCAACGTGTCTGCAGAAGTCAAAGAGAAATGCCTGCGCTTGAACAGCTCTTAATGGAAAATTCCTCTCTGGTCTTTCCATATTTTATTTAGTTTCTGTAACAACATCGATCATTTTCTATTGTTTTTGTGTTTTTTTTTAGCCAACGTAAGCAAAGTTAGAAACACTGGTTTGAAACTTCTCAGGCTTATCAGTTTACTTGCAGTTTATAAACTATGATAATGCTGACAGTAACTCTGGATGGTGTTGATCACATTTGCATGGACCATATTTACATCAATAATCCAAAAAATGTTGGGATACTGTGTAAAATATAAATAAAAAATGAAATGATTTGAAAATCTCATAAACCGATATTTTAGTCACAATAGCACATCGAAAACGCCTGGGAACTGAGGAGACCAGTAGCTGGATTTCTGTGGGAATCTGGTCCCATTCTTTCCTGATATGGGATTTTAGCTGCTCAGCAGTCTTCCTTGTCACATTTTCTTTTATATAATGTACCAGATGTTTTCAGTTGGCTACTGAGACAGTATTGTTCAAAGCTATGCTGTTGTAAGAGATGCCGCATGCGATTCCACATTATCTTGCTGAAATATGCAAAGCCTTCCTCAAAAAACTGTTATCTAGATGGTACCTTTCCAAATGTCCAAGCTGCCGATTCTAATGCAGTAATGCACCACTCAAATTTAGAGCTGAAAACAAGCCAGATGGTCCCTCTCCTCTTTAATCTAAAGGACATTTTTCCAAAAAGATTTTCAAATTTCCATTCATCTGACCACAAAGCAGTTTTCCATTTTTCCAAATTAGTTTCAAAATGTTCCTCCAGCTTTAAGTACTTTTTGTACTTATAAACTCTTATTTTGTTGTAAATAAAATAAGAGCTTATGAGATTTGAAAATTGTTGTTTTTTTTTTTTGTTGTACACAATGTCCCGACTTTTTTAGAACTCAGTTATAAAATACAATAGAAACAACAATATAAAAAATCTCCACCAATTTATCTTGTTTTGGCTATAAGGCATAAGACTGATTGCAATGCAGTAATATTTATTTGTGTAGTTTAATGCACTGTGGATTTTGTAGTAGAAAAAAAAGAAGGTGTAAAGTGTTAAAAAATGGGTTTTGTGCAAATACAAGGACAAAATGGGTGTGAGCATCAACGACCAATTTGCATGTTATCAGTGTGTTAAATGACCATTATCAATTTTAATCAGTCCCACAGATATGGCCAGCAGACACACTCCTACACCTATCACCACGCTCAGCAGGCAGTTATCATCTGACGCAATGAGCGATAAACAGAAACTGATTATGTAGGAGACCACTGGTGATCAAGTATACAAATTACTATGTGGTGAGAACCTAGAAAATTGGGACTTTCTAACATGCGGTAAACATTGTGAAAGGGTATATTTGACCTAAAATGTGATCTTTTTCTAAACATAACCAAGAATTTTTGGAGGATAAACCTAACCAAGCACAGTTTAAAAATAAAAGTAAACAGTAAAAACGCAAATTAGGTCCAAGAGACAATTCTCTGTGTCACTCTGTTACACCACCCCAACCGCTGCTCTTATTTTGACCGCTGTTTTAAATTGGAAACACTACACCAATTATTTCCACTCAGCAAGGTGAAACCACCACTATTTACTGAAGTGACAATTGCTCACCGAGTCTGCTATCAGATGTAGAGTAGCATCTACTGGCAATATACAATATATTGGGTGGAAAGGTAACATTTGAAATGGGTGCCATCAACATGTATCTATATTCAAAAGTCACAAAGATAAACATCTATGGAGCAATGCTACAGACTCACATAGCCTGCAGAGTGTGCTCCTAAACACGTGTTGCTGAATAACTGGCTCCAACCTTGGCTGACATTCACGCCAACACATCCACAACCCCCTGAGGGCCTGCTCTGACCCTCACACTGTGGTTCATTTGCATCAACGAATCAATACAAGCGAATGTTTTAGCACAGAATTCCTCCACTGCTGCCTATCGATGCTGATGTGTTACCCAAGCCAAGCATCCATCAGGCAGACTGACATGTTTTTGAGCCAAGCATGACCATCCATCAGCGGAGGACTTTTATAAACCTAATGACCTTATATGAATCAATAAGTCATGTTTTCAAACATTCTCTGGAGTCGATATGCAAAGACGCACTCCAACGGCAGCAGTGACCTCCACCCAAGGACCTCAAAACAATTACGAGAAAGACTTACCCCTATACAAAGATGGCCTTTATGGTATTTATGCAGGAGGCCACTGTGAACAAGCAGGAAATTAGGTTGAGCGTGACTTAATAGTGTTCATTGATCGTGTATTTGCTGAGATTAGTGAGCAAATAAAAGTCTGGTAAAGTAGTCAGGATTGACAAATCTGCAGTGTTTGCTAAGCTATTTTGCCCTCTTTCCATTAAAATGGTTTTCTGAGTGACTTGTCTAAGTGTGTGCAAAATGAAACAGGAGAAGGTGTGAAAGGAAAGGGCAAAAAAATGACTATAGAGCACAGACACACACACACACACAAAAGATGCACACATTCAAGCACGCACCTTCAAAAATACCTCTTTCGTCTCATATTTTCAGAGGCACACACTCACATGCACACAGAGCTCATTACATTCACCCTGCTGCCTGATGGCTTGTTGACGACTTAGCACCTTCAACTTACTTTTGCACTTTCCAAACTTCCTAACTGCTTGGCCTCTGTGCACAGCGGAGCCTATTCACCCGAATCCCCAGTGGACCGACAGAAAACTTGCAAAATCTGTCTTCCCCAAACCCACAAAGTCTTATCAGCTCGAACTCCTGACTTTCTGCTAGCACTGTAATTGTTCACACACTGACCAAACAACGCTGTTCAAAAGTACTCCCCTGTAAAAGTGCAAAACGTCCCCCCCTCCAATGCAAACAAGGTGTTCTGTTGTGACTAAAATCTTCATCCATCATGCAGATAGGTATGTGTCCCTCAAGGGGACAACAGCACTCTGGCTGTTGTAATAAAGCAGAACCATCAGTCAAGATAGAGCAGACTTATTACTGTCTGTGTGGCCTCCTAATGCTTTACACACTCTGTAAACCTCCCGCTGCTTCCGCTCACCGTGCAATAACACCACCATTTAGAAACAGTGGGAGTCAAACCCCAGAGTTGCCATGCAGAGCAGGGGGGAAATATATCTACGGTTTACAAACTTTAATGGTCAGTAGTGACAAATTTATTAATGCATTGAGCAGCAAATCTTGTAAAGAAAAGTTTTCATTTCATATTTAATATGTATAGCATTTTAATAATGTAAATAGTCATAAATCAGAGGGAGAGCTGTTTAACTCAGGCTGACTGCTTTTGCCTGTAATTTCTCAGTTCTCATTTCATTTTTTATGTCAAAGGGATTAATTAACTGAACTGACAATGGGCAAACACATTCTGCAACCAAAGGGAAACAAAACAATACGCTGCACTGCGGTCACCACAAAAAGCCCGTGGCTACAGCAAAAACACAAGAACACTTATCACAGATGCAGCAGAACTGCAAAGACAAACACAACTTTTTTTCCCCCCTTTTCACAAATCTCCCATAAAACACCGCCACTGTCAAAACTATGATTTAAGCACACTTTGAATGAGACTTTCAAATATGGCACAATAGCAACATAGCCTTCACCCTGATACTTAGTGTTCAGTCCTGTTTACAGTGTAGCTCCATACAAAATTATACTGAAAAACACACAATTACCAGAGTGACCATTTTTCCTTTACCCTCTGTAACTGCGAGGCGGCTCAATAGTCCAGCAGTGGTTTTCTGCTTTATAGAATTTATTTCACAAAGATAAACTCTAGGAAAATGAAAAGCTGAAAAAGCTTGGAGAGTTTCATGGCGTGGTCTTCTGCACTATGTTAAAAAAAAGAAAAATCCCTTGGGACAAAGGGAAGTAAAAGCACTCATTCAAAAGTTCCAGTATTGCTATATGTTCTGCCTGGGTGGTGAGCAGTAAAGATACAGTGGGAGATCAGTGGGAAAGAATGCTATGGGTTTTATGCATGTCAGGTATCACTTCTCAAAAAGAGGTGATATATATATAGGTTGAGATCTATAATAAAGAGGGCAGCGCCTGTAAATGAGGTTTCCATATTTGACGGTTAAGGCTATTTTCCACTCTTTATCACGCCTGTGCTTATATCTTCAGATGTGAAGTGTTTTTATGAACCATGTAGTTCACAAGAAAAGTATCTTATAATGTTTTTTACTTCTTTGTCAGACACTTTTTAAATTACTGGACTGTTATGAGCTCTATTTATTTAATATTGTACCTTTCACTATAATACTGTATTTTACCATCTTCTTATTTTACTTACTTATGTATTCTGTAAAGCAATCAGTGGTAACTAGGCAGAGCTAGCTTACACCTTGGATCTTTGGGCATATGAAGGTTATTTGAATTATACTGAAATAAGAATACTTAGATTGCAAAATATCTTGAAAAAGTTCTCTGTAAATCTCAAAAAAACATTTTCATTAATTACAATGTTAGCTGGTTGATGAGGATCCTTCTCATGCTAACTAGCTTGCTAGCAAGCATTGACCAAAACAGTAATGTGCCATAAACTGACTGAAACCAACTTAAATTAAAGTAATTAGTTTGGCTATGTATTTTCATACAATTACTAGTGTTTATGTGCTTAAATGAAGTTTGTATTGTGCTGGTAGTCAGCTGTTTGTTCATAATGTTAGCTAGTGATGCAACTCAGCAGTATAGGGAAGAGAGGCATTGATGTTAGACACATGTTAAGTGATTTAAAAAAAATCACATCCTTTGGATTTCCTGAAAAAAAACAAATCCTTAACAGAAAATCCATCCACAGTCTGCTCAAGTTTAAAAGGCCTTTCAGCTAACTCACAGAAGACGTTTTAATGGTTTGAAGTAGCTAGAAACATTTGTTTATGCAAACCCTAGCTGGCTGAAAATTAGCATCTAATTTGTTGGGGGTTTTTTTCTTTGTTAATTTAAAAAGCTACCAATTTATATTTTTTAAATTGCTTATGTGTCAAGCATAAAGGCTGACAGAGGCAAAGATGATTACAAATGGGTAAAGCTGGATTTAGGTCTTATAAATCTGACCTGCCTTAGATTTTGTGTGATATCTTTTTCACAGCCCAGTATCCAACGGGATTACAGAGGGTGTGGGAAGTGGTGAGTATGTCTTTGGCGCAAATAGGAAGTTCTATATGTACAGAGGTGTAAAATAAGTGAGGTTAGGCTGGCAGCTTGAGCTAAAACAATAAAAACAATACTAAGCATAATTAGAGATTTTTAACATAAAATTACAATGTTTTCTTTTTTCTTTTTATATAACGAAGCAAACTATTTGCTCTAAATAAATTCAGTGAAATACTAGAAGACGTTGCAGGTGCTGTGTCAAGGTCTTATCGCTGTTATCCCCTGAGCTTCCACAGTCCAAGCAGGGAACATGCTGCAATTCCCAACCCTGGCCCAAAGCAACTATTTCAGGTCATCTTTTGAAGGACGACCTCTTTCCCTTGCATCATCACATATACAGTCTTACGCTCATCAAGAGCTTTGGGGGAAAAGAGCATCAGGGGTCAGGAAACGGCAACAGTCCTATCTTGATACCCATCACCTGTCATTATATGACCCAGGTAAGCAGTCTATAGAGCCCCAAGGCTCTATAGTCCGTTGTTTTAAGTATCCACAGTCAAAACTCCTTAAAATATCACTGGTTTCCCTTGAGGCTAGGTGAACTGGAGACCTTTGACCTAAGGGTCAGGAGACTAATTAGCCAACACCTCTGTGGAGCGCTGGAATGCCCTGAGCCCTGGGCGAGAAAAACAGAAGTGGGATCAGTCAATTCCCTTCACTGAGACTATAAACAGTCACGGGAAGATTCTTGAAAACAGGTGATTGTTATGAGAGTACAGTCACTCATGTGTACAGCGCAGTGGCAGCGGTAAGTGTCAAGTTCAAAACCACAGCAAGGAAAGAGGAGAGGTACGGGAAATCTTGTTGATTTAGCAGGAAATTTTATGAGGGCATCTCTAGCCAACAGTAAATTTAAAAAATGCTTGTCTCATTGGAAAATCACTCTTTAACTTCACCTTAATTTCTGTGAAAAGTACACTTTTGTCCAATATTCTAACAATCTATAGATATGTGAACCATCAGTACTTATACATAGTGGTTTCTGTTAGAGATTTTTTATGCATGTTTGTGTATGCGTCTTCTGTTTTGTTTTTAGCAATTTTTTATACTTAATCAGTTTATAATAAGCACTATTGTCATAGTTGTTTTCCCCTATTTTACCATATTTCTCTTGCTTTGTTCTATCTTTTCTTCTCTTCTCTTCATTACCAAAGAGTCTGTGCTGGTTGGTGAAAAGGTACAGAATAATTAAATGTGTTTAGACAAAGGGCATGAGCTGAGTTCTAATGACATATAATGATCTGTGTCCTACAGCAGTTTATTGGCTTTTCAAGGACATAATGATATTCAATGGCCATGCATTACATTTCAGACCATGGCCCCCATTAGGTCCAAAAGAATCTTTCATCTTCTACATTCTTGCTTGTAGCCAATAGAGGATCCTATGTCATTGTCAGGAAGCTCTCCCCAGGGTACGGGAATCAACTCCAGGCCACCTTGACAAAGAATTCAACATGATTGATGGTAATTGCTTTTTGTAAAATGCCATGGCCACCAAAGACTCTCTTTCCTTGTCCTCTCTGCCTTTTATGAAGACCAACTGAAATGCTTTACCTGCTCTGCGTGAGGAAGCAGTGGGCATCATATGAAATGCATGACACATTCAGCTCTGTGCACTAAATGGCTTAATTATACTGATGACATGTTGCAATTCATTGGCCTACTTGGACACAGTGGCTGTGGTCACGCAGGGCCAAATTTAGAAGGGATAAAAAGACTATTTTGTGTGTGTGAGGATGAACGGGAAAATATATATATATGGAAAGGCATTCGAAACTAAAACCAGATGTGTGCGTGAGTATGTCCTTGTGTGTGTGTGTGTGTGTCTTCAAATTCAGACTGCTGGCCATGCCACTGCTTGGCCAGTGATTTTTAAAGAGTTTGTGGTTTTGAAAGAAGAATGTTTGGTGCAATTAGAGAATAAAACGAGTAAGAAGTTACTTGTAAGAAACTGGCTAAGGTTTTGATCTGATTTGTGACCAGGGAAATGGACGAGGCTACTGGAAACATAATATATCCAGAAATGCTTTCTTGACTCAACTAAACAGGCCAAATTGGAGGACATCCTGGGTTCTCGTCACCGTAATAAAGAATGGGCACCAAATTTCACCCGTGAATGACCTGCATGAAACAGTTGTCCTACATAAACGACTGTCCCCCCTAAAAAAAAGAAAACTCTCCCACAGCAGCTGAACAATGTTCAGCCTATTCAGAACTGCTCACTGTGTCTGTTTAACAACCACACTGAGCACTAGAAAATAATTTCTGTTTGGGGAAGTAATGAAAAAGTGCTCTGGCAAAGCTCAGGACACCATAAGCCAAGAGTCTCATTCCAGCACAACTCCACAAATGTCCCCTTCCCTTCCCTTGCACCTTGAATATTTCCAGCCGAGCCAAATAAAATTGTTCCAGGTGCACCAATGAAAAGGACGGGCCCGCTTTCGTGAAAGCGAGGCCAAGGGCTATTAAACAGAGAGGCGTGAATTCAGCCAGGCTTTCTATGAGCTTGAAGTACTGGCCAGTGGCCCCTGTGAAGGTTAAGTGTGCACTCTCACAATAGAGAGTCGTGTTTTACTGACAGGTGTCTGCTAACCATTAGAACACATGGCAGATTAATTCAATCTCATAACATTTGACGGAAATAAGGGTGCGTAGTCCAGAATAGACTTTTACAAAGATACTTTTCCAGTGATACACAGTTTAACTGCATGCATTTGCCATAAGGAGGCTGAAGCATTGCAACTTCATGTTTATGGGATCAAATATCACACAGATGGCAGAATGTTAGCAGGATTTCAGGAATAACAAGCCACAATGGATATAGTAGATGAGGCCTGAGATGTGGGTTGTAGAGGTGGTGGTACCTATAAAAAAAGGCATAAAATGTCTGGTTACTGTTGGCGTTAACTATTCCTTAATCAAAGCAAGTTTTAGAGGACTTTTAAAAGGCCATGGTGTTAGTCCACAAGAAGTCAAACGCTCTAAAAAAGGAAAAAATTCATGACTGCTCTCCTCTCGCTATGAGTGCACATCCTGAAAAAGATTCAACCAAAAAGAGAAATGTGCAATTCTGGTGTTAATGGATGAACTTCAAGCTCTGAAGAAATAAATATATGGATAAATATTGTGATAGCTCTGCAACGGTCTACCCAGAATCCCACAACACTTCTGGGACAAGGTCGTGCGGGCAGATTTTAAACTTTATGGAAAAAAAATGCAATTTTCTTCTCCAATATTATACTTGGACAGAAAAATATCATCTCGACTCTGTAGAGGTTCATAGGAGCGTGGGGACGTTGGTACAGGTTTGGTATTTCAGGGTCTGGATGCTTTGAAATCAGAGAGGGATCAATGACGTCAAAATTTCATCAATTCAACTCAACTCTATGTCATTACTTGCTGTTATTACTCTGTGTCTGTCTTTAATTGTGATTTAAATGATTATCAGAGCACATGTTATGAGTAATCAGTGCGGAAATCAAAGTAATTCCAAAGTGTTTACAGCATTTGTCTTGCATCTGTATAAAGTGCATAATGGCCTGGCTCCACACTGCGTTACAGATATGTTCTCAGTGACTTACAGCAGATGTCTCAGGTCAGAAGGTGTCCTTCGTTTTGTGTTCCCAGAACATTTTATTAAGTCCAGTTATATAGTATTTATGCACCGAAGAAATGAAACAGTCCAGCTGTTAATCTTAAGTTTAGTCCAACAAGAGCCCAACTATCTGAATTACATGTACTTTTGCACAGTTCTATCTGCGCAGCAGTCAAGTCAGCTTTATTTGTTTAACACGTTTAAGAGGCATCAAGTGTCGGACAAATTGCTGAACAAAGGGACAATGCAGTCAAAATAAAAGAAAGAATTAAAATGCTATATCATGTCTTATTTTTATAGGGATTTGTGTAACTGTAGATGCTTTGTTCTCCCATGGTTTTAATAAATGAATAACATTAACACTGTACAATACTCAACAAAAGTCCTGAGTCACCCCTCTTTTATTATTATTTTGTTTTCAAAGAGACACACTTTCAAGTATTTTTTAAAGTGTCTTGAGCAACATGTCTCCAGACTTCCTGAAGGTCTTTTAAATTTTTTCTTTCAATTTCTATTTTTTGTCATTTCTTAAGTTACATCACACTGACCTGTGAATCAGTCAAGTATAAAAAAGGCACCTAACTAATGAGATGAACCTGTGTTGTTTCTACACATAACAGCAAAGAATCAGTAATAAACTGTATATTTATGCACTTTGTTTATGTGTTTTTGTAACAGGCTATATAACCTGTTACAGAAACACATAAACTGTTCTCATTTCTTTAGTTAAAGCTATGAAAATTATGTAACAGTTTGACAGACATAAAAAAAAAAAAAAAAATTGTAGCAACAAGGTGATTTCCAAAGAACTATCAACTGAAACCATGGCTTATCTCAGCATGGTGTACAGTGTCACATTAAAAATCTGAGGAAAATGGACAAGTGGAGGAAAACAAAAGTGTTGAGTCTAAAAAGAAGATATCTACTAAAGGCTGAGGTATGACGGACGCCAAATTACACAAGAACTGAGCTGAAAATTAGTATCACAGGTTTTATGGACTGATAAATAAAAACGTGAAAGTTTTGGCATACAGGCGTTATATTAGCTCAGTTGGATGAACAGGCGACCATATGCCGCATGGCTGAGAGCAGCCGGGCCGGGTTCGAATTCGACCTGCGGCCCTTTGCCGCATGTCTCCTCCTCTCTCTTTCCCCCCGCTTTCCTGTCAGTCTTCACTGTATCTGGCCAAAAAAATATATTTAGAAAAGAAAATGTGTTGGCATACAGTTTTAAAAAGAAAACAAACTATTTTGGTGATTACCCATGTTAATTTGGGGCAACTGTGGCATAATCTTTACATTAAGTTGTGGTCTAATAAATTGTTCAGTATCAGACCTGTACATAAAAACATAATGGAAAACTATCAGTCATGGATTGGCTTCCCCAGAGCATGGAATTCAACATTACTGAAACAATCATCCTGACAGAGAACAGAACAAAAAGCAGTGAACATCAAAGAAATGCTTTGAGTGTCCTTCAAGAAGCCTGGAGAATTAGTGAATATAGTAAAATATAGTGAAATGAGAAGTGGCTTAAGACTTTTGGACAGTTTTATCTGTGTTATGTGCAATAATCAGTGCAGTTAACCAAATGTGACTTACAAAAAAAAAAAAAGTTTTTATTGTGTGACATCAAACAGGAAACTTGTATAATTATTTTATTTAGTTTTATAGGCAAATCTTTACCTGACAGCTTGAGAATCAAGAAAAACCCTGTTAAAGTTATTATATTAAAAATTCAATATAAGAAGTTACCAGAAAGTTTTCAAAAACAATTCAGATCGTTCTCATTTTGCTGTGTCATGTGAACCAGAAAACAGACTGTACCATCTGGAACTACAGAGAAGTCTGTGAGTGGAGTAAGCCGGGAGTCCTTTCAAACTAACAGATTGCAGCAACTCTCAACAGCTCCTACTTCTATCTTGGATTTCTTTCTAAAGCACTTAGAATCACAAGGTCTAAAAAGAGCAGAGCTTTCTGTTGAGGTTTGTCTGTGCCAGTAAGCTGAAACCCGAGCAGAGGAAAAAAGGGCTCCTCTACGTATGGAAAAAGTTTAGGTGAGCAGTAACGTCCCTTTATAGGACTGATGAGAAACACCTGGGTGTCTGAGAAACAACATCATCTGCACAAATCAAAGCCAAAATAGATGATGGAGTGTAAGGCAGCAAATCATAGAGGTCTGATACACAAACGGCTGAACCATTGACGGGAGAATGAAACTCAAAACTCTCCCATCAAAGACGCAACGCAAACAAAATACGCATAACAGAAAAATTAAGTTATTAATCAAATACTCAGTGGTAAACATTTAATACACAAGTTGAAGTGTGCATATGAACCCAGTTACTCTCCACAGATCCAACTTTGTGGAACACACTTGCGGGCATTAAAAGAGGGCTGAGCACAAACAAAAATCAAGCTAGTTTGAAAAGAAGTCTACAAACTGCTTGCATTATTTAATGCAGTGTGTGTATTGAGTTTCAGAGTGGCAGTTTCTTCCCCAAATTTGGTTTCTTGACCGTGGCATAAATGATTAAAAATGGGGCACTGGGTTCTTTCTGTGTTTTGGCAGCATGATATTTGATTGAAGTGATTTGAGGGACGCCTGTTGAAAACAATGAAATGAGAGCAGAGGAAATGTAGAAGGGCTGGAACTTGTCTAATCCTCAGCCAGCGCTGCTAGACACTTCTCTCAGCCTGCGAACAGAAGTGTGTCGGGTAAAACCGAGGAATTGCTATGGGCAATTTCAACCCAGTGTCCTGCAGTTTTGGATGTTTTAACCGGATCATTTTTGATTTACAACATCTTCATTAAACCCAAATGCATCTAAACCAAAAGTCACCATTCTTGAGGTTATACATCGAATGAAAATAAATATATTTTGGATAATAACAGGGGCTTGATGTTTCAATTTCCTCTTTGTGGGGAAGTGATGGCCATTGGCAAATTGTACGCAAGCGGAAATGAAACACAAACGTCTCTCACCCTGTGGTCTAAGATTTGTGGTGTGTTTAAGGAGGCACCATGTCAAATGTGCCCTTCGCTGCCTACTGGAAATATCTGTACTTGCACTTGTTCATTGAAGACAAAAATGAAAAGAAGGCTGATGTCACACTCTTTGCTTTGTTTTACAGGATGTCTTCTCTTTACTCTACTCTGTGTTTATACTGTGTGTGTTGCCCTGCTGTTTCTATGCTTGTATGTTGGCATCAGTACTAATAGGTCTGTCAGATGAGATGCTGCTGAGAGCAGTTGTCATAGCCCAGTATCCAAACTGGCATCATTCACTTTCCACTTCTAGTCCCTGGAGAGAGTTTGACCTGAGTGGCGTTACCACAATGTGCTATCACCCTGCCCAGTCGGTCATCTAACCCCGCGTGCAGACACACACTCGCTCACACACGCCCATATGCAACTCGGCTGATACGCTTTAAGAGTGAGTTACAAACGCTATTCTGAGACCACAGTCGTTATTCAGCATTATGCTATCAGCCATACAAGCAATTTAGTCTAGATTTATGATCAAATGTCCTGGTAAAAATATACACGAGAAAGCCAAGTTTCCAATATATGTCATCAATATACATAATGCACTGAGAAGGCTTTAGATGACATCATTTATGGCCTCATTTTATAAATGGTACCAGGCAGGAAACAATGTACACGCTCATTTTAAATGCAAGCGCACAACAGAAAGTTATACTGCCTTTCATTAACAATACATCAGCACTCAGAACAGATAGACCATGACCCAAAACTCATTTTATAAACACATTCAACCCATTTCCATTTTTGTTAGTTTTAACTAAGGCTAAAAGGAAATCTGAAAACCTTCAGTGGTGAAAATTCCTCAACATACCAAAGTTTTTACCTTTTAAGTATCATAAATTGCATAAAAGGTAGACATACCTACCTAATTTTACCCACTGGCTTGTGAATTCCTGTTTTGAATCCTCAAATTTTAGTTATTTGTTTTCCATATTTAAATGGAATAAAGAAGAGATATCAAATCATTCCTATTAAACCTCATGTACTGCAAATCTTCTATAATTTAGTTTACCCAGAAGTTAAAGTGGACTGGAACAATCTGTTCCACCTTAAATTAATGTGCAAATAAATGTGATTCTACTTAGTGATCAAGAAAGTTAACTTTTCATGTGCTAAACTCATTGATACACCTGCTTAACAAATGTCATGTTATCTTAGATTCCTACTTTTAGTCTCAACACATTTTCCTTCTCAGAGCTGTGATGCTTTCCTGTTGGCAGCTGCCAATAAAATTGTTGTCACAGAAATTCAGCAAAGCCATCTAAGCTGGGTTGTGCTGTTTGTACCACACTGCGTCCGCAAGCTACAGGCAGAATGACTGTATTTTCCAGTGACAAAAAGCCATTAATGTGTGATAATGTCACCATTAGATATAGAGAAAGCTGTAAGAAGGAACAGGTGAAGAAGCCAGACGAAAGAAGCTTTGTTTTAAAATCTAAGAACTGCTCAGCAAGTGGCATTTGATAAATTAGAAATGTAAGTTCACATGTAAAACCCTAATTTATGTTGATTTTCTTAAAGTCTTTTTTTTTTTTAAATCAGACAGCAGAACCCCCTCCCCCCAGCGTAGGAAACAAGCTTTTATATTTATATAAGTCACTTGTATGTGTAAAAGTTACAGTAACAGTAGCTTTTTCATAAACCTTTTGCCTAAATCCACATAGAGCAGTAAATCTGAGAGAAGCTGATCAAAGCCTTTATGGAAAGAAAACAGTTCTTCTTAAAATAACAATACACATGATTAAGTTTTGGACAAAAGCTTTTAGCAAATAAGAAATCAACAAAAAATAATGCCTTAACCAAAAGTAAACATTGTTGATAGTGTAGCTACATGAATTAAAATAGTGGTATTTTGGGTAATTGAAAGGACATGGTATTCCATCAGGGATCTTTAAGGCTTACCGGTCAAACTGAAGGTCCAGAGAGTATAAGATATTGAATATGTACATGGCTTTAGCTAATGCTATCAAGCTTGGTTAGCCAGGTGCACACATATGCTTGTATTGCCTCAAGTGGCCATTTGAGGAAGCGCACTTTTTGGCTTTTCTTCTTTGGCTTTCACACTCTCAATAAAACTGACTTCCAGCTTTGCATGTTTTTGCAGCATCCTGCTAGGAGACAAAATAATGACAAAATGTAACCTGGTAACCCCAGATTTCTTCATGCCACAGAGTCAAGAGAGAGAAAAATGTCATTCTGGTTAAAATTAGAGTCTAATTCTTGGTATCGCTATAGGTTATCTGTCTTGAAACTTTCTCATAAATTCCAGTTTCCGCAGAAAATGTCAAAATAACAATGGCTCTTCCTGCATAGGGTCAGGGTTTGGCCCACAACGTGGATAAATATATATAATCCCCCTTGTGCATGCAAATTTTTAAGGTCACATATTCACGCACACACAGGCTCTCCGCAGTACACAAACACAACTCACTTAAAGCTCCTACTGTGCTCCCAGACGAGGCTGCGAACACAATGGGGCCAGCAGAGAGAGACCTCAGCTGCGATTTAACAGGAAAACAGCATGCCAGCACGTTGGCCAACCAGCAGACACCTCACAAAGAAAACACTCTCGTATTATTCCAACCAGAGCTTGTATTAGATATTTTGCCTGTTCTGCAGCAAGACCTGTTTGGTCTTCGACTGATTTTGCAGTAACTACTACTGTCTGTGGTCTACAAAAACCACACAGCTCATGCTTTCATTGGAAATGAATGAAAGTGGTGACCTCAATGTGTTTGACTGGACCACCCTTAAGTGAAAGCTCAGAGAGAAAATCAGTGTCGGAGTTTCAGGCCTTATACAAACCAAAGCTCCCTATTGGGCACCTATGCTGAGGCTTCTCATACGGCACTGAAGCAGCCTTTTCCCGTTAAGCCAGAGAATTAGCAGCTGCAGCGCATCAGTGTGCTGATATTTCGAAGAAATTCAGTGGAGCACTTTTAACAAACCTCTGCAGAATGTGCCACACATGCAGACACACAGAAAAACAAACAAGGATGCAAACAAAGAGTATGGACTCAACTGTTTCCACATGCAGATACACACACACACATACACACACACAGTCCAAGTGACCTCAACCTACAAATACCTTAGTGTTTTTCTCCTTTGCCAGCAGTTCTCTGAACACGACGTATTATTTATGGAAAAATGTACTACTTCTCCTGTGCCAGCTATTTTTTTCCTTACAAATAAAACTGCACTGAAATCAAAATGGAACTCATCCATCTCTGCCACAGTGTCTCTTTATTAATAAATACAGCTAGGCCATGCTTTGAGTGTAAGAATGCGTTCCTACATGGAGGTGTATGTGCATGATGGTGATTTAATGTGGGACATAATGTAACTCTTGTAGCATGCTTGTAATGCTTTTGTGCTGTCCAGAGGACAAGTAGAAGGCATCCAGTTCCAAATGACTCTACCTCTGCATTGGTGCTGGCTCAGCAGGCTTTAAGTCTGCTTCAATCGCCTCCCTGATTGCATTGGCCTTCTGTCCACCTAGCCATTGATTCCCATGCCCGAGCCAAGCACTTTTCTGTTTGACTGGCTCTCCTCTCAATACTTACATCCAAAGCTGCCTCAATACTAGTATTACCACAGTGTTACCTGTATTAGTTGTGAGGTCAGTGGGTTTAAGAGGGGATGAGCTGAGCAGCCGAACACGCATGGACACCTGGCTTAAGGAACATGACATCATGACTTACACACTGCTGCAAAGGCAAAACAGAGAAGGGCTCAAACAATCCCAAAGGTCAGATGGAGCCATTTCATCATTCCGCTTAAGACATCCATCACTTGCACTTAAGTTGACTTAGAGGTATATTGTTTCCATGATGAAACAATTTTCAGGTTGTGGGAGTCGGAGGCAAAATACATACAACAATTTATCCAGATGTTGCAAACTTTCTATGAAGCAGGGCATCTTAAGTGTTAAAATAACAGTTCACATCATAACCATTCGACTACAAACGCTGGATGAAACTCTTAAAAAGTGAACTTTCTGTGTAACTGACACCGACTTTAAAGGAGTATTTCCTTTCAAGGGGGGAGAAAACACAGAGGGAACATTGTTTTTGTAATAGCCTTTTATATCAGGAGCATGTCTTTGATAATAATCTGTTCAACTGTACAATGAAGACATTTCAAGACTGCAATGTGTGCCGTCTATGGAACGGTGACATTTGATCTGGCTCCTCCGCTGGTGTTCCAGTATTTGTAACCTTGTATTAGCACTCTCCTGACTTCCATGTCCCGCTATAAGGGAGGTTTTCATAATAGGCAGAAACATGAAACCGGACACAGAAGTGGGAATGTTCGCAGACACAAAATATTCTCAAAGAAAAAAAAAGAAAAACACAGGAATGCAAGTCAAGCCTTTGAAGATCAGAAACCCAAGCTGGGTGTCTGATGATGTTCCCTGACAGGAGAGTTTTGGGAGCGTCTTTGTCTACCTATTTCTGTTAGAGGAACACAGTATTTACCTGTTTGAGTGCGCTGAAGAGCACTTGAAAGGTGCGAAAGGTGGAAGCCGTATAATTAGAATGTTATAAATAGCTGAATTCTTCATTAAGCATGTAATCACTAATTAGTACAGTGAACATGCATAAATATTTTGTCGGACAGATTTGCTGTGGCATCGTTTCAATCGGCTTATGCAATTTCACAACAATTTTTCCAGAGTCACTCAAAGATTTCCAGAGTTGCATTCTTTTTCTGTTATATCTTGTATTGATTAGGGGAGAGGTGGAATGTGTTCTCACATAAAAAAAGATTCTCCAAAGGTCTAAACTTTTTGTGTGCAAATGAAGTCCCGTTTAGATCCCATGAATCCTGATATTGTCAGGATTCATGGGATGGAAAATTGATGTAAAAACCTGGTCGTTACTCAGGGTATACAGGTAGTCAGCTGACCTAATTTTTGGGAGGACATAACATGAAACTAACATTAACATTAAACTAAAGCGCCCCATATAGCACTGGTTCAGGGAGCATTAGACATTCAGCACAGTAAACACTCCCCACTGGAACAGGGTAAATCTGCAGTCGTCAAACCACAGGACCTTTTTCATCCACTCCAGAGTCCAATCTTTTTGATTTCTAGCTAATTGAAGCCTTTCCCCCCCTATTAGTTTCACTGATAAACAGTTTTAAGGCTACATAGCTGTTTGGTCCCAACCATTTGGTTTCTCTTTGCACCGTGCGTGCAGAAATGCTCTTACTTTCACTATTAAACACAGCCATGAGTTCTGCTGTTGAAATTTTACCATCTGATTTAACCAAACCTCTGTTCTATCATCATTCAAGATTTTTTCCGACCACATTTCTTCCTTGAATATGGTGGTTCACAATGATGATCACAGGATGTGTTTATTTGAAAAATGAGAAACTACTCACTTCATCAGTTAGGATTTAATAACCTGTTGCTAGTCAAAACACATTAAGCAGTGCAGTAATTATCCAATGGAAGCCTCTTATCAATTTTCTTAGTTAAAACCAGGTAGTGACTTCTTTTTTAGCCAGGCAGTATATAAAATGGTTACTCTTGGTGGTTTGTGTTTGTCATAACCAATTTGTCCAGTAAAAGTGTAGTACTGTTGGCAAAGCTAGTTGTGTTTGTCTATTTCTTACATACCTGTCTTATGAAATAGTTGCTTTGTTGTTCCAACAAAGAAATTGCCTTGAAATTACCCACTGAAAATAACAAAGCGTGAGACTAAAACCGCACGATTTGGAAAACATGCTCAAATGTCTCAATGCAACCAGTGTAGTGGTATTTACAACTATCAACCCAAATACAAAAAGAAAGACTACAAATACAAAAAGTGAGAAAGAGACGGTGTGTGGCAAGAGCAAAATGCAAACAGACTGACCTAAAGAATTCTTCTTAATGAATTCACTCTTACGTGCAGCCTTCCACTTTAATGAAAATCAATAGTGTAATTTTCTACTTAGATAACCCAATCCCTTGAAACAGATTCCCTCATTTCCTCCGGGTGCATCTTCGATTATTCAATCAGCGTGTCGACCCCAACAGCTCCTTGTTACAAAGATTATAGTTTTCAAGTCAGTCACCTCCAGCCCTCGGGTCAATCTTGCACAAAGTTCATGGTTATTCAACTTGCTCACTCCAAACGCTCAAATTCAGTAGCTGTTTGTTTTATAACCCATTATTACAAAGACATGTTTCTTATTTACGACTTAGTTAATGCAGATCCTCAGACCTAAAGGCCAATCAATATCATTCCAGGGCTGGTAAAAATCTGCTAAGACTGGCAAGTCTCAATTAAATTGTGCTGATCGGGCAGATTCAGAAGGTGCCTATGGGTTGTCAGTCATCAAGGTCCCACTCAAGTAAGAGCCAGGGATTTAGCAGCATGCTAATCACAGTGAACTTGTCATGTTTTTGCAAATTAAACCACAAAAATCTGTCTTATTTAGCCCAATCAACCAGGCCTGGTTCCTTGTTCTTGAACTCTGCTTGTGTTTTCCCCAGAGACATTTAAGCAGTAAGCAACTACAGACCAGTGGAACACCTTCTGTGTTACATTGCTATTTACTCTCAGTTTAATAGTTATGATTGAAATAGTTTTTGGGGAGCTGATTTCATCTTGCCACACTGTTGAATTGACATTTCAGCTCCTCTTACTTGCTAATATTAGTTATACATGGTGGAAGGTACTGCAAACAATTCTAAACGGGTCTAGACACATAAATTGTTCTATTAAGCTGTAAGGATCTTGGATTTAAACCTTATGCATATTTTAGAGCTAAGCAGGGAAAAATGTGTGAGCTTGAAAATAAAACATTAAAACAGTCATTAAAATCTGAAGTTTATTTCTTTTTGGGTGTTGGATGGAGCAAAATTACAAGACTCTAAGGAACAATTGATATTAAAACCAGATTTTGTGTGAGTCAAGAAAAAACAATAAAATCTTTGTCATGGACACTTTTTTTTAACGCCATTTAATCAAAAGACAAAAGCCTTTCCCGGATTGCCTTCTATGTGAAGGACATGAGAATTTTCCAAGTTAATCCAGTGACTGAGAAGTTTCTGCTCACTTCCGAGCGCCTTAAAGCCTGTTCTCCAAATGCCAACAGTGAACAACACTACCTAAAATTAAGGGCAGAAAAAAATATTTTGCTAGATACAACAAAATAAGGAAGCAAGTGAAAATTAGCCAGTTAGTTGTTGCTTTAGTATATATTAGCTAAAAGAAAGCCAGATTTATCTAATGAAACTCGGTCGAGA
Organism: Diplotaxodon limnothrissa; assembly: GCF_057381915.1. Taxonomy (NCBI): domain Eukaryota; kingdom Metazoa; phylum Chordata; class Actinopteri; order Cichliformes; family Cichlidae; genus Diplotaxodon; species Diplotaxodon limnothrissa. Next base: position 29,672,165 of record NC_140612.1, read on the forward strand.
AAGTCTCTGGACCTGTATGAATGAAACTTAAACAAATAAAAAATAATGAAATATATCATAAAAGTGAAAATTTATAACTAACAAATACTTTCTAGAGTAATATCCAATAGTATTTCAAGGCAGATGTTCTTAGGACATAGAATTAAAATTTTATTATTTGTGTACCTAAGTCTGAACACCTGATTCTAAGGTATCCAAGTACATGTAGTGGAGTGTAACGGCACTTGTAATATACTTGCCATATGTTTGTCTGTGTGAGTATTATAACACTGGTCTGTATTTCAGAATGTGTACCTGTTGAAGTCTATAACTCAGCTTTTATCATGTGCTGGGACTTCATAAATCTCAATATGTACATGAAAGAGGGGCCTCTGCTGAAGCCATGCCAAAAGCGATTCAGAATCTCATGCGAAGGAATCAGCATCCAGATGCAGTTAGCATGGGGTTTCTGTTTTGTATTTAATCTGTGGTCTGATCTGGGACTGAGGTAAGCGTGAGCTGATTGCTACCAACAGCTGGTATGTGCTCATTTCCATTGTCTGGATCATCTTTCTCCTCTGGACAGGCAGAAAAGCATGGCTCACAAGGTGGAAGTAGCTCACTGAGAGAGGATGGAAAAACAGAAGGTAAAGCAGGAAGAAAAGTGACCGGGAAGAAACGTAAGACGGGAGGGAGAAAACGTGAATGTGTGAAGACAAAGAAGAAAAGGAGACAGAAAGCAGGGCCTCTTGTACCTGATCAAAAAAACTTGACAGTGTGTCAACACACATCTGGAGCAAATACACTCTCTCCTTCCTCGTATACGACTAACTCCTCCCCTTTCCCACATTACCTTAAACCTTAAACCAACGCAATTTTGTTAAAACAAGAAAACACTCGATATTAGTGTCATCATTAAAATAAATACTGATCATGAAGAAGACTGACCATGACAGAAATAGAGCTAAACTATGTTAATTACATAAGAGTTTCACTTCTCAACTGACTCCTTACAGTCTGTAAGTACTTGGCACATTTTCCACTTCTTTCATTCTCTTGTTTGGTCTTGGCAGTCTCATCTTGTTTTTATGGAAAGGCTCTTTAATCCTTTTTAACCACAACTGATACAAACAACACAAGGTACTGGAATATACACTGGGCAGTTGCACAAACACAAACATGTCCTAACATTTACAGCTGTGATTGAAGTTGAGGCCTGAAACCTTAGAGAGTTTGAATGAACACATTTCGCAAGGGCAAGCAGAGTGCATATACGCTGGTGTTGATCAGTGACCATGTGCGATTCAAGGCATGTTCTGGGCAATATTCTTGGCTGATATTAGTTCTGTACTGTAATAATAAACCACTTCATGTCTTTGAACACAATGCATAGAGTGTTCTGAGGAGCATAACCCTTATTGAAATTACATACCACATGCATAGGGCATTTCTCCCGTCTGATACACACAGAAACTAGTGTTGCCTTCAGTGACCTTAAAATAATCACAAATAAATACAAGACACAGACTGAGAAAAATGTTTGTGACATATAAAAGAGGAGAAGAAGCAAATGAATCAAATGAGTCATCAAAGTGTATAACAACCCACATGCTGGATACATAACAACTGTTTGTAGATTTAGTCGCACACATGGTTTAAGGATTCACAAAAAAGGAAACAGATATCATTGCGCATGAACACCAACGACACACAAAACAATCCATCCTGAAAACCTCCCCAATGACATAACAGTGTCTGCGATCATTAAGTGACTGTGGCAGGTTGTTTTTGCCCGGGCTGCCCTCTCTGCATCTGTTCCCCATAGTGCCTCATTAGTGGAATTCCTCTGAGAGCTGATGGGCAGGTCAGGAAGAGGGTCCTAGACCTCTGCTGTCTGTGAATCTGACAGAGCTGATAACGCTCAAGAAAGCAGGAAGAAATGCTCTGATCTGGACCCCTGACCTCTGTGCCAGTCTTCTGATGGGAAGGTTAGGCTGAGGAGTCGCATGGATATAGCGTCCCAGCATGCAACAGCAAAGCAACATATCCTAGCTGAATCTGCAATGGGCATTGAAATAGTAAGAAGATCTTTATCACCTTATGCATTTTCTTACTTTTACTATATTTCTAATCGTTTATCCATTACGACAATTTTATTATAGATATACTTTCTATTTTGTACACCGTAGTCCATTACTACTTACTCCACAAAATGAATTTGCATATTTCAGCCTTTGTATATTTTCAGTAATCTGATGAAGCACTGAGCAAAACATGTTACTCATGTCAGTGTTTATGTCAGGTAGAAGTTCCTTGAATATAACGTAACACAGAAAGCGAAAAAAAAATGTGTTTGCTCAAATAACAACTTGAGGCTAACTGCAAAAGCAAGTTGATCCCTATAGATCCAAGCATAGGCCATCCCATCCATCTATCCATCCATCCACCTTCTCCTGCTTATCAAATTCAGAGTTGCAGGTGGGCTGGAGCCTATCTCAGCTCTCATATGACGAGAGGCCAAGAACAGCCAGGACAGGTCACCAATTTGTCACAGGGCTAACACCTACACCTAATTTAGTATCACCAATTAACCTAACCCCATGCATATCTTTGAACTGTGGAAATAAGCTTGAGTTCCGAGGGAGAACATGCAAGATGTCCACAGAAAACACCCCACAATGGATTCAAATGCAGGAAATGTGAGGCAATAGTGCTAACCACCGCCCAACTGTGCTACATCACAAACAAAAGTCACTTTGGGTGCTAATGATTAATATACCCCTTCATAAAAACTGTACAGGCATTTAGAAACTGACTTTGATTGACAGGTCAGATGTAGAAAATAGCTATCCTGTAGTCTTTACCTGTGCTAATTCGATCACCGAACTGGCCCTTTTAACAGTTCTTGTGCTCTTGTTTGCTAATCAAGCTAGCATTAGCTGATAATTGAGTAGTCCATTTTCTGGTCTTTTGCAGCCCAAAACCCAAAACAGTAGCTGTCACAATACTAGTGAAGATGTACAGAAACTACTATTAACATCACATGGGCTAGATCCATCTTTTATACTCTGACTATGATTTGTATTCATTTTATGGTTTCTATCATACAAGCTATCATACAAGCTAATTGTTAGTTAATTTCCCTGTCCTCTGAGGATGTTTTTTCTGTACACAGACAAAAAGAGCATTTAGCCAGAGACTTCCAGAAATCTCTCTCAGTCATTTTTGTTGCATAACCAGAAAATTGGGCGACAAGGAATGTTGTTTGCAGGGTTTCATAAGAGAAAATATGCCTGGATCTTAAAGCTTTGCATCTCTCCAAAAAAAAAAAAAAAGTATCCTGATTTAACTGAAAAGTCCACTCTGCCCAGAGTCAAGAATTTTTATTGGATGGGTTTTAAATCCTCTGAGCACCACAAACAACAATTCCATCTTTCCCCATTGTGTTGAGGTTGTGACAATAACTTTAGTGACATCTAAAAATATCAAACTATATAGGAAAGACTATGTGCTTAATGTGAGTGAACTGACAGTTAAAACGATCATTGTCCTCTTTCATAACACTGCATTATATATTCCCCTATTTCTCCCCCCCCCCTCACAGTTTATTTGACCAAATAAACTAACCAAATAACTGAGAGACACTTCTCTCTCACCGACTCTTTCCCCCATCACCATTCCTTGATAGGATTCATGTAATCAGTGTGAGTCACAGATAAATATCAGTAAATAATGAGTGACGTCTCCCAGCTGGTTTTGATTTTTCCTGTCTTAGTGGGTCAGTCAGCTTCTTACACCGGATCACAAAACCTGAACATGATACCTTGCAAATCCCCGTGGACCACTGGGGTTTGACCGCTCATGTCCATGAATTATACACTTGCATGACTGCACACCTAAGTACTCAAAAAACACGCACACACACACTCACAATCAATGCCAGTAAAACAAATGGTATGCATGTGTACTGAGCCATATGACAGAACAATCACAAAGCACCATTTTGAATACATCTTTTATAATCTTTTGTTTTCCAATCTTATAGGATAGAAGGTAATCTTTTCTTTATTAGAGGGGATTTTCACCTTAAGTCAACACTTCTGTTGAAGTAAAAGGCATTCTTTAGCTCCCCTGTCCAAGGGTGAGAGGAAGTTCACGGCACGTCGATGTAAATGAACAACTTTCACAAGCAATCAAAGTCATCTTTTGTACAACACAAAGTGAGAAGCCATCAGCTTCTGTGAGGCTTTGAGTTAAAGTATCTTGGCACCATATTCAGTTTAACCTATTGGGAACGCATAATAGCCAAATAATGAGATCGTTCCAAATAAATCTGAGTGTGAATCAAACCTGTTGTAAGAACATAATGATTTAAACAAAGCTAGGCTTATACAAAGAAAATACACATGGGTATTAAAAGAGCCAGAACAGCATTTGGAAACAATATAACCGGAATAATAAGAAGATTATGCATTAGATCCTTATGCAATATTATAAATAAACTAATAGCAATAAATTTGCCTAATTTATTAAAAATAACTATTATGTTTTTCCTTTTTTTCTGTCACATATTTTGTATTACAATGGTGGATGTTCATATTAAACAGAGAGATTAAAATAATGTGGCCAAAGTATGTACAAGTAATGCTGACACTTTTAAAGAAAATTTTTTAAAAGTGTCTGTATCAATTATATGGTTCATTCTTAAAAAGAATAAATGCACTGGCGTTTCAATAAAAAAGAAAAACAACTCCACAAGATTTAACCAAGTTGAGAAAACTCTCAAGGAGCTGGAAGTTTCTTTGTCAAAGTCTATAATCAAGAGATGCCTTCATGAATGGTAAGAGGTTTTATAACCAAGGTGCAAACCACTGGTTACACTCAAGAACGGGAAGGTCACATTAGACTTTTCACAGATCTAAAAGTATGTTTGGACAGATGAATCCAAGATAAACTTGTACCACGTTGATCGGAGGAGAAAGGTATGGGGAAGAAAAGAAACAGGTCATGACCTGGAGCATGCCACCGTATTTGACAAATCATGTCAAACACAGTGCTGGCAATGTTATGCCATGGGCCAGTGAACTGGCTCACCACTGTTTATTGATCATCTGACTGCTGACAGAATTAGCAGGATGAAGTCTGAAGTGTACATGGCTATTCTCTGCCCATATTCAGGCAAATGAGTTTCTCAAGGAATGAAATGGGAGATTCTTTAATGCCCAATCAGTCATCTGATCTCTCACTGAAGTAAAAACTCAAGGCAGAGATACCCACAAACAAGCCATAACTCAAAGTGGCTATAGGCGAAGGCCTGACAGAGTATCTCAAAGGAGGAAATGAAGAATTTGATGATCTCCATGGTTCCTAGACTTCACGCCATCATTGTCTGCTAAAGATTTTTATCCAACTATTAAAGTTACCAAATTGTAAATGCTCTGAATGGTCTGGTTTAGATAATTTATTCTATACTTTATGACATCATAGCAAGAGGATACCCTTAATATCCCTAGATTATCTCAGACACACTGTGAGCACAGCAGTTCCAAAAACCTGATGTTCAAACATTCTGGCCTAAAATGAAATAAGCTGAAACGTCTTTCTTCATACAGGTAGAGAACTGATAGTGAGGATTAATTTTCAAACCACAGCATCAGGCTGACAATTTATTTGTGAAGGGTATTTGTTTTAAAACTTGCTCAATAGATTAGCATCTGGTGAAGTAGTTACTCACAAAAACAATGGCCTGAGTGACAAGTTAACACCAGGTTTAAACAAAGTATGGCATCAGCAAATAAATTCATCAAAACTTTTACATTTTATTAGGGACTGTAAAGTATGCTTGAGGTAATCATAAACTTCATTGTGAATGGAGTGTTTCAGGTTTTTAATGATGAACTCATTCCTATTTTTCAGCCAATTCTCTTCCAAGTATTGATAAAAATGTAAAGCAACCAGCTTAGTAATAGCTTAATGGCCCTAAAAGTCAAATGAGTGCCAAGTCTTCACAGACGATAATACACTGCTTTTACTGTAACTGAGCCACAGTCTGGATTGCTTAATATAAAACTGGTTAATCTCACCTTGTTCTTTTTCTGTCATACATGTGGCTGCCATATTTTTCCTGCCCCATTCACGCTCTGCTTCTCAATTGTATCACTCGCATGGAGTGCAGTTAACTATTGGCAGGTACTCGAAAATCTGGTTGAATTTAATGAAATGTGACTGCCCATTTTAAACAGGCCTAAAATATGAAACTGCGCTCCCCCCGCCTAATCCCAACAGGCTACGAATATCCATATAAATATGTCACATTTGTCTAAATCCACAGATTTGACAACCCACAGCACAAGCGATTGTTTAGGGCTGACAGACACCACAGTGCACCGAATAAACAAAGAATATAAAACAGCAGTTCTATTTTACAATTTCATCTCCCTTCCGTGCTCGTTATATAAGAATCTCCCTGCTTCGAGCTTGAAGACTATCAGTAGGACTTCTCTACACTGGCTTAAAGGGGAATTGCATCCAGATGTGGCCTGAGCCTAGCCCGCGATCATTCAGGCCTGGAGACACAGAAGAACTGAATGTAGTAAGGGGTACAGGGAGGAAGCAATGTGATTTTTGGCACACTCCAAGACGCACTGAATAAACATGACCCCATTTTGACCCTCACTAGCTAGTCCCCCCTTGGGAAGCTCCTGCGGGTCCATTAGATCTGTTCAGATACCTCACAGCTAACCTGTCCCATTTCAAAGTCAATCAGCATCCCACAAGAGATCTGTTATATTGCTATATGGCTACAACACAGACACTACACCACAACAAGGGTTCTTGTTGGTGGAGAGTGAACCCATATACCTACAGGAAAGTCTCTGGCTGTACTGAAGGAAAATAATTCAAACACTAAATTGGGTTTTGATTCTCTTTTCTAACAATATCCAGCACATATACACAATGGAGATGGGGGGTGTCTCCCAGAGGATAACACAGCACGGCACTAAAAGGTTATTTTTCATCTATGCCTCATAGAGCCGTGTCTAAAATCTGCCTCTGCTCCTCTGTAATGGATTCCTGTGGCTGCACTTGGCCGTCATGCCCAAGTTGCGAATTGCATCATGAAAGCACTTGAAGAAATCAGACTTGTGTGTTTCGCTGACGTCCTCTTGTTCTGTCAAGTGTAGAAAAAACACAGATACATGGCGTCACTGTTGGACAGCTTAACCACAAAGCATTCAATGGAGGCATTCACCGATATCACCCATGGTTAGTTAAACATGGGGGACTTTTAATGATGAATGGTCCATTGTTCAGCCCTTCACCTCCGATTCACCTCTTTGGGAGAACGGAGAGCAGTCAAACAAGGATGCACCCGTTTTCTATTCAACCAACGAGTGAGCAGCAAAAAGCTTTCACCATCTTGGACTTGACTAAAATGTGGACTTGAAACCTGAAGCGCCCAGCTCTCACAATAGTAGCAGGAAAAATTAAAAATTAAAAAGTGCGAGTAAAGCATCGTTCCAGTGTTATTTTCACTCTGTAATGTGGTCGAACGCAACACCGGCCCCCGTGCAGCTCGTCCTCACGTTCTCAGGCTGTAACCTACTTTTGTTTCCAAGCTTGCTGTGACTCTGCAGGCATCTTTTAACACTCGCAGCAATAGAATCAGCACTGCAGGCATTTATTTTCACATGCTGAAGAGTAATTATGGAATCTTGCAACTCATTGACGTTCCTCCTATGCCACAGTCACAGTAATTATCTATTCATGCATCACATTCCTTGGAAGAGCGTTATTGATTCCAGCTGTGATGGAAGCTCTCCGCCGCTTGGAGCAATGGAGAAGACGACAACATGGTTTTGTGTTTGATTAACATTTAAAAACTCAAAAAATAGAACAGCTTGACAAAGATACAAAACAGTCTATTATCACCAAAAAAAAAAATCAATTCTTACAATTTAAGTGTTAAAAAAGAAAAAAGACAGAGGCACAAAATTTGTTTTTATTTCTAAAAAAACTTTATAGCATTAAATTTGGAACTTTGGAGCTGTGTGTTGAAAGATTAAGGAAGCAGAGAGGGGCTCGATGGTGGAGAAACAGAAACAATATTGATCTGTGTGACAATTATGACCTCTTTGCTATTGAATTATTGATAGAAGTCTATGAATACTTGTTTGCTTTATCCTTTGTGTTGGTTTAAAGCACTTTATTCTCTATATGGTCTTTGTCCCACCTAATTGACATCCTCCAACTAAGTGCCTGCGGCAGGAAAAATAAAAAGGTATCTAACTGCTTTCGGGGTGGCTGGCTTTAGCCTTTTGTCTTCATGGTGTCATGTATTTCGATTAATAAATGCCTATTCTGCCGTTTTGCATTTTAACCCATCTCAATTACTTATTAACAAACAGGAAAAACATGTATATTCTATATAGTGTAAAGGCCACAAAGAATGTAAACTCAATTATTAGCTAAAGCACAGAATAGTAATTTTATATTGTTCTTTGTACATCTACTTGTACAAATAAATTACTGTGCAAAAGTCTCGAGTCACTCCTCATTTCTTTATATTTTGCTAGGAAATTGTAAATTAGTACAGCAATTTAATGAAATATATTCAAACATACATGGAAATACAGTATAGTTATTTTTACAATTTTAATGAGCTTGAAAGTCAGTATTTGGTATGATCATCTTTTTCTCCCCCCCAACACCTAACCTCTTCTCATTTAGTTCTCAGGAATAGATCTCCTGTCTTCTTGATGTATATTCAAAACTTTTCTTTACATGTTGGTTGCTTTTATTCTATTTTCTGCTTAAATAATGTTAAGGTCCACACTCTGAGAATCATTACCATGCTGAAAAACAAAGCCATCGTCAATCAGATGGTTTCCAGATGGTACTGAATACTGGACCAAGTCTTCTACATTCATAATTTCATCAGTTTTGATAAGATCCCCAACATCTCTTACTGAAACGCAGCACCAAACCATGATAGAGACTCCTCCATGTTTTATAGGGGCTTGTAGACACTGATGATTATTATCTGAAACAAACATTTCCCATTTGGATTCATGACTCCATAAGACCTGTCCAGTTTTTGTGTAATATGGCGTACGGCAGCCTTTACTCCCTGTTTGCCTTCCCAAAGAATAGCATCTTTGATAGACACCCTTCCACTGACAACATTTCTGATGAGGCCTTAGTTTAGTAGTAACAGTAGACGTATCAGCTGAAGGGCCAGATACATCTCAGGTCATGTGTCAGTCCTTTGCTGGATTTTCCTGTCTCTTAAGGACAACTTTCAGTTACAATAGATCATTGTTCAGGTTTACTACTTCTTTTGTCATCCAATTGGCCTGTGATTCATAGGTCAGTGTTAAGTGGTTTAACAGACAGAAAACAAAAACATTCCTCTGAAAATGGTCAGGTACAAAGACTGGACTGCAGCCAATGACCAAAGAAAAACTTTGGCCTTCATAAAGCCCAGAGAACTATTGCAATATTGCAAAAGTTACAATAATGTAGCAAAGAGGGTAGACAAAACAGTCCATTTCCTGACAGCTGAACACATGATGTGATTCTGTTGTGAGGCCTAAAACAATAAATCTGACAGAGTCTGTGTTCTGTTTTATTAACGGATAACGGATCATGTTTATGTAATAAAATATGTTGGAATAGAAGCTCTAAATATAGCAACACAGAGAGTGTGTTAAAGGTTAACTTTTCATCTTCTGTAATTATTCATCTGGCATAAATGAATCGCAACGTCAAAAATAATTTGCTCTTGGAATTGGATTAAAAGCATCCTGACAGGAGGAAACCATCTGAAGGTTTGGCTTTTAGAAATTGTTACACTGTTGTGCAGAATTAAGCGTTTACTTATCCCATGGCTCATCACTGACTGCTATTGGTTAATCATCCAAGAGGCATGAAGTCGACCATTTGGATGTCTCTGCTTCGACACAGATTTCACTAAATGGAGAAGTTATTCTGGGGCTGCAACAAGATCATTTGGACTCTTCTCAAGGCTTTAAATGAAAACCACAAGAATTCGGAGCACTCAACCCAAACCCTCAGCTAATCAAGCTGGAGACTTGAAGTACACCGAGTGGTTTTCTCACAGGTACCGGAGCAATAAGTTCGACTCATTCAAAAGCAGACCTTTACAGCAAAAATCAGTGCATCTGCCAGAAAGTACTCCAGTGACTGGCTTTCTGATTTTTCCCATACCACTTTGTGCCGAAAATGAAGTCTTTATGCTTATTGTGGATGTGTTGCAAGTTTATACTGCCCACTGTGTGACTGCTAACTATGCTGCAAAAGTGAGTAAAAAAAGAAATGGTTGGCTTTTCAAAAACAGCTCTGCCCACATCCACAAAAATGTTACGGGGATATGTAATGTTTATTTGAGAAAATAGTAGTCACATAGCCTAAAAATAACTGTCAACCAATAACTAGAATCTCATTATCATCAATGGTATGTTAGCTTAAGATGGTCAAATAAAATAAAATAAAAGCTTCTTGAAGAGGTGTTGGCATATCAGATTTAAGAAGCCTGTTTTAGGGGGAGAAGGTTTCAGAATGACAGTTTAAACAATTCAATATGTTTATAAAGGCTGTTTAATAGTGTTTGAGTACTGTGTAAAAATTTCTTTTTATTTTGCTTTCAATGAGACTGACTTTTTTGGTAATATTTTTAAAGTAGTCTTGAGTTCTCCAGGCTTTCTGAAGGTCTTTCAAACTTCTTTCAATCACTTTTAGTCCAATCTTTGCACCTGACCAATTTCAAAGTAGGCTTATTCTTTGGTAAGCCACAAAACACAGATCTGTGAGGCAGTCAAGTGTAAAAACCCTACCTAACTCAAGGAATCAACTAATATTGATAACTTGCCAAAGAAACTTTAAAGAAAAAAAATAAATAAAACTGTATCTTTAGATACTTTGTTACTTGGAGACTGTCACAAAAAATACATCAAAATTGTAAAAGTTTTGGTTCAAATCAACATCAATGTGTATGGAGGAGGTCAGGAGAGAGCTGCAACAGAGAGTATCTACAGCCATCTGTCATTGTTTGGGGCTGCATTTTAGCCAGTGGTGTCGGGGATCTTGTCAACATTGATGATATTATGGATGCAGAAAAGTACCAACAGATTTGGATCCACCACTTAACAGTATCTGGAAAAGATCTGACGAGCAACCGCTTCATTTTTAGCATGACAACAATTTCAAACTCACTGCCAGTGCAGTAAAAACATACCCGAAGCTTAGATCTCAACATTATTGCAGCAAAGAACAGAATAAAAATGACCCAATAGCCAAAGAAGAGCTCTGAATGTCCTTCCTGAAGACTGCTTAAATGAATTAGAAGAATGGTTGCCTAAGAGAGTTCATTCTTTGTTGAAAAATAAAGATAGTCATACCAAATAAAGATAGTCATATCCTCCCCGCTTTCCTCAGGCAGCGCTTCCCTCCAAGACATCTACAGGAAGCGCTGCCTGAGGAAAGCGGGGAGGATCATCAAGGACTCCAGTCACCCCAGCCATAAACTGTTCAGACTGCTTCCATCAGGAAGGAGGTTCTGCAGCATCCGGTCCCGTACCAGCAGACTGAGAGACAGCTTTTTCCATCAGGCCATCAGACTGATGAACACGTCATAGACACCTCAGCTTCACTACTGGAACTTCAACATTATGCACTCCACACTGTATATAAATGCCACTTGTTTTGCACATATTCAACTCTGTATATTTTATATTATTATTATTATTATTATTATTTTTTTACTATTTAATTTGTAAAAATGTGTATACACACACACACACACACACACACACACACACACACACACACACACACACACACACACGTAGGAAAATATTTAGTATACACATCCAGAAATGCATACACTATTATATATTGTACATATATTTATTAGTTTCAGGTTGGCCATTCTTGTATTTTGCTCGTTTGTGTTGTTGTGTTTGCACATCTCTGTTGCTTGTGGGGCTCGCACACAAGAATTTCACTCGCATGTGCTGTGCCAGTGTGCCTGCACATGTGATGTGACAATAAAAGTGATTTGATTTGATTTGAAATATTAGCTTTTAAGCTTTTAAGTATTGTACAAACTCTATTTTCTCCTGCACTGTGTTTTTATGTAAGTTTACGCCTATTTTCCCTGCAAAATGAGGAGTGAATTGAGAGTTTTGCACAGTAGTTTACTTGGTTTTATAAAATAGAAATACATTTTCATTAAACTTAAGAATGAACTAGGAACAACTAAAGCTCTGTTACAAATTAAGGATAAACTGAACCAATGATGAATGCATGTTAACCCAGCCTGCGTACTGAAACCTCATAACCTACTTTTGTATAACAGTAGGTTATGAAAGTGTTACCCAATCTATATTCTCTTGTCATAACTTTTTCAGAGATCATTATCCTCCAGAGTCATTTTTTATGCTAAATTATTGAAGACTGGAAAGCTTCAGACATTCTACAACTGAATGAGCATTTTTGCATAACAGACATTGTCTCAAAAGGAAAGTGAGCTCCACAAACACTTTACTGCAAAATCTGCTAACAATATGAAAAAGGAAACGCCTTAGAGGAAAATTGAATACTCTCCAGATACATTAACTGGAAATAACAATCCTCATATGCTCTTATCTATTACAGGATTACATTACAAGCAAATTAAGATAACCACATGGAATCAGTAGATTGCTATGTAGCTAAATAAAATACCATTTTTTCGAGTCACAATCTTTTCTTCCCATATTTAAATCCTGGACTAGGGGTTGATAAGACACACTTTGAGGTATCCACATGTTTATAAAAGACTGACAGGTCCACAAATAAACCCAGCATCAAAGATTACAACTGAAAAAATAAACAGCATCTGCACAAGGGATTGACTTATGAACCCGGGCTGCCTTCTCAGTTGATTCCTGCTTCTCTGTTTCCGCTATTTGAGCAGATTTTCATGGCACCTCGCCTGAGCACAGCCTGCAGGAGATACTTAGTTGGACTTTAAAATGTGTATTTATCTTTTGCCGGTTATATGCGTTTGCAGATGCAGAATGATGACGTCCATTATTGTGCTTTACTAACTCACAATGATCACTTCCCCATGTTCCAAAACCACTAATTGGGCCACCGCAGAGACTTTTGCCAGCTCCCCCGAAACGAGCAATGAGCTGAACCCCTGAGAATAAATCTGCCATAGAAGGGCTATAGCAAACAATGCGTAGCTTCTGTCAGAGGTCATCGAAATTATCTGTCTACAAATTACTTTGTGGGCTCATGGTAATGTGAGGCCTCAAGCACAGGGGGTGGAGAGCAGCAAATTCATGTATCATGGATAATGTAGAGTTGGTCTGAGCCCAAGAAAGCGTCATCACAGTTCAGATGATCTCTCTGCGATCCTAACCGCTGACACAGAGGAAAGGCGCATCACTGCAAAACATCGGATACACAGCCGCAGCTCCCATATCAGATTCCTTAAATTGTTGGTGCTATTGAAATGCAGCCAGATGGAAATGATACAGCTGGTCCTTTGTCATGTTGTGATCGAGAAGGATTTACACAGAATTTCTGATTTATTTTCAGGGTGTGAACATCCAGCGAGCACTGACGTTTATACTTAATAGTTCTCCTACTGACAGCTTTTTATCCTCGTGGGTCTATCAAACCGACACAGTAAAAATTTACTTGACCAAATCTTAATCTGAAGCTGTAGGCTGAATAGTATAAATATAGAAATCTGCGCTATAAGGCGCGTTCGTTGACTTGTCAGCACCTGTGTCACTGGCAAGTCAGCAGGTGCTTGCCCCGAGTGTTCCCCACAAAACTAGACCAGCACTATTCTCCCACCAAATGCCCTGACCTGCAGCAAAAGTTCAGCTGTCTTCCGCCCTCAAGGCAGTTAAGGTCAGACAAGAAAGCCACAACTGGCAAAGTAATCACTATAAAGAGAAGACGGAGCTGGGCCTAGAAGGAGGCAGGCACAAGAGAAGAGGACCGGGTGGCTCCTTAGACAAACGGGGTCATTAGCACTTTCAGAAGGAGTCCCATCAGGGGGTCGGGACTTTGGGAGATTGATCTCAGTGAGAGTGTCTGAAGCCATGAAATGTGGGGGCAAACGCAAACCATGGGGAAGGCCACAAACGGTACAACGATCACAGGGCTGCAAGCAGAGCTTCGCTTTAAAAAGGGGTCAGGTGGCTTTTTCATCTCTGCTGAAGGCGTTTGGAAAAAGTGACGTGATGCACAAAGGACAGGCGCTGAGTTGATTGACAGACACCAGAAGACTGGGGGGTTAGCGCTACTTTGCATCCACCCATACAACCTAAACAAAAGGACAACAAAGCAGAAATAACAAGAGAAAATAGGGCAGCCGCAGTAGTCAGAGTTCTCCCCGTGATAGGAGGATGAGAAATTGGACACATTAAGTGATGGATGCTAAACTGTCAGTTCTAATAGGCAGCAAGGCAGGAGCACCGTACTGCTGCTTCAGGAGTCCGGGAGAGAACAGTCCAATGATCAACACAAGGGAGCCAATTAAAAACCAGACTTTGGCAGCCAACTGCATTACACAGACCCTCATGTGACTTTGGAAACACATCAGAATCCACGGAGAGGGCTTTTTATTTTGTTTTTATTTTCTGCAAAAACCTACCCAGCATTTTTCAGTCTTCACACTACAGGCTGTTATCGATCCACGGTCTCCTGTTAAATCACTGGACCTCCGCTACACATATTTCTAACAGACTGGCTGCAGGAGAGTCCCATTTCACCCCCTTGGTATGGTCGAAAAGAGATGAGTGCTGACATCATTCCCTTCTCTGATAAGATGGAGAGCCAAATGACAAGGTCACTGAGGTGGAGGAGGTGAGGCTGCAGTCTATTCTGAAGATAACACGTTTCAGTGAAGGTTTCTTTACACCGTTGCCTGCAGAGATCAAACACGAGCTGCCTTTTTTCACTCCGCGACTGAATTTGTCTCAGTTCTCAGTGTTAGGCTGTTTTTCTATCACTAATTGGAGAAATGATTCACAGATGCAGGATGCAGGAGATAGCTTGAGCTGACGAAGGTCACTGATATGAAGTTCTTAGGTTTTTTTACATGCTTTGAAACTGTTTTTAAAGCACTTTGTCTTATCTTAATTAAAAAACAAAAACAAAAACTGAGACATCTGCCAGGTGTCTGTATGTGAGCGGCAAACATGTTGGCAAAAGAGATCAGTTCTAAATGCAGTGAAGTTATTTTAGTGTGGGAACTTCGACGCTGAAAGATCAGCTACGCTGGAAGCAACTAATTATATGTTGTGCAATCAATCAGCAGCCAATCAAAGGAGCAGCACACGAATAGCTTGCGATTGCGACTCCATTAAAAAAAGCAAATATCGCTCATAAACGTGTAACAATTAAACACTTGCATCTTCAATAACCTACGAGAGGACACCACACATGTAAAACACTTCAGATATAATGCAAAACATATGGATGGGCCCTCAAAGAGAAAAGTGCTCATTGAACCCTCGCAAGCTGGTTGTCTGTAAAAATGATTGCACTAAATTGCGATGTCTCCGCATACTAAAATACATTAGCAGACTTGGTGACAGAGATAGTGAGTGCAGAGTGTCAAAGATGTTCGAGGATGTCCATCCGCCTCTGTGTCGTAACTGCTGGGGAAGGCGAGGCAGTCTGGAAATAGCACTTCCCAACAAGCCTTTGGTGTCGCCTCATTTTACACTCATATGACCCGCGGTTCCACCTGACTGACATTCACAGAGTCTTTATATACTCTATCTGAAAACAAATAAAAATATATTGAGGAAGTTGCGGGTTTGCGGTCTTTAAAATAAGGTGTCAGACTCAGTCATCCTTGTCTTCTAGCAGAGGCGATTCCCCGCATTACTGCGGTTCGTCAGCCGGGAAAAAGCAGCCAGTTCATCTATCACCATTAATCCCCAACGGGTTTCCGCTGTCATCCCGTAACATCTGTCAGGCACCAATGCCAAAGAATGATAACATGTCACATCTGCAACACAACATTAACAATAACTCGAACTCATCTGCTTGAAGAGCATATATGAAAACACATGTCTGTCAGCCTCGTGTTCACGAGTTGGGATCAGCTGAGCCAAAATTCTGGTTCAGTGAGTGTTTCCTGTAGCCAAACTAAAAATACATGCAGGTTTCTTAAAAATTAAGAATTGAGAGGAGCGACGCGCGTGGAGGAGGGGGGCAAGATTCAAACGGTCAACAGGCCGCTGTCAGTCAACACATTTGTCAGGAAATATTTTCTGCCCTTACATCTTCATCTGGTGTTTTGAGTTACGAGCGTCTGGTACAGTGGAAATACAAACAGCTCACATGCTCACGCTGGAATCCGAGCAAAGATTCAACAGGTCATTGCACCATAAAAATGCCTTTCAGTCATCAGTCATAAAGATCAAAGATTTGCAGAGCATGATGTTTGGTAAACAATGCATGCAAATATGTCTAGCAGACCCTTTCCGTTGCTGTTGGGTTAGTCTGAACTGAGTTAAAACCTTCCACTTCAGCTAAATAAAAACTCGTGACGGAGACTCCTTGTTAAGCACCTTCTACATCTGTTCAAAGTATTCAGACAAGCTTTTAATCACATAGTGTATATTGATCTTAGTCTGGTTAGGATTTTAGAATTGTGGTCTGTGGGTGGCGGGAATCTTCTCACCATGCTCTATTTTAGGCTTAGTCAGAGACAGTGTGCAGACAGAATCATTTTTCCAGTTGGGGGAATGTTAGGCTGCCCGTGTGAATTCCTTTCCCCTAGTTTGGGGGATTGACCCCCCGCCCCTTTGCCCCACAAATCTTCAGGTCTGCAACTCCTTTACTGCTGCAGTCCAAGATGGCCGTCACGGCTGGTTAGAAGAAACTAAAGGGCAAAAGGGAAGCCCTCGTTCTCTCAGTCACGTTCATGTGTGATTCCTTAAGCAGCGATTTGCCACCAGTGGGATGCCTGTTTGCCACATCACCCACTTTTCTTCTCATAGATGTTTTCTTCTTCTTCTTCTTTTTTCAGGCAATAACTAGAGTTCTTCTTTTTTAAGGTTTTTAAAACTGTACATGATATATACTCCAAAAACAACTCTGCTGGCTTTCTTCTATTGACTTTGCACCAAATCCGCATAGGCTGGATTGCAATACTGTAAGTGATACCAAAGAAAAACAGCAAAGACAAACACACACAGTCAAATAAATTAAATTGGTTTAACTTTTTTTCAAAAATAATCTCCGCTTTGCTTTGTTATCTTCTGCCTCCCCCATGCCATTGTTGACATATACATTTATCAAGTCTAGATCGTCTGCTTTTGCCTTTAACTCTCTCATTCCCTCTCAGTGTAACTCCTCCGATCCCGCCCACTCACGCCTACTCATTCTATTACTATGTCGCCTCTCTCTGTCCCTCACCGCCTGGTACAGTCAAGAGGATGAAATCACTCTATCGGTGAGTGGCGCCTCCACTGTCACTGGCATCAGACAGCTCCAGAGAAGGCCGTAATTAAACAACTCAAGCTCTGGTAATTACCCTACAGTGGCCCTAATTACCCCATTCTCAGGGTGATTACAGCCTACAGGAGGAGGGGACCAACTACAAAAAGCCCCCCCTGTCTGCATGATGGGGGGTAGGGACGATGGCAGCGGGGAAACCGTGGGGCTTTAATGCAATGTCACTGTGGAAATGGAGGAAAGTGCATTTAGACAAAGGTGCTATATTGGTGTTGACGAAAAAAGCTGTGGTTCACCCTGGAGAACAGGTAGCACTAAAAGAAGCCACAGAATCCTTGAGGGAGAACAGCAGGCTAAAGGTGTTTGTCAGAATAAAGGCTTTGTGCCCCAAAGATTACAACAGCAACAAAGACCACAACAAGATGGAAAGCTGTTCCCATTGATGTACCACCTTGAAACTTTGCCAAAAGGTTACAGTCTATCGCGTCCATCAGTGTTCGGGAGTGTATCTTACACAGATCAGCGCATCTCTTCTCTGTCTCAGCAATTTTAGTATAAAAATGGCTATGCTGTTCTAAGCAAATCGCTCTCTTCCCTCTCGCCTCCATCAGTGAGGAGGTGCTGACTGGGGGAGGGATCGATGCTCCGCTCCAACAGACAATGGTGTGTCGATTCAGCACCTGGGCAAAGGGACAAGGTAAAAGGGGAAAAAGAAAGTGACATTTCAACAAACTCTGAAGAACTTGCGAAATAATTTGTGAAGGTGAGTCATCTTGTTGCTTATAGGACCCACGGGACCATCGCGTACTTGCCCTGTCCTTCGATGGAAGAATGCAGTAAAGTGAGCCCCATTGGGATACGTGCTGCAGCACTGAGACAAAGGTATCCAACGCTTATTAGGTGGATGATTAACTATGGATATGACATTAAAGAGGATTTCTGGTGCTTACTGTAACCAATTTCAAAAACCTATATACACTGACAAACATGCTGTATGATTAAAACGCTAAAACTATATAGAACTTGACTAATAATTCTGACCATCAACTAAATGTACTAGTACTAAACTAACTCTTTGTTTTCTTTGTATTGTATTTGCACAGTAAAGTTAATTATTTCACACTATTCCATTGATCTTTAGGTGGCAGTAAGACATTAAGATTTCCACAAAAAGTACCAATGAAGGTTTCAAACTGCAACCATGTCCAAAGAGCCTTTAAAATGGATGAGGACCACGTCTGTGACCAGTCAGTTGTCATCATCAAAGCAACTCTGGAGCATCAAGACGCTGATAAAATGGCAAGAACATGAAATCAGTCTGCTGTCTGTTAGCAGTTGAATGGGGTCAAGCTGGTGATTACAGGCAATCTGTTTGTGATAATACAGCAATTAACTGTGGTGAATTGTAAAAATTGCGAAATCAGTTGCTGTCAACATAGAAAGAAATTCACATTAACTATTTGCATTCAGAGTCCAGCCAGAAACTCAGATTTAAAACAGAAATTCAGAATCCACGAGTATTGATGTTGTTGCTGCAGGACAGCAAAAATAACTGCTAAATGACACAGCCACTCAGCAGCCTTGCGTTTACAGACTAGAACCAAGATACAACCATTTGCTAACAAGCTGAGTTAAGTTCTCTATTGCAAAGAGACACAGTGGAAATGAGTAGTGCTCATTGCCACAGGTCAGCTCAGATTGACTGCAAAGTACTGGCAACCTGAATGCATTTATAAACTAGATGGGATTATTGGCAAACTTTTACCAGTCTGTTCGAGACCGATTGCACGCTGTTCAAAGTGGTCTGTAACTACAAACCCCGAATGCTGAAAACGAAGTTTTATAGGTTAGCATTTCCTTTATCCATTTCTCTTCCTTTTTGGCCATAGTTTGAAACCATGCGTATATGTATGTATGTGTGTATGTTGGAATGAATGTCTGTTGGTATGTCTGATTATGTGTCTGTATGTTTATATATGCATTTATTGTGAAGAAGCAACAGCTGATGACTGAGGCAAAAAGCGTGGAGAGTTTTTCAGAGCTGTACTGAAAATACAATTAAAATAGTTTGAGGGACGGGTGGTAAAACATACAGTGATTCAGTAATTTATTTATGGAGAAGTGGAGGCATTATGGTGGACCATTTAAAACCTATGGTACCAACCCAATGAGATCGTCATTGTAAACTTTTTGTTTCCTAAATGCACAGACTTGAACAGCTATAAAAGCCAAAAAGTCACATATATGTATTAGCACTGGGATTTAGCATTACTTGACATCACTTGTGAAAAGACTTCATAGTATTAAAGGGGAAAAAACATGTATGTATTGTAATAACCTGCAGACAAATATCAAAAATTGTCGTTAAACGGCATTGAACAGGATGCAAGAACATGGCCGGCACCTTGCAGCCATTTGTAACCACAATTGGGATTAGTTTCGCCAATGCAACAGAACAACGTCATTAGCATGCATTTGGCATTATTTATACGTGTGCTGGAGGATCAGAGTGGGACATCTGCTATGTGTTGAGTGAGTGAGGAGGGCCATTTGAGTGAGCGTGCTGAGGACCCCGATTGATGTCGCACACAGCAAAAAGTCCCTGCGGTCCCATTAGCAGCTACAGTCGGCATTACTGTCACAGCCGTCAGCCGTGATGGAGGGCAGTTCCGCCGCTACAGCCATCGGTAACCTGTCCTGTCTAAGAAACGACACATGGGGACAAATGAATCGGATGCTGCGCTTCCCAAATGAACGCGGGTTGAAACCAGACACACACTGTGCTTTAATGCAGCCCTGAGCTCTTGTGAAAAATCTACCATTTCCAGCAGTGCGCATTTGGCATTCATCAAAATCGATATCACCTTTCAGGCTCATTGTTCCCACTGTGGCCTGTTCTCAGTCATAACAATTCACTTGGGCTTAATAAAAGACGAATTCTGTTGGATTACTTGAAAATATTTGCACAACAACACAATGCGATTTGAAACGTATGTGCATCGGGCTCAGCTGGTTGTTTTCCTACAACGATCCAGATGCAAGATTTCATTACTTCCTTTTCTCTCCTGGGTGAGTAATGATATTGGGCTTATCCACAGGTGCAACCAGGATACTATATGAATCACCACACAAGTGGTGATTCACATTTATGCTTCCTGAAAAATAGTATACTGTCCTAACTACCAAAAAAAAAAAAAAACTTGTGCAAAGGAAAGATAGGTCAGTGCCGAACATTCCCAACTGGCAATTCCCATTGCCTCTGGCATGACTGAATAACCCACAAAACCCTAAGGACCATGCCATATGTCATACTAGTGCTCTTAAATTTGAATCAAATGTCTCTGGCTGTTTTAATAGCTCTGAGATTGAGTACAGAAGACACCTCTGTAAAACAAAAGGCTTTTTGTACCCAAATAGTGAGCCTCTTGCCCACAAAGAACTAGCTTCATTCACAACAGCTCCTCTCTGATGTGCTCGTAGAAAAAATGATTTACACTTTCACTATAATTACTCTGATCCCGCCTGCCCCTTAAGGCTACATCTCACAATGGAGCTGTTTGCAGTTAGCTGAGAGGGGATTTTACTTGACATAATTGCGATGAATATGTAACTCAACCAAGACAAACAAGCACAGATATTAAGAATTCCACACTAATTGAATTAATGCATGACAAGATGTATCACATGCTCAGACATGTTATCTAACAGAAGCTCCTGTTATAGAGAATCAACAGACAAGACTATGGAAGTGTCAGTGCTCGTGCGAACATCTGTGTCCTGTCTGCATCTGAACATCTATGTGGTTTTTGTACAACAAGCATATAAATAAATATACTTTAGAATCACTAACAGGGGACACGAATAACATTAATTATCTCATTAGAATAGCACCCATTAAGGGGAAGATATATTAGACAGAAAGAAAACAGCCAGTTCTTGAAGTTGCTACACTGGGAGCAGGAAAACTGGACGACCATAAGGATCTGAGAAATTCTCATTGTCTAATTGTGATGGTTTAACAACTAAGTTATATCATTTACAAATGCAAAGTCTTGACATGGCTACTACATACCAAAAGTGGTAGAAAGAAAAATAACCTAAGACAGCATCATGAGTTTGATGATGCTCACTGGGAGTGAAGGGGGACCGGCAGACAAGCTGGTGAAAGCTTTACGCTGGCTATGACACAAAAGTATCTCTGATTGGATGCATAGCTACAGGTAAGGGTACACATGGTGTCTTCTCTCCACTGTTGAAATTGCCTAGGATAGATATGTGAATGTTATAATTGTACAATAGCCACATGAATCACATTTTCTTTTCCTTGTATCATGACACTCTTGCAGGTGTCATTTTGACATATAAAACCTACCTTAGAATTGTTGCAGACCAAAATCACCCTTTTCATGACAAGAGCACTTTCTGAAGGCCTATTAAAGCAGGATAATAGACCTCACTATGTTGAAAAATGTTTAAAGAACTGGTTTGAGGAAGGTACAAAGAGTTCAACATCCTAGATCTCACTTGCGTAAACTATCTGAAGGATGAGCTGAGAAACCACCGGATCAACTAACAGATTTTAACGCACATGTCTTGGTGCCTGCTACCACCAAACCTCTTCAGAAGTCTACACTTCCTACTCATGTTAAGCAGGTGGTTCTCATATCGGTGTGCTTTCAGCATGCAAAGCTTTTTGTGTTGTAAATATACTGTATATACATGTATGGATGCACAGGCATGTGTACATCTAAAGTAAATACTCACTATCTGACACAGATGAAACATAATTTAATCAGAGGGATTGTCCTGACTTCAGGCAACTTCAAAGTGGATGAAGGAATTTCAGTTAAAAAGGGGCTGATGATAATCTGAACTCCACAGGATTTACTAGAGAAGTACAAAAGGCCACTGAAGTCATGCCATTCACACTCCTTGCATTTTTTTTTAGCTAAAACTGCATGCCTTGTCCTGCATGCTTGCTCGAGCTTTCCAGTATTAATTATATTTGAAATATTGGAGTATATGTCCAACAAGGGCACAAAGACTTTCTCATTAGAATTAAAATAACTTCACCCCTATAGTATAGCGCAACTAAACACAATTTACAGTGTCATTAATGTTCATCTTTCACCGACTCAGTTGTAGATGTTAAATAAGATGTTTCTAATAATTTGCCCCCTTCATGTAAGTAAATGTGAAACACCTAAGATTGCGAACACTTCTCAGGATAATGAATTAGATTACAGTGCTATCTTTAGCCATGACTTTTGGTATATAATCAGACTCCTCGGGTAATCACTGATCTTGTGGTTCCACTTAAGAGTCTCCAGCACAGTAACATGTGGAAATGAAACTATAAGATGATATTACGTAAATCCTCATTCATCGTTGATTTTCTGTTCCAGTATCAACATGTGGAATTCCTCAAGTTCAGTACTAACTGGGATCCTTTTAATTTTTTTTTTAAATTAAGGATTAGTTATGTATTTAAAATGGATCTGCTGCTTCTTTTTCATGTTACTTGAAAGTAATATATTTTGTGCCTTTTTGTATTGTTCTGTCTCTTTCGAACTGTCTACCTGTATTGTATAGTTTTTGTTTCATACCGTCTTTTGTGTATTTTTGGTCCATTTATGTACTTTATTGCATTAGTTTTCTGCATGCAATTTAAGCCTCTCTTTAGCAGAATTGCAAACATGCTTTGACTATTTCTCCAATAGCTATTGAATAATGAACTCAAACTAGGCAATTTTTACCATTACCCCTGAAAGGAAGCCACTCTTAACCGGGCTATTATGCGCGTCACTCTCAAACTACAGAATCATGCTCTAGGATCAAAGTGACATCACATCCACTGGAGCTTTGGCTGTCAGCTGCTCATGCACCACTTAATTTTTGTAATCTAACATGTCGTGCCGCCGTAGCCACAGTCAGGTTGAAGATGCAAGCGTTCATGTTAAATGTCCAGTGTGATTTGCAGATTAAAAACAGGGAGATGTTGCAATAGTTTGAAAAGGTGAGGATTTCTGGAAAAGCTCTGAAAAAAATATGATTTTGTTGCTTCCGTTTTTGACTTCTTCTCGTTCTATACCAGTGTTGATATGAAGGCTTGATCTAAGTAGCAAAAACTATAGTTGAGGATAATACTACAGCAGGTATCTGAACCATAAGCACTGTTATAAATGGTACGGAGCTGTAGTGATGTCACTGTTAATGATATGATGGGTAGACTGAGACCCTTTGTGTTCCGTTTCGTGGCCCTCTTCAAGAGGTGGGTTCAGCACCGTTCATTTATTGTCAGCTGGCTTTAGGCAATATGACCGAAACACCATCTATCCATTTTCTTAATCATTTGTCTACCAAGGGTTGCTGGAGCTTAAATGACATTGAGCAAGAGGCAGGATGCAGGGTGACTCTCACAGCCACAGCTATGGCCGCTTTAGAGTCGCTAATTAAGCTAACCTTTGGACTCTGGGATGAAACAGAAGCACAGAGACTTCCTGCTGTTAGGTGACAGCATCACTATGCCACTCTGGAATGAAAACTGATTGGGGAAAAAAAAAAAAAAAAACCTATCCCCTCTCATCAAAACACAGAGTCACACTGTGATTATGGTTGTGACGGAAAAGATTTTCCCTTCTATTCTGGATAAAGAGAAGACAGGGAGAAGAGCAAAAAACAAACCCAAACTGAAGTGCGCTCAGGCCTGGAAAATTTAAGATGATGTGAGTGCAGGCCAGCGAGGGAGTGGTGGGATGGGGCACACATTAGTTCTCAGGCATGGTACGTGGCAACCGTGCGAATGTAAGTATGACCGGACACCCACATTCCCCCAGCCTTTGGTGGACAACGAGGAAAAGCAGCAAGAGCAAAGTCGGTAATGAAAATGGATAGCAGCTTGGCTACGCTGCCTCAGCTCCATTGATCACGCAGCTGTAAAGAGCGATGGACCTCGATGTGGGGTGAGAGCTCTGTGCATGTTCCAATTCTTTTACGATCCATTCCAATTTAGCCTTACATTGATAACTTCTCCTCCAGAAACTATTGTAGCACTACGCTGTTCAAAGCACAGAGTAGATGTAAACACCCCCCCTTTTGGAGCCACTGAACAGTATATATCACTCTGATAAACGCAGATATAATTGGAGACATTTATAGATGGATCATGCCTGCTGTGTGTATGTACAACTGCATTGATTACTTCTAACTGAAGGCTACGTCAATACACACACTAATGAATATTCTGCGGAAACAGCAGAGAAATTAATCATTTGATTAAGTTATTTGAACACTCAGCTGGCTCTGAGTTTGTCGCCATCAATCTACATGATCACTAGCATTTCAGTGAATAATGCTGAGGTGGATAGGGGAGTTACTGGGAGTGGGAACTTCTCATCTACACATATTGGCATGGCCTCTTTCGCTGCTCTACAAACACACGTTAGTCCTCATTCTGTCTCTGAAAAGGTCTCCTTCTGAAGTGGTGGCCGTGTGTCGCCAAAGGATCAAATTTGATCCAACACCATTAACCAGTACTATTGCCATTTTTTCTATATTTTGCTCCAGTCCATGCCTCATAAATGTCATCCCCGTCTGTCTGAGCATTAATCTCTATGAGGCTGGGGCCCAGTGACTCTCCAAAACAAACCAGTCTTGTTGAACCGCTCCCCTGCTGAATGGTAGAAGCTTGGCAGAGCTAAAGGAAACAGAGAAGTATGGATTGGGAGCAGGAAAGGAGGGGTGTCTTGTCCATTTTTTTAAGGGGGTGGGCAGCAGCAACAGTGGGGTCTCTGCTGGGAAAAATATCAGCAGCATTATGGAGTGCGGCTGAGCCTGCCATCACTATCAATGAGAGGAAGAGGCCTGTCAGAGCACAAAGGAGAAAAAGACAATCGCAGACAAAGAATAAGAGATGGAGAAAAGGAGAGAGGAAAAGAGGGCAAGAGGGAAACGACATATGAGGAAGTGAGAGTGAGACAAAGAGACAAATTAAAAGCACTCCAATTAGAAATGGAAGAGACAGTGCAGGCAAGAGCTAAAGAGATCACACTGATTAGAGAGTTAGATAAACCACCATAAACACGGAGGCAAATTGAAAGAGATAGAGAAGAGATAGCAAGCTGGAAAGGGAAAGACAAAGCGACAAAGACTAAGCAGGAGCAAGACTGAGCATAAAAGAAGAGAATAGGCTAAAAAGAAATTAATTAATGAGTTAGAGAAGAATGAGGTGGATTGGATCAAGAGGGAAAAAATAGACAATAGGAGACAGATTTAGATGAAAAGGAGAAAACCGTCCTGTCACAATGGCACATCAGAGCCCGCATGTGGCACCACTTGATAAGAAGCGTCATTGCCACCCTCCATGCTGGCACCCAAGTCCCTCCTCCTCTCCATTCCCAAACCATCTGTGCCATCCAAACACACCAAGCTGTCCGAAAGTGTCTCTAGCTCATGCCATTACCAGCTATCTAACGTCATCCTGGAGCCTGGCTCCCGATGACCAAGAGGGGCCCCCGAGATCAGTGACATCATCAGCCCACAAGTGAAGGAGGCCAAACAGTTAACTCTAACAGAGGAGGAGGATTTGAGTCATGTGAGCTGGGATTCTGACCACAGCAGCTTAATGGTTATTCTGGACAGGGCACAGAGAGAAACTAAAAGATGGAGACAAGTTCAAAGTTTTGTTCTCCTCCCATTTTTAACTCTCACACTGTCTTTCCATCTAAAATGGTTGTGAACAGCTGTGGTTATTTGAGTTAACCTTATATAGCACCCGGCATTGTACACCCGCTGGCCAGGGATGACTGTCATATGACAAAATGAAGACAGGCATGGAACTCAGGGTGGCAACGTTTGACACAAGCATACACGACAAGCAGACCAAGAATCTCATGTTCTCAATGTTATTCGCTGACAGTGTGTAGGAAAGGAAACAACGCTATAAAATAGCTTTAAAAACAGACAATTTTACTCTGTAATGTATGGGTTTTTCTTAGTTGAATACCACAAATTCTGTAAAACCACTGAAAGAGAAAATATTAATAGCAATCTAATGTACATTATTTCTTTGGGAAAAGCAAATATTCATAGAAAATTAAATGTTCACCGTCAAATCTTGAATATAGGTGAGCTGTGAAAGCTATTTCAGACTCACATGTAATGAGATTTCCAGTATTTGTGTGGCCAAATGGATTGTTAAGCTTAGTTAGCAATTGGCCACCAAGACTCCTTTAACAAATAACCATATTCAACAAGTATTTTTTAATATTTTTGATGCAGCAAGAACTGTGACAAAATTACAGTATGTCATAGTTAAAAAGTTTGTGAAGAGTACAATTGGTACCCTTAAATATTACTCTGGCGTCCTCCCAAAATCCAAAGTCAAGCAGGTAGTGTGGTTAGGTTAATTAGTGATTCTGCGTTAGCCCTGGGACAGACTGGTGATGATGTACCCTGCTGGGATAGGCTCCAGCCCCCCTCCAATCGTGAACTGGATACATAGACGGCTCGATGGATGCATAGATAACTACTAACCGTCTGACCTTAAGTCGTCTGCCATTTGCTGTCTGCCAATTGTCTACATTGTCTCGATTGTCTGTGACAATCAATCACCAATAATCAGATGTAGACCATCCGACAACCACCAGCTGTGAGGAAAAAAATGAGTATTCCCCATCCACTTGGAACTGGTTGGTGGTAATTGCTGGAAAAAGGATTGCTAGAGGCCCACTCACTCAGGCCTATAGACCAGTCTGGCAACCACCTGTTGGTATGGAAAAACATATGTATTCCCCAAACAGTTGGCAAAAACCTCCTTGTGAGTGTCACTACCATACCCCAGTAATTTAAATGAAAGTGACCGACTTGTCTACAAACACTGTCCAGCTACTCTCTCCACTGTAGGGAAACCGTGAAAAGTGCAACACAAACTGGATAAACTATTTGCCTTCAAAGTAAAAGTTGCTCCTTTTGAAACACATTGGCTAAATGTTGCTTCCAGGTCTGTGACCATTCACACTTAGTTGTCGTGTTCAAAGTGACTTTAGTATATCAAGACGACAATAAAATGGTGATAAGATGGAGTCAGTCTGCTAGCAGTTTACAACTGAATGGCAATTACGTTTCCTGTTTGCATTAACATTTATTACAGAGCAATTAACTGTAATAAACCCATGCAAAATTGACATTAAACAGAATTCACATGAAATCCTTGCATTGAGAGTCCAACATAACTTGGATAGATTTTAAAGAAAAAAAAACTCTGAAATCCTTCCACAAATAGTGGCGTATTTGCCACAGATTTAACTGTAAAATGACGTAAGCACGGGCTGATTTAGATAATCTGGCTAATGCTGCAGTCCCAGTAGGGGAAACTGCGGTTGGAGAACATGAAGACCAAGCAAAACTATTGCAACCATATGCAATGAATGCTTTTGAATGGTTTCCTCGAAGGCAGGGAAATTTGCAACCTTGTTTTCACATAGGAACATAACCAGGATACAAAGAGTCGAGTCGAGTCCCCGTCTTGCAAAGAGACACGTCACAGATGATTTGCGCTCATCGCAACAGGCGAGTTCAGACTGATAGCAAAGTACTGGCAACCTGTGTTCATTTATAAATTAGACATTATTTGTAAATATATGCAATCTGTCTGAGAGTGATTACAGTTAGTCAGAGTTGGCTGAGCTCCCACCAGAAGACCTGTGCAACTGATCTTGTTCTCCAAAGTGGTCTGCAACCAGTTGCTCACCACAGCTATTTGCAATCACTGGGCAAACAAGTTTTCCTAGTCACAAGGAAGCTGCTGTCCTATTTTTACTCTTGTGTGACTGATCCATAAATGAATAATCTTAAAGAACAAACTGTTCCTGTTTTCCAGTTCCGTTTGCTTGTAAAATAAATGAATGACTATTGAAGTTTAACTTTTTTTTAAAGTAACACCTACAAAGATGACTGCCAGAAAAACAGCAGCTCTTTTTCACCTCAACATACAGAAGACGAGATGTAATACTTTCACACAATCAGCCTTTTGCTATATAATCACTCATGCTCCAAGGGCTTTGTGTGTGTATTTTCAGTAAAACACAACTAAGAAAGAACAAAAAGTAATATCCGAGCCAAGGTAACAAATCAATTATCCCAGTCAAGGTGAAGCGACAAGTAAAGGAAAAAGATGAAACATCTATAAGACATCCTCAACTGGTCAGAGTGGGGGAAATTCTTTTTAAAAAATGAGAGCTCTTTGTCTTTCTCTCACTCACGCATGCACATTACATCCCTTCATGAACTGAATATCAGCTGAAGTGGAAGTGTTCCTGCACTGCCTGGCAGTATGTAGGAGAAGCTATAACAGTTCTTCCTCCTTTGCCCGGGCAGGTATCCAAACAGCCTCCGCAGGCTTTGATGAAGTGTCCTGTCATGATGTCAGCCTCCATTGGTCTCTAGCTCACCTGGGACCTCCCTCACTCTTAACAACTCCTGGCTGAGAGTAAAGAACAAAAAAATAAGAAGAAAAAAAAGGAACAAAGGGGAGGGAGGGCATATCAGGCCTCCTCATACGCTGCCTTTGCCTGTGCTTCTCACTTCTCCTCGGTGCCTTTCTTAACTAAACAATAACAACACAAACTCCAATATGGATTAAATCTTATCTCCAGATTCTCCTCTTTTTTCTCTCTCTCTCCTTCCTCCTCCTGCTCGCTGGCTGTCAGCAGGTTAAAAAATGGCTCAGCACTAGCTAGGGAGAAACAATTACTCATGGCGCAGGCTGTATAGACATTGGAAGCTTTGTACTCCTCTGCGATCTCAGGGCCATGTGTTTCTAATTAAACGGTGTACTGGAGGAATTATCAAAGCTCGGGATTGCATAATGAGCCCTGGCAGAAATCTGCGGCAGGCGGTGACACTCTTTGTCTCAAGAGGCGCACAGTGGTTATATTGAATTAAAAAGGAAGCATGTCAATAAGTGACTAAGAGAAGCATTCCTTTTTATTGATGTGTGTGTACTGTAAGGGATTTGTTGCGGCAAACCCCTCAGATGAATCACTTTACAGCTCCGGTGGTGGCGGTCAAAGATTAGGGGCTTCACTTAAGGAAGCTTTCAGCACAGTTCTGCCTTCAGATCCCATCTCTGTGCTCGTGTGATGGTCACCAACACCCACCATGTTTTTCATCGCACAACACCAGTTGGGCATAGACGGGCACGGATTATTTGGCTCGCCAAACGGAGGCATGTTCATCCTTACGCAGAGAGACACTTCTGTATTAGATGTCAGGCCAGATTTTTTTGTAAAACATCACACACGAGCCTGCGAGTGCTTACCTCACATAGCACACGCTCACACACATACACACATGCTTAAAATCCGGTCTCCATGGTGATTGTTTTAGTGCCCATGTGAACTTGCCCCCTGCATCTGTTTATGTTTGTTGGATGCTGTAAAAAAAAATAAAAAATAAATTATTCATAACCACATGACCACTATTCTCATTTTCTAAAGCATTCCCCGAACAGCATAAATGAAAACAATAAATTCTCTGGTCAGAACACAACACAAAGAAATAAGTACAAGGGGAAAAAAAACAACTGTTTTCTGGTTTCTTTCGAGGCATGCAATCTTGTTAAACCCTGGTCATATTTTACTGTGGATTGCTGTAGACATGATTCACATGCTCAGCGCCGATGCACGCCACCATCACAGCCGCCGGCACACAGTCCAAGTTGAAGGTTTACACGTCTTACAAGGAGAGAGGCTGGAAAGGGACGCCTGCCTGCCGAGTGCCAAAAAAGGCCATTTAGAGCTCCGAGTCCATCTGGTGGATGAACAGTGAATCACATGTAGGTCACGCTCCACTTTTCACTGTCATTTTACTTCATCCTAATCCTGTTATTTTAGTATTCAGCGTAAACTCTAGCCAACAGTTTAGAGCAAGCACTGCTAAAGCAAATTGGATTTTCATGGGGTACATCTCTCATGCAAACATACATAAAAAGATAAGCCTGGACGCACACAAAAATGCAGGCAACTCAGTGTGAGTGGCTAGGATGACGCCAGGAATAATGTGAGGCATGTGTGTTGGAGGCCGTCTATGTTATGCGTAGCATGAATCTTCCTCTGGCAGAGGAAAAGGAGTGAGTGCCTGCGCAGCGGTGTGCTGGAGTCATCCAGAGTTTCTCTTACATGCAGAGAAACACACACACTTGTGGTCACAGTATTGGTGAAACTTTCCTTGCCACACAGAAGACAGCTTACCAATGTCTGTTGTACCGTCTGAACAAAAACCACACTTAAAGTTCAAACTATCATATAAATCTTAAATCCGTCTAGTCTAGAAAATCACCTGAGAAGGAAAAGTAGAGAGAAAAGCTGTGCTTGCATTAGACTCCTAGTTTTATGGATCAGATGCATTTTTACAGTTCTTTCATTTACATATTTACTCAATCATCATATTTGTTTATGTATGAAACTATATAGCTTTGTATCCGCACATAGTAGTATTAAAATGGCAATTCATAATCAATATGCCGTGTCGGCTGACTTGCAAAACATGACAAAGTGTTATATTTATTCATTTTTAAATTTTGCATAGGTGGTCAGTAAATCTTCAAACATTATGGAACAACCTTAGAAACCTTACAGCTTCATTTGAAGAATGAAGCTGTAAAGCTGCAAGAACTGTTAACCAAGAGATATGACATGTGCTTTCTACACAGCTTCCTCAGCAGGAAGAGTTGGGGGGGTTTTCAGTATGTTTATATTCTTTGTTAGCTGTTCTGCATGAATTTACATAATGCATCCTTAATCAGAGTTTTCCATCATTTGGAGAAGTTATATGTATCAAGATCACATTCTAATAACAGACGCAACGAGAAATTTATAGATAATTTTAGTAGCACGATATTTGGTTCCAACATACAACAACACTTTTCTCTTACTGTCTCTTATTTGCATCACTAGTGCACATAGTACAATATTTTTCAAAAGCAAACAACTTTATCATAAAATAACTTTATTAACAATTTAGAGTTCCACTGAGATAGGTTCACTCTCAACTGCAGGAACATCCTCAGGGACTGTGGTCCATATTGACATGATAGCATCACACATTTGTTGCACATTTGTCTGCTGCACATCCATCATCTTCTTTTACCACATCCCAAAGCTGCTCTATCAGATTGAGATCTGGTAGCTGTCATGTTCAAGAAACCAATTTGAGATGATCTAAGCTTCGTGACAGCCTGAAAGAAGCCGTCAGAAGTTCGGGTCAAAAGGTGCCAAGAAAATATCCCCCACACCATCACACCACCACCAGCCTGAACAATTGAGACACAGCCCCAAATTCTGACCCCACCAGCTTAATATTGCAGCAGAAATCAAGACTCATCAATCAGCCACCATTTTTCCATTCTTCTGTCTAATTTTAGTGAGCCTGTGCAAACTCTAACCTCAGGTACCTGTTCTTAGCTGACAGGAGTGGGACCTGGTGTTGTGTTCTGCTTCTCTTGTGACCTCAACAAGGCATTTTTACCCAGAGACCTGCAGCTCATTGGAGATTTTCTCCTTTACAAATCATCTTGTGTAAACCATAGAGGTGGTAGTAAAATCAGCAGTTTCTCAAATGCTCAATGTAGCCCGCCTTACAATAACCATTTCATTTTGATGCTCGGATTGAATATCAGCAGGTTTTCTCTATCATGCACATGTGTCTAAAACCATGTGATCAGATAATTGTGTTAAAGCGCAGCTAAATTAGTATACCTAATGAAGTGGCTGGTGATTGTCAATCTTGATTGGATACGCCAAAAATCACGGTCACAGTGTAGAGTTTTAGATACCCTAAGTGAACCTCCCCCAAAACAGATGCAAGTCCTGTTTGGAAATCACATCCGCCTGCAATTATTTTGTTTGCAAATATGTTCCACAGATGGGATGCACCAGACACCAGGACCCAGTGCTGCAACATTCAAAGTCATGTTCACCGGATAAATCCTGATTTATTGGGACACATTTCATGTAAGCCATGCCGAAAAGAAAAGACTCCACAGCTGCACACCTCAAGGCCTCACACGCACCTTTCTGGCTGCACGGAAGGAAATCAAGGTCGACGCTTCAAGATATGAATGCATAAACAGTAAAACACTCCCATGAAATTCCATACACTATTTATATTTCTAAATCTGCCCGAGTCATTCATAGATGTCAACACTGTACTCATATCAAGGCTAAGATAGAGACAAATACCTCAAACGCACTGCTGCCGTGAAACTGTCAATTTGGATATTAGTTTGTGTAAACATAATTTTCCCGTTCAGCCACGGCACGAGCAAATCCATATGGCTGTTTTTTAAGCTGCATTAAAGGCGTTTGAGGAAAAGAACGTTGGATGATTAAGTCAATAAAGACGGATATGATTGTTGACAGATGTTGGAGAAGTCAGAGAACTCAGTTTAATTATTGGGAGGTTTGTGTCAATACTCGGCATTAGGGTAATGCACATTTGAAATAAGGATTATTAGCAAAGATTTTAGATGGTAAAATAAAATTAACCCTTAGTTCAGTTAGAATAACTATAGTTAACATTTGTTATTTCCAGCTGCAGTAATTTAGATTGGCCAATATCATTTGTTCTGGGACCATCCCATCCTCCAGTGCCTACATGTGAAAAGCACTCAGTAGGTCAAACACAACACAACAAGAACAGGGTGGGATAGAGGTGGGTTGAAAAGTAATTATAGATAGGGTAAGTCAGATTTAGCAGTGTGCCATGCATCAAATTTGACTACTTGAAAGGGTCCCAGCTGATATGCTAGGATTGTAGTTTCCTTTATCATTGTCGTTCATTGGTGGGATTTTGCAAAGCAAGCAGCAGTATAGTCAGTAGGATTCTATAAGACACAGTGGAGATCCCCAACACAGCTCATGGTGTTGGGGATCTTGACAAAATTGATGACATTAATACAGAAAAGAAGAGTCAGAAATAACATCTGGAAAGCCTCTGACTGAAAACAGCTTCATTTTTCAGCATGACAGGGATCCCAAATACACTGCGAATACAGTCAAAGCTCACGTGGATAGAAAAATGCATCAGTCTGTCCTCCCCAGACCCTGCACCTTAACATTACTGAAGCAGTGTGGGATCATCTTGACAGAAAATGGAACAAAAGGCTGCCAACATCCAAACAAGAGCTTTCAATGTCCTTCAGGAAGCCTGGAGGACTATTCCTCAAAATGACTTAAAGAAACTACAAGAAAGCTTGCTGTTGGAGTTCATACTGTGATGAAGAGTAACGGTGGTCAGACCAAAGATTGACTTTGAAGCTCATTAGAATTGTACAAACTCTGTTTTTTGCCTTATATACCATATTTCCACATACGTTTGCACATAAGTTGCACATGAGGGGTGGCTCAAGGTTCTTGGACAACACTGTATAGCTAGTGGTCCCATACGCAGTTTATAAGAAGCTGAATCGTTTTTGAGCAGCTGGAACAAAGTATTTTGTCTCTTTTTTTAATGAGAGTGACTGTAGTATGACTCAGTAAACAGCCCGAATCTCTGGATGACAGTATCAAAAGATGCTTACAGATATGCAAAAAAAAACACCATTTGGCAAATGCTTTTGGAAACAATGTGTACGACAACATGATGCCTGGGCTCATTTAGTCTAATTTCTTTATTAAATTTTGTTTTTCATTTTCAAACTCCAGACATCTTTCCCCTCCCTATCAACCAATTTGCCATCTGTCTTTATTGCAACCATTTAAATCCTCAAGGCCATACGCTATGATGGCAGAGCGCCTAATGTTTGTGTGTTTACTTCCTAAATAATTTCCCCCAGGGATCAAAATAATTTCCCCCAGGGATCAATAAAGTATTCTGATTCTGATTAAAGGGTGAGAGAGAGGCTGTTTACTGATTAAAAACTCTCCCTCTCTGTTTCTTGCTAAGCTCACAGCACTCTCATGACCAAGTCAAGGTCACTCCCATGCTCTCCTCCGCGCCATCAATCTCAGAGGAAGAAGCAGAAACTTCCTCTCACGATATTTGGTTCCTGTGCGTCCCTTTTTTTGTGTATGATGAATACAATCTCCCTCCAAATATCATAACTTCTTCCTCTTCCATTCATCTTTAACGCACAAACAAACACAGGTTGACAGACAAATTTGTTTTTATGCAGCAGTCCTCTCCATCCAAGCTCTGCTATGTAGAACAACCCCACTTCTCTTTATTTTCAGTCACTAAAAATGTGGTATTATTGATATCGCGGAGCTCGAAAAATACGCACACAGAAAAGACTATTTTTCGAGTATTTTTGCAAAACAATCTCTGCCATTTATTCTACATTAATGCTGCTTTGAAGAACCTTTCAAAGCTGAGCATGTAGTTTTTGTTTCTGCTTGCTAATCACATCCATAGGGTGTACAGACAGACTACAGCCAGCCTGTAAAAAGTTTAAAGACTTCAGCCCTCGCTTTAAACAGAAACACCACTCAGCTCGTATAAATTACAGTGTATAGACACCATCAGTAAATGCCAGAGAGGCCATGTTAAAGTAAAGCACCCCTGACATACTTGAAGCATGAAATTCCATAGCCTTGTTGGCCTACTTTGCCACATGTAAGCAACACAACATCCATCACTTTCAAGCTTTTTTTTTTCTTTTTTGACTCAGCAGACACTTCTCTTTGACTTGTGCTGGGAAAAAAGTCAGTTAAGTACATTGTAATGTAAGCAAATTTGATCACACACACCACAAATCACAACAATCTATTCGGTTAAAAGAATGGGCTTTGCACAAACACGGCGATACACAAACCTAGATTATATAAGCAGGATAATTTAACTGTCAGTATTTATCAAAATGGTTGATGTTGGTCAGTACACAATAGGACATCCCCCTGACTTTGTGCCATCTCACAGGAAGTGTGAGTCAGAAACCGCAGCGTCCTGTTACAACTTCTAAACAAATTCCTGCTTTATCATCGTTTAAACAGATACCGCCACGGTACCTGTGCTCGAAGTTCAATCTGTCACAGCGTGGCTGCCTAACCTCGACGCCACCTCGACATCTGTTTGTTATCAATCACCGCCCTCATCAACCTGACGCTCATCATTATCAAAAGGAAGGCTTTTGAAATGCCGTCTTGAAACGCTTTCTGAAGTTTGTTTCTATCTAAGCTCATTCTCCCATGGACAAAGACCCTCCAACGCGCACAGTGAAACATACACATGAATACCTCCGAAACCACAGCTTTCTCAGCTATGGGTACTGAGAAGCAAGTGAGAAACACTTTGGGGCATGAGGCAGGCACTCATTGCCCCCATTTCAAATTACTGTGTATGAGGAATCAAACATACGACAGCAACTCGATGCATTTAGACATGCAGAAAGATTCAACTTCCTGTATACCGATGGAAAGCGAACCTTTAAACAATTTAGCCATCATTTCGTAACTCCCTGACCAATTCAGGCTCAGAGGAAGTCTGGAGCCTGTCTACACTCCTGTGGAAAAGAACGTTTTTACAAGACTTTCAGGAGTTCTGTGACCCCATGATTCATTTGCTTATAGAACTACCTTTAGCAGCAATAAATTCAAGTACTTGTTTTCTGTATGACTTTATCAGTCTCTCACATCATTGTGGTCCAGTATTCTGGACCCCAGTGTTGCTTCAGTTCATTGGGGTTTGCAAGGATTCGTTTATGTACTATTCTTTTAAGGTCCCGGCACAGCGATTCAGTTGGGTTGAGGTCTGGACTTTTACTGGGCCATTGCAATACCTTGATTATTTTCTTTTTCAGCCCTTCTCTTGTAGATTTGGTGCCGTGCTGCAGATCATTTATTCTTTGCATCATCCAATTTCAGCCAAGCTCTAAAGTACTTTGGTATACAGAGGAGTTCATAGTTCATAAATCCATGAATTTATACATTTAAAATTTGATTAGGAGCACCTGGTTGCTATTTAAACTCTTAATTTTTATGAGTCAAAGATTTATTTTTTCACATGACTGTAGCTGTCACTGGGCAAAAGGTCGGGGTACACCCATTGACAGGTTGCCAGACAAAGAAAGCAATTCATGCTCACACCCACACTTAATAGCAAATTCAGAACAAGGAAATAAGCCAATGCATATTTCTTTGAACTGTAGGAGGAAAACCACAACACCCAAGAGAGAAAGCCTGAACCCAAAACATTCTTACTTCTTCTGGAAACAGTTTATCTCCTTGTTGGTACTTTCTAAATGACAATCAAAGTATTTGTTGCTCAATTAGGACACATATTAGGTTTTGATCAATGTTGACGTGCCGTTCTTCAGTCTCCTAGGCTTTGACGTCCAGTGTTGACATTATCTAAACACGCCACGTCCTTTCCTATGCTTTGATCTCGTATGAAATCTGTCAAACACATTTATGGCCACAGCTAATGTGCTACAGACCAGACGCAAACTCGCTGAGAGGTGAGTCACAGTATAAAGGTCGGTGCAGATTTAGAAACAAAATCTGATGCAGAATTGGTTTTGATTGGGACTAAACAGGAACTGGTATGACTTATACTTTCATTTCCGTAGTTTATAACAGAAAATTTGAATGTAATTGCACTGTTCCATGTACTAATTTGTGAGTGGTTAAACACCGGCAGTACTTGACGCATACTCTATTACAAAGGTAAATTTTATATTCTTTCAATACGGTACTGTGCAAAGGCCCTCTGTGACGGAGTTACACCGTCCTGGGCCGCAGACAGCTGATCTGGGCGCATACACGCACCACCACCATTAGTTTCTACAATTACCGTGGTATGGTGTTCCGGGGTTCAAATAGTGGGTTCGCGCGCGCTTGAAAGGTCACGTGAACTGCATTATTTGAACTTCTTTATATTTTCCTAGGAATATGAGAAATCTGTGCAAACATTCATAGAAATACAGTTTATAACACTTGAAAGTCAATCTTTGGTGTGACCACCTTTATTCTTTACCACAGCCTGAACTCTCTCAGCAAGCTTTGTCATAAGTACTTGTCGGGAATAGTTGTCCAAGATTCTCAAGTGACATTCAAACTTTTTCCTTGGATGCTAAGTGTCTTTTGTTCTGTTCCATCTCAAGTTGATCCCACACTGCCTCATTAATGTTGAGATCCAAGGTCTGTAGGGGCCAATCCATGTTTTTCTATCTAGGCATGTTTTGACTGCAGTGACAGTGTATTTGCCAATCAGATGTTTTCCAGATAGTAGTGCATGGTAGATCAAAATCTGACCATACCTTTCTGCATTCATAATTCCATCAGTTTTGACAAGATCTCCAGCAACACTGGCTGAAATGCAGCCCCAAACAATGACAATGCATCCACCGTGTTTTACAGATGGCTGTAGATACTCACTGTTATAGTTTTGGCCTGACCTGACCTCCATAGATACTGGCGATGATTTGAACCAAAAATTTTAAATTTGGATTTTTAAGGACACACTGCACACCATGCTGAGATGTGTTAAGCTGTAAGATGATTGCTCTTTGGGACTTTGTTGTTACAGACAAGATACGGTCTGTGAATACTGCATTCTCCTTGTGTGCAGGTAACTGAGGACTTTCGCACGCCTTGATTGAACTTTTTAGCAGTGTCTCTTGCTGTGACCTGAGTCTTAACCATTTCAGGTTTTCTTTTTAGTCTTTTTAGCACAATCTCAGTTTTACTTCATCAGAAAATGCTTACCGTCCTCAGGAAAAACAAAAACCAATGCTACAACAACAAATCTTTAACCAGACCTTTGGGGATGTTCCAGTGAACACAAAATGTGTTACAGAAGTTCTTTCTGTGTACATCTATTATGCTAAAAGGACCACACCATTTAATTACCACAACTAAGTATTTCTGCACATATTGAACACAGGTGTATTTCTTGAGGCAAAAGTGGTCGCACCAGATTTTTTTAAAATTTTCTTTTTTATGAGGGCTCAACAAATACCTTGCATCCTAAGAAATGTTAAATGTGTGCTGTCAGGCTAATTTGCAAGGGTGCACATGCTCTTCTGTGAGCAACACTGCCAGTATTTCAGTGTTACCTTGTACATGCAAACATGCATTCATGGTCCACTGATAAATGAGACTGCAACATGTGTTCTTAGGTAACTTTAAGACGTCTTGCTGAAATATCATCCGGCTACAATGTGATAGGTAGAGAGGATATAAGCAGTGTG
This sequence comes from Diplotaxodon limnothrissa, assembly GCF_057381915.1. Lineage (NCBI taxonomy): Eukaryota > Metazoa > Chordata > Actinopteri > Cichliformes > Cichlidae > Diplotaxodon > Diplotaxodon limnothrissa. The sequence goes on from NC_140612.1 coordinate 29,710,830, forward strand.
TATTTGTCCTTGTGATGCAAAGAGGCCTCAACACATGGAGAGTGGTGAATCTCCAGCTGCTCCCAATTCTCCCTCATGGGTGTTTTCTGGCCAAGGGTACAGACGGCATGCTAATGTGTATAGCCTCTTGGTTGTGTGCGTGCACGTGTGTTTCTGTCTTGTCAATGTCTCTACATTGTAGCATGTGTGACATCTGCAGGAAATGAGAGCCACCCTCCTATAGTTGATGAAGACAAAGGGACTGACACTTTCTATAGGCTCGCCGAAGCCAAAATGTTGGAGAACATCCAAACTCTTTTTAAAACTTTTTTCCTAAATGGGTGACAATGATAGATCGCCCTGAACTGGCGCAGCGTCTTGTAAGTAATCTGGAGCAGGGCAACGAAGAGAAAGGGGGAAGCTGGTGCCTCAAAGACAAAGAGCTTGAGCATATGGCAGCAATATAGCACAAACAATAACGCACAAATATCCTATGTGCATGGCACAGTTCTTTAAGATATGGAGATTTTTCCTCAACAATAGCCTAAAACCACACAGACATGCACAAGTGCTGCGCCACAAATAAATGCGGTTTCAGCTGGGAACGCTACGAGATTTTTCCGATGTGGAATTGTGGAAGACCCCACACGTAACAAAAGCTTTCCCACTGCACTCGTACTTGAGCTCACACATTATATACAAAGTAAGATGTCCATCCAGCTCACATTATCTTGCAAGACTTTGACTCTTTATTTACTACAATGCACAGATTAAATACAAAGGGACAAGATTACAAAACCGCCCAAAACCATGGCTGTAAAACCATAATGAGAAGATTAATTGAAGAGTAAAGTGAATTTGATGTGTATAATCAGCAGGCACTGTTTGTGCTCATCTGTTACCGTAAGTAGCCAAGCAGTGTTTAGTTCTCACGGGTATCAGAGTTTGCAATTCAATCAGTGGTTAACGCACAAAAGAGACCTGCAGTTTACATCAAATGTGTTAGTTCCAACTTGGCAGATTTCTGAGGTCCTGTCAAAGCAATCTTTTCAAAGACTAGAAGTGAGTCAGGTAGGAGTATCTACTGATGTGTGAGAAAGCCACTCTGAACATATGGCAAAACCGAAAGGGTTCAGTCAGGTCAACACTAAGTTGTGCAAGTTTGCATCTCTTCAAATGATAAATCTTTGTCTCCCTCTAGTGGATTTTCTTTTACTTTTACCTAAGCTTACGTTTTTCTTGGATATATGCATATGGTGTAATTCAAACATATGCTGCAAAAATGATAGATTTCTCTGGGATAAACGTATGATTCTGGTCTAGATAAATAACAAATTACTAATTAATCACATCAACTAACACAAAGCTGGAATCACAGCATCATAGGCATCTGTCCAAACAGAGTATTACCCTTTCATGAATACAACACAGTTGTTTAAATGCAACATTTAAACATTTATTTTTGAGTTCTAGAGCCACATTTCAAAGAAAACAGTCAGTAGTTGAAGCACGTGCCAGTGTCATATCATCAACAACCAGTTACATATATAAGCATCCAAAATTTTAATTTATGAACTACTGAAATCTTCAGGATTTGTCCTTTAATTTCTCATCTTCACTTTTAGACAAGGATAATCGAATTTACTTAAAGTGCTACAGTAAATACCTCTCTCCTGACTTGTCCAAAAGTTACTTGGAGTCAGGTGTTTTAGTTAAGGACATGAGAAAAGAAGTGTTAGTTCCAGACACGCCATTCCTTTAATTTTTGACAACTTTCAACAAACCTTGGAGGATAGAAAAAAGACATTATGATTCATACAGCAGAAAGAGCCTATAAAAGAATTTCTGAACACCAGCTGGATAATCCACAACAGACAGATGAAATGATAGTTGAATTTTTTGGGAGAGCCGGCACGACAAAGAGAAAAAAGCCGCACAACAACACCAGAACTTATTTCCAGCTGTTATGCATCATAATGGAGGCAGCAGCCCAAAACCTGAGCATAGGAAAAGTTGGGGAATACCAAAAGCGCATAACTAAATCACCCAAAAAAATCTCAAAAAAATGAATGAAATTCAGGTTATGGGATGGTGAGGTCAGATTTATGGCCTTCATCTAATTGACATGCTGTCTCATGACCTGAAGACAGCTGTTAAGTCAAGCTGTTCCAGAAGTACCAACGATGGCCCAAGATTAAATTTCACCGTTGTTCAAATTGTCATGAACATGAATAAAACATGTGCCGGAGCTGTATAATATTATATTACAAAATATATTTTCTGGTGAACGGTTAGTCAATAGGTTTAATATTCTATATACCTGAAGAGAAATATGTGGCAGAGTCGTTTAGAGAGCAATTACTGCTCCCCTTCTCATGCTGATCCAGTGTGCGTGGTGTGAGCAATCACAGAGGACGGAGGTTCAGAAGACAATGAGATTTGTGTGTTATTGTAATGAAGTTGAGTTCAGGCAAACACCTGCAAGCACTCAGTAAAAGGTCCACACAGCGTGAATAAAAAGTTCCGTCTGTCCTCGAGCCGTTGTTCATACAGAGAATGCATGAAAAGCTGGGACTAGTTTTACATAACTGTTTGTCCATTATTAGTCTTGTCAAATTGTCTTGGCCTATAGCTATGACTGGAATAGCTGAAACCAGTTTAAGAATATTAATTGTGAAAGTCTAGCAATTCCAAAAGGGTTTCTCAAATCCTGCAAGGTCCCTTTACAGAAGGTGGAGTGCTGAGAATGGCGTCATATTTTGGTAGAAGATTTAAATAGCCTGAAAGAGAGACAGCCATTTTCCACTGTTTAGCAACTAAAACACCTATATTATGGTGGCTATATAACAAAGACAAGGGGGAAAAAAAATAGGGTAGCAAGGCATATAATAGGCAGCAAAAACAGAAGGAACCATATTCTTTGATTCACAGATCACTCATATTCATCACTGTAAAGCCACTGGGGGGGGATTGGCGTCTGAAGTGAGGAACGGCATATAAAAACCAAAAACAATCAGAAATATTAATTAATATTATACTATTAATATCAGCAGTATTAAAGGCTTAAAGTTCACAAAAGATGAACAGTTACATTTACCATCCTCAAATCAAGTTACCTATGCTGACCACTAGATGGAGCTCTAAATTCAGAGATTTAGCAGCGTTTACAGAAAATTATCACTTTCTTAAATGGAATAAAATAGTTTTTTCTTCTTTGTAGCCATACATATGAGCATTATTGATACTGCAAAGTTTATTTTGATTACCATCACTCAGCCAACGTGTTAGAATTAAAGACAAAGCTACAAATATAAACATGACTCCGTTCATTTGCTGCGGTTTATCACAGTGTATTGACAGCTCACTTTCAAGACTTCAGGCACTGAATTTATACATAATTATTTACCAGTAGAATTATGTAAGAGGCACATTGTGTTTACAAAAGACAGAAACACACACATAACTTTCTTTCTTTGTACTCTGTGCTCTTACTCAGCCGATTCGACTTGGAATTATCGAAACACTCCTATATAAATCTCCTAATTAAAAACAATTAAATTCGCACCCTCATGAGTTGCATAGAATACCACACAACTTAAGTCTTTCCCTTTTTTAGTCATGTTCAAATTAAAGCATGCAAAAACATCCAGCCTAGACCAGGTAACAGAAACTCATGAGCCTGAGTTTCTATCGTGTGTGTCCAACGCTTAGATCATCAGATCACAATGCAGGGATTTAAAGTTTGGTTAGGTGTCAGCAGGTCATGCTCCATCTGTTGAAGGTGGTGTGCAGGGGTCACGTTGTGCTCAGTAAGGGTCCATCTTGATCCTTCTGTACAAGCAGCAGGTGAACACCATTCCACATATCTGAAAACAGGAAGTGTTAGGTCACAGACTGCAGTTTAGTCGCCATGGAAAACTGCAGGAAGCTTGAATGCTACCGACTGTGGGGCAGAGAAGGTTTAAAGGTGAAGGAGTTAGAGACTGCTGGAAAGTATGAAGCTGGTTACTAGGGAGTGTCAGGAGTCAAGCAGCCAATATTTCACCAAAACGTGTGCGCACAGGCTTCCATAAACAAACTATATAAAGCTGGGTGAAGTGAAAAAGCAGATTAATGCTCTTACATCTCAATATACTGTTTTTCCTCTTTGCAAAAGCTCTGGGGACCTTTTTATTTTACTCAGACACACAAAACAAACAGATTACCCCCAAAATTGTTTTGTGTACTTATTTATTTACTAATTTATCGTCTCCCTGTCTCTGCTTGGTTCAGCTGGTTGTGTTTTTATTGAGTTACAAACTAATGTGTTGTCAACAGGGAATTTGTAGACTGCCCCGTGCTGGAGAAACTATGCAATATCAGTCATAACATGGTTGAAGGGTGTTTCTCTCGTATCTTCTTAAGATTTTAAACTTTCATTTATCGGCTAATATAAATGTCGAAACCAATAAATGTCTATACCGACCAGTAATATTAGTCCCAAAATAAATTTAAATAATAATAATAAATAAAAGGCTTCCAAAAATATCACTATAATAAGGGAAAACAGACCACAACAATTGTGCTAGTATTTTAAATGAAGCTTTTTACATTTAGAAATTTGCTGTCATATCTGACATCAGTGTAAACACAGAGCTGTATGAAGAAAAGAGATGCACAGACATTGTCACTGGTGACTGCTACTGGCCTATCAGCAAACTAGACATTATATCGATTATGTGCATTACATCTTAAATATTCAAACATGGCATAATGAAGCATATCTGCGTCTTTTATCAGCTGAACTGTTATAAACATCCTTCTCAGCATAGAATTTCACCAGCAGCGAATTCCTAATACGGAATGAGCATGTCTAAAATTACTACTACACAGCACCGAGCAAAAAGTCTAAAAACAAAGCAGAATAAGGGAAGCAGGAGCTGACCAAAGCCGCTGGGTCTACAAGCTTGATGGCCAAATAGGCAAGTGTCCAGATTCCATTTCTGTGCCTCTAAAAGCTTCCAGAGGAAGCCTGATCAAGGAAGTCAGAATTTAATATTGACTCATAATTTCTCCTCGAGCAAGGTTTTGTTTTCCTCTCTCGTCTCAACCATCAGTGACAGTTATGCACAAGGATAGAAGATGCAGTCATTTTGGCTGAGGGAACATAAGGTGAGAAGAAAAAAAAAAAAGGAAAAAAGCCACACTGTTTTTTTAGTTTTCTTGAGGCCTAATTTCAGAAGACGCTAAAAAACAATGATGTAACAGTGTTAAAAAGTAAACTCATTAGAGACAGAAACATGCCATCTCGTGGGATGGCAAAAACAGATATCTGGGCACCCCCAAACAACTCCGAGTCCCAATTCAATGATGTTCATGAAAGCCCAGTCTATTTTAGATTGCAAGTAACTATAGCAACAACACTAATGCTTTTTTTTCTGAGTGGTAATGTAATAGAAGGTGTCAGCATATTAAATAAATAGGTGTAATAAGTGCAGCAGCTACTCTGTAAATTTTTGTAATTTTTAAAAAAAGAGTCTATTAAAAGTAAGCGTGTTAATAATTTCTGCGTTTAACTGTTGTAAATATTCGATTAAGTTTGTATTGTTGTATACCATATACTCCCCGACACCCATAGTGAAGCCTCATTAATGTTTGGATTCAAGGGATATACAGCAAAGCACTGCTACATGCTGTAAATACACCTGTCCCTATGGTGTTTTCCCCACTTCTTGTCAGCGCAGGTGCTACATTGATGGAAGCGTTGCTGCACGAATTATAGATCATGACACTATGAACCAAAGCACAGTGAAAAAGCAAGTGAGTCGTGCTATCCTCAGGATGCATTTGAATAAGCTGTCACATCCTCATCACCCACAGCAACACATCATCACAAAATGCATAGCAACAAATTGGAAAACGCAGCCAAATGCAAAGTCGCTGCATGCTTCACGACGAATTAAACATGTTAATCCAGTAAACATGCAGACAGCAGGTCTCGCATTTAACACAAAACAGGAAGCCACGCAAGGACAAATAGGCAGTCAAATATGAAATATCTACAGTGCCCTCCAACCTTGCCTCTCGATTAGATTAAACCAGCAGCGCTCTAGAGCCAAATTACAATGCACCAAAGTCCTCTTCCTCTTCTTTATAGAGCAGATAGATAAAGCAGGCTGTCAAGAGTGCCCCGACCAACTATAGTGATAACAAACACACACAGAGTACAACACACCAAAGACAGATTAGTGCACACCGACATTAAGACAGACTGAACATTTAACAAAGAGGAGACATAAAGTTGGCCTACATTACGAAAAAATGCTAATATGTGAGTGAGAAGTGACAAAATTACACCGTGTACGTCATGTATTCAATATATTCACAATATTTTCAGCACCTCATTTAAATGCTCGACAAAGTCCCTTCAGATCATTTGGTTCTTGTGAGAAAGTCTTTATGTTATAGCCACTGCTAATGGAGACTCTGCTTAAATTCCTTTTACCAACAGCGGTGAGCATCACAGAGACTGCACGGTTGGTCATCTCATCTTTTGCTTTTTGCAGTCTTTATAATTATGGCAGTGAAATCCTGGCTTCATGTCTTTATTCTCAGTCCCCTGGTGCCCAATTAAAACTAAGCTGTATGTAAAGTGGTGGACTTGTCAGTCTTACAAACACCACTGGAAACAATAAGTGGAAATTTGTTTAGTTCTAGGTTGACCTCAAGTTAATTTAAACGTGGTTTGCAGCTAGAGTAAGACAGTTTGGTTAGCTGGTAGAAAAGTGCAAAACAATAAAAAGAGGAAAAAAAAATATCCTCGGGCTCTGCAATACTAAAAAGCCCATCTTAGACTACATTGAATAGGCAGAAGGACCAAACTCATATAATGATGACAGAAAGAATCGGATGAGATGAAAAGACGTGTCCATTTAGAGGATCCTGACCTGCCAGGGTACATTCAGTAATAGGAGTTTTTTTTCTTTTAATTCAACAAAGGGCAGCATTCCACTCACAAAAGCTAAAAGCAGTTTCTCATTTCTGATAACAACTGGGCTTGTATAAAGCACTGTATGCTCAGGGAGAAGGCAGTAGAAATGCATCCTGCTTCTTCACCAACCATCTGAACTGGGTGTATATATTACTTACCTGCAGACAGGCCACTCCTATCCCCACTGCACCGATAACCAACAGGTGATCTGCAAGGAACTTTTCCAGCTTAGTGATGCAGCCACCCTACAGAGTTAAAGTTTACACTAGATTATTAGTTAGACAAGAAAGCTTTGTCTGCATTTCTGCATAGCTATAGTTTAAACTGCTTCAGCAAGCAACAAGACATCCTTCAGAAGTTGTGTATTTTTACTGAATCTGGGATGTTCTTGATTATTTAAGTACATTTTCAGTCCCTCTTTACTCCCTCAGGTGTATTTACAGGGCTCAAAACACTCACGGTAAAAATGAATAAATAAACCATCCCAAACCTACAAGTGAACATAGATACAGTCATCATCCACAAACCATTTTATTTAAATTCTCAGGATATGTCTTCATGCTTATGTCTTTGCACATGATGCAGGTAGCACATTGTGAAGGATAAGAAGAAACTGAGTGATTTGACACGAGAAGGCAGAAGAGCCTCTCCTGTGCAGCGTGGATAAGCATTCAAAACCTCATCTTTTATTCATTTTTCTTAGAGCTCATTCTATCAGAAGAAAGTTTGCTGGCATGTTTTGTGAGTCACTCAGGGCTGCACAGAGCTGCACTGCCTGGCACTGTTGCCTCAACGCAAGAAGGTTCCTGGTTCAAATCTCTTACTCAGCTCGGGCATTTCTGTGCATGTTTAGCTTGTGACTTTCCTCTGGGTGCCACAGCTTCCTCCCAAAAACAATTGGGAGGTTAGCAAAAATAATGCCCACAGATCTGACGGCATGAACTGAGGTTTATCTCTGCCTTTTGCCCCTATGTCGACCTTGCAACCCAGCAGCAGTTAGGAAAGTAGATGGATGCTTTTCATTTCAGGAAATGAAATATCAGCCTCAGATATTTGAAAATGGTTTGGCTACAACAGACCAGAAGTGAATAAAATACCAGTTTAATTTCTTCAAATATGGCATGAACCAGAAAAAAAAACAAAAAAAACAAACAATGGACTGTGAAGATGAGCAATCACCCTGAACAACTCGATAACACCGATTTCCTTTGATTACTGCCTACACATAGTTATTAGTATACTCAGTGCTTCCATCTCTTTTTTCTGTCTTTAGGCTATCATCACTCATCTTTGATTGCAAAAGCACTCAGTTGATATTTATAACTCAAATCAGGGATATAGCCAGGTTGCAACACATTTCACAAAACTGTACAAAAGATTATTGTAAGATATAGAACCTACAGGAGGAACTACAACACATTCTGTGTTGTAGCTGCGCAACAGGCAGGCTGAATAAGCCTGCTGTCATTTTGCCAGAAGCATTTATTGCACTGACCTCCACTTTGTAGATGTTGGAGGGGTGGTCCCTCTTTCCACAGTGAGGTGTGATGGTCTTACAGCAGCTGTCAGGTACCGCCCTGCCTTCTGCTTGCCCTGACACAAGGTACTTGCTCACAGTCCAATCATGAGAATTGTTGCTGCCACAGCATTTGAACTGGAGAGGCAGAAAAAGGAAAGCCCAGACTTTAGTTCCACAGTGTGAGGCCATATCCCTCATTCTGATTAAAATATGGTTTCATGTATCATCTAGTGTAAACAAATTCCTAACATCAAGCCACTATATAAATATATTTTCACAGCAGTAATTTTCCTCTCAGGGACTACTTTCGCTCCGGCTGTTCCACTTGTCATCTTTGGAACAATGCTCTGTCTAAACCCAGATAGAATACACAGAGTGATGAGCCATTTCTTCTTCTACTCCACGTCAGCATAATTTTCAGCTTCATATATCAAATTAATTTATAACAAGTACAAGTATACTTAACCGCGCATGCTGAAGAGGGTGAAATACAATCTTACAGAAACTTGACACCAGAGGAGTTTGTAAATATATTTCATACATCCTGTTGTAGATTGTCAACCGCAAATGTGACTGCCTCCTTTCCTGGCTGAGCGTAGTTCTCTGTCATAGTGTGGTTGAGATGCTGCTTCAGCTCCTCACTCAGCTGGAAATGAGGAACAAAGAGAGAGACAGCAGGCATACACAGTGAGAAACAGTGTGTTTGAAACAGAGAAGGTGGGAAGGCTGGAGGGGTGGGTTGGAGGGGATCATTTTGGGGTAAAAACAAATGTTTTTGTGGTAACCCCCCCCACGGGCTGCTTAATTTACGATTGCGCGTGCGATGTCTACAAAGAAGGGCATTGAAAAAAGTGATACGTAGGTGCAAATAGTGTGGAGGTGAGGGAGAGGATAAGGGGATGATAGATTGGTAGCATTGGGGAGTGCTGTGATGCAGAATACAGATAAACAAGACACTAAAAAAATTGACTAGGAATACAGCCTTTGATGTCTGGATATATTTTCTCACACTCACACAGGGTGCAGGAAACAATGCAAATCTTTATCTTTAAAGTGATTCTATCCCGTACTGAACCCTCTTCCATCACAATAAATCTGCCCAAAGATTACAAGATGCCCTATGCAGCCCTCACTGACTGAAGCTGACTGACAGCCAGATGTTTGGGCGATAACTAAATGCCAAGAATATCTAATGTGTTAGATACACTTCAGAGAGTCATGTCATCAGAGGAGGATCACTGAGGATGCTGCTTTAGAAAGCCTTTATTCCTGCTTGGTTCCACGCTCTTACTCGAATGTTCCCTTCTGATTTTTACAATACTGATGTCACTGTATTTTCTTTTATGATAATTGTTTTTAATGAATAATTTATCAATTATTTATAACTTATTAGATTATTAGTCTCTTGATTCACAAAAAGCACAGCTGAATTCATTCTTAAATAATAGGTAGCCGTCATCTACAGTAATCTAACATCACCCTGTTGATCCTGTAACTGCAATATATAAATGAATTAAAGGATCATCACTGCAGCTGACGTCTGAGCTGATATAAGTGAAAAGACCTAAACAAACCATTTTGACCCTCTTTCACAAAATTTACCCAAGTAGTTTAACCAACTTAACCAGGTTTTGTTGCCTAAAGACTGAAAATTACTTCTTACTTCTTTCTTTCTTTGCTTGTTTTTTTAAGTCTTCTTTGACACTCTGCTACATTTCCATGCTTTAGTTTTATTAAATCAGAATCAGAATCAGAATACTTTATTGATCCCTGGGGGAAATTATTTTTTGTTACAGTGCTCCATTTTAAACCAACATTAAGACAAGACAGACAATACGCTAACTAAGAATAGTACAATATATACATATATATACATACATACATACATAAGTCACTCATAAATAAATAGTTGGAAAAGAAACATGTGTAGCTGTAGCAGCAAACAGTGTGTTAAGTGGATGCGTTGTACAGGGAGATGGCCACAGGCAGGAATGATTTCCTGTGTCGTTCAGTGGTGCTTTTCGGTAATCTCAGTCTTTCACTGAACGAGCTCCTGTGACTGACCAACATGTCATGGAGTGGGTGGGAGGTGTTATCCAACATTGTCTTTATCTTGGACAGCATCCGCCTCTCCGACACCACCTTGAGGGAGTCCAGCTCCATCCCCACAACATTGCTGGCCTTACGGATCAGTTTATTAAGTCTGTTGGCATCTGCGACCCTCAGCCTGCTCCCCCAGCATGCAACAGCATAGAGGATCGCACTGGCCACAACAGACTCATAGAAAATCCTCAGCATTTTCTGGCAGATGTTGAAGGACCTCAGTCGCCTCAAAAAATAGAGACGACTCTGGCCCTTCCTGTAAAGTGCTGTGGTGTTTTTAGCCCAGTCCAGTTTATTGTCAATGTGTACTCCAAGGTATTTATAGTCCTCCACAATGTCAACACTGACCCCCTGGATTGAAACAGGGGTCAAGTGTTTCCTGGTCTTCCTGAAGTCCACGATCAGTTCCTTGGTCTTTGCCACGTTGAGCTGCAGATGATTCTGCTCACACCACGTGACAAAGGAGTCGACCACAGCCCGGTACTCTGTCTCATCATCCCTGCTGATGCATCCAACCACCGCAGAGTCATCAGAAAACTTCTGAAGATGGCAGGTCTCTGTGCAGTGGCTGAAGTCTGTGGTGTAGAGGGTGAAGAGGAAGGGGGAGAGGACAGTCCCCTGTGGTGCCCCTGTGTTGCTAATCACCTTGTCAGACACACACTGTGGGAGACGTACATATTGTGGTCTTCCTGTCAGGTAATCAACAATCCAGGACACCAGAGAAGCATCCACCTGCATCGCTGCTAACTTATCACCCAGGAGGGTGCAAAGGGTCATTTTAGACCGCTAGTAGGTTGCCATCAAGCAATATAATGACTTTATAATGTATAATGCATTATTACAGTTTTGTGGATGTAATCATCATGAAAGATTTTGTGAATATAAATGAAATAATGATAACAAATCATCAAATAATAATGACTACATAATAATATCCAATGCAGATGAGATGCACCCATGTGCAAATTCTGGCCGTTTAACTCCATGTAGGTGTAGGAAGAGTCAGCAAATAAACAGATTTTGTGAATTACAGTTTAATTCACCATGATCTCTTGCCTATGAGCCTTTGTTTTTTGGCTTTTACTACTAATATTCCCCCTATGTTACCTTTCCCAGTCACAAGTTGTCACAACAGCCTGACTTCTAATCTGTAATTTTTGCTTCAGCGCAGGTCAATCTAATACTAGCAGCAGCATAACTGCACACTAACAAAATGCAGCTTAGTCAAAGGTGAGCCTGAAAGATGTTTCAAATGCCAAGCAAGTGCTCAAAAAAGAAAAAAGAAAGATATGTTCTGTTTATTTTTAGCCTCTGCCCCGTTTCCTCACTGACATCTTGACATCTGAATGTTCAAACTTTTCTTGCAGAACTTTATCTGCTTTGCAAAACGCCTGCTCTTTGATATATACCAAGAAGGGGAAAAAAAAAAATCATAATATGTATAACTCAAACCCAAAACATGATTATGATTAACATCCAGTAAATCACAAACGATTCCTATATCCAGTAGTCTCTCTGCTATCCCATCTGTAGTGTATTAATATGAGAAACGCCCCAGCACACTAGTTTGATGATGATCATCTGGATAGAAGTTTTTTTTAACCTCATTTTCCCACGTGCCTGCAGGCATAGATTAGCTGCTGCAGTTATTTCAACAAGGATAAACTGCAGCTTGGGTCATCACTGCACAACGTCACTCAGCTAAACCAGTAAAAAGTGACCACTTACCCTCTGGTAGTATACATAAGCTAGTACTCCGGCCACAAGTTCGATCAAGAAGATAAACAGGAGGCAGATGAAATACTGTGGATGAGAGACAGGACAGAAAGAGAGAGCAAAAAAGAATTTCAGTAAATTTGACTGAACACTCATTAGCTCAGTAGTCGCCTGAAGTATCTGGTTGCTAACTCAAGTTGCTCACGCTTGTGATGGCTCAATATAAACTTTCATCAACTGTCACCGCACTGCATCTGTCACTTCAAACGCAGATGGCAGTCCTGCATGAAATGAGACAACCAGAAAGCAATTTGACAGGCTGCAGAAACCCATTTCTCCTGGGCATCTTTACAGAGCTCCCCACATTACTAGAATAAAGTTTCACTATTTATCATAACTGATGTCTGAAATTATCTTAGAAAAAACAAAACAGTATTAGCACAGTATTCGAGCGTCATCCTCAAATATTATTATTTGATGTTAGCGTTTGCTTAGTATTTGAGCGCTACTCTCAAATACTGTGTTTAGTTTTCCTCTGCAAGAATGAAAAAGAATCAGACATGAGATGGGTGCTGAGGCAAAAAATAAAAATGAGAATAACAGAGGCTTTAACTGTAAGCTTCATTCTTAATGGCAAGCACTGTTGTATGTACTGTTATGCAAACAGTGTGACGAACTGATTGCCCACACAGAGAGTACTTTGATAGACTGCTGCAAAATGAGCAGATCAAAACTCCAGCTTTCCCACACTTAAATAACGCAACTTTTTTATTGTTCATCAGATGGTTTGTACACCCATCAAAACATGGCTCATTCCACATAATTCAAGTCCATATACAAACAGACACATAAACACGCACCTAACAGGGACCAGCTGTCACAGAGCGGGGAAAACAACAGCGTAACTCAGAACCATTATGGAGACACAGATGCTATTGCACAACCTGCTAGATGCACCAAACAAAGTGATTGAAAACTATTGGTAACAAACAGCTGTAAGGAAGAAATATTTAACACACGCACAAACAGATGTTCTTTTTTGTTTTGCAGCTATCGCAGTAATGATGCTGAGCAGAAACCCAGCCTGCTCTGCGTCTCTCTTGGTTACAAGATTGCGAAAAAAGCACTTCAGTCTCTGTGTGCCTGCTACCCACACAAAATGCCAACTTCACACTTCTCTATGCACACAACACTTACTGTACATGCTAGCATTACTCATTATTCTTCCCAAACAAATCTATAAATAGCACAAAAAAAACAGTTGAACCAAACTGCACCGCAGATTCCGTTTCCTCCGCGCATCTACCTCTTCACTCCTGCAAGGCCCTTTCTCTCTCCATCCATCACCAGTAGATAGACAAACCTATAAATAGCCCTGCGGCAGAGAACGTTCACCTCCCGCCTCCTTCTCTCCCACTGGGTCCTGTCTCTGTAAAATAATGAGGACAGCGAGGGCCCCGTCAGAGTCATTCGTCAACATCTAGCGATAGACCTTAGACCAGGCTTAGCATGGATGAGCGCCATCGCATGTTGCCACATTTGTGTACATGTGGGCGAGCATCTAGCTTCTCACAGTGGACAATCTAGAACCACGGACCAGTAGACTATCAGGGCTGTTATTACATAACTTATTATTTATCTTCTGCAGTGTTTCCCCATTCAGTTACATTCTATTTATGCCAGCGTGGGACTGCTGTGCTCAACGAGGAGGCAAGCACACCCATGCTTTCTTAAGTGAATTATTCTATTCTCGTTCACCAGACAGAGTCCGAATCAGTCGTCTTGGACTGTAAGAGTGTTTTCCATCTCTGCAACCTTGGCGTAATGACATATAAAGCCACAACACAAGAGACTGTTAAGCTTCTGAATAATGACCAGGGATGCCAAAAAAAAAATGGCCCAAACTGCCTACAAGAAAGGAAAACGTGATGGGAAATGCAAGGGCTAGCTGGCTAAGTGGAAGTGACCTTTCAACATAAAAAAGTGGATTCTCCATTAACAAATATCGACTCGCCGTCTTGGATGGATGGCAAATTAAGACAAAAATGCTCAAACTCTACATTAATAAGTATTATTAAACAGATTTTTTAGGTTTTCCAGATGCAATGTTCTTTGGTAAAATCACAGCAAAATTACTGTCCATGTACACTTTCACGCCCTGCATTGACCATCTGCACTTTGACCTCCTATATTACAGCAAAAATACCCTTGGAAAAAAAAAAATGAAAAAAAAAAAAAAGATTAACTCTCTCATGCTCATTCTAAAAAAAAAAAAAAACTACACTCCTCTAAACCTTTAAATGACAAACTGGTAACTGTTCCAAAAGCATGAGTGTTTGCCATCAAAATATATTTTTTGTAAGTTCTGAGTTATGATCTACGTGCGGGTTAATTTTAAACACAGACTCTACATTGAATCCTAAGTGTAAGCCTAACCCACACCTTTACAGCTACAAACAAATGCCTGGACCTAAGCGGAAACCCCCATCCATCACTCTCTCGTCTCTCACCGTGGACAGACAGCTTCTCTGCTCCCGGATGACTGCACAACAGCCCAAAAAGCCTGTAACTACCACCAGGCTGCCAGCTAAGATGAGGGTGTATGCTGACACAGCAAAAGTGCTGGAGGCCAGTAGGCTCAAGTAGTCGCTCTTTGCCACCAGTGTCCAGATGCCCACACCCAGAACAGCAGCTCCTCCCATCTGGAGAAGAATTAAGAGAAGCAGAGAAAAAGTAACAGGATTAAAAAGACATCTGAATAAAAACATAAATAAAAATGTTTAGTGCAGCACGAAGTGTCATACTACAGAGACAAAAAACGCACGAGATATGAAATGTAACTGAATTTAACTAAGTGTACCATGTCAGTTTATTATTAAAGAATAGCAAAACACAAGTACTGTAACATTCAAGCGAAACATTTTTCAGGGCAGGAAGTGATCAATTTAAAGTGAACTCAAAGCTTTTAGATGAGTCACTTAGAAAAAGAAAAGGAAATGGAACAGAGGAAGAGGGCATAAAGGAGGCAAGAAAAAAAAGAGGAAACAGAATGAGAAACAGAGAAAAGTGACCATGCGTAACAACTAACAGGAGTGGTGAGACGTCTGCAATCAAGCCAGGGCATAATGACCACTTACTTAGAAACAATACAGAGTAACTGATCCAGGGTGGCTTCCTGATCTCTTTTTCTCATCTTGCAAGTTTCAAAGGAGGGCAAATAGGAAATGCCTGAGAGAGTCTTTCTTCATCCTCCCATCCCTTTCCTTTAGAAGGAAGGACCTCTTACTCACAACACCACATATCCAACCGAGGACCAACCAGTGGGAAATCACCCTTCTCTAACACTGTAAAGACATTTCTTCTAACAACTAAGTTCCACTGAATTACATTTTTTTAAGTTGGCTATCACTTTTTCTGAAAGTAGTTCCCAATACTGTTCTCATATCTCTGTACTATCACTGCTCAAAATAAAATTACCGCCTTAGTATCTGCCAAGTAGTGAAGCTGCACTTTACATCCATGTCTATCCAGACTTAACCTTAAACATCTTACGTAACTTGAAATGTTGCCAGAAATGTTTTACCACAAAAATCTAATCAGTTCATTCTTGAGTCCAAGTGGAAATCTGTGCAAGGTTTGAAGAAAGCAGAAAGCTGAAAACACAATCACACCATCCTCAGCTGTAACTGACAAGGAGGAGGCAGAGTAAAATGGCATCAGGGTGTGGTTCACGCAATCGTGTGAGGGGATCACAGAGTAGCTATTTGCCGATATATCAGTACCGACGTTTGTAGCCGTCAATAGATGATAATTAAACAAGAAAAGCAGAGACAGGAGGAACAACCTTCACCCATGTTGAGTATGGATGCTACATAGTTTCACCATCAGAGTGTACTTGTCCACCAGACAGCGTAAATTAATAATCTAAGATTATGTCAATAAATCAAGATTATTTTTAAACTGCATTGGTATATTACCTTAGTAAGGACTCATAAATACCTGTACCTAACATGTGTGAGGGAAACCAGTTCATGTTTACCATTTTTGAAAGAAAAAAAAATATCGGCTGATATATAAAAGATTTAAAAATCTCCAAATATCGTTATCGGTCCTAAATATCCTACATCAAAAAGGCTTGACACACTGCATTAGTAATATATTCATATATAATAAATAACATATAAAAAAATCAATTGAAAAAGTCTCTGGCAAGTCAAATTTGGAGGGGAAGGGGAAACACTACGATATACTGCCAAATCTATATTTCATTCTACCCTCAATTAACCAAACAATCATGCTTTAACCGGCCATTAATCACATCAGCTGGATTATTTTCTGAGCACATGTCAAACATTACTTTATTCAATTTTGCTTTAACTAATGATATCTGTGTTTTTGATGACTGCCAATAACAGCGCCGTGAAAAACAGGGACAAATGAGAAATCCCTAGATGATGCACTCTCTTTTAAAAGTAATGTGCTAAGAAAGTGAAAAACAGAAATGGCCAATGCCAGTTCATCCTCACAGAGTATGCACTGCTCCCCCGCCTATGATTAATTTGTGTAGGGGGTGGACAAAAATGCCCTCTTAGAAAAAAGTGTTGCGAGATGGAGGACAGCCTTCAGAGGAAAATGATACTATTTTTCCTCAAGAGACTGGTTGTTAGGTGGCGACAGGGAATTTAATAGAGGCCTAAAGCTAAAGCTTGATCCCTTTTCTCTTTCTAACCTCTCCCACTTGCGGATCTATCTCTCGCTCCTCAAAATCTTCTTTTTTGACTCTGTAAGCCCGGAGACTCTGCACTGATGCTGTAAGAGAGCGGAGCTTTAGCAGCATAAAGTGTGGTGCCAGAGAGCAGGTTTAATACACTGTGTGGCCAGAATACACTGACAAGCCCTAAATAATCTATGACTCACTTTGAACTCAGTCCATAGCTTAGCCTAGGAAGACTGAAAACTTTCCTTAATCCTCTTCCTATTTCTATGTGGCTCTGTATGAGCAATGTCTCTAAAAAAAAGCAGTTTTAAAGGAACACAGACAGTTTTACAGAGTTGCTACTGATGTTGTCAATGACGATCCAATTCACCAGGAGGTTAAATGTAAAGCTCAGTTATTGTGGTGAGGTCTCTGTGAGTACACATTACTTGAAATGAGGATTACTAGCCACTTACCCAGAAGAGAAAGTTGAAAACAAAGAGCAGGTACTTGAGGCACACGGTCACCCAGTCGTTCTGGTCATCTTTATAACCCACCGACATCTTTTTGTCTTCAGTTGAATTCTATAAGTGCAGATTTGTTTGTTGGAAACATTACATTTTCCTGCAAAGTACTGCTAAAAAATGTATCACAATAAAAAAAAAAATCTTACTATAGTTTTCTTTAGATGTGTTTTTAGCATTTACATTCCTTCCTTTACCCAAAAATAGCTAAACAAGTATTGTTCACACATTTACACTTATCCAGCTGCACATAACTCCCATGTCCCAGACTTCTCACTGCACGACATATTACTAGTTGTTTAGTGATGCAGCATCCAAGGCCCCAATATGACATGCTTTTGTTATATCACAAACCACATCTTTGAATTATCACTAGGACATGTCCCTATGAATCATTAATTGAGCTTCTAGTCTTGGCCCTGTAAATAAAAGGCCGTGGGTGTGGAAAGCACTTAGACCTATACAATTGATCTAAATAGCATCCTTCAGCGGACAGAGCATAAAAGAAAATGTTGCAGCTTTTCTGTCTGCCGGCTCAGGAATAATACACATAATACTGTAGGTGTAGATCTGAGAGGAAAAGTGATGAATAAATCATTTGTTGGGGATGAAAATGAATAAGGTAAACACGCAAGTTAGTAAGCTTGCTAAAGGGTCAGCTTGTCTACAAAGGAAGAAGGAAAACGAAAGGAAAAATTGTCTCTCCATGCATGAGATTTTCCACTTCATTCAGGCTTTGAGATATTCCATCTACCTTTACTCATAAACAATAAATGGGAATGGGGTTTCATCTGAAATATCTACAGCATTTTCTACAATACTTCAGTTGTCTCTTGATAATTTACCTTAATTGCCTTGTTTTTAGATTTTATCTGACATGTTGTGGAGCAACAATGCTCCAACAATGCTCTCTCTCTAAAGCATTTGTGACTAATATATGAAGAACAGAAAAAGTAAACATAAAAATGATGAAAAAAAGCATAGGTGTGTCTATAAATAGCAGTGAATCAAGTTTTATTTTGAAGTTTCAATAAGCAGTTACCTTGCAGATTTTGTTTTTTAATAATTCATTTAAATGTATTAATAAATTATTCTATAGACTATTTGCTTCTCAGCAGCATAACAAGAAAATTATATACGGCTGAGTTGCTGAGTCAATAACTATTATTGATCAACATAATGTATATGCTTCTGAAATGGGTCCATTGTATAGAAGGTGAGAGAAGGTTCCAGATCTGATAAGTAAACCCAGTGCAGAAGTGTTAACATTACTATCCATCCATCCATCCATCCATCCATCCTCATCCGCTTTGTCCGGGGCCAGGTCGCGGGGGCAGCAGCCTAAGCAAAGAGGCCCAGACCTCCCTCTCCCCAGCCACCTCCTTCAGCTTATCCGGGGGAATACCAAGGCGTTCCCAGGCCAGCCGAGAGATATAATCTCTCCAGCATGTCCTGGGTCTGCCCCGGGGCCTCCTCCCGGTGGGACATGCCTGGAACACCTCACCCAGGAGGCGCCCAGGGGGCATCCTTGTCAGATGCCCGAACCACCTCAGCTGGCTCCTTTCGATGTGGAGCAGCAGCTGCTCTACTCTGAGCCCCTCCCGGATGGGGCTCAGAGTAGAGCAGCTGCTGCTCTCTCCATAGAAGGTGAGAGAAGGTTCCAGATCTGATAAGTAAACCCAGTGCAGAAGTGTTAACATTACTATTCTTTCTTTTTATTTAATTGTTTTTTCGGCCAGTAGGGGGCGACTGTGGCTGTATAAAGACAAGGTTCGTGGAAAATAAACCACTCTTTCAATGGCAATGGAGAAAACTGTATAAATATAAATTTTTAAAAAAGGAATAAAAAAACAAAAAAAACCAAAACAAAACAGGTTTCCATCAAATAAATCTTTTATGATAATTTACCCAGTCCCTGGTGTTCATCTGTACTAAGTATAGTCTGCAAGATCTCTGTTTACTGGGTGCGAAGCGTCCACATTTATATACCCTGGAGGAGGCTGTAAACTTTCTGTAAGTCCAGGAATCTCACTACTGACTGATGACAGTGATAGTGAGGTAAGTTATTGAGGTTATCCTTAACTTTTCCTTAAGGTTTGTCATCTTTTTTTCAGGAGACAAAGCTTCAAGTGAGAACAAAGAGCTGTAGGTGAGGGAGTAGAGAGCAGTGGTGGGAGAGTCGGATGAAGAAGAGGAGGAGTAAGAGGCAGATGATGTGGAGATGGCAGAGAGAGTGAGCAGGATGTATAAAACCCAAAGAGCAGACAAGGAGACAGGGTCGGGAACAGCACAGATGAGTGCCTTTGAACCACCATGTAGTCCAGCTTCTTCAGTCCGGCCCAGTGTGGTTCAGCCACAACCAGTATCTGTGGTCAGTGAGCTTCTTATTAATTTGATTGAGTAACTGATTTTATTCCCTATTTTATTTCACAGTAAGGAGGTCCTGGGTTTGAATCCATTGGCCGGCTGGGGCCAAACTGTGTCTAATGTTTACATGTTCTTCCCATGCAATTATGCATTCTCTCCCAATACTTTGCATTCCTCCCAGAGTCCAAAGTCATGCATGTTCTATATGTGTAAGCCCTGCCATAGATTTGCAACTAGCCCTAGGTTCAGCCTGCCAATTGCAATGGAAAATGACAAAAATTGAACAGAGTAGAGCAGAGGAAAATCAAGCCAAGTAGGTGCTAGTGGAAAAGAGAATCTTGTGCAGTTCCATTGTAATGCAATCTGTAGTGGGGCACAGAACACTACAAAAAAAACCCAAAAACAAAACAAACAAAAACACCCTGAGGTTTACTTTTAACATAGTATTCCCCATGCCCCCCTTATCCTCTTGGTTCCCCTTATGAACCCAAATTTCAAAATATCCTTTAACCTCCCCTGTAAATACAGCCAAGTTTCCTTTCCGTGTTCGTGCCTACTGCAAACTATTAAATGACAAATAAAATTTAAATGAAATTAAACAATTTGTCTGATTTTAGAGCGTCTAAGCTGGCCGTTAACTCTTTCCTAACAAGGCCTTCCTGCTTTTAACAGTCTGTCCAGATGAATTAGGAGGAAACGAACACGGGTCCCCCTTAAAAAGAAAAAGAAAAAAGCCAGGTCTCGGACATTTTAGACTTTAACCTGCGCTGTTGTGCTCCAGCATCACAAGCTACGAATCAATACACAGACACTTAAGTCCTTTTCTGTGTAAGTCAAACTTTCCCCCCCTCTTCTTCAAGATAGCTGTCCTGAAAATCCTGAAAAAATAAATGTCCCACCTGCGTTGCCGATGGCAGGACAAAGTTTAAACACATTATCTCACAGTTGGACAGACAAACAGGCGTTTTCATCTTATATCTGACCACATACTCACCAGACCGACGTTTAAGGCTGGAAAAAGGACCTTGTTTATCTCCGTCTACTCAGAGTCTACGGCACCACTGCAGTGGGCGTTTTGTCCGGTCCAGTCAAGCTTGTTGCTTTCAGGGTGTCCGACAGTCTGTGCGGATGGTGCTTTTGCTTGCAGCTCGTATTTTCGAGTTTCAAGAAAATTCATTACATTGATTTGTAACAAATTGTAATAAAATGAACTCCATATATGTGCAGGTAGACACTAAAACTACAAAATGAATCAATACAAATAGCCTCCATGTTTCAAATACAACAATTATTACTTACAGTGTAGGTTACAGTGAGTTCCAACAATGACCTCTCTACTCACACGCAAAATAAAACAAAGTACATCATTTACTTTGTTGGTACAGATATTGCTGCCGAGTAAAAGTATGATTGTGTAAAAATATTAAACAGTCTGGGTAGTAACAGAAATCTGCATAATAGGCATAGCAACGGGTAGTCAAGGAAGGCTGCAGTAGTTAACCGTGTCACATAGTAGGGAGTGACAGAGAAGGAACTGACTCAATACCACTAGGTAGTCTGAATACCACAGTGCCATTAACAGCATAACCTTGGTTACAATGTAACCACAACCCCTCTGAAGAATTTTCCAATAGGGTGTGCATGACTAACCAAAGACAGAGTCAAAAAAGCATAATTTACTGTGAGCATAGCCTTGGCACATTGGCTTGTTTGCATGCAGGTTCTATTCATTTCTATTACTACAGTTGGATAAATCTGATTAATAATTCTAGTCATGCCACTTAACACATTTCAATTTGCTCTTCATAATGTGAAGTTGACTATGAAATTATTGAACAGACCAACTCTGTGACCTCAAAGAGAAAAATGGAAATTTGGTATTTCAGGAATGAGCCTATCAGCATTAATTTGATTGTCTAGACGGTTTTTTTTTGTTTTTTTTTTACAATTCAGCAATAATTTAATCACCAAAGAATACAAAAAAAGCAGGGAAAAATAAAGAGATAAAACTGTAAAAAAAAAAGGTAAACACCATGGTAATTCTGGTACCCACTTATATCAATGTTAACAACATAAAAACTACCTTACTCCTATGTCACTTCTGTTGCTTTACATCCCTGTCCAACCAGTGTGTTCAGTGATGAGTTTTTATTGTAATGATAAATCTTTATCACAACAAGGCATCCTTTTCTGAGCAAAACAGACTCTGCAGTGGGCTGTTTCCTCTATTTCCGCCTCAGTAATTCAATGTGCTTGCAAGCTTTTAGAAATAGATGGTGGCTGCAGGCCTCGGCAGTGGGCACCTGGACTGGCGACAGTCAGTCTAAGAAAACAGCATTACTTAGCAGAGGATGTCATGAATCAGGTCAGGTTTTCCCCAATAAATATTGTCTAATCAGAGTGTGATAAAACAGGCCATCATCGTCCCATGGCTAGCAACTTGGAGCCTGTTTTCCACTTTCTCATAGGTGAGACATGGCAGAATAAACAGAAATCTGGCTTAAATGGTAAATGGTCTGCATTTGTATAGTGCTTTTCTAGTCCCTAAGGACCCCAAAGCGCTTCACACTACATTCAGTCATTCACCCATTCACACACAGGCGATGGCAAGCTACATTGTAGCCACAGCTGCCCTGGGGCGCACTGACAGAGGCGAGGCTGCCGGACACTGGCGCCACCGGGCCGTCTGACCACCACCAGTAGGCAAACATGGGGTTAGTATCTTGCCCAAGGATATTTGGCATGCAGCCAGGAGGCAGCCTGGGATCGAACCACCGACCTTCTGATTAGTGGCTGACCTGCTCTGCTTAGTCTTAAGCCAGCTCTTTTCAGTGCCAGACCATTCCCTCTGTGTCCAGTCCCATTCTGCTGGAGTTACTTTATCACCTTTCATGGTTTTGTAACCCACTAGGCTCTCCAATTCTTTCTCTCACAAAGGGGTAGGAGTAGGTCATGACTGAGTGTGCATGTCAATCACAAACAGGTTAAGGGGAAAGCAAACATTGTGTGCACTGGTGTGTGCATGTGTGATTATTGCATCCATTCATTTAAATTTCACATTCTTCCTAACCAATTCTTAGCACCAGTTGCTTATCTAGCCTTCTATTCACGTCATAAAGAGAAGACAAGAAATTTAAAAAACAAGAAATGATACTTGTTTAAAGAGCTACTCAGATCCTACTTCTTATGGCTGACTTCTTGTACCCAGACTGCCACGTGCTGCAGTGCCTGCAGTACAATTCAGGCAGATTATAGGTGCCAAATTGCAAGAGATAAGAAACATCAAGAATCTTACAGAGTTTTATCAGCTTGTGCTAACCTCGTTGCTATTTTTCTTTGATGGATTAGGAAAGGTCAGGATGAACTACAGGATTTCCTGGACATGAACTAAGCGGCTGCTGTAGATAAAATAAGAAATTGTTACAGTGAAAGCTTGAGGGACAAGTCTTCCTGCCTCACAAGACACAAGCATACGCACAAAGAACTAGAGGACTAGAGAAACACAAGCACAAAGAAGTAGAGAAACACAAGCAGTGAAAGCAATCTGTGTGTGGGAACTCTGGGACAATGTCAACAGATGGAACTGAGCATACTAAGCAGAGCAACACCATGTAGCATCAGCTGACAGATTCACAACGGAAACAAGGGAGGTTGGAGTAGCCATCAAAAACTATAATTAATCCCAGAGTGTGTTTTTTTCTTTTTTTGTTTGTTTTGTTTTGGGTTTTTTTTTGAAGGCACTCGAGATTTTTAATCTAGCATGGAAAATGTGTGCACACCTTATTCTAGCTTTACAAACCATCTCAGTTGTCCATCAGCTAGCTGGCCTGCGATTCTGGTCCAAGTAAAAATCACAGCTATCAGTGTGAACACTTCTCCATACATGCATTTTCCCAAGAGGACGGATCCGAATGATTTGAGTGATTCGCACACGTTCCATCTAGCACCCTCTGGAGGCTAACGCCTGTGGGTTTGAGCAAACGGTCTCAACACCTTTACAAACAATACAATTCCTTAATTTAGTACATTTTACTTTATCCTATATAAGTATAAGGTTTTAACACGTAACCAATTTACTTTAGCCTATAATTTAGAACTTTCTGGGGGGGGGGGGGGGGGGGGGGGCGTTTTAATCCATAATAAATTTACCTACATAAACCCCAAAACGAGCTTCCCAGAGCCCCCTTAGTTAAGTTCTTATCTTTTTTTTTTTTTTTTTTTTTTTTTGCGCTTTTAAATTATATATATTTTTAATGCGGCTCACACCAATTTTAATGTCATGAAAGGGTTAAAAAAAAATTAAGAGGCGTATCGTAAGTGACCACTGAGGGAGGGCCGCTTCTGGACGCCAACGTGTTGAAACGAAACTTAAGTAAAACCCCTCAAAGAGAACTGTTTTTTAAATAGAGAAAGTTTGCTTTCTATTTTTCGCAGCTTTTATTAATCAGAAACTTGAGACTTTGCAGGTATGGTTACTTTACTGGTTTCTTACACAGTCTGAGCAGTTTGTTCAGTCCACTGAGTTGAATTGTATTAGTTTTAGGTTATTAGTATTCATTTATTTATTGTATTTCGCTCTTGTGCAGATATGGCAACTGCCAGCAGTCTGTTGTCAGAGGAGAGGTTCTTATGCTGCATCTGTTTGGACGTGTTTACCGAGCCAGTGTCAACCCCGTGTGGACACAACTTCTGCCGCCCGTGTATCCACAAGTATTGGGACTCTAGTGACGTTTGTCAGTGTCCATTTTGCAAAAGGACATTTTCTTCGAGACCTGAACTCAACGTCAACACTACCATGTCTGAGTTAGCGGCTGAGTTTGCAAAGCTGGTCCAAGTCAAAGTGTCAACTTCAGACCGAGAGCTCCCAGAAGGAACAAATGTTCTTTGTGATATCTGCACCGGGATGAAAGAAAAGGCCGTTAAGTCTTGTTTGATGTGCCTTACTTCTTTCTGTGTAGTCCACCTGGAGCCTCATCAGAGAGTTTCAGTGCTTAAGAGCCACAAACTAATCGATCCTGTGATTAATCTTGATGAGAGGATGTGCAAAAAGCACAACAAGATAACAGAACTGTATTGTAGGACTGACAAGGCCTGTGTTTGTGTGTTGTGTTTCAAAAGCGATCACAAGAGTCACAATGTCATCTCGCTAGAGGAAGAGTATGAGGCTGTGTTAGCAAAAAATGATGAGGTAATGGCAAATATCCACAAGATGATACAATCACGATGCGATAAGATAGATGCAATTGAAAAGTCACTTGATGCCAGCCAGAAAGAAGCCGATGAAGAGAAAGAAGCCAGTGTGCAGATGTTTACTGACTTCATTCGCTCTATTCAGAAGAGTCAAGCTGATGTTGTTGAGGTGATTGAAGAGAGGCACAGAGCGATGAAACAAAAGGCTGAAGGTTTTCTGAAAGAGATGAGGATGGAAGTTGCTGAGCTTAAAAGCAGAATAAGCCAGCTGGAGCAGCTGTCACGATCTGAGGACCATCACTGTCTTGTCCAGAACTTCTCAAGCTTACGGGCTCCTTCAAGTAAGGGCTGGTCCAGTGCTGGTGTTTACAGCAACTTGTCTTTTAATGAAGTGAGAAGAGCCATGGCTCAGGTGAAACAAACAGCTGATATAATTTTGGAGAAAGTTCCAGAGATCAAAATGAAAAGAATGAGAGAACATGCAGTAGACTTGACTATTGATCCCGACACAGCACATTGCTCACTTACCATTAGTCAAGACCGAAAACAAGTTGGAACTGCAGAAAAACAGAATCTTCCAAAAAATCCAAAAAGATTTGAGATGTATCCAGAAGTCTTAGCAAAGGAGGGCTTCACAGGGGGGAAGTTTTACTTTGAGGTGCAGGTGAAAGATAAGAGTAAGTGGACTGTTGGAGTGGTGAGAGAGTCTGTAGATAGAAAGGGAGACACACGTCTATCAGTTTCAGATGGTTATTGGACCATCGGATTAAGTGAGGGCAAGTATTATGGATATGAAAATTCAGCTGTTATATTGGTACAGTTAAAAAAGCTTCAAAAAGTGGGCATCTTCGTGGACTACGATAAGGGAGTGGTTTCTTTCTATGATGTGGATTTCAAGTCACACATCTACTCTTTCAGTGGCTTTCGCTTTAAAGACAAACTTTATCCATATTTTTGCCCTCATTATAACACAGACAAAATGAATGTTGCCCCTCTTGTCATAACACCTGTACCTCACAGATTAGCTTAGTATGATCCTCATTTGCAGAAGACAAACTAGGCTTCAGCATTTCCATAATCAGTATGTAAAACTATATCTGCTTGGAAGTTCATCACAAGATCATTCTATATGTTTGCCTTCTTTGTCTAATGTAATATGCTATGATGTTAATATATTTCAGTGGCTAAAATTACCAGCTGACTTCATAATGTAAGTAAGATAGACTTTGACAAGATATTTGTATGTATATTTTTGTATTTAGACAAGGTTACATGCAGGTGAATTTAAAAAAAAAAAAATTACACACACACACAGAAATTCATGCCAGACCTTCTGCTTTTTGTTATCAAATTCAAATTAAAAGCTTTATCAGATTCACAGAAAGAGATGATACTAAGATGAGAAGATGAACTCTCTGTTTAAGCTGTTTTTTGTAGTTAGCAGTAACTGGAAATGAATTGATTTTATGTATTTGAAAAGTTACCTGAATAAACTTCACGTCAAGACTGATTTTCTCATATCGTTCCTTTATATTGCATTCCTCATAGTTTAGGCAGAACTCATATAAATACAAAAGGACTGTAACGTCTTCCCTGTGCCATTTTGACCCATTGAATGCACTACATTGCTTCAAAAGATTACAGTGGCTCTGGTTAAGTGTGTGCATAAGACATAACACACCTTGAAGAAGATATAGAGATATTTAATTCTTCATATAATTACAGGCTAAAGGTCAGTGTCGCCGAGCCTTGCTGCTACCCTGCTTGGAGTCTTTAACACTATAGGTTTATGATGGAACTTGCTGCGACTCACGTCTTTGTCACGCTCACAGCTTTGTGAGACTTATAAGTCAATCAATAGTATTCTGCCCACTGCTTTCACTCCTGACTCCTGCCTGTGTGCTCCTGCCCCCACACTGATTTGTGTGGATGATAAAGTGTATGCGCTCGCATTATCCTCAAGTGTGATGCGTGGGCTGATCTTCTTAAGCACCACTGATGGAGCTCACCCATAACTGTGACTAAAAACCAGTGTGTTTCATTGTGTGTTGTCTGTCATTAATGGGAAATGAGCCCATTTTTCCTTGCGACAAATGTTTTGTTATGTTTTTCAAAGTGGGTTACTATTAACTGAATCCTTTGATAGACTATGAAAAGACTGAGGGAGAGTAATGAAAGAGGTACGGATACCTCTGGAAATGGAAATCAAACATTGTGCGATGAAAGATATTTTGACATTCTTGGAAGAAGGCAGCGTGAATATTACATTGCAGGATTTAACTGCATTATTCTCTCCTTAACATGATCTTCTATCCCATCTTAAGCAAAACATATACTTTTTTCTTTTAGTCGTATGTCTAAAAGACTGAGGAGGGCCAACTGTGTAATCAGGTGTAAAATAGAAATAGAATGATTTAGGGTCAGCTCTACATGAGGTTGATGTGAAATACAAGGGGAGAAATCTCTGACCTGAAACAACACCAGTGAATATCGGTAGGCTACTGGGAAGAAAAAAAAAGTCTAAAAATGGTCAATCACACTGCTCTCTATTGATTCAAAGTACACATTTGTTGTGCTTAGAGCCACAACACAATCAGTGATGACACAGCAGGTGTTTTGACTTTTGCAGCCACTAAAAAAGCACCTGCTGTGACTTCTGATTGGGATGAAGAAAGAGGGCAGCATGCTTAAAAGTTACAGGAGTTACAGTAATGTACAAAAGTCTTGAGCCACTCTTCATTTCTTTAGATTTTGATTCCACAGAGCCAGACTTGCTTGTCATTTTTTATAATGGTCTTGAAAAATCTCCAGGCTTTCTGAAGGCCATTTGAGATGTAGCTGGCCCTTCATTTAAACAGCATACTGTTCACTGAAACCTCATCAAAAGTTATCTGAGTTGGAAGGGTGGCTGTTAATAAGCCATTCTTAAGGAAGGAGAACAGAGACAAATAAGGCTGAGGTGTGCCAAATTACACAAGAAATTGACTGGAAAAAGAAATCAGCTGTAATATGTCTTATGGAGTAATGAATCCAAATTTGAAATATGCATGGAAGAGGTCCGAAGAGAGATACAACAGTGAATGTCTATAGCCATCTTTAACACAGCGTGGATACTCTACCGTGCTTTGAGGCTGGATTTCAGCCAGTGTTGTTGGAGCTCTTATCCAAATTAATCAAATTATGAATGTAGAAAAGTTCCACCAGATTTTGATCGACCATGTAATACCACGTAGTGTCTGATTGGCAGCAACTTCATTTTTCAGTACGACAATGATCGCAAACATACTGCCAATGTAGTCAAAGTATGCCTGGATGAAACAACGCATCAGTCATGGATTGATCTCTCCAGGGTTCGAACCTCAAGATAATCGAAGCAGTGTGGGATCATCTTGACAGAAAACAAAACAAAAGGCAGCCAGCATCCAAAGAAGAGTCTCGGATGTGTTTCAAGAAGCCTGCAGAACTAAGAAATTACAAGAAAGCTTACCTATTAGAGTTTAAGCTGTGTTGAAGAATGAAAGGCAGCTTTAACTGAACAAAAGGGGAAAAAAATCCCACATTGACAGCTAACTCAAGAGACAAAAAGCATTAGAACTTAAGTCATTACCTTACTTAAGGATAAATAAGTTAATTAATTACATTAACGCATAAGCAGAAAATAACCTACAGTAACTACTTTCCGATATGGAAGTGCAAAAGACAACTGAAAGGGAGGATAGTTTCTATATATGTGGTTTCTATTAAGGGACAGAGGAACGATAAGAAATGATAAGAAATCAAGGACAAGGAGTGTGGTGTAGATAAGTGAGGAAATCCGATCATTACTACAAATTTAGTTGAAATTTAAATATTTTAACTATGGTGTGTGAGCTGGGCCCCTGGGTGCCTCCTGTGCGAGCTTTACCGGGGATGTCCTACCGGGAGGCTAGATTACATCTCTTGTCTGGCCTATAGGAACGCCTCGGTGAGTCCAGGAGGAGGGGAATGGTTTGCTGAGGCTGCTGTCCCCCAACAACATAAAACGGATGGATGGATATATTCTAACACTTAAAATAAAGATTCCAAAACGGAAATGATCGAATAACGTATGAAAAAATGTGCTCAGAAATTAATGTATATGTGTATTGTTTGAATGGACCTGCTCTGACTGATTTTCATATCACAACGAATACATGACTGTTTCCATGCGTTGTCTGTGGTAGACTACTCAGTCATGAATCGGGTCAAATAGCTTTTTTTGTACGTTTTGGTTGTAACACTGAAAAAAGATATCGTCAAAATCATTTTTAGCTTTCCACAAATTACCATGAAATTATAAACGGAATCAACTTTCAAGTAACAATGTAACTATAACATGATTCTGATAGGCTTTGTGCCAAGTAATTAAAAACTATTTACTGCTACTAATCGGAAGCTGCACACCTTTAATCGATTTACAATTCAGATATCATTAAGGGACCTATAGGTAGCCTACACCTCTCTCAACATTAAACAGCCTCATGGTCAGAATTAGCATACCACGTTTGTATTGCAGTTGTTGTTTTTTTCTTCTCCAACTCAAACACCTGTGTTATATAAGCGAGCCACTAAGAATCTTGCCGGTTGCCTGGGTCCTTTAACTGTGGGAAAGTCTGGTGTGAGAAGGAATCTAGCTTTGAGAAGGCAGAGATTAAGCTATTCTTTTTGGTGACAGTTGTATTTTTGTCACCACTCGTTTCATGTCGTCAGCGGGGTCCCAGTTTAACGGGCAGGCGGGTGCACACTAAGCAGTTTGAACTCCCCTTTTTAAACTTTCTCTGCGGAGAAAGCCTTCGGCGTTACAACTAAAAGGGCTTTAACACAAAAATATGCGACTTTTGGTGTCGGAGTCCCTGTGATGAGAGCTGTTTCCAAGAGATGAAGTGGCTGATGAGAAGCATTTTTGTGGAACTGCTTTTGTAATACGCGACTGAATGTCTTTCTTGGTGGTGGTGCGGCACATTTCGCGTCTTCTCTGATAGCCTGCTTTTACCGGAGATGTAAAAATGAGCGAGCGGGTTACGCTGAAGCGGCGCACGAGGGTTTTAACGGAAGGACCGACTAGTGCTGGTATCAAACCTACAACCTTCTACTCGCAACACCATCTCTCCAGCCAATAGACTGCTCTGCCTCCCTGAGTCCTCCCACTAAAAACAACCTGTATCGCATTTATAGTATGGATATCCGAACGTTTCACCTCGCTCAAATTCATATTCACAACTTTCCACCGGGAGTGGGTTTAGCCTAATTTGTAAGAAATTGTGATACATTCTTAGAATGACCCTCACTTTTCCGTGTGTTCCAGTCATATTCTGTGGCTCTCTGTTATTTTTCCCACGCTTCTATTAGGATTTCAGAGCCCCCGAACACTTAAAAGAGTTGTAGCCTAAATCTCGTCAGCTCTCATGGGACTGAGGCATTCGTCGCGTTGTTTGCTGCTACGGCGGAAGATGGCGGAGGCGGACAGCTCAGAGGTAGGGACCTTGTGGTGTCCTGCACCGCATTTAGCGGGACCGGTGAACTCTCCGTCTGGTATTTTTTGATCGTGTCAACACATTTGGTGTAGATATTATGCATATCTCTGTATTTTTCAGCGATAATTATGGAGACGAGTTTAAGAATAGATTTTGCACTGATGGCTTGTAAGCTAAGTAAAGTGCATGTCCTGCAGATGTCAGGACAGCTCTAGACTCAAAAGACGCATGGAAATGCAGTTAAAATAGACGATGCATATGGAATATTTGCATTTTGATTAAGTGGTTCATTACTGATGCACGGACATGGGCTGCTGAACGTGATAATGTCCGCTGTCCTTGGTGCTGAAGCGGAACCTGCATCTCTTGCCGGCTCCTCCATGAGTGCACAGTGTATCACCGCTGTCTCATATGTGTTATGGAAATGGCTTTACAATACAATTAAAAAACATTTCAGAGTTTATTCTTGGTTTGAATTGAATGATCTCTCTAGAAGACCGTTATTAACCTGTAACCTATGTATTCCCATAATTTCGTTTTAAACCATTAACTTGACTGTGATGTCTAAATGATGCTACAAACTCTCCCTTTTTTTTCTTTTCTTGTATGTCCTTAACAGAGGCAGCAGCCTGTAATGTCCCCCATTTCTCAGTCTGCTCAGCCCTCCCCACTGCCTAAACCAGTGCCTACTACCCACCATGTGCCCTGCGTTCCCCATACGCCTCATGTAGCAGCACTGGCCACCTGTCCTGGTCGAGGCAAGATTGCCAAGTTCATCAGCCCCGAGGAAATGACATCACGGGACTACTACTTTGACTCTTATGCTCACTTTGGCATCCATGAGGTATGCAGACAGGGCTGGAAAAACAGCAGCTTGGTATGATTAGAATTTTTAAAAAAAGGCACCCCCTTGACTCTTTCTATCTTTGCCAAGGAATTTCAACCATGCTTGGCTGGCTTTACACTAGTAGGATATGTCAAAAAATAACCTAAACCGATTTAACACTATAATATACAAGGACAATTGGGCTTTTATTTTGATTTTGATGCATATTCTTATGCTGTATTTTCAATAACTGTGAACCTTGTGCATACAGAAATCAAACCTTCAGTTCAGTAGATCCACTTAAGGTAACAGATGCCAAGGGAAAGCCTAACGAACGACTAAAAGCAACAAAATGGAGACAAATAAAAACAGAACTCTCAGAATCTGCCCTTAAAAGGAGTTTGAGATTTAAACAAAAGCATCTGCAACATTTTTGAAATTATTAAATTTATCGAATAATAAACTCCCAGCATGAACCAAACTTTAAGTATTAAAAGTGATTTCAGTAGCTGACAACTGACAAAACACAAGGCTTTTCTATTACCAAGCACCACTAAAAACATTATATGCATGGTAAAAATCCATATTCAGCACTCCAGTAGTAAAAAGTGTTTGTTTGTCTTTTAAAACTATCTGAAGTAAAGTGCCAAGGCCACAGCCCAACTAATGACCTTGGTATGTGACAAAGAGATGGTGGAAAAGTTTAGGAACATATAGACCTCTTAAACAGTGTCTGCATTTAGCATATAGGTCAGCTTTTTGTCTGCTTGCAGTCAACCAGTGTGTCCTGATTAAAGCAGTGCAAAGTGAAAAAGAAGGAAAGTGGGATATGTGAATGGGCTCAGGGTATCAGGCAGTCCCCAAAGGCTTTGTGTTGTACTCCTGTCTATTTCAAGAAGCTCTGCCACTGTCACTAACGCTTTTGGCCTAAATACTGCCTTTTCCATATCATTACTCATGGAAAAAAAATCAATGTATTCTCAAAACTGCCCACACTTGCCACAATGTAGATCCATTATGTAACATAATGTGTAATATGTATTCCTTTGAGGATTTTTATGAATCACACTGCTCTTTGGTAGTTGAGTTTTTGGTCCTTTGTATGCGTGCCGGTACTGGAAAAATCATCAGGTAACATGGACTCTTACTCTTATTATCACTGCAGGAGATGCTGAAAGATGAGGTGCGGACACTGACCTACAGGAATGCCATGTACCACAACAAGCACGTGTTCAAAGATAAAATAGTCCTGGATGTCGGTAGCGGCACTGGAATCCTCTCAATGTTTGCTGCCAACGCCGGTGCCAAACATGTGTACGGGGTGAGACAAATAGATGAACTATCTGACCACAAACAAATGCTTCACTGCAATCAAACATTCACTGCTGTTGTTTAAATCTTTATGAGAGAAATAGTTGCAGTCTACACATATTTGACTTCTGACTCCTCCATATCAAATACATTTATTTTAAAAAAGTATCCTGGCTTTTTAAAAATGTATCTTAAGAGCTTGTCAGGCAAACTCTGTTAGACAGAGGCAATAAGAGACACCTGGCTCCCCTTAGAGAACAGCTGTAAGTGACAGGTTGGTGTTGTAACCCACAGTTATGTATGATTTATAGGCTGTAGTATACCCATGAATAGGAAGGTTTAATCATGAGTTTTCATTTGGCACCAGATCTGAGATGACTTATGTTAAGGTTCAAAATTGAGGAGGGAGAGTACAAACCACCCTTGGTCCAGAAGCTCTTGGTCAAACAATGATTTTTAATGAATACACACGTGTGGGAAGACAACTCTGTACGCAGACAGCAATTGATCTTCGACTTCCTCAAAGCATAAACAGATATTTTATAGCATCAGGGTTTGATTTACTGACGCCCCTTCATGCGTCACAGATACATTTTATACATAGATCAGATCAACACCACAAGGACTTTTAACCCAGAAGATCATCTTCTATTTTCATGGCTGGTACTTTCCGTTCTTGTCTTAAAGTGAATTGTTCCTCTTTCTTGCCGAGACATGACTAATCTCTCCTCTAAATAAATCTAACTCATGTGTGTGTGTCACGACCTCACATGCTCTTTCTCAATTCACCTGTTGCACTTCTGACCTTTCACCAGACCAGAGGCTCACTGAGACTATGTGTATGTCTTCTACTAAATAAATGTTTTAACCAAGAACCTCTACTTAAAAGCTTAATATAAAATGATCTGATATATAAGTGTTTTGTAAGCATGTACTGCAATTCCTTCTATGGCTCCAAGTCACTTGCACAATAGATTGTCCGGACATCGCGCCGAACAAAGCTTCCAACCCCCAATTAATTGACCGAGCTCCAACTCTTTAATAAGCACAGATATGCATTGTGTATAAAATAGTCATAACTGCACCTGAAATACAAGGTCAACATAATAACTGTATGCATAACATCTTAAGGCCATCTTAAAGCTATCTGTTACATTGTTAAAGCCTCGTCTTAGCCTGCTGCTCAAAATAACTTCCTGCTTCTGCAAACTCTCTGCAAGCCTGTTTCCTGTCAGCCTGTGACTTTTAGCCTTTCTGAAAGACACACACTGTTCAACCCCTGAATGCAATATCCATGCTGCAGATTATATTTATTATTTAACAATAGCAGTAAAATAATTTCCCTGCTCCACACTTATCTGGAAGAACAGCAGCTGCATCCATAGACACTGTTATTTGCACTTGAAGATGCAAAAAGCCCCTTAGTGTTTTTAGATGGATTTGATTAATTTTTTGTGTGTGTTTACTCACACTAAAACCCATGAAATATTTTCTAATTATTGATAAATTGATCAAAAAAGTGTTTGTTTGTTTTTAATTTAAAGATAGACCAATAACTCCATGTCTCGACCTTTTAACTGGATGTTATTTTTCTGTGATCCTGCAGATTGAATGCTCAAGTATATCTGAATATTCAGAGAAGATTATCAAGTCGAATCACCTGCACAATGGTAAGAAGAAGTATTGTTTCTCATTACTGCCATAATCCCACATCCACCTATCTGAAGACAGAACGATGCAAACATATCTGGTTGAGAAGTAGCGTGTAAAATCTGTATATTTCCATCATTACCGTCACACTTGACAATATTAGTCACAGTCCTGATGGTTAAATGGCAGCTCGTCAAATAACAGTAATCTTTGCCATCAATCAGAATCCCCTCAGTGGGGCTTATTACCATTGTAAAATGCCACCCTGAACTTCACAGAGGGAGGATGGGAAACAGATGCTTGGTTTCATAACCTACATATTTGACATTAGGCTGGTTTTAATTTAATCTTTTATATTTACATTTCAGGTACTTGGCTTTTGATCCCCTGAACATAGACTAGTGGTAAAGTTATAATGTCAGGACTTCCGTTTATGCATTAATAACTATAAATATTCCAAAAGTAGATGTAGAACTGACTATCAGTCATTAGAAAAAGGTAATTTAACCTCCAATTGTGTTATTAGGGGCAGAGTATTGAATTGCTGAATTTTCCTGTAATTTCTGAATATTTGATAAATGAAATTTTGTGACTAGCTCAATTTACAAAACCTTGGCATAAATTCAGTAACTGCCCCTTTATGCTACTTTAGAAGGAAAGCATCTGTGCACTGCATTCATTAATGTTGTGGAACACAGATGGCTTAAATTCACTGAATGAATGAACACCTGCCCTGAGAAAATGTATACATTTTTAAAATTATTTTTCCTTATATTTAGTAATGAAATTAATGATATATACTGCACATCATAGGTCAATTGGTAATACAAAACTCCCTGCCGTGTAACACCTCTTTAAATTGGTGGTGTCTTCTTCCTCTGGAGGTCAAAGATGTCAGAATGGGGAAATGAGACAAATAAAATGCATGCACCAAAAAAAAAATCAGGCGCCAGATGACAACAATAATTAAGTTGGACTAATTTACAGCAATCCCAAGGCGTACAAACATTGTCATTTGAGAACAAAGTCATTTGCTCTAATCTGATGAAGAAGCTGTGAAGTAATTTACTGCCTGCTGTTTTGTGGCTATGCACACTGCAGTCATTACCATCTTCAAGGGCAAGGTGGAGGAGGTGGAGCTGCCCGTGGAGAAGGTGGACATTATAATCTCAGAGTGGATGGGCTACTGCCTTTTCTACGAATCCATGCTCAACACGGTCATCTTTGCCAGGGACAAGTGGCTGGTAAGATGGTGCTGCGGGAGGTTTGGGGAGTTAAGCAGGGCTTTATGTGCGTGTGTGTCTGTGAGTGGCTGGCTGGACAAATAAGGCTATTTGACACATAGACACAGCACACAGCGTTGAAGTGGAGAATTTACTGTACGCTCGCTTGCATGTGTCTGCTCGCCAGATGCTGAGGTCATACATGAATGATCAGGTTGCTAACCTCAATGGCTGTCAGCAGGCTTTGAACTCAGCACATGTGATCTTTTATTACATGCCAGGTGTGTGAACAGTATGAGTGATTGATGGCCTTTGTGTGTGTGTTCACTGGTTACCTGACTTTTGTTTTCTTCTTGTATTCAGAAACCTGGAGGCCTGATGTTCCCTGACAGAGCAGCGCTCTACGTGGTAGCCATTGAAGACCGGCAGTACAAGGACTTTAAGATACATTGTGAGTAGTTACGATACATTTGTTGCAGTTTCATTTAAATTCTTTCGGGCTTCCTCTCAGCTGTGTTTAACTAGTGCCCACTGTTGCGTCACAGCGTGATGGTTCCTGTGGATGAGTAGTAGATAAAGTGCATATGAATGTTTGTTTAAATTTGGTTTGTATTCCGAACTGATTTAAGTAGTCAGTAAAACCAGATTACAAAAAGTCCAAAAGTTACATTTCAGACTCTACAGGTGTGAGTTAGCATGTTAATGTTTGTGGCAGTACAAAAGATTGAACAAGTGTTTACTTTGCTGGGAGAAAGCCTCTGTGAGGGTGAAAGGTAGCAGCCTAGGTTTGGGTCAGACCCGAGGCCCTTTCTTTTCCCACTTCATGCCTTTCTGTCTACTTTATATATGGTCTGATAAGGAGTCATGCAGCAAGACAATGATCCCAAGCAAAGCATCAAAGGTACAACAGAATGGCTAAAAATGGAAAACAAAACAATACTGCTGTTGCAATGCCCCAGTTAAAGCACAAACCTGAGTCTGATTGAAATGCTGCGTTGAGACCTTAAGAGTTGTGGATAAACAAATGCCCACAAACCTCAAAGAACTGAAGCAACACTGTAAATAAGAGTGGGCCAGAATTCCTCTACAACAATGTGAGAGACTGATAAAGTCACGTAGAAATTGCTGTTAAAGGTGGTTTTACAAGCTGCTAAAGTGCATAGTCCTGTGGAAGTTGTTTTTTTTTTTTTTTTTCACATGACTGCAAATGAAAGTCAGTTTCTTTGACCAGCTTTAGACTTCATCAGTTGCTAAATTAAAATACTGGGTTCCACTCTCCTCACTAGTAGAGCAACTTGTTTATAATGTAATAATAATAATGTATACTTTATTGATCCCTGTGGGGAAATTTCTCTCTGCATTTATCCCATTCACTCAGTGAAGCAGTGGGCAGCCATTGGGCACCCGGGGAGCAGTGTGTAGGGACGGTACTTTGCTCAGGGGTACCTCAGGGTAGTCGTTCAGTGGATTCGAACCCCCAACCTACCGATCATGGGGCCACCACTCTACCTACTGAGCTTTTCCTGCTTGCCTCAAATGCCTCAGATGTTTTCAGTCCCAAACTGAAAACATCTGAAAAGAGCTAGCTACTTCTAAGACTGAACCAAAACAGTGAAGCTGTAGGTTATAAAACCAAACAGTACTTTATGTGACAGTGACAAGCCATAGATTTTTCTTAAATGCTGATTAGTGACTGCAAGGGGGAAAAAACCCAAAACATGCCACAGTAAAAAGCAGTACCTTCTGCAAAAGTGGCTAAAATGTACAGGGTATTTATTGGGTTATAGCCATAAAGACCATAAGATTAAAAATTGGGTGAATGCAAATAATTTTTAATTTAAGTGGAAGTAGTTTAATCTAGCATTGAAACCTGTTGTGCAGCAAGAGGTTCAAAAGCATTTAAACCAGCGTGTTACTTTTTATCCTGAACTGCTTTCTCTGCTCCAAACTCACGGCATGTGTTCAAATAGCTAACACAGCTGGAGGGCTGAGCTTAACATTGTGATCCAGTATTAAAGGTGCCATTCAAACCTGTACGTACATCGGCTTTGAATCTGGGTCAATAACGCCTACTGAGTTCCCTTTCACTGCACAGGTGGCCTCCTGTGCTTTATTACATCTAAACATACATAAAGGTACATTCTTTCACATAAATCCCAAAAGAACTCACTTTACCCCAAACCCTCACACTCTTATTTTTAGTTTTTTTTGCGTTGGTGGCACACTCACCATCTCATGATACAGACTTAGTGTTTGGCCTCCTGACAAAGCAAGGTGGAGTGAAGGGACTGAGTGAGTGGGGGAGTGAATGTGTTTTTTGGTGTGTTTTCAGCCCAAATTATAATAAAACAAGGATGCCAGACATTCTGGAGGAGGTAGAGGAGGAGGCCAGAGTATATTTTCGGGACGGCTTGTCTTTCTCCACATACGGCCTGGATAGACAGAAAGACAGCGGGACTGTTCTTCCTGGCAGAGTCAAGCGCTCTGTTTTATTTTCTCTGCTACCTTTTTTGTGCTGACAGCTTAGCAGGAACAGGGAGAACAGAGCTTTGCTTGTGCCTGAAAACTGAAGGAGAAAAAAAAATCCAGAAAACACATATTGTGTGCATGGTCATTCACATGGGTATCTGGTTTGTTTTTTGTATGTACAGGGTGGGAAAACGTATATGGGTTCGACATGAGTTGCATTCGCAATGTGGCCATCAAAGAGCCTCTGGTAGATGTGGTAGATCCCAAGCAAGTGGTGACGAACGCCTGCCTTCTGAAGGTTAGTCTGCATTTGTACCAGTTTGTGAACGCGTTTTGTCTACAGTATGATTTCATACCTGTTTGTGGCACATATCCAAACACTTTTGTTTTTCTCTATCTCCTGGGTACATGAATTCCCAGAAAAAGTCAGACAGCTGTGATCCTCTGTCACTGTGAACATTCCCCATCTATTGAGTCTATTTTCTAGTACATAATAGAGATTTCTGGCTGGCTGTAATAGGCTGCAGCTCTGTTTTCATGCTTGAAGATACAACAGAAGCTTGTCTTTCATCTCGCAAATGAACAGAGGATGAGAGCATTCACAGAGGTGATAGCCTTTTTGTTTGTCCCCTCTACCTTTACCTTTTCTCTATTTCACTGTCCCTTTTCTCTCCATATATCATGTTTCTTTCTATTCCAAGCATTTTATGTCTTCATTGCCCCTTTTTTCATTATCTCTGTCTCACATCATTTTATAGTCTCGTTTCTCACTTTCACTTTTCTAATCACTCCACCGTTCCTTTCATCTTGTGTCCCATTCTCTGATTTTAAACAATGTCAGGCCTCAGTAGTCTGAGTGAATAGGGAGGTCTCACTCAGTCTTTCTCTCTGTGCGATGGTGAAATGTCACACAAGAGCAGGCATTGAGTCACCAGTGGGAATGAAATGGGCTCTCCATCAGTGTGATAAGCGATGGTCTTGCTTTTGTGTTAAGAAAAGGTGATTCATGTGTTAGGATGGAGGAGCTTAGCCACTGACATGCCTGTCTGAAATTTTATTCTCACTGCAGGTATCTTTTTTACATGTATGTATTCAGGGCATCTTCACCCCAACCCACCCCTGCCAGCCACTTCACCGCTTCTTAATTCAAACTGCCAGTCATTCCTCGCTTGCTAAAATTACAAAGTCGCTCCCGGGGATTTTTTTTCTCTCCTCCTACAATTTGCTGTATACGATACTGGCCTGGTATCATTGGAAAGGACAGAGGTGTTAAATCACAATCTGTCATGGTGACGCCACATGGCCGAGTGCTCCAAAGCCCAATAGGCTGGGCAAGATGAACAGGTTGCAATTTAAAATAAAAATCCCCCTCCATCCTCCTAAATACAGCATCATCTACATGCAAAGCAGATATGCACCTGCTCCTCTATTTTGAACCCAGTATGATGCCTAGCAGGTGACAAAGTACTTAGATCTGTGGCTACCTCAGTAAGGCAGTTTGATATAAAACACACACATATACTCACACGCACAAAACCTCCCTCCCTTGTAGACATGAGGGAGGACACCCACACAGCATGTGTAGTGCGAGCAGGCTTCATTTGCCAGCCGTGATTCAACCTGTGGGCTTTCACACACACACATATTCTTGCACATGCACAGTAATCATGGTGAATAATCAAGAAGCATTGACATACATGTGCCGCATGTGTATGTGAGAGATCGCAAATGGTGGTGGCAAGTTGCAAGCCTGTGATTGTACAGTGGCTCTATTCTGAAATAGCATGGTTATGGATTTCAAGCTCATTTGCCCTGACATATATAACATCAGCTACTGGCAATTTTATTTTCAGGAAGTGGACATCTACACTGTGAAGCCAGAGGACCTGTCCTTCACCTCAGCCTTCTGTCTGCAGATTCAGCGCAATGATTACGTCCATGCTCTGGTCACCTATTTCACCATTGAATTCACCAAATGTCACAAGAAGACTGGTTTCTCCACTGGTGAGGCTAAACAGGAGCCTTTTTTATTTTAAAGAGTTGAGATTTAAACCTCTGGGTCAATCAAATAGAAAAAAAAATTGTGTCACATATTTTGGTACAGTGTGTGTAAAAGTCTTGATCAACCCTGGTAACCAGACTTCAAAATGTTAAACTGGTTTAACTGGTCGTTCTCCCAGCTTTCTGATAATCTTCCAGGGTTTTTCATTAGATATTGGCTGCTTTTTCACTTATTTTAAGGAAGAGGAATATTTCTTATTTGGTAAGCCACTTAACACTGACCTATGAATCATTCAAGCGTTAAAAAAAGGCACCTAGTTCAAGGGATGAATCAGTTTTATTTCCACACATAACAGATAACGTAGAAAAAAACGAATTGTAATTTTATCTTTTGGAACTCTGCGACTAGCAATTCATTACAAAAATACATAATTTGTTCCAATTCTTTAGCTGAATCTATCAAAAATTCCAAAGACACCACAGTTTAACAGCCCTAAAATGCTATTTCTGGACCAACAAGGTGATTCCTAAGATCTATTGTTAAAAACCTTGACATTTCTGAGCATGCTGGGTAGTCTAATTAACAAAATTGAGGACACTGAACGGGTGGAGGACAAAAGAAATGACAAAATTATCTACAGCAGATGAACAGTGTCTGAAATGCATGTCTTTTAAAAAATAGAAAAAACTCCAGAAAAGATGCATCTGGTACTTTGGCTGATCCATCTACGGCTCAGTAAAGTCTCATGAGAAAGGAAGGGTGCCTGCAAAGAAGCCATTTTTAAAGCAGGAAAACAGGAATGAAAGGCTGAGGCATGCCAAATTACACGAGAACTGAACAGAAAATAAGTGGCAGCAGGTGTTATGGAGTGATCAATCCAAAACTTACATTTTGGATTTGTTTAAATCATCAATATGAACCAAGGTGTTTAGGAAAGAGTCACTACAGCCATCTGTAAAACACAGGGGAGGCTCTCTCATGGTTTGGAGATGAATTTGTTGTGGAGGTGTGTTGGGGATCTTGTCAAAATCGATTCAATAACAAACACAGAAAAGTGCAGTTAGGTTTGTGCCACCGTGCAATATAATGTGGAAAGAGATTGGTAACAGTTTGATTTATCAGCATGACAATGATCCCAAACACAGAAAAACACACATGGAACTATCAGTCATGAATCGAACTATCAATCAGGGGTTGGCCAGAGCCTGAATCTCTGGATCATCCCAACAAGGAAAAGATCAAAAGACAGCCAACATCCATGGAAGAATTCTGAATGTCCTTCAAGAAGCCTGGAGAACTATTCCTGAATAAAACTCGTTTCAACAAACTGCTGCACCCATTTCCCATCATTGAAGGAAAATATACAGAATTGAGGGGTGATTCAAGCCATTTCCACAGTACTGTACTATACATTTTTGATATTACTTTCTCCATGTGGTGCTTATATAGTGAGGTTGTGTTATGCTGCATAGCAGACAAGGACAATTACTTCCCAGGATTGTCTATCAGGACTCTATTGCAATGTACCCAATGCGATGCAACAGAAAGGTTTATGAAAAGAGTGGACAACTCCTGTAGTTCACTTTCAATGATAAAACAATTCTAAGGAACTTTAAATGTCTACACTCACAATCTTTTCTGAAACTTATGCCTTAAAACACATATTCTCCAAATCCACTTGTTATTTAACTGAAACACCAATGAGTGACATTTCTTTTTCACTTGTGATCAGTTTTATTTGTCACAGCAAGTGTGTTTCAGAACTGAACTGAGGTGTTCAGCGATTCACAGATTTCAAAACCTGATATAAATATTATTTCTCCTAGATTATTCAGTTATTTTACACCACAAAAGTTTATAAAATGTATAAAACTGTAGCCAAGGATACATGAAGATTTGCTTGCACCGTTAAGCAGATTCACATCCTGGCTCGCCCCGCAGCCACTTGAGTAGTTTGAGCAGTGAATCAGTGGATATTAAATGGATGGCGCTCCATTTCTGCACCTTAGCTCTTGGCTACACTCTGCTGGTGTTACGTGACCAGTGTTTGAACCAGCAGAATCACCGAGCGCGTCATCATGCTGTTGAGGACACCTATTATAGTGAAATATGTTATGCAAGCTTATGTTAATACATTCACGCATCCGGTGCTTACATAATATCACGTAGAGGAGGTTCTATTTTTTGGCTGTCTGTTGGCCCTGAGGCTGAGCATCACCGAAGGAGATCTCTTCTATCTGCCTCTGTATTTTTCCCATTG
This sequence comes from Diplotaxodon limnothrissa, assembly GCF_057381915.1. NCBI lineage: Eukaryota > Metazoa > Chordata > Actinopteri > Cichliformes > Cichlidae > Diplotaxodon > Diplotaxodon limnothrissa. The sequence goes on from NC_140612.1 coordinate 29,753,127, forward strand.
GATGAGAGAATTTCAGGCACTTTGCTGTTATACTTCTTCTATGCTAACATGCCGAAGGCAGTCTAGTGCCTGTCAAGACTATTCTGTAAATCTTTTTATTTCCCCTACTCCTCTTTACTCCTCTTTCCTCTTTCCTCACCACCATTCCTCTTTAACCTAATTTCAAATTCTCTCCTCCTCTCTCTTTATCATCTCCACCATCTTTCATTTTCACTTCCCTGCCTTTTCCCTTGCCCTCCATCACATCCTATCTTTAGCTCCAGATGCCCCAAGCACACACTGGAAACAGACTGTGTTTTATTTAGAGGACTACCTAACTGTCAAGAAGGGAGAGGAGATCTTTGGCAGTCTTGCTGTCAGGCCCAACGAGAAGAATGTGGTAAGACTAAAAATTTTCAAGACAATTCTCTAGACTTAAAAAGGGAATTTACCTAAATTACAACAGCAGCAACATACTTAGAAATATAATAAAGATATGGATACAAATAGTGGAAAAAGTCCTCTTTTTACTATAGATAAACCTTCAATTAGTAAAAAATGCCATATTTTTAACATCCTGTTTTACTGTAGACTGCCTCTAATAGCGCATATTTGCTTAGCAAGCAAAAAGTAGCTGGTTTAATTCCAGCCTGAGCCACAAAATCCCCTTTGGGGCTGCGTCAGGAAGAGCTACCCACTACGGTGACCCCTTGTGGCAAAGGAGCTGCTGAAAAGTAGCTGCTTCTTCTGTATCCTGACCACACACCATTAAATAACAGAAAATATTCAAATAATGGTATGTCCTATGTTCCCTGTAGTTATTGTTAATAATAGAAAATGTCCTGTTTATTTGCTGTGTGCATGCTGTTAATTAATAGAGAATCTCTTTTCTTTTTAATTAAGGAAATATTTCTTACAGTGCTGCTTGTCCTTCGCCTTTTTGGTTGTGTGTAATTCTTTGTAACTGATTACTTCAATTCACTTTTGGTAATGTTTGTTGCAGCGTGACCTGGAGTTCACCCTTGAGCTAGATTTTAAAGGACAGCTATGCGAGGCCGCCATTTCCCACGACTACAAAATGCGTTAAGAACAACAGACCAAGCCGTGCCGCAGACCTAGCCTCAGCCCCTCTGGTCAGCGAGGGGGAGGGCACAGGCTCTCCAACAAGCATTCCAGTTTGCCAGGGAGGGCATCTGGGCGCATCTGATTGGATGCCATCAAGCCAGCATCTAGGTGATGTCATCACAATAGGCACGTATCTATCAGCAATAGTGCCATCATGTGTACCAACTTGATTGACTCGGGCACCTCATTGAATGTATCATCCTACTTGATTTTTTGGTCTGTTTCTGAGAATTATTTTGATTGATGTATGAAATGAAAATCATTTATTTATTTATTATTATTATTATTATTATTATTATTATTACAATGAATGGAAAACGATTAACTTGTGTGATGTTAAGAGGATTATAGCACAGTCATTAACTGTTTTACCTTTAGTAACATTTATTACATATTGTATAATTGTATAGAGAGTACAGTAATTCATTGCTTTATTTTAGCAAGTATCTGCATGTGAATCCTTTTTCATTTTTTAATTTCAGAAAGATGTGAAATGGAATTTATTTCTTTAATTACTGAGAACTTTGGTGCCAGAAAAAAGAGAAGAATGCCTCAGAACAGTAACAAACATGATGCAATTATGCCATGTACCACTTTGTTTAGAGATCGGATGATCAAAGAATATGAAAAAAAAAAAGAATGTGGTGATGAATAAAATGTCAAAGAATCAAATAATTTATCCCGCTTTCATTTCAAACTTGAAGCAAAGATTCTGTTATGAAAAGGCTACAGTATACTTCTGATTTTCCTCTTAGGTAAAAGGATTTTATTTAATTGCAATAAGGAATATTCTAAATACTACAAAGAGACAATTTTGATTTGGCATTTACAGGTAATGGCACAACTTTTTGTTTTACTGTAGAGGAGCTCCTTTCATTAAAGTTTGACAGCAGTTTGTTCACACAGACTATACGGACTTCTACCACATATTGATGTAAGCATTTACTGCCTTCCTGGTTTTAAAGTCCATTACTCTTTTCAGTTTTGTCTTCAAACATTTTAATCTCCACAGAAAAAAAAAAGATCTGCCTCTCAATAAACTGAGTATAGCAGTACAAAAATTTTTTTCCTATGGTTTTAGGTTTTCTTTGTGTTAGCTTGAGTCTTCACTTGCAGCAGGCTTTCTTCTTCACAGGCTGAGTGCTGAGTATGACTGTTGTATCTCTCACCCTGTCCTCCTGCTCCATTAACACTCTGAGTAAACAAAGAGGGGGAAAAAAGGCTTGACATCTGCTGCGAATCACAATGCAGCCCCAGTGCACTGTGTATCAGATTGTTTTGATCTTACCTGGCCAGGTGAGTCAGGGACTCTGTCACATTCTTTCCCGTGTAGGCACTGACCTCAAAGAACATCACCTTGTTTTCCTGAAAAGGGTGTGCACACAAATTCAGACCCAATGTTGTCCTAGAACAGGCAATACTTGCACAAAAATGCATTAGATTTACATAAGCAAGTTGCTCAGCTTCTTTAAATGACACCTCCCTGTCTTCGTCCATGTCCATTTTATTACCTAGCAAGAGAATAGGGATCCCTTCTCCTGCTGCTTCCTAAGAAAATAAAGAACAGTGTTCCAGAGCTTCCCATTTCAGGATTTGCCAAAGATGTGAACTGCATAAACGTTATGAGCAATAACCCCAGCTTTTAAGAATGTGAATTCCAAAATTGGACGAACTGAACCATGCATGCAGCAAAACAAGACTTGCACAGGACTGAATGGGTCAAAGGTCCAACCTGAACATTGGTGAGCCAGGGCCACACAGCCTTGAAGCTCTCCTCCACTGTAACATCATACATCACCACCACACCATCTGCCTTGCGAAAGAACTGCTTGGTTATGCTGCGGTACCTGTGTCAGTAGCAGGATTTGAATGTCAGCACAGTGGCCCATTTTTCAAATGTGAGTATAAGAATACATTATGTACATCCACCTCAATACTGATACAATAATACTACATGGTTATTGTTTTATAGTGACTATTCAAGAAAAGAAGAAGAAGTGTTGGAAATACGACACATTTTTTTTGTAATTTTGTTTCTGTTCACTTCTACGGAGGATTTGAAACACTCAAGAAGTCCATAGTATTGGATTTAATTCAAAGGTTTTGACAAAAGTAATGCATTAAGTGAAATAAAAACATTTTTATACAGTATCTCTAATTTTCAGTCTTCCGAAACTTATTAACCAAACTGTATATACTGTATACACTTCCATTCATGTAAAATAAAGTATTGCAAGAGGAATTGTGTTTATTAAGAGGGCATATTAGATCAATTCTATAAAAAAAATTTTAACATAAAATAAAGTAATACAGTGGCAGGGTAAAAGCATAATTAAAGGAAATTTGCAAGTGTGGAAATTTTGTTTTGAGAATGTAAAGTCATAATTTGTTTAAAAAAAGCTCACAATTTCTCTCAGATTAAACCTAAGATTGGAGGAAGGTTGCAATAAACTGACTATATATTCAGACTTTGGATACGATATTCTTGATTAGCATTTTATTGGTAAGCTTAAAGTTGCAAGATATTAGTGGTTTATATCCAACCAGTTAACTGAAATATGCTGAAGGAAGTGGTCACTCACCTCTCTTGGCCTGCAGTGTCCCAAAGCTGCATGGCTACCTGCATATTGTCCAATGTTAATGTCTTCACACTGTAGTCAATACCTGATTTAAAAAACAACAACAACATATAATAACATATAATACATAATCGAACATAATATAAGGACACACTTCTCACATTTAATTTAGGTTTGATTTTACTTCTCGTTTTCACTACGAAGAAGCAATGATATAAATGGCCAGTAGGGGGATCAAAGTGCCTGTGCTTCATTCCAGCAGAAAAAGGGGTGAGAAAGGTGGTGACAACAAGGCATAAAAGGAGGATTGGAAAAGATGAAAGCGAGGATAAAGAAAATTAATCCAAAGTGACATAATCTGTAGTACAATGAGTGCCAGGGCTCTTAGACAGGCAGTGTGACTTCACAAGCCCTTTCATGTGATGCTAAATCGCCCCCCAGTATTCAGGAAAGGCATCCACAGCCACACTCGCACACATGCCCTTCAGATCTGTTTAAAACGGGCCCTGAAACATCAATAAAATATGACTGCCTTTCTTCTCACCCACAGTAGCAGTTGTGGAAGGGTGGAAACGGCCCTCACAGAAGGAGCGCAGCAGGGATGTTTTCCCAACGCTGGAATTTCCAACCAGGACCACTTTAAACAGGCGGTCTGGGGCAAACAGTTCTTTCGCCTTCTGTAGGCGAGCAATTAGAAAGACAGTTTCATTACCTCTCCAGTAACTTATCTAAAAGCATATATAAAAGTGGGGAGCCGTAAACACACCTGTGAGGTTTCCTTTCCCACAGGCTGTCCTCTTGGAGATACAGGTGGGGTCTTCTTCGATTGAGTAAAGTAGGATTTCCTTGCAGGAGGAGCTTCTTTTGACACTGAGATGTAACGTGGGGAAGCACTGAGGTCGCTCCTTCTGTCGTCTTCTTCCTCCTCATCCCTCTCGTCTTCCTCCTCGCTGAGCTGGTGCAGTAAGGGCTGAGGTCCTCCTTGGAGCAGGTGGGGCAGGTGGTCCTCTTCTATGGAGATGACTCTGCGGAGGGGCCACCCGTCCGGCGGGGCATCTAACACCTCCTCCTCTTCTGCCACCTTCTTATCAATTTCGACTTTCTTTGATTTGTCTCTGCTTCTCCCTAACACCCTCTTGCTGGTGGCCATTTTGGTGGACAGCCTTTTGGCCTTTGTCTTCACGTCGTGCACTTTAGGCAGAACGGGGCTGATGTGACCGTTGGCTAAGCCAGAGTTCCTATTCGCTGAAGGCCTTTGTTGGCACACAGGGCTGCTAGCAGCTGTGGTGGAGGGAGCAGGGGTGGCAGTGGTGGTGTCATCTTCACTACAGGAGGAGGAAGCAACAAAAACGATTTGAAGGTGCTCTATAGGCAAGGCCTCCAGAGATAGGTAGGACCCATCCACCAACAGTGAGGCTCTTTGGGGACAGAGGAGAAACAGAGGATTTACTGGATCAATTCACTTGAGTTTTCTAATATTTCTACTTGATAATTTGGCTATTTTTTGTGAGTATAAGGAATCAGACATCCTCTGTTTTTCCTCCTTTGATGCATGATTTTTACATCACATTTGTCATTTGTTGCATAGGAAGCAATCTGACAGGGATGAATTCTGTTAAAAAGAGTACTTGAATGATGAATGAATCACCTTTTTGCCGGCTGGCTGCTGTCATCAAATATATTGCCGAGGCCCGCTCTCTGCTTCTGCTTCTTTCTGAGTGAGGTTCGAGGCTTGTTTACAAAAAGAAGGTGCATTACTCAGCTATTCTAGTGCTGTAATCGAGTTAATGCAGTTACATAAAATACTATTTACTTACTACACCACAGCACAAGTCTCGCTCATCCTTTAAATGCTTGTTCATCTCTCTGGGAAGTTAAAGAAGGGATGTTAAAGAGTGTTTTGTGCTTTGCAAATCCTTGAACCTTGGAGTTTGATTCATAGGGTTTGGCCAGTTAGGACTAAACCAGGAGCCAAAATGAGTAAAACAATAGTTGTGGTCAGAAACTTATATCCACTCAACATTGGCATGAATGATTGTACAACTTTTGGATTGTCTCCAGTCCACACAGGCTCAAAAGTGTGCATACAGGCTCATCAAAAACTCATGGACTATTACCCAAGTTTGAAAAGTGCTGGGTGTTCTCATTATACCTGAGGAGGTCAAGCTGCTTCATTAGACTTTGCTTTTCCCTCTGCAGTCCTTCAGTTACTCGGTACATTTCCCTGAAACAAGACAGAAGAAACTTGCTTTTAAATAGCTACTCTATGGCATCTGTTTGCACACTGCAGGGAAACACAGTTAATACAAACAATGCTTATACGCACATTTCTTTCTCCCGTTGTAGCCGGGAGGCCTGTTCCTGCAGCATAGCCAGCTGTTCCTGGGCCAGCACCAGCTCCTGGCTGGTGCTCTCCAGCGCTCTGGACAACTCATTGTTGGTCATTTTCAGTTTGACGTTCTGTACGTGGCTCTCCTGCTTCTCACTGCTCAGCTCAGAGCACTGGTGCTCTAACTAAACAGGGAGATATTCACAGGAGTTATAATACACTAATGCTGGGTAAGTGTACTTAGGGGATATCTGCACAGGGAACAAAACAGTGAGGTTTGGTGTAAATCCTCTCTACACGACAGATGTAATGCCACATGCCCACTATTCAATAGTTACACATAACAAATGTTTTTACAGAGAGCTTAATTTTTTTTTTTGTCATGCTGTTACAATGGTGGATGTTTCTTATTAAACATGACCGCAGAATTTCTTTGGGATGCTTCGTCCATATTAACTTACCCGTTTCTGCTTCTGGAAAAGCTGCTCCAAATCTCTCTCCTTCGTAAGAAGCTGGTGCTCCAGGTCCTGGCTGCGCAACTGAAGCCGCTCAGAGTCCTGCAGGACCAGAAGAAGAAAAGGTTCAACTTGCGGTTAAAAGAAAGTGCACAAAATTAACTCGAAAGGTAAAAACACTGCTGTCAATATGATATAATCCTTAAGCAAAACTACGCTTACATCATTACTACTGCTTGTTCTCTCTCTTTGAAAGACCCAGGATTTATGATAATGCAGAAAGTGGTCTTCCACTTTACTGAAATAACTGTCTAGTGGTTGAGTGTGGAAGACTATCAGCTTCCATAAGGAACTGCTTTTTTTTCCTTTTTCCTTGTGTTCCATCCATTTGCTTCCGCTTATCCTTTTCAGGGTCGCGGAGGTGCTGGAGCCTATCCCAGCTGTGTTGAATTCAGAATTAAAATGAGCACACAGAAAGTTATTTAAATTTGAAGTTGGTCATCTTGTGTCATAGAGTGCACTTCTGTACAGTGCAGTCCAGCATACATGTCTTTAAACATCTTGCTTTGTATTTCTGAATCTTTTTTACTTCTTCGGTTGCCAAGGAGATGCTTCATTGTCAGATTTTCTTCATGTCTGAGCTCTTTTACCTTTAGCAGCAGCCGTTCTTTCTCATTTTTGATCTGTGCCTCCATCTCTTCATATAAATACCGGATCTCACTGTCATGTGTTGCTGCCTTCCTGAAATGACACGTTAAGGTAAACGATTTATCGATGAAAGACACAAGGTGGTACATGTAATAGCTAAAAACAGAACAACATTGCTGTCTACACTGTGAGCACTTGACATGCAAACACATTTTCAGACTACTGGTAAGTACAATCCCTGTAATGATCGTTAAGACCCCAGCAGCCAATTAGTTAAGTTTAGATGAATAACAAGCTGTAACATGGTGCCACGCAGTACCATGAGTAAGCCTACATCCCACTGATGCTCATGTTGCATTTACAAAGACAAAAGACTATAATCATCAAGTATGTCATTCTGCATATCAGGGGAGTAAATACATTAATATACAGTACAAAAAAAAACAACCCCTTTGCTCTGTGTTCACTCAATCATATCATTAATGTGTTTGCACACCACTAGAAGGCAGTCAGAGTGTGGATCTAGATTAGTGGTCATTTGACAATGGATAAAGACGTTGTTCTATAGAGAATTACAGGTAAATCCCATGCACCAGGCTCTGGCTGGCGTCCACAATGTAAACACAATCCCACCCTTATGCCACTGATTATTTAGGGGCTAATGCATAAGAAGCATATTGGCTTTACTGTGGTTTTTGGTCCGTAAAGTGTTGGTTAAAACAAAGTAAATAAATAAAACATATATATATATAGCATATGCATTTCCTTACTTATAGTCTTGCCAAAAACCTGGCACCTCTTGAGATGGTATGCAGTGTCGTTAAAATATGAGGACAAGTGGAGGACAAAAGAAGATGAATAGTATCTTAAAGTCATGTCCTTAAGACACAGGGGAAAAAATTCAATAAAGACATCGCACAACGTCTGAAAGATGCATCTGGCCCTTCGTTTGAGCCATGTACTCTTCACAGAAGCCTTGTCAGAAATGATCGCAGTGGAAGAGTGGCTGTCAAGAAGACATTCTTAAGGAAAGGAAACAGGGAGGAAAGGCTGATGTATGTCTTATGAAGTGATGAATCCAGATTTGAAATTTCTGGTTCAAATCCTCTTCTGAGGAAGTCAGACAGAGGTACAAACAGAAGTGAGAGTCTGACTGAATTATGGACTCAGAAAAGTACAGAATTTGATCCACCATCAACATCATATGGATAGTATCTGGTTGGCAAGAGCTAAATTTCTCAATATGACAGTGATCCCAAGCACACTGTAAACACACACACACATTCATATGAGCAATCCAAACAGGAAACAGCCAACCTGTTTTTATATAAAGAAATTAGGGGTGGCTCGAGACTGTTGCACAATGCTGTATTTCTTTCTCATTCCTTCCCTATATTGAGCCTCATGTCCAATATTTCGTCCACACTCATAGTCACTAAAAACCTTGTGAATGGGTAGAACACCATGAAAAGCCCCTTTTCCCTTGCCCCTTGTGTATGTGTTTTCTGTCTAACTACCTCTGGAGGGCGCTCTCCATCTCCTTCTTTTCCTGATGAGCTTCCTTGATTTGGTGGGTGACCCTGGCCAGAAATTCCTCAAAATTGGACAAGAGGTGAGGCTCATCACGTCTGAGCTGGATCCAAAGGCTGCGCACCTCGTCTGGACTGGAGAAAGAGAGGAGAAGGGGATAAAGAGGGAGAGACAAAACTCAACTTAGCTCACAGGTTTGTCAAGAATGGATCATGACAAAAAACAATAATGCACATAAGGTTTTGTTGTGATTAAACTCACTCTTCAAATACATTACTGGCTCCCAGGCTTTCCAGCAGCATGCAGAAGTGCCTCTCCTCCTCATCCTCAACTCCTGACAGCTTGGCTTCCCATTGGCTCTGATAAAGGGCTTCCTTAGCCCTGAAGACTGGGCCAGGGGCCTGATTTTGGTCATCAGTCACAGAGATCCTTCGACCATGCAAGAACTGACCTGAAACACACCCACAGCTTTTAAACTTGAAAGATAAATTCAAAAGTTTTTCATGACTTCCCACATCTTTTTCTCTTAGCTGCTCCCATTATCTGCCTCCCATTAGGCAAATGATCGCTACATCACTAAATCCACAAATCTTCTCTGTGGTCTTCTACTTTTCATTATTGTCTGGCAGCTCTATCTTCTCATCCTTTCTCTAGTCTCCTACCACCCTATCCTTGCCTCTCCAAACCGCTCTACCTGAGCTGTCCCTCTGATGTAGTCGTTTCTAATCCTGCCTACATCTGGTCACTTCTGATGAACACCTTAACACTCCAGCTCTACTTCCTGTCTTTGCTTTAGTAAACTTCCCCTTTTACTTTCGTCACAAATCAGCCCTGCCTGCATTTTTACAAACTATTCCTTATTATTCTATTTTGCACTTAAAGCCGCTCTGTTTTTTTGTGTTTGCAGAACTACAAGATACCTTTAAGTATTCAAAATCAACTTGAACTCAACTTGATGCTATAGTAATGTCTTCTATTTCAGGTTCGACATAGAGAAATCTATTTGGAGTAACAAGTGTGATATGTGTGATCCAAGCAAAGAGCCTCTGATGGCAGAAAACCTACTGAATCCAGAGGTGAATGCCTCCAGTGTGAGGTAACCCGTGTGGTCTGTATCCAGAGAGTCAAACACGTCTTCCAGCTCCTCTGCGGACAGAGGCAGCTCTCTGTGGAGCCTCTGCCAGGAGAAACACATAAACAAAAAGGACTTTAAAATACCACTGTGGTGAGCTGAACTCCACTTCAAAATGAAACACACTCACTGTAAAACCACTGCAAGTTACTTTTAAGACACAATAAATAAATGTCTCGTGATAAGTTCGCACCTTGAATCTGCTACAGTACATTTTCCTCTGTAGTGACACAGCTCAGACGAAGCTTACACTGACCTAACAGTTGCACTGAGGTTTTTATTTTTAAATTTTTTTTTTTTTTTAAATGTAAGAGTGTTTTATTAAAAAAACCCTCAACACAAACCCACAAGAGCTGCCCTAATTAGCTGGGAGCACAGCTCACTAATGGTCAGACCTTTAAAAAGAGGCTTGCATGCATTGTTCCTGCCTGTGCTCTTCACTGCAGCCTGTGCGCTGAGAGAGTGGCATTATATTCATAAACATTTCCATCAGCCGTGCTGCTCCGACACTTCTCAGGCTGTTTGAGTGCTCCGAGTTCTTTAGCAACGGTAATATGAACTGAAAAAGTGACACTGAGTGTTCCCTGCTCGGTGCTCACTGTTATTAAAGCCCCGCAGGACACTAAATTGTTCCACAGGTAAAAGTGTGTCCTTTTGAACTGTTGTTCTTCTTAGCAGCGGCTTAATGCACTCACAGGTCCTCCACGGATTTTTAAAAACCGCTGAAAGAGTAAGAGTGTCGAGGAAAAACTGACCCCTCCCTGTTTTTCAAAGGAAATAAATATTCATATTGGGCTGGCACAATTATTAACCTAACTGGTGGAAAATGTTTACAGTAATGATATTAATAGATGGATTTGTTAAGGCTTACTTTCTGACAGTATATACACTGAATGATTAATCCTTGATTCATTAACTACCATTTAAAATGTCTTATATATATCTGCCTTAATAATGTGAAATTGTCAAATGCCTGCAGACTTTACAGAAGTGTGTAAAGTCCACAGAAACACACACAGCCTCCATCTCTAACCCTCATATCAGTGCGAGTGATGAAGCCTTTTCCCTCCACATCACAGGTCTGGAAGAACTCCTTGGTCTTGTCCAGCAGGGCAATGCAACCCCAGTCAGAGCCCCTCCTCTCTGGGCTCCGTCCAAAGCCATTCACCCCGTCCTCCTCCTCCTCCATGCTTGGCTGTGTCTCTTTTATCGTTATATATTTATTATTTTATGGACACTGTTGGGTGGTAGGTTGCATGTACTTTGAAGTTTTCTTCATTAGCCCTATATTCAGTCCTCTGGGCCTCCTAGAGTCACCATGACAACAGAGGCAGGAAGTAGCACCAGATGATGAGATCACTGATAACTTGGTGGCTTACAGACAGACTTAAACCTGGTTGCAGGTTCCTGTAAGACAGACAAAGAACTGTACTCAATTAAAAAATTACGTGAAGGCAAGTTTAAGAAAACTAAGGTGGTTACACAAATAGCAGAGCACTACAGCTAAACTGCACTTCCCTTTTCTAGTAAGCCACTGACAAAGGTATGTAAATACACAGTAAAGGATTATCTTAATACTCCACCATACAGAACACATGACGGCACAATGCCTGCAAGACTGCTGCAAGCAGCAGATGAATTAATGTGTCCCCCTATGTGTTTTCCTCGCGCCTTTGTTTTGAGGTGCTGTCTTGTTTGCACTGCTCCGAGCTGGAGCGCAGTTTATGCTGTCAGGAATTCTAAATCTGCAGCAAACACTGCTGAAAGTGAAATATCAGAGGCAGGTGTTGGATTGTCAAGTCTTGAATTTGGATTTTTCCTGAAGGCTGTTTAATTAGTGCAAATTTTAACTTGGCTACAAACTAAGTGAGTACATACTACTAAGCAGCACTGCCACCTACTTTGTAAAGACAAAGACACTTAAACAATGTAAGTAAATTTCTGGGCCTTCCTCTGCAGCATATACAAAACTCTTGGCGAATTCTTTCTTTCCTCAGCTTTTGTATCTACAAGTTGCACAGGTTTGCATTTGTCCCTTTTTTCTTTAAATAAGTCAGAAACGGAAGGAAAGCTCTTACCTTCTACAAATGACGAGCACAACAAACTGAAACCTTTTGTATCCGCTCTCAGTATTAACAGAGCTGTGACCGCACTGTGTTTAGGAAGTCTTGCCTCACAGACGAGTGTTAGGCAAGTCATTCTGCAACCATGTGATGTCATGAGGAGGCAGCCTGAGGCTTTTCAGCCTGGGTCCACCCGCTGCTCTCACACTGAGATGGGGCTGCAGAGTGAGCTTACTCTATGCAGGCTACATGTGTGCAACATGTTTATGTAGTGTGTAATTAAGACAGCAGCATAATGAAGGCTGTCAGCGGGATGAGTGTTATTGTGTTTTTGGAGGTTTACTTGGAAATAAAAGCTAAACTTGTTGACTACCAGAAAATTGGCCAAAAGAAAGTTGTATTTATGGTTTATTTCAAAATAAAAGCACATTATTGGAAATTATATATTTATTTATTTTTAAAAATAAAAGCATGCTCTGTCCTCACTTCATTTCTTATGATGCCATCTTGTGGTTGGACAGTACAATGACTTTCAGTGGTCAGAGCAAAAAATACTGTGAAATCACAATATATATCTCAAAGTAATTTATGGTCAAAACAACCACAAGTTTCCACTTTGATTTTGCACAGAAAATCGCAGCCTTGATTCAGCCTATGAGGTTTTAAGTAAAGTCCTCTACTGGCATTCAGTTCTGAGGAGGAGTCATTTCCCACTTCCTTGTATCTTCTGAAGTAAATATTCCATTTGGAGGTTTAGATTTGGCTGTCCTTTCTTGGTCTTCTTGTTTAGGATCTGGAATGTCTCCATCTTTTTCTGTTTGTACTTCTGGATGGCCTCTTCTTTCTGTTGCTTGTTCTTCAAGTACTCCTAAAAACAGCAAACACACAGGCTGTTGTTTAAAAACTTTTTTCATTAAAAAAAATGAAAGACTGTGATCTTATTTTTCTTTTACTTAGTCAAACACATTACCTCTTTCTTCTTTCTCCGCTTCTCTTGGATCCTCTCAAATTCTTCTTTTGTCTTCTGGTAAGAGTTTTTCCTCTCCATTTTTTTCCTCATGCGATTGCTCATTGGAAGACTGGTGGAAACAAGCAAACATTTTTTTTAAAACCCAACATTATAAAAGCTGACTTTGTCTATGCATTCTCCACCCTCTCTTGTTTTAAGTGTTGTGTAAAAGTTGTGAGCCACCCCTCATTTCCTTATAGGACACAATGCATACCATGCTGAGATATGCCAGGTTTTCAGTTAGTAGCTCTTTGGGAATCAAACTGTTTTATCTTTGGCATTTTTTTTTAGGTTCAACTAAAGAACAAATTAGTTTTTGCAACAAACTGCTAGCAACAAAGTGATTCAGTGTAGCCCCAACACTGTTCCATCCTTTGTACAAGGTGTGTTTTCTATGCTTCAGTGATTCGTACGTCATTGCTGAGTGGCTGAACAAGCAAGGAAGTGATCAAAAAAGCAGTCAATGCTCCTTGAAAGCTAAATATAAAGTAATGAGGATTGCTTCATGATTTTGGCACAGTTCTGTATGTCTGCACAGACTTGCTCACCTTTCGCTCTGTGAAGCTGATGTTGGCTCAGCTTGGTTCCCGGACACTGACTCTTTCAGCTCAGATCCCCCACTAACTTCTCCTTCACCAGCTGCCTCGGTCTGCTGTGCCTCATCATCATCCTCTTCCTCTCCATCACCTTCCCCCATCTCTTTCGTCTGCCCTTTCATCCTCAGCTTACTCCTGTTCACTCTGTTTGTCCAGGCTTCTTTCTTCAGTTTCTCTGCCTCAGCCTCGTACAGATGCCTGAGGTGTTCTGGATACTCTTCTTTGTACAGGTTTTTGGACCCTGGGTTCTTCTTCTTCTCCTTTCGCAGCAGTTTGTTGTATTCATGTTTGACTTTCTGCTTCCTGTTGAAAGCAAATCCTTGACCTGAAGAGTTAAGTCAGAGATTTTAAATACAGGCAAATCAAACCATTTAAAAAAAAAAAATCAGATTCAGTGTCATTACTTATCTAGACTATGCTCATGCTCTTGTGTTGACAGTCGTTTGAATTAACCCAACACGGATTAAGTTCTGATTTTAATATGAATTCCTATGTTATTTAAAGATAGAGACTGTGTCGTTTTTACGTGTACGTTCAGCCTTATTGTACCTTCTTTTACGCTGCCTTTGAATAATTTCTGATCGGAGATCCATTTTCTTTTCTTTTTGACACCCTTCGCGCCACTTTTTGTTTTCGCCAAGTCGCCCTCTTTCCCTGCAAACTTCTCATTCTTCGTTTTTTGATCTGTTGGTGCCATGTGTGTTCAGTCTCTTCGGGAAAACTCAAATGTTTACAACCTCCTCGTCGACTTCAGCTAGCATGCCGTTTCGTTACAGACGCTGTGTGATGACGTCAACAAGACAAGACTTGATAAATCGATTGCGGAAGGCCCTATTTCAAAATGTTCCTTGTTGAAATTCCTTGTTATAAATTCATGCTGTAGTGAACAGGTATAAAAGGAGGCTTCAGTTAAATTTTTTTAATAGTTTTTGAACAACTTATCAATAACAACGTGAGTTTTATTATTTTTTTCTTGTCGGACTTCCAAGTATGTTGGTTTTTGATGAAGTGTAAACGCCCTGTTACACTGTGTAAACTCGCCTTGTATGTATGTAAAGCTTATATTATTGAAAAATAAAAAACAGATCAGTAAATTCATCGAACCGTTTTTTCTACTGCCAATGTCTAGGCGTACACCAGAAGTGGGACGTTTGCGTGCTTGCCCAGCTCCTCTTCGTTTTATTAATTAACATGAAATCCTCCTCATGCAGCCTCACAGAAATTCAGCAACGGATAGACGAAGTCACTCGGTTTCTATCTATAACTCTTAATATTGCTAATGCCCACACAGTGGAGTTTTACACTCACGACGTGTGGAAACGGTTCGTGGCCGTATCACCGGAGGACGTCCTGTCAGCTGTAGGTTCCGGTAATCACCAGCAGAGGGAGCCACAGCACAGGCAAAGTGGTAAGCTAGTTCCAACCAAACAAGAGAGCGAAGGGCTTTTCTTTTCTTTTCTTTTATTGTCTAATATGGAAGCTTGTTTCCTGGAAAAATGTCAGAGAGACCTAATTTCTTAAAAAAATTTGAGATAACAACCCCAAACATTGACTTATGGATGGCAAAAAATAAAATAAATAAATAAACTTTTGGAAACATTCTTCCATGTTTAGGAACAAGGAGTAACCTAATACTAATGATATATATATTTTTAAAGTGTTGATTTTACTTAGACTTGAAGTTGTTAGTTACTTTTGAAACAAGGTAATTATCAGCCCAAATGTGTGTGGATCATATCGCATCTGAAAAGGGACTGCAGATGTTCTGGACCAAAATCTATGTTAGTATCAGCTTATTAAAGATTTGATCCCCAGTATTTATAAATTAATATAAATTATCAAGGCATAAAAGCAAAACTATTTATACATGGACCGAAACTGTGAATTTTAAAGTATATTCTATGTGGACTTTATGTTACAGATATCCCATATCTGTCTCCCTAAACAGAGCAGCCCAGCACCACATTTGGGTTTTGCAATGATACAAAGCGACTGGTTGGCACCCAGGAACTTGTGCAGGCAGCTAAAGAGCACTCTCTTCCCAGCCTTGGACTCTGCATGAGCCGGGAGAATCTACTGCAGGACCTCAGGGACATGAAGTCCGACTCTGGTACTCCAGAGGAGACAGGTAGGGAAGGATTGTTTCCCACTGAGAACAGGAAGCAATCCAGGATTGTCCTGTTCAAATCACAACCATAATTTTTGAACCTATGTGGTGTCAATTTTGGGGAAACTGTGACATTTCTTTCCACTGACCTTTTTTTTTTAATATAGTGGCTGCTTTTGAGTCAGATGAGTTTATGACTTCTAAGAAATCCCATGAAGTCCAGTCCATGTCTGAGGTGGTGGCCTGCCTGGCTCAGCACTGTGGGGTTAATCAGGTAGGGCAACATTTTTATAGGTACAGGCAATATCCTAAAGGTATATACTGTAAAAAAGAAATCTGTAAAAACCACTGAACAGCTCTTAACATGTACTGTTTTTGTTTTTTAACTTGACATGCAGGTGATAGATGTAGGCTCAGGGAAGGGCTACTTGAGCTCCTTCCTCTCTCTTCAGTATGCCCTTCGGGTGTATGGCATTGACTCCTCTAGCACCAACACCCACGGTGCTCAGGAGAGGAACAGGAAGCTAAAGAAGTTCTCGAAAGCATACCAGAAACACACCAAAGCAGCAAGGACGCAATCAGAGGCCACACATTCTCCTCAGGAGGAGTTAATAGAAAGAAAAACTGGGCTGAATGGAGACGAAGATGTTTTCTCTGGTAATGGGCCAAGAATTCGGTCACAAGAGGAGGAGAGGGTGTTAACAAGCTCATCAGACATCAACCCCACAGTGGAAGGACGTTCAGAGCAAAACCTAGAAACAGACGAGCTCTTCCTGAGTGCTTTATCCGTGGATGTAATACAGCCTGCTTCCCCCAGAGTTCCCCCAAGTCAACTCAGTGCTGAGGAGAGAGAGAGGAGGAAGAGAGAGAACCTGGAGAGGAAAGCTCAGAGCAGGGCAGACAGCACTGGAGCCGTGTTTTCACCTCTCACATCTTACGTTACTGCAGAAACAGAGCTCCGAGACCTCATCAATGAGCTGGAGGTGAGCAAACCCAAAGCCAAAAGTAAATGTTTAATAATATATGTAAAAAAAGAAAAGCTTCTTATATATTCAGCCAGCTGTAGAGCATAGTAGCATAGCTTGATTCCCATAGCAACTCCTAGAATTACAAGTGTGTCACAGCAGCTGGAGTTTGCATTACTGGAGTGAGTCTGGGATGTGACTGCGGTGCCAAATCTGCAGCGCCTCATCATCAATAAATTTTACCATCGATCTCTACTACTCCCCCTACTTGCTTCCACCTCCTTTTCTGTTCTCTCCCATCTCTGTGTGATTTGTCCAAAACCCAGGATGCAGTCATGGTTGGCCTGCACACTTGTGGCGACTTGGCTCCCAGCACGCTGAGGATGTTTGTGGCTAAACCGGAGCTAGCCGCAGTCTGCAGTGTGGGCTGCTGCTATCACCTGCTGTCTGAGGAGTTTGACCATGCCGGACAGAGTAAACACACACACACACACACACACACACACACACACAATTAGAGGTGTAAATCGCTTCCAGGAGTCAGGAGGTGTGTTTCTGTCTCTGTTTGAGTTGAAAAACTGTAACTGTACACACACACACAGCCTGTGGTTTCTCATGTGCTGTTTATGTCTATTTCTCTCCCTCCTTATTTTCACTGACACTTCTCCCATAGTCCAATCTCAGACACCTGCACTTCATCAATCTGCTCTTATCAGAAATGTAATCTTATATTCCCACAAAGAGTCACATAAACACTTAAACCGAGCCACCACAACATTAAAACCACCTGCCAGATATTGTGTTGGTCCCGCTTGTGAGCACTGACCCGTAGACACAGATCTGTGATGTTCTGCGGTGTCTGTCACCAGGGCTTTGGCAGCTGAGTCTTTGGGTCCTGTGGGCTGTGGGGTGGAGACTGCTTAGATCAAGCCTTGAATCTTCCAAGTCCCAGTCAGTGCAGTGGTGCTGGATTCAGTCCTGTAAGGTTCAGTGTGAACCACTATAGTCAGAGAAGGATTATCCTCTGTATTTTTCCCATGTAGAGATCTTTAGGGTTTACAGAGAATGGTCAGAGCAGTAGAAGATATCCAATGAGCAGCAGCTGGCTGGGCAAAAATGATTTGTCAGGGGAGAATGGCCAGGCTGTTTTGGGCTGATAGAAAAATAACTAAATTAGCCACTCGTAAAAACCAAAGTATGCAGAAGAGCATCTCTAAAAATACAACAAGTCAAACCTTGAGGCATATGGGCTACAGCACCTTTGCAGCAACTGTAGGTAGACTCAGTCAGGTTGAATGGTGTGCTTTATACAGTGGGGCAAAAAAGTATTTAGTCAGCCACCGATTGTGCAAGTTCCCCCACCTAAAATGATGACAGAGGTCAGTAATTTGCACCAGAGGTACACTTCAACTGTGAGAGACAGAATGTGAAAAAAAAAAAAATCCATGAATCCACATGGTAGGATTTGTAAAGAATTTATTCGTAAATCAGGGTGGAAAATAAGTATTTGGTCAATAACAAAAATACAACTCAGTACTTTGTAACATAACCTTTGTTGGCAATAACAGAGGTCAAACGTTTACTATAGGTCTTTACCAGGTTTGCACACACAGTAGCTGGTATTTTGGCCCATTCCTCCATGCAGATCTTCTCGAGAGCAGTGATGTTTTGGGGCTGTCGCCGAGCAACATGGACTTTCAACTCCCGCCACAGATTTTCTATGGGGTTGAGGTCTGGAGACTGGCTAGGCCACTCCAGGACTTTCAAATGCTTCTTACGGAGCCACTCCTTTGTTGTGTAGTGTGTTACTGATGGTGACCTTTGTTACTTTGGTCCCAGCTCTCTGCAGGTCATTCACCAGGTCCCCCCGTGTGGTTCTGGGATCTTTGCTCACCGTTCTCATGATCATTTTGACCCCACGGGATGAGATCTTGCGTGGAGCCCCAGATCGAGGGAGATTATCAGTGGTCTTGTATGTCTTCCATTTTCTGATGATTGCTCCCACAGTTGATTTTTTCACACCAAGCTGCTTGCCTATTGTAGATTCACTCTTCCCAGTCTGGTGCAGGTCTACAATACTTTTCCTGGTGTCCTTCGAAAGCTCTTTGGTCTTGGCCATGGCGGAGTTTGGAGTCTGACTGTTTGAGGCTGTGGACAGGTGTCTTTTATACAGATGATGAGTTCAAACAGGTGCCATTCATACAGGTAACGAGTGGGGGACAGAAAAGCTTCTTACAGAAGACGTTACAGGTCTGTGAGAGCCAGAGATTTTCCTTGTTTGAGGTGACCAAATACTTATTTTCCACCCTGATTTACGAATAAATTCTTTACAAATCCTACCATGTGAATTCATGGATTTTTTTTTCACATTCTGTCTCTCACAGTTGAAGTGTACCTCTGGTGCAAATTACTGACCTCTGTCATCATTTTAAGTGGGGGAACTTGCACAATCGGTGGCTGACTAAATACTTTTTTGCCCCACTGTATGACATTTGCAGATTGGATCCAAGAGTCCTCCGTGTCATGTCTGAGCTAACTATTTATTTAATTTTCCATAGCTGGGACATGCCCAGCCACACTGCAATGTTGTGGCTGATTAGTGCATATTCCTACTTTTTAGTAAACAAGTCCAATATTCCACTGAGAATTCTGAGACTCGGCCTAGTTACCCTTCTGGAGATTGAGTTAAGCTCTGACGCCTACTGTTACAGTCATTAGACTGGATTTATGGATTTAAAATGGCCGTTGAAGGCTGCTGAAAATGAGAATATTTGACCCTTGTATTTAAAAACAGAATCTATTAGAAGGAATTGATTCTGCAGCCAGCGTGAAGTATTCTGTGTTTACGGTGTCGTAGTTAGCCCCGAGTTTCACACCGTAGAGGCTGTTTATCATTGTCTGCTGCTGCCCTAGCTTGACGGCAACGCAGGTGCCAGAATGCAGGCTGATATCATCCCTGTCTCATATATTCCTCCACTCCAGAGTTTATGAGGTATGAAATTGTCTACATGTGTCCTCGTGCTTTGTCTGTAGCCTCTGCACGTCTGCAGGAAAAGAGGCCTCGCTGCTGTCGATACAGCACCACGTCATCTCTTGTTAACAGTGCGACCCTCGACACTTGAGAGTGGAAAATGCTATCATGACAGCTGATTGAAAACACTCTTTTCCACACTTGTTTCTCGATCATTTAAGGAAAGGAACAAAGGCGTTCGCTCACACACGCACAGTTTCACTCCCCTGTTGGCCTTACAGTGCAGTCTGGGCTGCAGGCCAGCTCCTGTGGTGGCCTGCTTCAGCCCAAAAAAGGATCCAAAGGCCTGAAAGCTTCGTTGGAGAAGGACGTTATACATTTATGTGATCGGCTCATTTAGAATTCAAGGATTTCCTGAAGTGCAGCATCCACATCTAGTACTGTAAACTTTCTATATACTCACAACAGCAAAAACGACTCCAAGACGAGTACAGCTTTTGAGTGTACATGTCCGGTCACGCACTAGAATATCAGAAATATTTATCTGACCACTTCAGAACGAGCTCTGTGACCAACACAAGCAAAGCTACTATAAACAGCTCTGTGCACATAATGTACTGAAATCCACCCTTCAGATGTCACAAAGCCTCGTCCACTTCAGTTGCTTCTAAGGGCCTGTGTTGGCGGCCATGTGCCAGGCAGACGTGAAGCTAACCTGACTGCTAATATGCCCCCGTGTCCAGAGCAGTTTGTGAGAGCCTGACCATCCACAGCTGCACATGTTATTAGTGCTTCCTTTGACTGTACTCCCACTGGATTCGCTGTGCCTTGGCCTCAGTCTTCCAACCTTTTTAAAGGGACATGAAAAGGATGGCATGCTGTCAACACTCGCCACCCTCCCACTGGGAATCAGGGTTTTTGAGTACTAAGAACTCCTGCGGTTAGAAAAATGGGGCTCAAATTGCTATTTTTCCACACAATAATTAGAGGTTAGCCGTACTGACTATTTAGGGGGTAACATATGAATTTGCTTGCATTAAAAGAGAAGTTTGAAGTTCTTTTGGGTGATTTTCTGCTGAGAGTTAGATTAGCTTAGCACAAAATGATTAAAAATTAGGAGGCTGATGGTCTTAGCTCCTCAAAGGTAACGAAACACTCTATCAGCATCTATAAAGCAAAATAATTACGCTAGGTGAAATTTGCTAAACTGTACAAAACCTCAGGATTGAATCAATGTTATTTTTAGGCTAGGCTTGCTTTCCCCAAGGTTTATCTTTTGTGCTAAGCTAAACTAAATTCCTGCTGGCTGTGTCTTCGGATTTAATTTAACACTAACTAATAGGTCATTTGAATCCACTCCCCTGGGATGTTCTAAGGCAATCACTGCAAAAAACAACAAAAAAAGTTCGGTACTTTTGCTATCTTGATGTTTCTCTTGCAAATATTTGAAATAGATGAAAACAGCATGAAAAATCCCACTGGTCAACTAAACTGATTAATCAGTTGACTCATATTCCTGTGTGTCCTCTCACAGAGTGTTTACAGAGTGTGTGTGGTTTCCCTCTGAGTCAGTACCTCCGTGACCAATCCTGCTTTTGTGGCAGAAATGCCAGGATGTCAGCATGTTTGGTAAGTTTCTCATGTGTTTTTTTTTTCTTTTTTCATGGCTGCATACAAAAAGCCCCCCAAACAAACAAAAAAAACTATTAGCTGACAGTAAAACTTTACACTGATGAACTCAAGAGTCTGACCGTCAGTGGATGAATCACATACTGTTCATGTTTTCATAACCCTTGGTGCATACTGAGGTCTGATGGATACAGTCAACTGTATTTATACTGTTGCTTCCAGTGTATATAATTTTGCTTCTGTAACCAACCACAGTGGATTTGAAATGAAGTAGTGAAGCTGTGATTGAAGTGCAGACCTGCAGCTTTATTACAAGCGGTTTAAAAAACGTTGCATGGCAAATTACACCCATTTGTTATAAAGCCTTTCCATTTTCACAGGCTCAGAAGAAACTGTCCCCCCACCACCCCACACACACACACACACACACACACACACACACACACACACACACATTCACTTGAACAGCATGCTCGGATGCATTGAGGTCACTTGTCTGAATTGGATATTTAGGAACATTACATTTGTTCGCCTTACAAATCTCTGGGGCTGCTTGCACAGCATCATCCATCGTGGCCCTATTTTTATGCTGCAGATCTGAGCACCTTGGCCGGGAGTCCATTGATTAGCCACTTATTAATCGTCACACAGTTGCTTAAAGACAGACTCCCCAAGGATTATAGTTGGAAGCCAGAAATCTTCTCGTATCAAGGTCATGTCTCTCTCCTCTGTGACCAGTCCAGATATGTGTTCGTAGAAAAAACATCATCACCAGATCCTACATCCACCAACGCATCACTGCGGTTTTGACAGACACTTTAGTATTTTTTGTGTCAGTGGTTTCCCAATAGTGTGCACATTGAGGCAAGTCTGGGTGTGCCCTGATCCAGGTGTGCTTTGGTATTTTTGTACAACCATTGAATTGTTATTGCAAACATATAACTGTTCTATGTGCACTGCAAGGGTCTGTTTCAGAATCAGAAGCCAAACAACTCTTCTGAAAGAAACTTGGCCTACCTTAAAAGAGCACTGGATTCATACCAAAGGCTGACAAGTTAACAGAGGCAAAGTATTGTTGAGTGGTGACAACTCTGTAATAGATTACAAATGGCACGGGCTGTCAAAGAGTGTTATTCTGAAAAGCAAAAAGGGAGAACTCTTTGGGTGACAAAGATTGTTTTGCATAGATAATCCGTAGTTGTGGCTTGCTCGCAAAGAGTTTGAAAACTAATACTTTGGACCATCAGCCCTTTCATTCTGGCCCAAGGTAAAAGTTTTTTTCTTCACCAAGGAAATACCAAGAATTCTTCAATCATCAAGAAATTTCTTGCCTTCCTTGGGTAAATGTCTTGTGTTATCCATGTTGCTGAACTTTCCGGTGCATCCCTTCTTTCCAAGAACCTGCAAAATTGAACTGGCAACCCAAGAGTTTCCACTATCTTTCCAATAGATCTCTTTTGTTTTTCACCCTAGCGATGGCATTCTTCATGTGCGCTGACACATCTTTCCATGTCTGTAATATTGAGAGTTCCCATGAGCAGCTACCAAATTCAACTTCAATATGTGGCGTTTTACAGAAGCAAAAATGTACCACTGTTCAAATACTTATGTACCTAATATACTAGACCAGGGGTGGGGGAACTCCAGGCCTAAAGGGCCGGTGTCCTGTAGGTTTTAGAGGTGTCCTTGATCCAAGAGAGCTGATTTATATGGCTAAATGACCTTCTCAACATGTCTCGAAGTTCTCCAGAGGCCTGGTAATGAACTAATCATTTGATTCAGGTGTGTTGACCCAGGGTGACATATAAAACCTGCAGGACACCGGCCCTTGAAGCCTGGAGTTCCCCACCCCTGGACTAGACAATAGGCTCAGAAGTCTTGTAGAGTCCATCTGCTGTTCTGGCAGCACACAAAGGACCAAGACTATATTAGACAAGGGTGATCATAATGTTTTGGCTCATTAGTATAACCAGAGCATCAGAAATGTTTTTTTTTCTTTACTCCTACAGCTCACTTTTTTTCCAGGAAAGTCTTTGTCTTAACACTTTCCCATTTGTCTCAAACAGGCACTGGAAAGAGTTGCACTTGGCCAAGGGGTAAGTAAGGCGTGCATACTAACTGTAATCAATATCATAGACAAATAGCCATCATTGCAAAAGAATGGAAGCTCTTTCTGTAAACTGTCATTACGCTCATCAAAACAAATACATCAAATGATTTCAAATCACAAGTACGGGCTTTCACAATCACCCAGGACCGTATTATCTTCATTGCTGATCTCCGGCATGCATTCAAACAATCAGCCCATTAATTCTGCTATTGTTTTAAGTCTGTGATTGACTACAGTGTATTTATTTGAAATGCAGAGCTTGGAGGCTCCAGGCCAAAGCTGATACATGACACCCGCTGCCATTAATATGGAATGTTTATAAATATTAATGCAATCATGGAAAGATTGATTACTGACTGGAACAGAACTCTGAATCCAAAAACAGGCTTGATTGCTTGCTAGTGTTGCACTAAGTTTGCAAAGTGTCAGAAATATTCGTCGGCCATTTGTACACATGTTTGGTGAAGGAAAAAAAAGTTTTTCACTGTAAAAGCTGAGTTATGTTAATTCAAATAAACAGCTTTGTCCTTCCCTGCAGATTCAGATGGAATCTCTGTTCTACCGAGCAGTCCTTCATGTTATTCTGAGGGACCACTACAGCTCCTATAAAAGGTAATCTACAGGAATTCACATCTGGACCAGCGGATTTCTAGTGGAGTATGAGAAATCAGGGCAAATGCATGTAATTTTTTAAGACCTTTTTTTTCCTTCCCCCTGTCAGTGTGTACAGTATCAACTATGTTTGGTTAGAATGAGTGAGAACAGAACAGGTGTCAAGCTTTGATAGCAGTCCAAAGGTTTTGTTTTATTTGTTGTGAACCAGAAGTGAAAGGTTTCTTTCTCTGGCTTGTTTAGGTTACAAATGACCCAAGACTTGCCAGCAAAAGCCATATGTACTCAATTCCTGGCCAGATTTGGGTGTATTGTTGTATCAGGCCTAATGAATAATAGACTTGAGGGTTCAAATGAGCTTGAAGTTTACATATAGATCAGTTAGTGGACAGAAATTGAACCGACAGGAAAAAGTCTTTTGTTTCCAAGCAGGTAACCTATGGCAATTCTAGCGGCTAGAGCACAGCTACAAATGTTTTGTTCTGAAAATGTTCAAAGATCATTACCCTTCAGTGTTATAGTGATGTTTTCAGTACAGGAAACATTAAAAAAATCTGATTAATAAACCAGTTTCCTGATCTTGCAGGTATTATTTGCCAAAAAATAGGAACATTCCCTACTACATGCAGCGTGACCCCTACATAGGACAATGCTGCTTTAATCTAAATGCTAACATAAGCTATGTTATATGTTCATACTGTCTGCGCTAACACATAACATAGCTGGAAACATTCCTCAGAGATTTTGGCCCATGTTGACACGATGGTGTCACACAGTTGCTCCAGATTTGTCGGCTATATATGTGTGATATGAATCTTCTAGTCCACCACATCTCAAGGTGCTCCGATTGTTTTGAGATCTGGTGACTGTGGAGGCGATTTTAGTACAGTGAACTCAAAGTTGTGTTCAAAAAACAGTTTAAGATGATTTGAGCTTTATGATATGGCATACTATCCTGTTGTAAGCAGCCATCAGAAAGCAGGTATGCTGTGGACACGGTCAGCAACAATACACAGCTAGGCTTAGGTATTTAAATGATGCTTAGTTGGCAATAAGAGACTCAAAAAGTGCCAAGAACGTATCCCCCCCACACCATTAAACCAATGCCAGACTGAACTGCTGACACGAAGGAAGATGGATCCATGCTTTCATGTTGTTTACACTTAATTCTGACCTCACTGTTCAAATATCACAGCAGCAATTCAGACTCATCAGACCAAGTTTTCTCAGTAGCTCATGTGCTTCAAAGTTTGATGTGTTGGCATGCTCGTCTGCATACCTTGGTATTAATTAGTGGCTAGCTGGGTTATTGTTACCCAAAAGCAGCCTGGCCATTCTGTTCTGAGGTCTGGCATCAACTACATCTTCACCCAGGGAACTGCTGCTCACTGGATATTTTTCCTTTTTCAGACCATCCTCTGTAAACCCTAGAGATGGTTGTGTGGGAAAATCCCATCTCAGAGGAGGTCATCACCATGCCGTGTTCAAAGTCCCTAAAATCACCTTCCCCATTATGATGCTTGGTTTAAACTTCAACCTAAAGTCGTTGAATTATTACCTTGTTTGATTGATTAGATATTTGCGTTAAAGAGCATTTGAACTGGTGTACTTAATAAATTGTCCAAGAGTAAATACTGTTTACCATGCTTATCATCTTATTATACAGAGTTAGCATTGTAACAGTTACTGTTAGCACTAAACACAACAGTAGTTGGTCAAAAATGACAATTAAAGTGATGATGGGACTCTAATGCTAATGCAATCAAAGTCATTCCAATATATACTGATGGGAAGGTGAATGTACCAAATTTCATAGCAGTCCATTAAACAGTCTAAAGAAAGCCAGTAAAATCATTAAAATTTGTACTCTGAGAATCATTTCTATAAAACTTCAGATGCTTTTAGTTATTTCTCTTTCGACCAAAGTGGTGGCGAGACTAACTGGACATACATGCCGTAACTGACTTACTTAGATCCACAAAACTACTAGGAATAAAAAGGTGAGCCGTTGCCTACAGAGAATTTAAATAAAGGTACCAAAATATGGGCACATATATGAGAAGGCAGCGTCATAACGCACACAGAAACATGTTTAGACTGGCAGTGGTTCTTGATTATGCATTTTAAGTTAAAAATTCCTGCTAAACTCCACATCTCCTTTTTTCTTTGTGAATTTTCTAGTGTTTCTTGTGGATTTTTGGTATTTTAATGAACATTTGTACATTTTCTACATTACTAGAAATACTGTAAAAAATAGAAATTCTTAACACCATCTGGTAGCAATTAAGGCAGAATATGCAGGCATCCTTCAAGCTTCAGTTTGGCCTTAATTCACCTTGCTATCCAAAGAGTAGCTGCTGCTTTACAACCCAGCCCATTCTCACTCCATTCCCTATACTGTAAGGCCTTTCAGCCAGTGTAGTGCACATCTTTAGTGACTTATTGTATCTGCCCGACAAAGCCAAACAATAGAAGGAAATGCTGCAGACCTCAGTTTACTCTTATCAAAATATTATCACTCCAGACACCATCAAAGAGAACCTGCCTGCTGACCTTTGACCTTCATCAGATCAGCATTGAATACCCATTTGTCTTCCCCAAACACCAGCTATTCCTCATCGTTTAATCCTTAGAAACATTTGCTGAGGTGTGAGTGCATCACTGAGCAGAAACATGTTTGTTCCACAGTGAAAAGCGAGTTGGGAATGTTTACTCCAAAGCAAAGTCATTTGTGGACTACGTTCGGCGAGCTCTGCGCAGACTGGAACTGGATGAATCAAAGGTCGGGAGCAGAATATTACACTCATCTTTACACCTTCCACAAACACACAAGAAAAGAAATAAACACACTGTCCTTCTGCATTTTCAGCTACAGATTTAGGTTAGAGCTAGACTCAGTAAGTGGACCATTTCCAATCCATATTTTTACTCATGACCTCAAACAGAGAAGCGTTGCATAATTCACAATTCAAAATTATCCTTATTTGTTTTATACTGACCCTTGTTGTAGTCCCTGAGTTCATTCTCAGCTGTTTAAGCTCCTCTCTCTTTAAGGCCACCCTCCCTTTGATCCAGCTGGTCTTCTGATTGGCTGCATGGGGCCAGTCCCAACCAGCCAATCAGCAGCTGGATAGGCCCAGATGTTTTGACATCTTACAGAGCCATAAGTACAAAAAAAGACTGTCTGACAGTGGAATTATACATCTGCACCTACTGCACTGTGACCTAATGTGCAGCTCCATAGGAATCTAACTACACGTCACACTCAGTGCGGCCTCCACAGATATAAATGCTAGCAACAGCTTTAGCCACTTGTGAAGCCGACATCATAGGCTGCGTGTAGATGAGGCCTGAGCTTTTGCCTCTCAGGGATTACTTTCACATATGCTGACCTCATTATTTGAAAATTTGAGCAACAATCATTCTAACAGCATGTATGTGACAGGATATAAGTAAAAACCTAACAGGTTGATTTAGGTTAACAATAGAGTGTGTCGTATCGTATAGTATAGTATAGGATCTTAGTATAGGATCTTTCACACTGTTGAGAAGTCTGTCATCTGGTTGCTCTGGGTAACAGTGGGCGATGGCGCGCTGTCTGTCTGTCCCATGTTTCTCACAGCTCTTTAAAAACATGCTATTTTCTGTCACTTGTCCCACTTCACATCTCCCTCACAGCTTGCTTCCAACTTTTTTTGTCATTCTCCTCTCTTTTACCTGCATATATAACACGTCACTCTCTCTTTAGCTCTCTGACAGCGACATCCAGGATTATCACAACACATACAGAGTGCGAATGGATGAGATGCATGCTTTTAACATGGTAAGTCTTCCATACATCTTGGTTCTCTCCCTGTCGAGCATCCTAGTATTTAATTCCCACCTTAGATTCCAACAACATGTTTAAACCCTTTTTTGTGTAAAAATCTTTTTTTTCCTGTAAAAAGAAAAAAAATTACAGACCACTAAGTGAGGTCATTGTATTCTAATGAAATAATGAGAGAGTGATTGCTCTGAACGAGAAGAAAACCACCCACTTTTTTCCCTCTTCTTTTCTGAGGCCACTAATTGTGATGTCAGCCAGCATACCAGTTTTCTTTCATGACACAAACCAGTAAAATAGGTTTTGGGGAATTGCGGACTACTTGGAAGACACAAGTTTTGCATATGTGTCAAATAGAGTAAAAAAAAAAAAAAAGATATACACATGTGCTTTCTCTCATGTCGGCCTCTTTCTACAGCTGAAGGTGACCCTTGCTCCCTGTATCGAAGGTCTGATTCTCCTCGATCGCCTCTGCTATCTGAAAGAACAGGTAAAAAAAAATATTTGGTGTCATCAAACTGTCAAATCCTGCTTAAATGAATTCAACTCTGATGGTGCTTCAGAACATTCACAGCACAGCTTTGGAGGATTTTTCCAATTTTCTGTCTGGGCTCATCTTTATGATTCGCTTGTTCAGCTTGTTGATTGGGATATGAAATATACTTCCCAGATGATGAAAGTGAACACACAGAAATGTCAGCTGAAATCTGGAAACCTCTCTTTGTTATATACAGTAACATAGGTGTCGGCTAAATTGAAGCCAGCCTGCAATTTATCATCTCGTGTTCCGGCAGCCAAACACAACACGCTAATCTTTGGTCTGAGTCATAACGATGAGATGTGTATGATCGAAAAGCTTTGAAGTTCTGATTATGCGAGATTATATGTCAGATGAACCTCCTTAAATGAGAAGGGGGGGACGTAATCAAGCTCTGTAACATCAAGTGCACTGGTCAGCGTTTGGGGGATCTCCCTTGAGGTCAAGCAGAGGAAGGGGGGAAAATAGGAGATGATGGATGGATGTTAATGTGATCCATGCGGTGATAAGTGTGCAGAAGCACGTTCAGCCTTAAACAATCATGTAAGCACACAAAGATCAGGTGTTGAATTGATGTGTTTTCACTGAATTTGCAGGCCCTGATAGTAGAACAACGATGCACATATTCCAGTAAGGAGAGATCATCTGGAAGAAGAGAATGAGATTTATTACAAAAAATATGAATATGCAAATTTAGACTCAAATGAGAGGCGACATCATGGAGCAGATTCCCAGATTATGGTAGGAGATTGGTTGGACCCACAGGAGTCACATACACTGCTTGTGGAGCAGAGTAAGCAGATGGCTGCTGAGCACTTTTGGATGAGATGCCCTGGAAAACTTGGATGATGTAGAGATGGGGAGGAGGAGGGTTGCACGACGGGCGGCCTGAAAGGGAGAATTTACAGATCACTTTACAGAGCGAATTTAAAGGACTGAACAGGGGCCTGAATGGAGGCTGATTGACCCAGAGAGTGTGGGCAGATAGATTATTTTTGGATAAAAGCACAAATGGCAACATTTTCATAGAGGTGAGTTTGACAGCGTGGAAAATCGAAATCACACCGGGGCGGCGCAGCCGAGCGTGAAACGGCTGGGTTTAGAATTAGCACCTGCAAGTCTGAGGCCATGGTTCTCAGGCGGAAAAGGGTGAACTGCCCACCCTTTGTTGTGGTGGATTGTTGTCCCAAGTGCAGGAGTTTTAAGTATCTCAGGGGTCTTGTGAGGGAAGAGTGTAGCAGGACATTGACAGATGAACTGGTGTGGCACCGGCAGTCAAGTTTCAAGTTTTATTGTCATGTACAGATAAACAGTGTAGCCACATTTACCCATAATGAAATTCTTTGGCTCGAGCTCCTCAGCTTTACATGAGCATATAGAAAGTCTGCAGTTATATTAAGAAGAAAATAACAGAAAATAGCAGTAATAATAATGATAAAAGAGAAAAAAGAGAGGAAAAAAGTATTAAATATTTAGAGAATTTAAGACAAGTTGGTATTTACAGGTTGTGCAAAACTTGTGCATGAGCATTTAAGTGGCATTTGTTGAAGTGCCAGTGTGTAGAGTCCTGTAATTATAGTGAGTGTGTAATGGTGTGTATAGAATGTCAGCAGTTCAAAAGCCTGATGGCTTGTGGGTAGAAACTGTCTCTGTGTCTGCTAGTGCGAGTCTGAATGCTCCCGAATTGCCTGCCGGACGGCAGGAGCGTGAAAAGTCTGTGGCTGGGGTCATGCAGAAGCTGTACCGGTCTGTTGTGGTGAAGACGGAGCTGAAAATAAAAGAGAAGCTGTTGATTTCCTGGTTGACCCGTGCTCCTAGCGCTTGTGGCCATAAGCTGGTGTCAGTGACAGAAAGGATGAGATAATGGGTACAAGTGGTGGAAATCAGCTTCCTTGCAAGAGTGGAGGGTCTCTCCCTTAGTAATGGGGTGAGGTTTTAAGTCATTTAGAACAACTTGAAGCAGAACCAGTTAAGGTGGTACAGGCATCTGACCAAGATGTGTCCTGGAGGTCTCCTATGTGTGGTGTTCTGGGCATGTCCTATTCGGAAGACCCAAGAAATCCTGCGTGGACGTGGCCAGGCAGAGGGAGGTCTGGTTGTCTCTCCTTAGACAACAACAGCAGCAACAAAGCTCTTGCTTGTGATGGTTTAATGGATGACAGTGTTAATCAGCCGCTCAGTCCCATATTTTGCATAGGGGCTGGTCAGAATTTGAATTTGTCCGTCATTGGTTTGTGACTAAACCTAGCACCACCCACCAGGCCTTCCTGTAAAATCCCCCAGCCACAGGTTTTTAATCCAGATAAGAACTCTAAAGAGTGTTCACGGGTAAAAGTTTATTGTAGAAATACTATTTTAGGGGAGGAATTCCCAAATGCCTCACAGCAAGAGGGTCTAAGATCTGAATCCTCTGTCTGGCCGGGGGCTTTCTGTGTGCTGTTTGGACGTTCTCCCTTTGTTTGCATGTATTGGTGTGACTGTGAGTGTGAATGGTTGTCCTTGTTAGGCCTGCAGCAAACTGGTGACCTGTTCAGGGTCTCGCCCTAAGTGGAAGGATGACATGATCACTTGATCGTGTATGAATCATATCAGAGTTTCAGAAAAGGTGGGCGGGAGTAAGCGACACAGTATGCTTGTTTTATTGGTGTAAATGCTCCCCATCTGTAGATATGCACTTCTGTCCATGATAGCACAGTGTTAGAACTTACAACGGATATTTTTGAAGACCCCTTGGCTATGAGTTACAAACACATGCTTTAAGATTTTTAAATGGACTGAGTACAAACATGGTTGTGGGGTGACTGCCTGAGAAATTTCTGAACACACCCTAGTCAGCACTAGATGATGACAGAGAGAGAGAGATTTCCAGCGCGCATACAACCTCTGGGTTGGCTACAGTTCTACAGCTAAACAGCTTAGCTGCCAAGGAAGACAAACGTGTTTTGCACATAAACATGAGCCCACCTGAGTGAACACTTGCACAGATATTTCTTCTCGGGGGATTCAATAGAGAATTCTTTTATAGAGGAAACATCCTTCAGCTGTAATAAAGCCCAAACTGGGAGCAGAATCAAGATTTTTATATCAGCTCTGTTGTGTGTTTTTTTTTTTTTCCCTTGTATGCCAGGAGGACGTGTCATTCTCTGCACTGGTGCAACTGTTTGACCCCCTGTTGTCTCCCAGATGCTATGCTGTCATCGGACTCAAGAATGATGGGAAAAGAACTACAAGCTGAGGAACTCGAACATATGCACATAATACAATGATTCAAGGTTCATGTTTATACATGAACGAAGCAGCAATCATGCTTTGAAAGTGATTGTATTATGTATGCATTCCCAACTGTTTGTTTTAATTGCAACATTTCATCTAGTTTGAATCTTTTTTTTAATGTTATCTCGATTTGTGGAACACATGGTGTTACTTTTAAATGGAAAAGTATCTGAAATATTTCTACTTCTCTGGTCTTGGCCTTGGGTTCTTCTCAGAGATCAAACCCGTGCTCGAAACACCTGGAAAAACTGCCTTTTCTCTTTGATAGCATACTATGTATTGCATCCTTTTAACATGTTTTTAAAGACAGTTTAGGGGGTTTGAAGCATTATGGGATTTAAAGTAACCAGGATCCCCTCAGCAGGTCTGGAAACTCAATTTCTAGAATCCCAAACCAGAGGAAGTAGAGGAAAAGACAGGGCATGTGGTGCCCTTGTCTCCAATCTTAATATTTACTTTTTTAAATTTACCTCTGCCTCAGTTATTTAATAAATCATATTCTTTGTACATGTTTGAAAATTAATGTATGTGGGTTTTGTTTTTGTTTTTTTTGTTTTTTTAGCATATAGCTCTTCTTCTGACCTTTCCCTGTAAAACCCGTAAGATGTTCGTGTGTGCAAATTGCAGTAAATCAGCAGTTTCTGAAATATTGTGACCAGCCTGTCTGACACCAGCAACCATACCACATTCAAAATCACTTAAATCACATTTCTTTCTCATTCTGATGCTCAGTTTGAACTTCAGCAGGTCATAAAGACCATGTGTATTTTTTTAGCTGCTACAGTGTGATTGGCTGATTAGATATTTGCATTAACAGGCAGTTGATCAGGTGTTCCTAACAAAATGACCAGTGAGCATATAGTTAATATGGTTACTGTAGGAATAAAACATTACATTTATGGGAAACTGTTCAGCTACCAGGTTAATGGATGACAGCTTCTTACTATATGAATATAATATTTAACTGGTTAAAATGTTAAACCCTCTGTCAAGTGCAAAACTTGACCGAAATTTAACAAACTCAAAATAACTGCTTTTGTAGTGTTAGTTTATCTAACAAGACTGCAGTTGAATAAATAAAACATAAAAGTGTTTGGAAACAATATTTTCTTCCTAAATGATGAGAATTAGTTCTGTCAAGTTGTATTCAGCTTTGTGCAAAACCGCACCACTGAGCCAGTAATGAGTATGTCAGCTGTGTGTGTGAACATTTTCATTAAAGCTAGGTAGTAAATTATGGAGCCTGAACAAACGTAGCCTGCAAGTAAGGAAATAGGCCATAGGACACTTTCCCACTGTGCAGCACTGGTGCAAAGCATTTCTTGTTTTCTCCCACTGCATCTATTTGTCACTGTAGCCACAGCAGCCTGCACATCTGTTGGCAATTCATAGGTCTGTCAACGTTGCCGTGGTGAAGCTGTGTCCTCGAGTGTTATTTTTATCTCTGTAAAGACACATGGCGAGGCTCTCTCTGCTGTGTCTGGACCGTGTTTGGATCCGGCACCGTGCTTCACACTGACAGCCTGCTGTAGTGGCCAAACTGGACTGACACGAATACAAACAATTCAAGATGTGTACAAAGCTTGTTTAGGATATAAATATTGTCGGGTTTTGTTGCGGCGTGTGAGTCACGTCCTCTTGACCTTTCCCATCTTTGACTTCTAGCACGCATGTTTACGCAAATTCAAAAATCTCCTTTTCATGTGCCCACAAGGAAGAGGAGGAAAATGGCACGATGAAAGGCCTGCATCCGACACAGGCACGTGAAAGAAACCAGTTGAAAGGTATAGTCGGCGCAGTGTAGGCAAACTGCAATTTCCTGATTTGCAGTTGACAGATGACAGGGAAAGAAATGTTTCAGGGTGCGATGACGGCTTCAGACAGAAATCGTCTCCAAGGAAAATCATTCAAAGCGTTCCCATCTAAGACTTCTCACTGTAAGGTAGGAATGAGAGGAAGCAGAGAGGAAGCAGAGAGGAAGCGAGGGGAGTGTGTCAACACATTTGCTTTCAGCTGCGATCACTGTTTCTCACGGTGGTGTTTGGATACAATACAAGCTCCTGCCACCCTCCCTGATTTAAACTAAAGAAAAAATCTCAAGGGTCCACTAACGTAATAGGAATCGGTTGTTGTGGTGCTGTCTTTTACCTAAACAGAAACAGGGGACTTTTGGGAGATTGCGTGCCAGTCACAAACCACCTTGTCGCCGCATATGACAGCAGGCTTGTGGAAATAAAGAGATTCAGCTGGACGTTGCGCTGGAAACACGCGGCTTGTTTTTTATTGTTATCACCTCCGGCCTCTGCAGATACATTCTCTGAAGACGCACGTGGACCAAAACGCATTCACCTGTCAGAGATTTATCTGTGGAAGTGTAAACAGGGATGTCAAACTATGTAAATGTTTGACTCGCCGCTCCAAATAGCGTCGCCGTGAAGAACCACTTAAGAGAGAATGGACAAATGATGTTTTCAGTGTGAAACACAGTCATCACATCCTTTGAAAAACAGTTCTTGTCGTTCTGATTCATATTTTCCATTCATCTTGCCCGCTCCCTTGGAATGGTATCCAGATTAATAGCAAATTAGACTGATTTAAAACATCTGCTAAGTCATGAAAAAATAGAGGAAAAAAAAGAAACGCTGTTACGTGTGGTCAGCAGAAAGTCCAAAGTCAGTGTTACACAACAGTTTGTCTTATATATATTATTAAAGGGCAGTAATGTTCTTTTACAGCGACATCCACTTCATTAGGTTCACCAGTTCAACTGCTTGTTGCAAGTAAATAAATAATCAGACAATCACATGGTAGTAACTCAGTGCATTAAATGTGACATTATCAAAACCATCAAAACATTATCTACTGGGATTTTCCCACACAATCATCTCTGGAGTTGACGAAGAATACTCAAAATAAGAGAAATATCCAGTGAAAAGCAGTTCTCTGGGTGGACATATCTTGTCGATGTCAGAGGTCAGAGGAAAATGGCCAGACTAACTCTAATAATTACTCGTTACAACTAAGGTATGCAGAAGAACTGCTCTGAACTCATAGCACATCAAACTTTGCAGCAGATGGGCCACAGGAGCAGAAGGCCACACCAGAAACGAGTCCTGTCAGCTAAGAACATGAAAGTGAGGCAGAAGTTTAACAGAAACATCGTCTGCTCTGACATTTGGATGCTAAGGTCAGAATATGGCATAAACAACATGAAAATCGTGGATCATGGACCATGTCGCAAAGCTCAAACCAGCACAAACTAATATACTGAACATAGCAGTGCACTAAAACAGCCCCCACAGTCACCAGATCTTAATCTAATAGAGCACCTTTGGGATGTTGTGCACCAGAAGATTCACATTATGAGTGTGAAACTGATAAATCTGGAGCAACTGCATAATCTTATTGTGTCAAAGTGACCAAAATCTCTGAGGAATGTTTCCAGCACCCTGTTGAACCTGTGCCATAAAGAATAAAGGCACTTCTGGGCTGGATCCCACTAAGACAGAAGGGGGTCCAGCCCAGTGAGGTAGTATCCAACAAAGTGGCCTGTGAGTGTATATACGCTCAAATACACAGAGTGGCTATGAGCACAGAAGCTCAATGCTGTTCAATAAAATACTCTAAGATACTAATACTGTACTACACATGAGTGTTTTCATTATCCTCACATTAGGGCAACTTTTTTATTTAATACAGGTTTTATTTTTTTTACAAAAAGAACACAATCCAGTGACATTTTTAACCACTATTCAAGCCAACTTCAGTCAACCATTATCTTGATTTAAAAGTAAATGTCAAATAACAAAACCTCATTAACTTATCTACTTTAATTTACTGCCCAAGCCAAAACAATAATCGTGCTCACACTTATTCAAGACAAAATGATATTTCTGATCTTCCTGAATTAGGACGTGAAGGCTTTTGCGGATGTTCCACAAACCAGGGTGGGTTTGATCTGAGGTTCTGATTTTCGGTTGCCAAGCTTCAATGTTGATATTAATACCACGAGTGTGCTATTTCTGTGAGGCCTGGTCCTTCCAGCTGTGATTATCTTTTTCCTGTGTGATGTCAATCTGCTTCAGGGGAAGAAGCAGTGGTTCCGGAGTGAATAGCATGTGGAAATTACCATTACTTGCTCTGTAGGGCTAAAAGGGATGAGGAAGTGGACATAGTTGTGGCATTTAATATTTGCCCTGTTGTCAGTTTTGCCTTTTACTTTACTTAAGATTTGCTTTGTGAACTGCTAAAGAACATATTTATTTAACCTGTGCACTTGTATAATGACGCTATTAGGAGTAGTGAGCACACAGTAGTGAGAGGCAGATGGTAAAACCCCTGGAAATATAAGGTTACTGCTTGTACACAAGAAATAGTTTAATGCACACCCCAGTGTAAAACCGTAGCTTTGAATACAATAAATAATTCACAACATGTGACCTTTGGAGATAGTGGCAGGTTAGGTTTGTTGGCTTAGGACAGAGCCATGCTGTCTTTATGCTAATCAACAACAAACATAATGTTCATTGTGAAGAATCATGCAAAAACAAGTCTGGATGCATATCATATTCAGTATGCGAGCATTAGCTTTTTCCATGAGCAAAACAAAATCTGGTTTTAATGATCAAACACATACGTTTTAAATTATAAGCTTTAAAAATGATTGCCACTTCCCCCCAAAACAGAAAGCAAACAGGAAATGAAAGAAGGAAAAATACATTAATCAATTATGGCAAATGCACTGAATGCTCAAAAGACTCCTCATCCTCCACTTACTGAGGCCTCGAGTGACCTTTCAGGCCGGCATCTGAAACCAAAATAGGATGTTTTTGTTTAGGATTCTTGGCTGTTTACACCAAAAGAGCACGGAATATGTTCGTTACGAGCCAACACGGTAAGAGGGTTGCAGGTAATCAGTCTGAGGGAGTAAACACTTATTCCCTTCAATGTGTTTGTTTTGCCCTGGAGCTGTTTATTCTTTCCCCTGGAATATTTTTTCCTGATTTTTTCCGTTACTAATCCCTTAATTACTTGTGCGGGCTTCTCCCATACAGAGCATCTCCTTGTCCCTTTGGGGCAGACAGAGGGCACAGTGTTCATCTTTGTGTTTGCCTCCTAGCATGTGTTTGTTTGAGTATAGCTTGTGACAATGATCATTCACAAGACTCCTTATCTATAATGACTAACATAAAAAAGGGATATATTTTGAGCTTGTCTCATTCATAAACTGTTAAATAGATCAAATCTCTTCTAACAGCCCAACACCAACTCTCATTTGTTACCTCTTGACACTGATGAATACTTTAGAAGAGGAAAAACATCAACATAAGTCTCAGGTCTCCTAAATAATCCAGCAGACAAGTTCCATGAGGTGGAGGTCAAGTCCTGCTCAGAATTAGGGTCACTGGTACAAATGTCTCTCTTACTTCCACCCTGAATTTTTTGTCACTGTCTCAGCCATTGTCAGCCAGTGCCCGTATGTTCTATACATCCTCCTCCAGCCATCTGTTTTTCTTTCTCCGCTGCTCTGCCCTGGATTTATCGTCTTGGATCCCCAACTGTGGGACAGGCGTTTGTCCAGCTGGTAGTCAGCAGGGCCAAAAGCGTTTCCAAACTATTATGTGTGCTCACCATAGGGTGAGGTACAGTAGTTAATCAATCACACCTACTCTCTCAGTAACGCTTCTCCATAGAGACAGTGGGGGGTTGGTGTTGCAAATTAATCAATATTTTCAATTTGGAGTAAGAAAGAAGCTAATGTGACGCCTGCAGTGGGAGTGGCTTCCCATCTCAGCTTCCCAGAGTTAAATTTAAATAGAATTTCAAAGAAAAAGGGCCTGAGGCTTCCACCACTTTGCAGTCATTAGGCAACATATGCCTGATGAGAAAGTGCTAAGAAATTATTATCTGTTATCCCCTTGCAGCATGAGAATGGCGTTTGAATATATACAAATTATATATTTTCATATTAGGCAAAACATGTTGAAACAGAAAAATCAGTAAAAGGTAAAAACTACTGACAAAGTAAAGGAAAAGACAATACAGTGTGTGTTACTATCACATTGGGCCGAAACATGCCACAGGAACAGCTTCAGTGTACTTTTCTTTGACTCACATGGCACGTTTCTAGTCTTACTAACCACTCACAATGGTTTACACTATAAGCCATATTCACCTTACAATTAAATCTGTAGCAGTTTATCTATGTCTCACCAACATTTTACAGCCAATTTACAATCAAACTGTCTAAAATGCATGTCTTTTGGCTTTGGGAGGAATCCTGAGTGCCTGGAGAAAATGCATGTGGTTTGCATGTAAATGCAACATGCAAACTACACACAGGAAGGGCCCAGGAAGTATCGAACTCGGTGAAGCGGCAGTGCTACCAGAAAGCTGGTGATGGCAGAAGCCATAAAATATAATAATCTAAATTTTCATACTCAAACAATACAGCAACCATTTGTTCCCTTTGGATGGAGGCACTGTTTATCTACCTCTCATCCTTGGTTAGAGAAGACCGCTTCAAACACGATAGAACTGTGGAATTAAAAAATCATTCAAAGCAACCTTGTGTGAATTCGCCTCTATCCTCCACCAGTAGGATCGCAGCAGAGCTACTGAATCCCTAAGGGGGCTAAGGGTTGATGGTCACCATTCTCCCTTCTAAAGTCACATGAAGACCACCGCAGCAACCTGAATTTCAACCATTCAAATCCTATTTCAGATACACCATGTGGACACAAAAGATACTCATGGCCATTGTGATTTCAGTCTCTGTGCTCTGCATTTCAAAGTCTCAGTGGTAACAGTTTGGCAACTGACATGTTTGCTTCTTAGTGTCAAAAATTAGAAGGTGAAGTGGTGAGCTATGAGCTAAGGTTAGCGATCAGCTGTGTCAGCACAGTGGTCAATCAAAGCTGCTTTGGCTCTAATTTTAAGCTACAGAAAAATTCAAGAGTAACTTAAAAACTGTATTAAAGAGGCAAATTGGCTATGAAGACCAAACCCAGGCTAAAAACATGTAAATTTCACAGCTTTAGTGTGACATTATAAAATGTGAATCTATAGAAACTGATTAGCTTTAGGATCATCAAGTGGCAACTGGAGGAACTACACTTTGATGTTTGCATCCTATTTTAGCTCCAGAGAGTGGCATTTGTTCGGCAACCAAAGCTTTCTTTTATTTTAATATTGTTTTTTTTTGTGTGTGTTTTTACTCCCCAAAGGTTTGTTTTCCAGCTCACAGTTACATCATTGTAACACCATGTCATATTTTAGACTAATAATATTTACCGTGCCACACTAGAAGAATACAGAGGTCCTGACCTATGGAGGTCTGTTCCTCATTTTTGGTTAAAATTGGATTCCGTGCCATGAAATCAAAAATATAATCTTGTCATGGCAACAATCTGCAACTACCATTTCATGCATGACTCCCTGTTTATAATTGATTTGCAGTGTAGCCCATCAGTAACACGCAAAACCACAAATCCTTACTTCACTCGCCACCTTTTCTCCCTTTTCTCGCCAATGCAGAGCCCATTGCGCATGCTCACCCTCCCTGAAAACCACATGCGTCTCCCCGCTCTGCTCTCTCCAGTGCCAAGGCAGGGAGATGCTCACACTGAAGGCACCGCAGCACAGAAATGCGCACCGTTCCGAGCCGGACCGGGCGACAGCTGCACCTCCACTTCTCCAGGCTTGACGCGTTTCACAGCACAATGGGTTAGAGGGTGATAAGGGAAACTTTGACACACGTTGCATGACACGGGAAAATGCCCTGCGTTGCCTGTAGAGCTCTGCTGCCGAGCGGCTGAATTGAGAGCATAATAACAGAGACTTCAGAGAGAGAGAGACACACAAACAGAGAGACGAGGGGACCTGATTCCAATCATTTCTATCCCGGTTCCTCTCCCACTTTGGTTTTGAGAGATGATCACGGAGCTCGTGTGCACCGCCGTGGCTGTGGGTCTCTATCTGAACACGCTGGACGCAGATTTCTGCTACGATGACAGGTAGGTTTCGCCTACAGAGCGTAGCAGCGCCGCTGCCAACAACATCACAGCCCGCTCCTACACTTGTCATCTCCTCCGGGTACGTCGGCACGGAAGGGAAGCGGAGAGGGACGGGTCGTTGCTCCTGTCCGCATGTTTGCATGTGCTTTTGTCTGTAGCCTGTGATGAATCACCGCTTATTTGTCGGCTTAAGGCAAGACACAAAGACAGAGTGAGGGGGTGGGAGTGCACTAAAACCCAAGCGTTAAATAAATGTTGTAATATTCCTAAAGCATCTACTGTGCTCAACTGTGCGTTCATATAACTTGAGCTGCTCTTGAGTTCATATAGCCTCATGACTAAGTGTACGTCTTAATGTTCTGTGTTTAGCCCCACAAATAATTCTTAAGTATGATGGACATGATTAAAGTCCACAGAGACGCGGGGTTTATTTCCACAGTAAGGAACCTCACAGCTCAAGTTCAACACGTTGTGAACCGATAGCAGCCCTGGTCCCCTCGCCTGCATGCACATGCACTGCTTCTGATGCTCTTTGTGTTGCACTCATGCTTGTTCTAACAATGCCCTACTCTCCGGGGAATAAGGCTAATTTAAACCGGGAGTGATTTTGCAAACAGCTGAATAAACATGCCAGCATTTTAATAGCTATGGAAGAGCGATTAGAAAGAACCTCTGGACAGAGATGGACAGGGATCTACTGTAAAATGTAAAGGTGGACAAAACAGGACTCAAAGTTATGATCACTGTAAAGCAAACATACAGAAGTCTTATGTTTAGGGATATCTGCATCAGCAAGATTTATCTGCTCATTATTTTTTCCATTGACTCCTCTATTGTTTAGCCTATAAAACGCTGACAAATATTCACCTATTTTATACACTATATCCAATTAACAGCCAAGAGCCCAAATGTTCGTTTTTTAATGCTGTAAAACATAATTCTCCTAGTTCTGGAGAAACTGCAATTGGTCTTTATTGTCTTCATACAGTCTGAGAAGTAAAAAAGGAAAAAAGATGTGCGCAAACCAGTAAGATAGATGGTTCCATAAGCATAAGGGGCTCAACAAAATGCAGAAGATCAGATTAGGTGACACTAGGCATGTACAAAAGAGAAAAATGTGGTACATTTCAGGGAGTGGGTGTGCTCGCAATGCATCTGTGCTTGTTAGAATCGCCAATTTGTAATGTAAATGCCTGGGAGTTGCAGCACAGCTGGGCTCCTTTGAAAAAGAACATCTGGACAGATAGTTCCCCACTGACCTTGAAATACTGTATATGGCCATAAAGAGAGCTTGGCTCTGTGAATCCTGATATCAATTCATCTTCCATTATCAAGTGTTGAATCATGGGGCGAAGCTGCTGATATGCAAGGTATGCGGTAGGTTTCTCTGTGGATTAAAAGCATGAACAGACCGAGAGCAGGCTCCCTCCCTTATTCAGCCACAGCTCAGTCAGAAAGGTTGCTGCCTGGCTAGCATCTATGGACAGCCCTTAAAAGTCAAAATATCCCCCCACTTTCACTT
Organism: Diplotaxodon limnothrissa; assembly: GCF_057381915.1. Lineage (NCBI taxonomy): Eukaryota > Metazoa > Chordata > Actinopteri > Cichliformes > Cichlidae > Diplotaxodon > Diplotaxodon limnothrissa. The sequence continues at coordinate 29,794,137 of NC_140612.1, forward strand.
ATCAGCACCATCGGTGACCCCTCTGTGTGCTGTGTTTGAGTAGGACGGAGTGAAGAAAAAGGAGGTGACGCAGCACAGAAACGTGCGAGTGGTGGTAGGAATAAATTTCGTATTCTATCTTCAGTTACATCGCACCTCGCCAAGTATCCCCCTGTAAAAATGCCCAGAGGTTCTGTGGCCATCGGCTTTGTCTGCACGGCATTGCAAGGTTGTCAAAAAGCCAGTCGGTGAAAGATTATCCGGGGGAACTGCTCTGCCCACTCCAGCCTACGCTTGCTCTTCATCCCGTCAGTGAAAGTTCAGTATCTCCCCCACCCAACATTGTGTATTTATCAAAGTCACCATGGTAATTTACACTCTGGGGGACAAGAACTGGTGTTTTGGTTCAGTGCTTTCAGATGGAGGAGGCTGAATACCAATCAGAGGTCTGACATTCCCTGGTCGTTCATCAAACGGAGTCCTCTCTTGGGGTCAAGAGTCGTGCGCTCCCGGTCTCTTCCCTCAGGGTTTGAACGAGAGTTATGAGCAAAAGGTTAAGGTGGGAGAAGGATTGAAGTGGAGGAGAGTTCAACTAATCGTTCTGGTACGGAGCTCTCTGCAAAGACTGATTTGGTTGTAGTCAAGTTTGTTTGTCCCCTGGTAGGGAGCTTACGTGATCTTATCTTACCTTTAACTCTCTAATCAAATTCTCATTACATGTCACATGCAGCTCCTAGCATCCTACACAAGATGCTGAAGCAGATAAAACCTCTCAATTCAGGCACTCCGAGTTGTGGGGATGTTATGGCGTGTCTCTGCTTTTTCAATCATGTCAAGTGTTTTTCCTGGGCATTGCTCAGGGCCTGGCCAAGAAGTCTCTTGGCCAGTGGTAATCACAATGAAAAGCCTCTGCGTGTGAAATGACTAAGTTTTACGGGAGCTGGGAGGGGAGTTGAGCCAGGCCATATTTGACTCAGGGAAAAAGATCAAGACTTCTTTTACTGTAGGGCTTTCCTTGGGTTTAGCCAAATGTAAGGGCAGACTTTTCATCTATGGTTTCATCCATAAAAAACAAAATGTCCATAGTGGTGATGTTTGTATTTGTCAGATTGATTGCGTGAGAGATTTGGTAATAGATTGGAAAATGTATTCACCATAACCTCTGAACTTTCCTTTGAATACCCATCATCGCAGCTTTGACAAATGTGGCTCCGTGTAATTCTGACATCTCAATAATATTGATTTTATAACCACACCTTTTGACTAATGGATCAAGTGGCTGAATGGATGTCTTCACTTAGATGGCATTATTCAGCGGATGCCAAATGTGAGGCAAGGACAAGAGATAAATGAATGAGGAGAGAAATGAAATGCATGCTAAGTGGCTTTCAGTGTCTCCAAGAAACATCTGTGACCCCAGTAACGTCACAGACCCTCTGTTCAGCTCAGAAGTGCATTACGGTCCCCAAGGGGATTGAAGTGAAAACATCTTCCTTCTTTGTTTTAGCCAAACAGTTTCATCTCCCGGGGCTGCACAAGTTTGGCTACGTATGGATTTTGTTGTATGGCACAACGTGGTCCTGAAAAGTGCACTGTAAAAATCTCCATATTTTCAGCGCTAATTAAATATACCACACATATAGTGAGTCAAAAGAAGTGGCACAGTGAAGACTGAGGATCACAGAGTCTGTTAGCTGCAGCATCTGCTCCTTTTCTAGCTTGGGTTTTGTGGTTAACCAATAAATGCATCAAGATGAGATTGCCTTTTAGGAGCACCCTTTCATCATAGTTCAAACCATATAGCTTTGAATTGAAGTGCTAATGGATTATGTATGTTAATGATGCACACATTGCTTAGCACTGTGGAACACTTACTAAAACAAACAAAACTGCCTTGTGCACTTTCAGAGAAAACAGAATCAAATCCAGAAAATCCTGCTTTTCTTGCTTCCTTCTGTATGTAGTCACGTTGTGGAAGCATGCTCACTTAATAGTAAGGATTTTACATGTCTATGTGCTCAACAGCAGACTGAATCAGGAGTTAACTACACAAAAAGTTTTCAAGTATTTCTTTTGTCTTCTGTACAGCTGCCATATAGCCATTTTTTTTCTGTTGTAATATTTTTCTATCAGCTCAAACATAAACATAATGTAAACAAGATAGGTTACCTGAGTCTAACTGGATCTAACAGTTACATGTTCTACAGGTTATTTTTTGAGGGGAGGGGGGAGGGAGGCATGCCCTAGCCAGTCTGTTACTGAACATAGTAGGGATGTTGCCAGAACTGGTATTTGCAATACCTTTACTCAGACAAAGGGACGAAATACTTCTAATATTAGCAATGTATCTAATAGACCAGCATCTAGATCTGTTTAAAAACTTCAGCATTAAACAATATCCAATGTTCTGTCCTTCTTTTATTACCCTAAAAATTTATGTTACCCTTTTGCTTGAGACATCTGGTATTGCCATTGTAAAAATCAGCCTTGAGGTAATTTAATGTGACTAACTTTATACCTCACAGTAGTGTTAGGCTGGTCAATGAGCAGCCTACTAACATTTCATTATGTTTCACTTCTGTCTAATTTTGTTACTTAAATTTTCAGTATAGGAGTTTGTGTTCAGGGATAATCGTTTTGTTTTGGTGTCAAACTGAGTACTGATGATTGTGTAGTTCTACTTGACTACTAAATTTCTAGGATTTGTAGAAGACATAGACAATATCAAAACTCAGTCAAGCTCTTGCTAAAGCAAAAAAATCAAACAAACAAACAAAAAAATCCTTAAACTATGCAAATACTGATGGTTACATAGTTTTTATATCAGTAACCTTTAAGAGACCACTGAGTCCACAGATCTTAAGCTCAGTGGGAGAAAGTTCCAGGGTCTGGAGGCCACTGTTGCAAAAGCTCTATCTCCTTTAGATCTCGGCCTTGTATGCTGCACAGCCAGCATGCCCCGATCACATGACCTAAGGGAATGTGTGGATGTAAAAGTTCACTGATGTATGCTGGTGCTCTTCCATGCAGACCTCTGAAAGTTTAAAGTTAACCAGAAATGTAACATTAACATCCAAAGTAACAGCAGAGTCAAAAGTCACCCCAAGGTTCCTGATAAAAGATTTGGTAACCGTGCAAAGGGGACAAGAGTTTATATTACCTGAGGCTCAAATCTGTTCAGAGCACAAACAAGGATTTATGTTTCCCCATTGTTAAGCCTTCCAACTTTATATATAATCTTAAGCACCTATGAAAGTCGGTGCATAAACAATGAAGGCCCCAAAACAGAACCTTGTGGCACACCCTGGCTAAGAGAACTGCAAGAGGATCTGTATATAGAAGCAGCCACAGTGAGCTCTATGAAAGCCAGACTAAAAGGAGGATCTAAAGGAGACAGAATGCTTTGTTTTTCCAAAATAGCTCCAAACCGTAGGTAGTGGGAGGCAAAAAAACCCCCAAAACTCTCCTCTTTTATATTTAGTTTTCAGCAGCAGGTATTTCACTTTTTCTGTCTTAACCTTTTGAAACCAGATGTCACACGCTCATGTGATAGTGTACATTAACAGTAGAACATGTATGCAGGTCAGAAGTGCCTTAAACCTGGTTTTTCTCCGAGGGCCACCAGATGGTGATAGTTGTGGTTGCAAAAAGACTTTGAGGCTTCAAAACAGGACTTTAGAAACCAGTGGGTGATGTCATGGTTGCTACATCTACCTTTTACGCTGTATATAGTTGCGACTTCTCACAGTAGAGCCTGCTGTATTGTTCTTTGTGAAGCTAATGGGATTGTAGTTTTACAAAATAAACATCATGCTGTATTCAAAAATGCTTTAAAGCAATGATTAAGACCCTAACCTCATCAGGAAGTTCTACTGGGGACATGGATCAAAGGAGTTAAGGGGCAGTTTTCCGTAGATGCATACAGCTGGACTTTATGTTACAAACAGAAAAGTCACCTCCTCCTCACTTTTAAAAAATAATGCACATTGAAGACATTTCCACACAAATATTTTCAAAAAATGATAACCAGGTCTTACAGAGCCTATTTGGCAAAAAGCATTGAAGAAAAACTTCTTTCGTGTGCTGTTACATTACCCATTACTGAAATACCTCATTAAAATATCCACCACCGCGGATGTGGTGACACATGGTATCATGACTGAAACAGTAAGAAACAATTTAATGTTTTGGAATAACTTATTTTTGAGGCTGAGGAAATGAAAAATTATAATTAGCACATTGCACAAAAAAGTCATTTCTAACCAAATGCCCCCTGTCACCTCTCGATCAAATCTGTTTATCATAACGGCTCATAATTATTATCTCTTATGGGTTGAGGCTCGTTGTGATCAGTTTCAGCCCACCATATTAAATGCTGCCAGGAATCCCGTTGCCTCTAGTGGAATAATTATCTAAAACATCTGCCCTAGTTGCGTTGAGGCTGTTTAAGTTACAGTATGTGCTTGGAGATGCTAAATATTGAGGCAAGAGGAAAGCTAATCAAATGATTGAACAAAGTCTCTTTTTCTGAACTATGTGTGGAGCAAGTAATCCAGCTGAGGTGAAACGGCCTGTGTCTGTCAGGAAGAGTTTTGAGTGTAAAATGCCTGAAGACAGAATTAAAGTGTGGTAAGGATAACTGATGAAAAAGGGTCTTTATGAACAGTAATTTGAGATAGTTTTGAGGCAAGGAACTTTTAACCAGATTTGCGTACTAAAGGATTTGTGCTTTCGAGGAGAAATGGGCAGACCTCATGAAAAGTGTGGTTTCGTGGTGAAAAAAAATCTTTTCTGGTAATGTGTCACCATCATATGCACCCAATAACCATTCACATATGTTTTTGCTCCCTAGCTTTAAGAAGTGTTGCCATTGATGTCTTGTTTCTGCAGACTCCTTACACTTGGGATGGAGACCTCAGACTATCATTAAAACAATAGGAAGGCAGGGGAAGGAGTCTCATCTTGATTACTTGCAGATTTAGTCAACGTAAGCACTTAGTGGACGACCTTTAAGATATTGTGGCTTCAAAACTGTTTTCAGGCCAAAAATGAAGGCTTGGAGAAGTCAGGAAGTTGAATGGGGTGAATTAGATTTCCCCTATAGTGGTTGTCTAGCTCCACGTTTAAGGGAACAAATGGCAATAGATCAGCTGAAGACAGAGAATGAAATATCAAGGCCAATCTCCTTGAAATGGCATGAGCTCAAAGCTTTTACAGGAGTGGTAAATAAAACCACTTGCAGAGATTTTTCTTCATAACAAAGGGGCACTGAGACATTTTCTGTTGATCAGAACCATCTTATGAGAGGTTTTATTGATTTAAAGTTGTCATTGTAGAGTTGTAAGGTGAAGATTAAGTTTCCTTTTAAATCTTCAGTTTCAAGGTTACACTACGCAAATGCACACAACAATGCAAACAGCTCCATTTGCGTGATACTAGTTTATCTTAAATGGGTCACAATTCCTGCCTCCTCATTAAGTGATGTTGTATGAACTGTGTTCCCGGGTCCTCTACGTTGAAAGCGCTAGTCACACAGGCCTAAAGACCATTTAGCAATTGCCTGGCAACCAGAAAAAAATGTATTTTTCAGCTAGATGCGAGTGGATGTGAGAAGTTTCTGGCAGTTGCTGTGAAAGCAGTTGTTAGAGCCCTGGCCAAGAGACTGGTCAGGCACCCTGAATAACGACTGGTAACTAGGGGAAAAATGTGTGTTTCCCAACCAGTTGGGGAGTGGTTGTGGGAGGTTGCTTGCTGTTGCTAGCTCCTTGCAATAGCTTGTAATTTGTATGGTAAACATCTTTGCAAACATTCACCAGTTACTTGCTAGCAAAACTGTAAAAAGCTATATAGTTTCTGGGATTGTGTGACTACAGCCTCAATCTCTCATACTTTTCCTGCAGTGCTGTGCTACTTGTTTGTGATAAGGCCTCAATCCTAAGTGGACTAAGTGGACCTTTTAAGCTTTTCTGACATACTGTTGGATATTCATACCAAACAAAGCTAGGTTTTACAAAGGCAAGGCTTTCTTATTGTGGGATGTGCGACACCAGCCCCAGGGCACAGATTAAATTCAGTTTCACAGTCTACAGCAGTGCACACATTTACGCATGTGGTACAGTAACAATAACTTTAATACCACACAGATGGTTTGGGATCTGACAGTAAACAATGTTTTGTGTTCTGCACATTGTACATGTTGTCTGTTACACACAGATTTGTATGGTGGAACTCCCTTGATAAATGCTACTTTCCACTCGAGTTGGTTCTCAAGACTGCACACAGTCGCCAGCATTTTCTAACTGAAAAGTTTACCCTACTATCATAAACATATCCAGTCCGCTTCAGCCTTCTCTCATTTATTTATTCTGAACTGACATGTTCTTCTGAGAAAAACACTTGCACTGTTATTTTGTTAATACATTACTCCACAAATTTGCTTTTGGTAGAATTCTGGTCATTAATGAAATAAACTTTTGTTTAAAATCATTAATCAATTCACATACAGCATTTAGGTCATGGTTGTTGTTGTTTTTTTAAAGGCAAAAATGTCAAATCCTCAACTAATCTGATTTTTCAATAGTAAGAAACTAATGTATTCTTTCCCCAGTGTAATGATAAACTAAACGTCTTTAGGTTTACTAGTGTTGCTGAGTTTTTGCTAACTGATATTGGCATTTCTTGCATTTCATAGGTCAAAAAAATTAAGCAGATAGTAAACTGGCAGGTAAATCGGTGATAAACATATCTGCTTGTTGCAAACATGTTAAAAAACCGTCAGTACATTTCTCAGTGCCTTTTTCAAAGCTATTAAGGAACACCTAATATTTGTATCATGCTTGCACCCAATACAGAGACACACAAAAGAGATGGATTTGTTATTTTTAGGTTGTCCCTCCTTGTCCCATCAGATCCCAGCGATGCATGAGGCTGGTTGAGGCTGCTGCAGTAACCCTTGGCTGGCCTTTGTGCTCCACAGGCCGCAGTCGCCCCGCCTTTCTGCCAAGACAGGACCGCCAAACCTCAGTCCCACGACCCTCCCTGTGTACACACCATATGCGTATCCCAAAACAGTGGTAGCCACTGACAACTCTGCTTACAAGATTGCCAGCCCTCTGCACAATACACATACCAAAGGCACAGATTTGTCATGTGGCACTTATGCTAGATTTGGTAGGACGGAACTCTCAGGTTTGTAGATAAAGTGGTGAAAACTTTGTCTTAAATTTATAATCTGTCCAAATGCGTGTATCCTCTTAATCTGAGACCCTTCATCACTGTGTTCAGCAGCATGGGGTTGAATTTCTACCACAGGGCACTAAACTTTTCTTTGTAAGCAAGGCACTTTTTCTGTGGCATTGGATTACTTAGGAGTGAGCATCCACATTCCCTCTTTACGCTGTGAGGTGGACTTCAAAACAAGTCGTGGCAGTTGGGGGGTAATACAAAACCAAACCGAAGCCGGGGATCACACGGTCACTCTTTCTACCATTTGTAATCAATAGCCATTGTGTATCATTTTTCAGTGACCGTTGAGTTTTTTCTAGCCCAGAACAGCTGTCAGGACAGTAACTCAAACATGCCTTTTTTCTCTCTTTTTTTTCCCTGCACTTGACAAAGCAGTCGTGTTTCAATACACATTGAAAAGTGAGTCTGAACCAAATCCCAACATTGATCACAATCTTAAAAGGATGTGTTCATGGATGTGGAAGGGTTTGTTTTTTCATGTATGGGGACCACTGACAGCCCTTCCCTTGTGATGAGGAAGCCGTCAGGAGATTGTCGTGTAAATGATTGGGCTGATGGATTATGCTTGTGGTTGGTATGAGCTGGGAGCTTGGTGTGGAGGCTTTTTTTTTTAAACTTTCTTTTTTCTCTATTTATGGTAGAAGGTTGCAATAGGTGGTTGCAGAGGGGTTTTGGGATAGTCTTGGAAACATATGACATGAGTTTCACTGGTGTTTTTGCTAAGGTTGGATCTCTCTCAACCAAATCTTAACCCCAACAAATAGTATAATGAATTAATTTAGAGGTATTTCTATGTGAGTGTCAACTCTTTCTTAATAAACACAAGCAAACAAAATACTCAAGAATTCAATCCTGCTGACCATATTGTGTTTTACAACTAAACAGCTACAGCTTATTGGATATTTGGAGTGCTTTTTATTTTAAGCTGGGTAGAAATTTCGCCAGAATATTATGACGAATAAATGTTCTTTTTATTTATTTTTTATTGCCAAACTGTTTTTCTGTTTGGGACATACCTAGAATATGATGAAGTAAAATGATTATGCCATGCGAGCTGCGATGAAACTCCCATTCATCTCAGCATGGTACACTCAGATTGCACTGTGCCTTAATTATTATTCCAAGTGCCAAGCGCTTCGCAAAACCAGTAGAGATTCATTAGCTTGGCAGCCTTGGCACTAACTTAGCTTCACACATGGTCAGCTAATAAAAATATAGTAATATGAAAAAGGCTTTCTGGGCCCGAACAGGGCTGGCTGCAGATACCCAGTTTGTGTGTGGGGGAAAGTCAGTTTGTGATTCTCAGCTCATAAAAACCTGAGACATGGAGAATGTGAAAGCTAGTGTGAGGGCTAGAGGGATTTGGGGTTCAGGAGAGATCATATGACAGCCCTGCTACCTTTACTCAAAGGTATAGTATGTGGTCCAGAAATGTAGCAGGAGTGAAGTGATTACGCTGAAATTTGGCATTTGTTACCTTTTATGTAATGGTCAGAAGCAAAACCTCTAAGAGGTCATGATGTGAAGTGTTATAAATGTTTATAAGGCATATAGCTTGTTTGTTTCTCACCCAATGCCCTTGATTTACTCTGCAGAGTGAGATAGCCTTTCTTTGTTTCCTGTTTCCTCTTGATAAGTGCGAAAAGTTGAGAATCACACGAGATAATACAGACAGAGGAAGTGTGGACATCTCAATGCTACTGTGTTGTTTAGCCCCTGACTCATTGTGGTGTAACAGAGGGCTATTTCGAGGAGTGATGACACAAGCTGCATAATGAAGGGAAATAATATTATTATTGTAGCTTGTTGGAATTGAAAGCATTTTCTATTGTTCTTAAAGTGTTGGTTTATTCAGAAATGTGAAATAAGCATGGTTTGATCCGAAGCTGTTCTGTTTCTAACTAATTTCCTGTTTTGCCATATAGCTGCATTTTTCGGGTTTGCGGTACACCGTTTCAGTCAAAAAACACCAAGTCACTCAGGTTTGGCTCAGTTGCAAGGTCCTTATTCTGTGTTTAGAAGCATAAAGCATATCATCTCTCAAGTTAACTATCCTCTCTAATTACCAAGCCAAGGATAGGAAACATTTAAGCTAATTTTCCTATTTTGCACTGCCCTTTAAGCACTGTTCAATAGTCTGCTCACCCATTTTTACAGAAAGAAACTGAACTTATTTTTTTTCTTTGGAGTTAATCTTGTGATGGAATCACTGGCTGGCTTTGCAGGTATTGGGAGTTTTGGAAGATAAGGCGAATTGCTCTTTAAATAAACATGGCAGTTTGGACTGCAGCAAATCTGCATGATAATGGCTGCTTTGGAGATAAACCAGCCAGTCTCTCTTTTTCTTCAGAGGTGCAGTTTTAATATTCATGGATCAGTGGCTTTAGGAAAGGCTGTACAGTTATTGTGCTTTTATGACAAGCTATGACAGCTCTGTAATTTCTTTTAAATAGATTTTTGAATATCCTATACAGTTTAGCCTTTTAGTTAGTTTCATTTTTTAAAATCTTGTGGGCTGTATTGAAGGCCATTGAATAATGCATGCTTTTTATTTGGATAAGAACAAGACCAATTTATATGAGCTCTGTGATGTGTCTTCGCTTTCACTTTGATAAGAAGCAGACACCAGAGAACTTGGAATGTGTCGATACTATAATTGGTTTGCCCTTGATTAAAAGAAATTCAGTATTAAAGGCAATCAATCATGCCCTTTCATGTGAGTGTGAGCAAAGAAACATCCAAAGGTGCTGGCCTGTGGTAGATTTGTATCTGTGCTGTGTACACACAGCAAGCAGTCCGATTAGCAGTCACTGTGGAGCGTGATGGGCTAGCTCATCCGTCACACTGCGCATATTTCATCAAAAGATACACACAGACATACCCTCCCACCCCAAGGCTCCCTGTAACTGTGATACCACTTCAAGTTAGACCGTTATTGAGCTGACTGACAGCGCCAATTTAATCTATACTCTGTGGTCTTGCTGTTTTTTCCCCTACTATGACCAGCAGCATCTACTGATAAATAGTGTTGTTAGCAGAAGAAACATACTTGACATACTTGTTGGACAAACCAAAGACATCTGTCTAGGTAGCATCTTGCCATATATCCCTTCAGATTAGGGTGCATGCTATCATTTGTTTTTGAAGCAGATTGTTTCCTATTGAGAGTTGAAGAGTTGATACCGCTCTTGTGTTGCTACAAGGATTACAAACACTGCCATTGTGAAACTGGTTACGCCACGCAGTGGCAAACCAGTTGGATGCAGAAAAATGTGTAATCTATGGGCACATACAAAAAAAAGTACTATCACATGAACAAGGCAAACAAACAAACGAACAGAAAAAAACAAAACAAAAAACAAAACCCACCAAAAAACCCCCAAAACAAACAAAAATAGAATAAAATAAATACATAAATAAAAGGGGGGGCTGCATTGTGCGCAGTTCTTTTTGGCTTGCTACAGATAGTAGGTGGCTCTAAAGAAAGAAAGAGAAAAAAACCCCAAACACAGATAAAAGCAGTATTACATCATACTTCAGTAAATGACAACTTCTCCACATATTCAACAAAGGATGACCAGGTTTTGTAGTATTTACTTTGAGACCCTCTCAAACTGTATCTCAAATGCTCTATCTGCAAACACCTCATCACCTCTCTCACCCACTGAACAAACACTGGTGGACCTGAATCCTTCCATTTAAGAAGAATTAGCCTGCGTGCCAGGAGAATGAGAAAGCCACTGCATTCATTTGATAAGAAGTTATCCCGTGTTGGTTTGGGAGTACACCAAAGACTGCTGTCATCGGATTAGGATCAATTGTTTTCCCACACACATAACCAAAACCGGTTCAAATCAGAGCAGGTCCAGAACATATGGCTCATAGTGGCGGGTGATTGCTTGCACCTTGGACATCTATCATCGGAGGGTGAATTCTTCAAGTTTATGCGGTCACCACAAACAGACAGGCACATGGACATCTGCATGCACCCTTGTGCTCACCGTCTGACAAAATGAATGTCACTCGGACCAACTCTTTACATTTGCAGTATATATGCAAGTGTAATCCTAACTTTACTATATACTCAATAATTGCAACATTATGGAGTATATAGCCGAGATTACAATAACTGCAAAACCATCTCGACAGGTCTTGCAATTATTGCAATCTCAGAGGAAGGTGGTCTCTAGTTTACACTTTGCCTTTTTTGTACAAATAAAAAGGAATTAGTTAGCAGTTGTCGAGCTTATCCAGATTTTTTGTGCTAATCTTTGTGCTTTTTTTAATATATGAATCTCACATATATGACAGAAAATTTAAAAAGTATATAATAGTTTCCCTGAATAGAAACGATCCAATATATTATCATTAGCATGGCTTACAGGCAGAATCTGTTTTCAGGAAGAGCCAAGCTAGCTGGCCCTGTTTCTAGTTGTTTTGCTAAGCTAAGCTAAGCTAAGCAAATTAAAGTGTTTCCTTCATATATGTGGAAACATTAGAGAAAAGTTCAGTTTCTTTTTGCCCCCTTGTGTAATATGTATGTATTGAATAACAAAGGGAACAACTTGGCCACAGTCACTTGTAACCCAGTCTTCCATACACTTGTCATGATGTTATAATATGACATCATGTCTGCTTTTCCCTCCAGTCTATCTCAGAGGGGAATATGGTCTTTTTATAGTGTTACACAATGCGTTTTATGGTCTTTATAATAGAGTTTCCTGCAGCATTCAAACATAGCTATATATTTTAGAACACCTGCTGATAGTTTGACAAACTTGGATTATAATAAACCTCCTGCAGGGAAGGGAATTTAGCATGTTTTTGTGTAATCCACCAAATCTTATCAGTTTCATAATCCATGCACTTGCCAGTAGTCCACAGATAGTTTCATTAAAGGCTTCAAAAGAAGTCTTTAATGAAACTATCTTTGAATGACTTTTGACGACTTTTGCTTTGTCCAAACTTGAGGGTCAAATGGATGCTGTTTCCACTCTTGGGATGACTCCATTGGTTCCAGTGTTAAAGTTAAGTTCAGGAAAATAGTTTCATTGTACCAGCCGTGTTTAACAGATCACAGATCAGAATTTGAAAAGATCTTAGATAATTAGCACCGATCCTTGAAAAGAAGACAGATTTAGTTTGGGTTGGCCCCTGTGGTACCCCTCTTTAGCTGCCGTTTCTCTCTGGCTAATGCTGGAATGTGACAACTGGTCACGGCAGAAGAAAGAGGGGCCTATTCTGAATTGGATACAGTGCTGTATGGTCTGTTAGTGCAGCTTACTTGGCCATTACAAATTCTGCATGTGAATCTGACCACTGAAAGCTGTCAAAACACAGAGAAACTTGACTGGTCCAGAATGTGACACTGAACACTGTTTTCTGTAAGACTCGTAGCCATTCTTTACGTATAATGCAAATCCTCCACATTCTCAAAATAGCTGCATTTTTAAATTTGTGATCGGATTACAAAACGATTCTGGGGGAGCGTTATAGTGAATTTTTTTTCCTAATCAGAGACAGAAAGCGTTTGAGCAGAAACAGAATGCTGCTTTGTTTCTGCAGCTGCTCCCTTGGCAGCGCTGCAGCACTGCAATCCTCTACTGGCTCTGTGATTTGTCATCAGCAATTAAACTTGTCTTCATTATAATCTCGATTGCAGATCAAAACCGATCCACTTTCTCAAAGAAACTGCAAAGTCTGAACAGAAGTCGTGTCTCAGTGGCAAAGATCTGTAGTATGATTATAGAATCCTCATAATTTTTTGATTAACCTTCAGGAATTAAAAAAAATTTAAAATACAATTTTTTTTTAAATGTCTGTGTGCTACTTTTAAGGAGAACAAGAGAGGGAACCTTATCCTTGGTGAAGGACAATAGACTCTGTTGGACATTGCAAGTGAACAAACTAGGCCAGCAAGACCGGAGAGGGAATCGGTGATGCTTTGTGTCCACACCTGGTGCTCTGCGTGTAAATTTGAACATGTGCATTTAAGTTACACAGCTGGACTTGGGTGAAAAGTGAGACGAGAACACTGGCAATCATTTCGGAGACACGACTCTTCGTGACCTGTCAACACCCATCTATTCCCCATAGAGAACAATCAATGCCAGGCACTGGCCTGGTCTTGGACCCACTATTACAATTCAAATATGGAAGGAGTGTTTCATAGTGATTAGTTTAGATGGCGGGGGGTGCACCTTTTTATAGGTCACTGTGCCAACACCTGGAGCTATTTGGAAGTAGGCCAGTGGAATTGATTGTAGAAGCAAAAGGTGAAGTGAATTAAAGAGGAAAAGGAAAGAGAATTTTAACTGCTGTTTAATATTATAGTCACAATACATACAATTTTAGAGTATTTGGATACAAAATTACAATGTAATAATTTTTTCTTTAATGGAGACTTCAGTTGCACAATTTAGTGGTAGACAGGCTGTACTGCTGCAACACTGTTTCTAAGTTGGACCCAGCTGCAGACAAATGGACATAAGAGAAAGAGAAAGACAAAATTAAGAAGATTAAAAAACTTCAATTAGTGATGCTTGATAAAACAGAAGAGTCCCAAAAATGGACAAAACACAAAAGCAAAAAAAAAAAAAAAACTACCCCAAAATGCACGGAATGATGAGGAAGACTCATGAACATGTGGGAGATGATGAAGGGAGGGAGTAAAGACTAAACAGAAAAAACTGGTGCAGTAAAGCCCAGGTAACCTCAAACAGGAAAGAATAGATATACTACTTGTGGTTATCAAAAGAACAAACAAATACTTGGATACTAATATCCATTTTTCAACAGTATTAAAAGCGGCAGTGCCATCTTCACCCCCTCCAGCTAATGCACAGCTTCACACAGAACTGCTGTAGACACACAGCCCCTCCCTTCACTAGCAGCTGAACACTTGCACAGCAGCACAACAAACCAGCAGCACAACAAACCCATCTTAAAGACTGCAACCCTGATCTTTAGGCAAAGTTTTGTGAGGGTAAAGCTCCCGATTCAACAACAATGTAGTGTTAAGCAGTCTTTATAAATATTAACTTGGCCGGTGCACACGTTCATTTTTTCCTACAAGGCTGTAGGTGAATACAATTGCTCGGACCAGTCTTGTTCTTCATTAAAACAATACTTCTTTTGTTAGCAATGTGTTATTGAAAATAATACCACATATAGTGTCTTTTATTGTAAGGCATAAAGATTGACGGTTTTGTATTGTGACAAGTGTAATATGAATATAACAAAATGCAGGTACCTCTGTTTTCAGAGCCTCACTGAGAAGTCAAAAGCTAATGTTATCTTAAAGCATTTCATATTCCAAAGCCAACAAAATATATATTCATATGTTATATATTAATATGCTTCTCCATCTATGATGCAGTCCAAAGGCTTCCTACAGGATTTGTCCGGCTGTTTGGTGGCCTGATTTTGCAATAATAGAGAGAACATTAGCCTAAATTAATACAACAATTTTAGGGACATCCCCTCCTGGATTGTGCCATAGACTTCTGGTTGATTAAATTGCAGTTTTAATTGAAATATAATTATAGACTTATAATTAATTAGGGTTTTTCTTTTCCAAGAATGGGCCTCTGGGGCATGACAACTCACAAAAACTCAATCAGTTGGGATAAAGTGTAAAGGAATAGTCTGTGACTCAGTGATGACCGTTTTATGAATAAGCATCTCTGTTATGCTTAATTAATTGAATTAACCATAACATTAAGCAATTAAGCATAGCATAACAATTAATTTGTAAAACTGGTTCTTTTTCCCCCAGTGCTCTTGAATTTGAAGTTAAACTAAAATTCCTTTAAATTTTCTTTTACATTTAAATAGTAGTTTGGGGTTTAAGTATAAACGCTTGTTTTCACATAGTATGAGGTGATAAAAAATGGGACGCAGCAAATTAAGACCTGAGTAAAACAGGCTTTCTTTGCTTTTCATGTTGAAGCAATAATCAACAACAACAACAACCTTGCATTTTACACCATATCCCCAGCCTGTACACAACACTGATTTATGCATTGTTTGACTAAGTCAGGGTACAGAGCTCTGTCCGTTTTTAATCAAGCATCACATTTATCGCGGGATGCAGGCGACTCGCGGAGGCCTCTCTAATTACACATCCACAGTCAGACACTGTAATTAACTGTCGAGCCTAAGCTAGATGAAAAACTGAGAGGTGATTGGCTGCTCATTTGCTTTTTGGTAACATTGCTGGAGGTTGTTCTGGCTGGATCTTACTGGTGGGATGGAGGGTGTTAGAGTTGGCCACTGTTTCACTGATAAGAGGTGGCTGTGTGGGGAAACCCTATAAAACTCAGCATCCATTGCTCCTGTGTTGTGTTTCACGCTGCGTCTGCTGTTGGGCACAGTACCAAACTGTATGGCATATTTATTGGGTGAGGCTTAGCAGAATTCTATAAATTTTGCAGTAGGGCTCCCATCTTAATGTATACAGGATAAACACAACTCTGCATAAGCATTCCTGGTGGTCTGTGGGTGTTCATGGAGATGTAAAACTGTAATTTGCTGTTGAATTGAAAGGCTACACTTGAAATGCTAGCCAAGCCTTAGTCTCTATTGTTTTTCTGCATAAATGCATCTAGTCATTTGTACAACAACTCTATACAACTGGTCTGCAACATACTTAAACTGCTATTCTTCAAGGATGAACAGTTGCACAGCTTCTGCAATTCAGTCCGGTAAGTTAACCCTAACCCCTTTCAACATAAAGCTTTTATTTGTGCTGTGAGGGCTGGCCACTTTAAATCTCAACCAAGTCTTTCTGTTCACTGCACCTGCTCTGCTCCCCCCATAGAGATGTAAAGCATTAGATTTATTAGCAATTGATTTCTCATAGCCTTCCCGGTGGTGAGTCTGAGGATTCATCACAACCTTTTATTGACATCAGCTCTCAGGAAATGCTGCAGGGGCCCCAGCCACCATTTTTAGCTGAGGTGGCAGTGGAGGCATTGTAGTCAGATCACTTCGATTTTACGGGACAAGCGTAATGGGAAGTGATCAATCAATCACATAGATGGAGATAAAGACTGGGTAATCAATCTGCTGAAAAACAGACGAGGGAGTAACACTCTCAATGATTAGGTTCATTATCTTTTTACCACTAATTCCATATATTGACAGTGGGTTTTATTCAAGACTTTGAAAGTTTTAAACAAAACTTTGTTTCAGTGTTTAAAACAGTGAACAGCTCATCATTGTATCAAAAAAGTGCTGAGAATTGGATCACATCAATTGGTTTATAATAGTTTTTACTGTCCGTTGAGCATGAACAGAAGATACCAGAGGTGTGGACTCGAGTCACATGACTTGGACTCGAGTCAGACTCGAGTCATTAATTTTATGACTTTAGACTTGACTTGAAAAAATGTTCTAAGACTTGTGACTTGACTTGGACTTTTACACCAATGACTTGGGACTTGAATTGGACTTGAACCGGTTTACTTGAAAAGACTTGATATTTTACCCAAAATATAAAATTTAACATGCATATTATATAGAGATTGAAAATGTGACGTCATTCACGGGTAGAACCGCAAAGGATTCTGGGAACTCGTGGCAAGCAGTAGTAGCGCACGCAGGCTTTCAATTGAAATCAGTCACACAGCGATAAAAAGAAACACAAAAATGTCAAGAAGCCGTTGTATTATTAACTGCAATAGCCGGTCGTATGACAGCCACGGGAAGCCGACGGGTAAAGAGATCGGTTGTTATCGGATTACGTCGTTGAAGAGAAATTGTTCAAGCCATGTTTCCGAAGTAACAAAGACGCGACGGATGGCCTGGATTGCAGCCATTCAAAGATCAAATATAACGTCCCAGAACACTCCAGCTCACAGGTTAGTCTGCTCCAAGCATTTACACGAAGGTCAGTATTTTTTAGTAGTTAATACGTCATTTTCATAACATAATTAGTGATATAGGTTACAAGCAAGTCTGGCGCTGAACAGAAATTGTCGCGCTATGCTCCTTTATTTATTGTGCATAAATAGTGAATTGTCCTGACACAATATTGCGTTTCGCTTCTGTTATTATGGTACATTAACAAAAACATATACTTTTATTCACAGGATAAAACAGGTTTTTTGTATCACTAATTGCCCAGTACGATTACAGCATATAATATTGTTGTCACTGCTACATTTCTGTGATGCTACCAGAAATTATTTCCACTACTAATTAATTACCCTTGAGCTCAAAGGTCCTATTAATAAACGGTTAACGAATGTGTATTTATGACGACAATTTGTGAGACTGGTAAACTTATGATACGTACGATGGTCTTTCGTTCTACACGGTGCATTTCAAGGTCCTGTACCCATCCGTCGGTAAACTGTACCTGGACTTGTTGCAGTGACCTGAAGTTACTAAACTTCACGAGTGTATGCACTCACTCCAAGAACCGTATGATTATAAATATGCATATAAATATGCTACAATGAGATAGCTGACTTCATCTAACTAGCAAATGTTGTCCAGGCTACGTTGGTGATGCAGTTCTTTTTAATGTGTATGATATTTTTGTCATGCGATTTTAAAGCCGGTCCTACAACCGCATCCAAGAATAACATGCAGCGTATCTCAGAA
Source organism: Diplotaxodon limnothrissa (assembly GCF_057381915.1). NCBI lineage: Eukaryota > Metazoa > Chordata > Actinopteri > Cichliformes > Cichlidae > Diplotaxodon > Diplotaxodon limnothrissa. The sequence goes on from NC_140612.1 coordinate 29,811,972, forward strand.
CTGTCGGTGAAAATTATTCTTGGAGCTAGGTTTAATTGAGCTGCATTTTAAAGAGGTGCAATTTCACAATTTGTGTATATTTTCTAAGTTCACTATTTTGTCATGTGTTGAGAAAAACACAGATTTTAAAATTACATGGTCTAATATTTACATTTAGCATAACTGCAACATTATTTTTTCGTTTTTTTTTTAAAGACTCGAAAGGACTTGAAATTCAAAGTTTCAGACTTGTGACTTGACTCGGACTTTTACACCAGTGACTTGAGACTCGACTCTGACTTGCCTGACATTACTTGAGACTTGACTTGAGACTTGAGGATAAAGACTTGAGACTTACTTGAGACTTGCAAAACAATGACTTGGTCCCACCTCTGGAAGATACTTATTTAACGAGCAGAATGGAAGTATTTCTTGGGGGTTCAGTACTTGTAAAAGGACAAAGCCAGCAAAGTTAATTACTTCCTGGCTCTAAACTAAAGCTAAACAGACAGAAATAATTTTCAGTAAGTCTGAGTCTTATATTTCCCCAAATCTGTCACTTTGGGTTAAGATAAAAGGTCTGCACTCATTTAACCTTACCAAAGCTCTGTAAAACTCTTTACTGTGTTTCTCATTAACATATCATTGGTTGCCATACAAGGTAATTGCCTTCCACTGGGAGCAACATGGGGTTCAGTTAGCCACAGCTACCAAGATCGCATGGATAAACAGACAAATCATTAGACCCAGTTGTTGTTGATAGTATTTTCATTTGATTTGTTAAGTATAATAAAAACAGAAAATAATGAAACATGTCATTTAAGACAAAACCACATCTATAATTTCTACATAAACTGAATCATCAGCATCACTCAACCAGTCACGATATTTGCAAGAGGCATGAATTTTCACATAGCTTCACGCATGCTTTAGACTAAAGTCACTTTTCTCATTGTTATATCAAATTCCCAGCCTTTCGTCACTACTTTTCACACTAATCAAAACCGATATTACAAGGTTTGAACACTTGTGAAACAATTCTGATATACATTAAGAGACTTAAAAATTGGACAATTCGTGTTCAAGGTTTATTTAGGGCATTGACTTAGGGCGGTGCACTGTTGGGTTTTAGTTGTGCTGCTTATCAGGAAACCAGCTTTATAGGAAACATGAAAGCAAGTCCGTTCCCTGACAAAAGAGAGACAGCCAACTTCCTGATGTTGAACTCACACTGTTTCTCCCTCTTTGAAGCTCAAAGCCCCCGGAAGAAATCTCTTGCTCTGACTCGCCAGTTTAGGCAGACTGAGGATGTAGAGGCGCCTTTATCCTAATCAACACTGAGTTGACCTGAAGCTAAAACAGCTGGACTTCAGTGATGAGTCATAAGTGAGAGCTTACGATTAATTGCAACAATTAAATCTGCAGATGGTTATAATATTTAATTGGGCTGAGACCAAATGTTGCAGCGCTGATCTCCAGTTGTCCATTAGGTGTCATCACAGTTTATACATGACATAGCAAATTAGTTTATCTGTTTTTAGAGTGAAAGCAAATTTGAGTTATTACTCACTCCCATTTCTTGTTGTTGCATATTGAAGCTCTACTTGGAACCTTTTTAAGATCCAACCATGCAAAATGTGATTTTTTTTTTTGCCATTTTTTAAGTGGTCTTAAACTTTTGATCGGGACTTTATATGAACTCTGAACCATGTCCTTAAATAGTTACTCAAATTTAGCTATTCATTCAGAATAGCTAAATTCACATGTATGAGGCATATACTGTAAGTGGCTACAGAAAATAATTAACATAAATGAGCAGTTCAGACAATTTGTAACTCAAAAGATTCCTTGAAGTGGATGGGCAGTTAAGGGATGGACAGCTTTGCATTTGGTCCATGGTATGTGGACACAGGAGTGTATGAATGCAAAAACAGTATGTGGATGCAACTGTAACTTCTTTACAGCCTAATTATGTATGTCAGTGCAACGCTGGGTTGCATTGAAGTGACGGATATTTGTACAGTGTTTTCAATAACAGAGATTGAGAAAGACCAGCCTTTCCTTTACAGTGTTTGTGCAAGTTTTGTTTATATACAGCTGTTGGGATAGTGGGCTACCTTTACACAATAAACAATTTCCTCATAAACACTTGGTCAAGAAGCATTTCCTCAGAGTAAACATACATCCACTGGAGGGATTTGTGACCACAGAAATGGCTGCAAATTTGCACATTTGCTGAATTAATTGAAGCTATTTCACATTTACGTGAAGAGTTAAAATCAGTCATCTAAATGGTCCGTTCATTCAGCTGAATGTGGGGGTTTTTTTCCACCCAAGGGAAAACTGCTGGGAGCAGCATGATGGGCTATTAAATCAATGGAAAATATAGATCCAACAAACTGAGCGAGCAAGAAAAAAAAAAGTCTGGTACCTTGAATATAAAATAAGCTTCCTCTTGTGTCTCAGGTTTTCTTTCAAATAACATAAAAAAACAAATGAAAATCTTGCCAGTTTTCAGAGCCCAGTTTGTATGGAACACCATCCAGCAGCTGTTTATCACATTTAGTACATTTCAGTTGATTGAAAGAAACAATTCATTATCTGAACTCTGCATAAAATCAGCCAAATTAATATCAGATGTTGCCTCACGCACAAGGAAAAGGAAGAGCCTCTGAAAACCTTTGCACAAGTCTTTCACCAGGCCACTGGCTGCATGGGTTTTATGAATGCTATCTTAGACATTTATGCATTTTTTTCCCCCCCCTCCTCCCATATTCGTGCCACACTGGCGTGGGACAAAGTGTGGGAAATTAGCGGTGCCACTTCTGGTATTGTTCTGCGAGTCGCGTTGATGACGTGTGATGTTTAAACACACGCTTAATGCTCACTTCCTGACCTTTCAGATACACAAACTAAACAGATACAAAAGTTGATAAAAAATGACGAATGTCTTTATTTTCTCATTGAGTCTCCAGCATAAGAATTTTATGAGGAGAAAAATTACGGTTCAAATAAGAAAAAAGTAGGTTTACCAGGGGTAATTACTTTAGGTAATATTGAGAACGGGTAATTATGAACTGTGGGTTCTGATCCCCCTCAGCATCTCACTCATCTTCATCATCATCTCCTCATAGTCTGTCATCATGTTGTGGCAACGTACTCACAGGATTATAGCAGATCATAATCAGCCAGTGAATGACTTGGGGCAAGCAAGCAAACATAATGACTTTATACTAGATTTTTGCAGTTGTTGGGCAGAAATTGTGATAAAATGGATTGATTATCTGTTCTACTAGCTGCAGTTAGCAGTGTAAAATGTTTCAGCAGATAAGGATAAAAACATCTATAAAAACATATTTAGAGATTATCTGCATCACCAACTTAATGGACATAAATTGCTGAAACTATAGTTTTGGTCAGATATTTACATACACTCATCAAGGGCATGAATATTCTGGTAATTTTCACAGAAGTTTAATGTTAGCCTGCTTTGTATTTAGAATTGGAAAACCCAATTGTGTCCAGGTTTTAACTGTCTGGATATTGATTTGAGGTAAAGAAGAGCTTTGAGGTTTTCTACCTTCTTAATTATTCCATCCACTTTGTGCAGTGTACCAGTACTATATGCAGCAAAACAGCCCCAAAGCATAATACTACCATAACCATGCTTAACAGCTGGTACAGTGTTCTGAGGTTTGAAAACCTAAACTTCACTCGTCTTGTCATTTTGGCCAAACAGCTCAATCTTTTCTCCACACGGCATTAAACTTGTGTATGTCGGCTTCTGCAGCTCAAAAAAATAAAGTCACACTTGTTCACCCAATTCTTTTTTTTTTTTTTTTTGAAGTTATTAAAGTTGTATGTTGTCTGTTCATTCCACCCTGGAAAAAGAACAGTTCAAAGGATTCATTAAAAGCCCCAAATTACCATGACATTCATGCCCATGATGAGTGTAGGCAGTTAGAGCATGTCATGGGAAAAAGAATCCATGACGAACCAAAACTCTGAACATAACCTGCTCCAGACGAGGTTATGCGCTGCTGGATCAGGACACTGTGTTGTAGAATCACAAGTGAGGAGACTTGAGCACACATACATATAATACACAGACCTAAATCAGATTAGTTATTGACCTCAACCTCTGTGCATGTCTCAGAAACTCAGAGCACTATATGATCACCTTCTAATCCTGTTAGCATTGGATTAACACACAAGCTCTCTGGACTCTTTACATCCACCCATATACAAGCCCTCTCTTTATCACACTGGCCTTTATCCCACTGTATGTGAGACTGAATTGAAATGAAGATGAAATCAATAAGTGGACTTGGTTGCAGCACAGTAAAAATGCTAATAATTTTAAGAACTCAAAGGTTCCCAAATCTATTTATTGACAAGTGTTTTTATCAGCAGTGTTTTCAGAAGCATATGTCAGTTTAATAATTCAAATACTTCAAAGCAAGGACGATGCAGAGAAAATATACAGATTAAGCTCAAAGTGATATTAAAAGAGGTTTATTTTTCAATTCATTTTAATAGACTATTAGAATCAAATAAGTTAAAACAAGTGAGTCAGTGAACAGTTCATTTGATATTAAATGTAGAATTGACATGAAAAATAAACACGGGCATGAATGAATTAACAAAGAAATGACTTTAATAGATACTTAAATTTATTTGGGAAATAAAGTGTTGAATGCAAAGGGAAACTAATATTAACAAAAGAAATGAATACTACAAATATAAATTCATGAATTCATATTTTTGAAATGAATTAATGCCATATTTGGCATATTTGTTTACTGAGTTAGTTATTCATTTATTTCAGATTTTGGCATTTGTGCCCCTCCATAACAGTAGTTAACTTCAGAATGAAATGGGTGCACAAACACATGATAAGTCTTGCAGCTCTTATTTGTTTACAGAGATGGCGGCTCTCTAATTAAACCCTCCACCTGTACACATTTTCTGCTGTGCCAGTGTGATATGAATTTTCTTTGTCCCCTCCATTGCGGACAGTTTTTCTCCTCGCAAAGTTTTAATTATCTGCATTCCTGATACTTCTGCATAAAGCCAGCAGCATCAGCGCCGTGTTTACTTCAACGGTGCGCCAGACCAAGATTAGCAGTGTGTGAATAGGCCGGTCTGCTGCCGCTCTCTGTCTGTGAGTTTAATTAGCTCTGAGATTGCTCAAGTAAAGGAGATGGGAATTTAATAGATCTTGGCCAGACAAGTCATATTGTAAAAGGTTTGGTAGCGAAGCAGGATCTGGAGCAGATAAGGCTTTAGAGGCTGATGGCGAAGATAAAGAGAAAGGTGGAGGACAAAAGAAATGAAATGGAGGAAATGGAGAAAGTGGTGTTGACTTTATATAAAGCAGAAGTGAATTTAAAAAAAAAAATGGGGAAATGGGTCTGTATTAATAGAAGCAAATGGAAGAGAAGTGAAAGGAAACCGAACCAAGAGGTGATGATATCCATGAAATAATGTCTAGGCCAGTGTCCATTAACAATCCTGTTTTATGATGATTGGCTAATCCATCTCGTTACTGCTGTCGTGGAGCAGCAGGATGCACTCTGCTCAAAAAGCCTGTAATTCAGCCAGTTCTGATTATGCTAAGTGATGGCAGTTTATACTAGACGTGTTTATTACAGCGGAACAAGCTTGTACATGCTGCAGACGTACGAAGCTGGATGAGAGCCCAAATATTTAAAATAGGCTCAAGTGCAGCGTTTTGCAATGTTGTTAATAATGTTGTCCTTTGAGTAAAGGTCGCAAAGAACATGTAAACTAATGATTTATTCACCCAGCACGCAGTGGGAGAGAAATCTGTAAGCTGAACTTTAAAAGGTTGCAGTTAAGGAAACAAGTTTTGGATGGGATGCAGTCTGTTTATCTTGGGATTCAAGATTTTAGCTGATGTCCATACAATATGACAACACATGGAGCTCTTGAAGCCTCGACCCCTACAAGGAGGGGATCCGGTGGCTTTATTGTGCTGGGCTCTTTTTCGGTCTTACTGACATAAATTTCCTCATCAGATGGAGAGCATGTGTTTGCAGACATCTGCCTGGTCTGCAAACACAATTTTTGTGATGCCAGAGACACTACACTACAAAACACCACCATCAGTTTTCAGGCCAACCTTAAGCAAACATGAAATAAAAAGCGTAACAGGAATGACTACTCGACCATGGTGTCTGCAGCATATCTGCAGCTGAGACAATTTCTAAGGGTCACTGAAAGTGATTACAGAATTGTTCTCAGTGCTTACTTACAACCCTGAAACTTACTTTGAAATCACAACGATTTACAAGTGTACCTAGCACTCCTGGAATGCTCCCTTTTAGTACTGAGGAGTGCATTTAAAAAAACATACTAAATATAACTAAAATATCCTAAAGTCACTCTTGCAATAGTATTTTTTGTAAAGTGTAATACTGCAAAGTAGACCAGAAGCGGGGTGTTTTATTTTGAAAATTGTCAGGATGCTCCTGTGTATGTCTCCTGTTTTCCTCATCTGTTCTGACAGAGCATGGGAGCCTCTTCTGGGATGTGATCTGACCTTTGAGCAATTGAGTAAATGCTTAGAGTTCTTTCTTTAATCAGTGAACTAGCTCTGTAGACCAAGTTTGTGCACCTCGTGACTTTGATTGGTTGTTAGTGACAGTAAATATAAATCCTTAAGCCGTTAAGGATGTTACGCATTTTATTGCACTGTAGCAAAGGGGCAAAATAGTAAAAAATGGTAGTAATATCTGCTGGTATGCTATATTTGTTTTTTTAAATACATTTACTTTTAAATTCAATCTTCTTAAAGTTCAGGAATTTGCTTGTCTTTTAACTGGGTTTTGGTAAAATTGTCATTTATGAAGTTTATGCAGGGCATAACTTATAATATATTGAAGACACTTTAGAATAAATATTTGTGAAATATTTGTATTTTTCACATTCAGTGTAGGAAAAAGTCTGTGTGTCTGTAGGCAACAACAACACATGAAAAACCAAATGACTGGTGGTGAGATCACCGCTTGGAGAGGTCCATTTGCATAATGAGAAAAAAAACATACCCAAACACTGAAAGACAGCCAATTTTCTTTCCACTAAAAGCAGCGGACAGGTGAAAGTAGACCTCACCCCATCACAAATTGATCTAAAGAGGGGGAAAAAAATCCCTGCTCACCAATGTGTCCTTTCAGACAATGTGGAAATCCCTCATTACCTCCCCCCACCAAAAAAAAGGTGGGGGGAAGAAAATTGAAAAGCCCAAACCCCGTCCTGTACTTTACGGATTGTGAATAGAGTGCCCTGCAGCCTGCCTGCCTGCCCCACATACGGCGTTTGAATACAAAAGACCCCCTTCTGTAAGAGCAATCACTCTGGGAGGCCACTCTATCTGCACCACTGCAGAGACGGGCCTCAATGAAGCCATCAGCACAGGCTCTCTTGTCACACAATCTCACATGTGCATGCACTCGCAAACACAAAGAACGGACACGTCGCATGTAACCATTTATTCCTTTGCGTGCGCATGCACAGACCCGTTGCCAAACTCTCATGGGTAATGCATTCTTTGCATCCTCCAGTGCCGGGCAGGAGCAGGGAGGGAGATGAGTGGTTGGCGCTGATTTGAATATTTAAATTATTTATCACCGCAGAGTTTTGAGACCCAAGACATGGAGAGGGACACAAGGGAGCTGGGTGAGACTGAATCAAGCCATGTATGGATTTCATGGTGTGCTAACTAAGCGCCCAAAGGGACAGGATGGGAAGAAGCGTGAGCAGAGTTGCAGATTTTCACAAACAAAATATTTATTCTGCTTCAGTAAATTGCCAACATCTTTTAGGAGTGTTTTGGGATAAGCATAGAATGAGTTGCAATGTGAGATTACTTTAAAGACTTGAATTTTGATAAACTTGGGATACATTTTTTTTCCTTGTATCCTCAGTCCTTGCTGTCCTCATGCTCCACGCTATGCTGGGACTGTAAATCATTTCTAAAATAACAGCTCAATGTGGAACTACAGTAAAAAAGGAAGAGGCTTTGTAAACTGCATGATGTAATGCACCGCCTCCTTAGAAATATTATATGCTGTAAGTGAGAGCCTGAGAAATACACAATGCTTTTCTCTGACAGAACAATCTTGGGAAATGCAGGAATTTACTACAGCTCACGCGATGACAGGACTGAAGGCTTAAAGGAAAAAAACATTTAAATTAATTCCTTCAGCAGTTATTGTTTTGAGACTGGATCTGTAGGCTAATGGGTTGACTTTTTTCCCTCTCTTTGCTGTCTTAGTTATTCTTTTACTTTTATCTTGTCTTCTATTACAGGCCGACATCTCGGTCTTTTTCTCCCCTGTCCTCTTTTTTTTTTTTTTATAAGCTCAGCTCTGAGTTTCAGTCTGTAGACAAAGGAAGTCCCCAACTGGCCTCCTTTTGCTGTTCCTTTCCTTCCCGAGTGTGCCATGCACAAACACAGAAACATTGCAAAGGATGATCAAACCCAGACAGAGAGAAAGCGGGGGGATACTACTGGGTCAGTGTTAAAATCCTGGAAACGCAAAGCTTTTGCAATCAACCTCACATAACCCAAGCTTCTCCTAGTGATATTAAAATAATATATTCAGCCTGTTTTAAAAAAAAAAAAAAAAAAAAAAAAGCAGCATTGTCCTCAGAGGATAAGAAAAGCTGGAATGAATCTGCTTGTTGTCATCACCCAGCTGCTTTTAATTGGCACGTCAGCCCTGAGATCAGTAGATCTGGCTATCTTTTGGTTTTCTCTGTGTTATAAATTAAACACAGTTTACTCTTATTTCCTGTTCCAACAATTAGTGGCATATTTCTTGTATTGTGGGCTTCTCTGTTTTTCTACATCCACTATAATTTGATCTACAGTAATATTTTCTTTGTCTGCTCCAGTCACCTCGTAGGTACTCATTAGGCTGCATTCTCAACAGCATGCAACCCTTCTTTGAAAACCACACTGCCTCAGTGATACTTGACATTGCATCAAATTACTATCCATCAAACACTCGGCAGATTTTTCAGTGCAGACACTGGTGTTCTGGTGTTTTCAATCCCCCTTTCATTTATTCAGTGCATCAGTCCTGCTTTTCAAATGCTGCACTTATTTTTATGGCTTAGCTGGCTGTAGGTAATTTTGTTTCATTGTTGTAAATGCAATATCTCTTCCATGTGATGATGGAAGATTTGGCACTTGAACCCAAGGATGAAGTGATGAAAGGTCAAAGTCATCTTGAGTGGGTGTGGGGTGTGGGCCCCGGCACACGCTGGTCACAGGCCTGGGTTGCGTCAGGAAGGACATTGAGCAGAAAATCAATGCCAAATCATATATGCGAGCCATCAATTACACATCCATACCAGATCAGTTAACAACAACCGCCTTTGGTACAGTTGATCAGTAGGATGCCAGTGGAGCGGAAACTGTGCTCCGAAGACAGGAGGAGGAGGATCATGGGTAGGTGTTGTCAGAGGTAATAGGTAAAAAAAATAAAGGCCTTTAAATGTAGGGACTGAAGCTGTGAATATGCAAGGACTGGAAGTATTGATGAGGTGGATGAGTTTAAATACCTGGCTTCAACCATTCAAGCCAATGGACTGTGCACAGGAAAGGTGAAGAAGAGAGTGCAGGCAGGGTGGAGTGGATGGAGACAAGTGTGATTTGTGACAGAAGAATGGTAGCAAGAGTAAAGGGGAAGGTTTACAAGCTGGAGGTGGCAGAGTTAAGGATTTATGATTTTCATTGGGCGTGACCAGGAGGGACAGGATTAGAAATGTATGAGAGGAACGGCTCAGGTTGAGCAGTTCGGAGGCAAAATTGGAGAGGCAAGCTTGTGATGGTTTGGAAAGGTGCAGAGGAAGGATAGTGGATATATTAGACGAAGGATGGTAAAAATGGAGCTCCCAAGGAGGAGGAAAAGAAGAAAGTCACACTGAAGGTGTTAGGATGTAGTGAGCACATGAAAGAACAAGGACACGTTTTTTTGTTTTGTTTTTTGTCTTCAGTGGTGACATTTTATATTGCACAATTTGAAGAACAAGTCTGGACAGAAATTGATATAAATTATATGTTGAATGGTTGCTGTATGCATGCAGCTGTGAAGCAAGAATAATTGTTATCTGACATGGCTGTTCATGGTGGGAAAGCAAATGCTGCAAAAAAAAACTAACTGGAAATGCACCGCTGCTTTCCACGAAAAGAGGGCTTCTCTCGCTTTCTCTCGATCGTGGCTCAAGAGTTGGGAGTTCGCCTTGTAATCGGAAGGTTGCCGGTTCGAGCCCGGCTTGGACAGTCGCGGTCGTTGTGTCCTTGGGCAAGACACTTCACCCGTTGCCTACTGGTGGTGGTCAGAGGGCCCGGTGGCGCCAGTGTCCGGCAGCCTCGCCTCTGTCAGTGCGGCCCAGGGTGGCTGTGGCTGCAATGTAGCTTGCCATCACCAGTGTGTGAATGTGTGTGTGTGAATGGGTGGATGACTGGATATGTAAAGCGCTTTGGGGTCCTTAGGGACTAGTAAAGCGCTATATAAATACAGGCCATTTACCCAGGAATTTCAGATATTGCCTATTTTAGTCAATGGGAAAATAACTCAATAACTCAGATCTTTGCACTGATCTGGTGAAAATGCAGTTTTATAAAACTGAATTATATAAACAAAAATTAACTACCTGGTTTATTAGGCAAATCACATTTTTAGGACTGACTGTTGCGTTGTCATTTAAAAGATTGATTTCTATATCTGCATTGGTTGCTGTGGTAACTGATGGAGGAATCTGTGCGTGTGTGTGTGTGTGTGTGTGTGTGTGTGTGTGGCTAAGTTGGTGACTTTGTAGTTATGATAACAATATTACTGACTTATTGCAGTGAGCAGACCACAGTGACAAATGATTTCTTGGAAATTTAATGATTACAGAAAAAAGTAAATAAAAATTTAACAAGCCATTCAGTGACTTTTATCATTTGACTGACTAAAGTTTGTTAAAGGTCAGTTTGTTCAAGTAAGTGTCTGGAGATGTTTTGTGACAACACAGACTTTTATTAAAGTGTATGGAAAATGTAAATTTCACTGCAGTTTCCCCTCTGTTACTGATTCCTTTGTCTTTATTTTGTGGTCTCACTTTTCTCCTGGCAAACACTTATAAATCTGCGGAATATCTACGCAAGCTTTTTCTTTCACTAACCTGGCTTCGAGTTGTTGTTGTTGTAGCAGCGATCCCATTCATCAGTCTCTGCTGTGATCTTCATTTGTTGCCGTCTGTGACTGTACACGAATGCTGCTCATGTCCCTCAGTAATGAGACGCTAATTACGAGAATCCGCAGAACCTCGGGGGTGTTATACCACCTGTCTGTGTGTGTGTGTTTGCAGGTACATGTGACATATGCGCATGCTGCGTGTGTGAGAGCTCAGCAGCGTGCACGTCTCTGTGTTTAATCAAATACTCTGTGGTGTTCTCATTGCATTTGGCTATTAAGTTTCACTTATGAGTGCATGATTAGCAAGATAGAAAACTTGGTATTCCAAATGACTCCTATCTCCGTGTACACAATTCAGATGGATGCTACGTAAGGGCTTCTGCAAAGAAATTCTTTGTTAATACACGCAGTTGAAAACACATTTTAAAGAATGTTGACCTTAAAGTTGCTTTAATCTACACCCATACTTGTATGTTGAAAATGTTGGCTCATAGCACAAAATATCAATATTAAATCAATAAACGCCTCATACCTATTCCTTTTGTTCTTTCAGCCGAGCCATCAAGACCAACCAGGACCTTCTCCCTGAGACTCCCTGGACCAACATCCTGTATGACGACTTCTGGGGCACTTTGCTCACTCACAGTGGCAGCCACAAGTCTTTCCGTCCACTCTGCACCCTCTCCTTCCGCCTCAACTACTCCCTGCACAGCCTCAACCCTTGGGGCTACCACTTAATGAATGTGGTGCTGCACGGCCTGGTCACAGCCCTTGTCACAGCCTTCAGCCGGCCGCTGCTGGGTGGGGGATTGTGGAGCCTTTTGGCAGGCCTTCTTTTTGCCTCCCACCCGATTCACACTGAAGCAGTCGCTGGTGTGGTGGGAAGGGCGGACGTTGGTGCCGCTTTGTTTTTCTTGCTGTCTCTTCTCTGCTATGTGCGACACTGTGGACTCCGACCGGTGCCACATGGGGCCTTCCAGAACAGGCAATGTGGTGGAGGCTCTGTCATCAGGTGCTGGGGCTGGATGCTGGGCAGCCTGTGGTTTGCAGCAGCCAGCATGCTTTGGAAGGAGCAGGGGGTGACGGTGCTGGCTGTGTCAGCTGTGTATGACCTCTTCGTGTTCCAGAGGCTCCGGTTTCGCCAGGCACTTCTTCACCTATTAGGAAAGGTAAATGAATTCTTGCCGCCGGGGGTAAATGTCTGTGTATTTTCACTGGCTCTTGTTTTGGCATCTCTGCGCACCCCAATTTCCTCTTCCTTCCCTTAGAGGTGAGCCTCAGCCTGCCAGCTGTTAATGGTTCCTGGATTAGGTTTTGTGTGTGTATTTAACAAGGTTTTGTTTGTGTGTGAATTGTGTGTTTGCCTTTCATTAGTGGTGTAATTAGGAAAGCTGTTTGCTTATGCAGACTCCGTAGTTGCTGCATGAAAAATAAGCTTTCCTCATTCGCCTGCTAAACAGGAAGATTGGAAGTTTTTCACTTCCTTACAATGCTGCCACCACCTTCAATTTGCTGCAGTAAATGGATACACATTCATGCAAGGAAATCTAAATTAGGATCTCGGACTCATATGCGTGGATACATGTGCATTTGAGGAAACGGGGCTTGGACAGGAAAAAGCTATTTCAGGGGTGAGTTGATTTCTCATTTGAAGGTGACAAAAGGTATGTGCAGAGAAGCAACAGCACATCCTTCTCAGGTGTATTTGGTTATACACACAGTTAATACACAGATGTACACACACAAAGATAACATGTGCTTCCTCTGCAGGGAAACCCGGCATGGCTCAATTCCCCCCCCCCCTTCCAAAGTTAAGTTATTTAAGGAAGACAACCTTGACGTGGTGACTCATCTGATTATGGGAAAGAGTGTGTGACTCCACACTCCTCATTTGATTAGAGAAGCTGCTCTTCAGCCAACATGATGGCCCTTGTAAAATGCATAACTAGTGTAATAAAAAGTCCCCTTGGGTTTACTGTACAAGGACAGTCTCACTCTAAATGTGCATGTGTCTGCATGAGGATCTGTTTATAGTAATCTCTTCTTGTGGAAACATCTATAAATACCTATGTTTGCTTGAAGGTTTCTGATGCAACCTTGTACAGTTCATCTCAAATGTCTTGTGGCACTCTCTGTTATGTATAGAGTGTCAGCACATTCGTGTCTTCTTTATGCTGCCAGCATTCCAACGAAAACACATTCGTTACCATCTTCTTCAGGAGTTGTTTTTGGGAGAATAAATAACCATGACTGTTATAAGAAGTTTGCAGTCAGTGGCCCAGAGAGATAAGAGACCAGAGAAGTCATAGTCTGCTTCTTTACTATGTTCTTGGCATGAGAACCTGGAATTATATGTGCTTTCACAGCCAGTAGACCATAGTAGATACAAAAAAGCACCTGCCTTTCAAATTGTACTCAGTCATCTAGTATAACAAGTATTTGCATATGCTGATGGAGAAAAAATAGCCGTAATACAAGCAAAGATACATGAGTGAAAAAGAAAAAACCTGGTTTTAAAGGGGTTTGTGCAACATTGCCTTTAGAGAGTGTGAAAATGATCTTTTACGTTCTACAGAAAACATATATTTTATCACTTTTTTTTGTTCCAGACTACAATATTTCACTTTGTATGAAATAAAAACAAAGTAAGAACCAAATGGGAAGTTTATATTATATTTATGTACATAAATTGCCATATGTAGGCCATTTTTACAAGATAAAGACTTTTTAAAAATGCTAATGTGTAAATGGACTGTAGTGTAATTTGAAAATTTGGAGGACTAAGAGTTGCTGGACTAGCTATATGGTGCTATATGGACTGCTTAGCAATTTGTTCACATCAATAGGTAAGCTAGGTAAATTAGGTAACGTAAGCTAATTTCATCTACTGAAGCTAATCGATCCAAGAAGTGAAAATATCCCAAAGAAGCTACAAAGCAGGACATACGTGGGTCAGCATGGGGTCAACCGAAAACCAGCCTAAGCTGGACTTGTTTCGGCTAATGTTAACCAAACATAGGTTATATAAAAGATGCCCTGCAGCTAGAAGTGTTACACGTTATGTGGATGAGGACCCAAAGACTGGTGGAATTTCTGGTAGAAAGGGTGAAACATTTATTCAGGCTAGCTTTAGGTCCTCTGAAAAGACGAAACGCAAAGTCCAAAACAGGAACTGAAAACTGTAAAAATTAAACATAAGGCTAGGAAAAACACTGGGGCAAGATCACAGTTACTCTGAAAAATGACTAAAGGGAGGACAGGAATACCCACACGCACAAAAGGGCAAAAGTCGAGACAGCTGAGCGGAACGAGACACAGCTGAACTAAATCACAGAAGATAATACAAAGTAAGCTAAACTAAAAGCAAATTACATGGAGCAACTAACTATCAACAAAAGCAGGAAAACAAAAAAGGGAAAATACAGACACAAGAGTGAAGCAAAGACAGGAGACTTACTGAAGCAAAACAGTCAAACACCAAGGGAGGATTTAACTCTACACCAACTCAGAAAAGAACTAAATATACTAAGAAAGAATTCCACAAAGCAACCATGACATTAAACAAACCACTGTGTGTATTTCAAAGCTATCTGCTAATGCTATCAACCTTGGTGAAAGCAGTATTCATAAATTGTACTTGCTAATTAATGCTTGATAACAGATGTAAAAAAACAGTGTCCTAAAATTGAAACCCATACTTCTCGGTCACTCTGTACCACAGAGAGGGCTATATTAGTTGTCAGTTAGCACCACATTCTTTGTGCCACGCTATAAACGCTGACTTGTTTTTGGAGTCAGCCTCAAGTGGAAAATGGTACTGCAGGAATTGGTGTTTGTGTGTTGGCTTTTTTTTAAGCCCTAGAGGTTGCTGCATGTACCCATTTCTAACTTTGAATTTGCTAATTGCGAGCCATCTAATGCTGTATACAGTCTTGATTAGACACTTTCGGCTTATTCACAGAAAGCTTCCAGAGCTGACTTGAAAGTTTAATGTTATTTCAGCCTGTCGCAACCTGTCTCATAGCTTCACAGACAGAATTATGGAAAGTCAGATTTTATTGTGTGTTTATCAAGCTGTGTAGCAGAGATATTAACAGCAACCTGCACCTCTTTGCCCACACACAATAACCCTGGCCAGCATTCTTGTGCCAGCCCATCAGGTCGGTGCCAACCCCCCAGCAACTCCTGTTCCCTCCGGCACATCTGGCTCATTTATCAATCTGGCAATGCCCTTGTCTGCTGGACTAGTCACAGTTATCTTGGCAAAGAGCTCGTTACGTGCTGGGGCCAGCCGTGGGGGCAATCATTTCCTCCATTATGAGCCAGACGTCTCGGGACGCATGGGAAAACAAGGGAGATGGATAAAGTGAGAGAAAGAGCAAGCGAGGGAGAAGGAAACTATGCTCTCACTTCCTTTCCTTTATCTATTCTTGGTTTTTCTTGCCCACGGTGCCCTTAAAGCACTTTGGGAATGGGGGGTTCTCCTGTTGCCACTGAGGCTTAATCAGTTGCTATTGAATTGGATAGTATCTTAGGTGGAGAGACTGCAAAGACGTGCTTCAGAGAACAATGGTGCATATTGTGATTTTGTCTGAATACACGTTTTCATGCTTTCTTCCAAATGAAGTTGAATAATACAAAATCATCAACATCAAATCACCTGAATGAGCTGCTTCACAGCAGCTATGAACAAAAAAGGAAACGCTCCAAAAGCAGCTCCAGTGCAGCAGAGGGGACAGGTGTGTTTCGACCAGCACTCCATTTCTCATCTTGTTAACTCTCTAATAAGATTGAGATGAGATTTCAAATGAAACAAGGTAGGATGGAGGGAGAGTTAGGTGGTGATAGATGGAAACAGATGAAGGTGAGGTGTTAGAGCCGCGGTGCATTGAGAAAACAGAATGAGGCTTATATCCCAGACATTATGTCTTTGTTTCGCAATTCTGGGTTTGTCAGTTGCAAAAACAAGCATGTTGACAACAGGCCCAAGAAAATAGTTTCTTTTTGTTTGTATCAGGAAAAGCCAAGGAAAGCCAAACATTTCGTAAACCCAGGGGTTGATGAAATGTTTGGCATATATATATATATTAGGGGTGCAACGATACACAAAATTCACGGTTCGGTTCGGTTCGATACTTTGGTGTCACGGTTCGATATTTTTTCGATACAAAAAAATGTTCATGCCTTTTTAATTTGTCATTTATTAAAATTATAAATATATATTTTAACTCAAAAGTACAGTTTTTAAATTTAACCCTAACCCTTGTGCGTGTTTTTTATTTTGACAGCGAATGCGCACCTGCGGACCACTTATGTGCAGCCCTGATTATTTAGCTCGTCATATTGCAGCCACAGAAATTCTTTTGTCCATGAAACCATAAAGCTGCACTTTCTTTTTGCCTTATAGTCTGATTTGTCATAACTTCTCCGTTTTGTGGTAAGCTTTTCTTTGGCTGTCACTTCTTCACCCTGACCTGTCTTATTTGGCTCAGCAGAACTAAAATATATATCTGTCTGTGAAGGTTCTCAGTCATCCAGGTCATCGTAGTCAAATATATATCCTGCTGCTTTTACACACGCACTCACATAAGCTCAGCGATTCTCTGCGCGATCAACCTCTCATATGTTTAAGCTGCAGGAGATTTCACTTGTCATGTTTGCATAGTAAGCTAACAATTAATAAGACGATGTCAGAGGAATTGGTGCGCAAATTATCATCACTCACAGATCAGTGCTGTCGCTCTCTATACACAGTTCGCGCGATTGCAAAGTGAAAGCAAAAAAACAAGCGCAAATTCAAACGCGATTTCAATATGTCACATATTGACAGTGGCTCACCGATGCCAATGACATAATTACCCAGCTACATTTCCGAAAGAATGCAAAAGCATTGACATATATTTTTCCTTCCTACAATAGCTCGACGGGCAGGGCAGAGATAGATTTTGGTACCCCGACTGAAAAAATCGCTAGCCCCGGGACGTTGCGAGCCCTGTATCTGATTGAGGAATCACTCATCTTTGGAAAAGAGAGTTTATTACAGAGAAATGTCTCTTTCCAAAATAAAAGCTATACTATGCACTTCTTCTGGGCTATATTCTCAGCAGCATATTAAACAGCTGTCTAAATGACTCGGCTAAAGTTAATAGCATGCTTGCTTGTTTTTTTTCTGCTTCCACTTGTCTTTGCACTAGGATGATGTCGGCGTAAATGTGCAGTCATATTCGTTGTGTTCCCACTAGTGCTTTCAGGTTAATCTCGTTGAAATGACCTTAACGCCACAACACGGCAAATCTCCGTTAACGAGCTACCGCCGATCGCCCCGTGCATGGGGCTAGACGGCTAACACGTTAACGAGCTAACTGCGCTAACACACTAGTTCCCACCCATGTAATTGAGCATTGCATGGCACATCCAACATACTGTTTTACTTTAGTCCATGACTCGCTTACCTTCAGGGTCATACGTCACATGAAAACCAAAATAATTCCAAACGCCAGATCTGAATGAGGGTGGGGGAGGTCCATGTTGTAAGGAGAGCTTAACTTCTGTCTCGCTAGCTTGCCCTGCGCTCTTCCTTCTGACGATGCTGTCTGTGTTGAGCGCTCAGTGAATCTGCGTTCGACTACTCCGCCTAGGCTGCACTGTCGACCCTAGGCGGAGTAGTCGAACGCAGATTCACTGAGCGCTCAACACAGACAGCATCGTCAGAAGGAAAGTTGATAAAATAAATTACAAATTTTGTATTGTTCGATACATATGCGTACCGAACCGAAAGCACTGTATCGAACGGTTCAATATCGATACGAATATCGTTGCACCCCTAATATATATATTATATATATATATATATATATATATATATACCTTTGAGTCTAAATACATAACTTAGAAGTATTGTAGAACTGTTATTTGCAGCTGGTGCATGGTGTTTTGGCTAATCTGTACAAGATTATACGCAACCCATGTAACTAACAACAAGAGCCGGGAGGCGTCTTCCCAAGCACAGCTATCTGTTTCATAGCAACAGCATGGAAGGCCTGGGGTTTCAAGCATTTACTTGCATGAAAAACACGAATATCAGTGATTGTACCTTTCAGATAAAGTATTGCATGAAAATCTTTAAATCCAAGGTATGAAATTAAAAGTAGTTCCTTCAAGAAAAATAGATTAGATGTTAGGAATTTATTTACTTTAATCCTCCATACTTGACACGTTGAACTTGCACGTGCAACATCAACGTCCACATCTGCAGTGTAATCAAAGATGACGGCAAATGTTTTAGTGGAGGTAGATGGACAATGGGAGGGATTTGATGGCAGGCTTACAAAGTCGAAGTTGAATTGGTGTGGACTTCTCCTCCTCATTTGTCTCAATGAATGCCCCAGACACACAGATTAAGGTTAGTTTAACCAGCTGACGGCTTGATGAATGTTGTGCCAATTATCCTGTAGCAGAAGCATTCGGCTATGAAATGATGGCCCCTGTTGCAAGATCTGCTGCATGCTCTCTATTTAGCTTGCATTCCTGTGGATGCTGGCAAGGCAAGCTTATTTTTATATACTTAGCCCCCGAATCTTGCTTACTTTGTAAAGTGGTCCAACTAAAAAACACCCAAACATTAATTTTAAGAAACATGTGGTGAAGCTAAAGGTTAAACAAATGTTTTGCTCAGTGGGGAAAATCAGACATAGGGCAAATAACATGCTTGGACCGCTTTTTAAATTTTGTTTATAGGTAAGAAAATGAATGCATCAAGCTCTTGTGACTCTTCTTATGTCATAGGTATATTGAATGAATATCCAGTGTAGTGTCTTATTGCAGTTCTCCCATAAATTTTAATTAAAAAAGGGTATTGCCTTAAAGAGATGCATTTTCTTTTTTCATAACAAAAATATGAAAGCGACAGTATTTTCTAATTTCTAGGGGTTTTGCCATCCATCTGATCTGACATCTGAAAATGAGGGGCACAACACCATTTCAGTATCTGCTGGGTTCTCTTTTATGTACCTTTAACTAGCTAACGGCTACTGCTAGTTGTTAAATATTGCTACTACAGTGGACAAAATGTTCTTCTGGACATTTTCTCAGTGACTAAACAGCTTCAGGAGTAGAGCCAATACCTATTTGCATGTTTCATGAAAAAATCAAGTCCGATGGATTTGCTTTTTTTTGTTAGCTTAATGCAGATGCATATTTACTGTATGTGGCTAAGTGTAAATGAAAGACTGCATCTGGCTTTCATTCAGATAAAAGCTTGAGTAATTAGAGGCTTACATCATTTTCACGGGGGCAATTAAATCTGATCGTCTTCGCATAAGCATATCTTTCAAGAGGCTCATTATAATTTTCATATTTGGAACGTGCATTTTAGCTCCTTATACACAGCTCCAATAATAATCAGCTTTAATGATTAAAGTCTAAATCAGATACATGACAGCTCTTCAGCAGCATCACCCAGCCCTGACTTTTACTGTCTCTTTCTGATACTGATGACCTGACATTACACACCCAGGAAGCTCTTTAAAAGTCAGCCCAACATGGACAGCGCCTCTTCTTTGATCAGCTATTGTTCTGGACGGCGTGCAAAGCTTCACCCTGTGACCTATCTCATTACAGGTCTCTGTGCCAGCAGCAGCAAAGCTTTCATGAGGAGAACATTGAGATAATTGGGTCACTCTATCAAAGTCAGCCGTTCTCAGTGCCAGCCACGCTGCCGTCTGATGACTTGGATGAGCTGCGCCAAGTCAGCACAATACAGAATACGTTGGAGTGCTGGAAAAAGCACCGAATACGTGCCTCATTGTACCTTTCATCACAGTGTACTATGTCACTGTTAATGCCTCAAATAAGACAGGCTGCTGGATGTTTGTTATAAAAATGCAGGGCGTCCAACACTTTGTAGGCCTTTCCATGCACATGTCATTGAGAACGAATCACCCCAAAGGCACAACTTCAACTCAAGGTTTCTAATCACAAAGGATAAGAATATAAGATTTTGATTAAAAAAATGCTCTGCATGAGCTGCCCACCACGTTCCAAAGCATTATGAG
Source organism: Diplotaxodon limnothrissa (assembly GCF_057381915.1). NCBI lineage: Eukaryota > Metazoa > Chordata > Actinopteri > Cichliformes > Cichlidae > Diplotaxodon > Diplotaxodon limnothrissa. The sequence continues at coordinate 29,832,220 of NC_140612.1, forward strand.
GAGTTTGTTTGTTTAAATGGGACATGCCTTAAACAAGAAAAGTCAGGAAGATTGTTTCCCTGCTGTCTTACGTCAGTCCAAGGCGGCTTTAAACAGCACAAATATGAAGTCAACTGTAGGGTGCCTTGTCTTGAAACATGTTTTAAACACTCTGCACGCTACAGTGTCAACAGGCACACCACACACTTCTGGGATTTATAAAAGCAGAGTTAATAATGAGTGGCAGTTTAAGGATGAAGGCTTAGGAGCTATGTTTTATGTGCAGAAAGAGGCCGATGGAGAGAATATTAAGTCAAGGGAGAACGTGGATAATAAAGCAAAAGAGAACAAAAAGTATTTGAGCGAAAGCTTCAGAAATTGATGCTGAATTTCCAAATGAGGATCCAAAGTGGAGGAGATATGTGGGAGAGTATTAGGTTCGGATGTTTGACACGAGCGTGATGCTACATTTGACAGCTGGCTGGGGATTATGCCAGCCATTCTCCGTGGATACACGCAGATCTTGTTAAAGCTAGTAAGAGTAAGAACCAGTTCCCAGGAATTTCACTCCGACTGATAACGGTAAAATTTTAAAATCACAAAGCCCCTTCAAAACTTTAAAAACAGACCAGTGGTAAGTCCGGGATCCGTTGAGTCTTGCATCCACAGATAACAATGAAAAGCAGCGATATAGATGACTTGCAATGCAGTCTTATTTCAAGACAAAAGAACTTGTGGTTTAAAAAAACTAAATCTTTACACTTAGCCTGGACATTCAGGATTATGAATTTGAAGGCAAATTCTCAGTATGCTCACATCAATCACTCTGCTGCTACGTTTCGATTCCCTGCTTCGTAAGGATCCCTGTGCATTGCTCATAATCCAGTGGACTACTTTCTGTGTTTACTTTCAAATGCATCAAGAGTACCTGTATTGCCTTAAACAATGCTGACACTCTTTCAAGAAAGCAGTTTAAAGGCCAAGATAATACACAGGGTGACCATTTACTACCATCTGTCTCTGATGCTGTGTGATGCAGAATGACCCTGTTTACTGTAAACAGTATACCGGCCATGCATACTGGCCACTGCTGTATTTGAGTGTCCAGTGTGTAAATTTGTCTGCTATGCTGTACTTTACACAACAGAGAGGTAAAAGTAGCTTAAATGCAATGCAGGCTCACAATCCCACAATTCGGTTTTAGAGTATATAATAATGTAGAGATTAGCTTCCTGGTTTAATCCAAAATATTTTGCAAGGCTTAACATCAGATGAGAGAATGCGGTTTAAGCTGTGGTTTCCGTGTCTGTGGATGCCTGGAAGCCTAAACTCAAAATGTACTACACAATAGGCACATAAGCACACGTTCCACGTATGTGAACTGGAAAGCAAGATGACAACCTCTTGACAGTGCGCCCGCTTAAAAAGAGTAGAAACGAGGGAGTGGAAAACTAACAATGAAATGCAGTCGGAACACAAAACAAGCATTCAATTTACTCGTACTTCAGTGCAGTTGATGTTGACAGTGCATGGCACTGCAAGTGGAAAACGCCTTTTGTGTGGGCCACAGAATTCTGTGAAATAACCACACCGATGAAGCAAGTAATAGTTTGTGTCACGTGTCTGAAAAGGTGCTATACCTTAGCTTTTCATGCCTGGAGCACCTTGCCCATAGTTAAAAAGCACCTTGGGAATGGTAACAAAATTGGATAAATGTCAAATATCAAAGATGCCCTGACACATGCTCCTATGACCTCAAAATAGCAATTTACTCTATAATATTTGGATGAGTTCTTTGCTAAGTGGACAAGATAAAAAGACTTTTATAGCAGTTAGAAGTTGGATCTGTTAAAGGACTGATTGTTTTGTGTGAAGAGGGTAAAGTTGGGTTAGTGGAGATCTGTTTTCAGCTACCACATAATATTCTGCTGAGGTTAAACTGACTTTCCTGATGCAGAAAACAGTTTCCTCTAAAATGCACTAACGAAAGGTGGTGTTAAGAGTTATTTGCTCTCTGAATTTGTGAAGGCGCAGTGGTGCATCACTGGAAAGTAGAACTAGCAGTGCACCCCACCGTTCTGCAGTTTGAGATGTGTGTTTGTGTGTGTCTGTGTGTGCAGCTGATTGCGAAATCAATTAAGGAACAGTTTAGAAATAGACAAGCCATCGAGTAGCAGAATGAAACTCATTCAGCTATACCACAAATGACTCTCTTACAGGAATTGGCTAATCTTCCAATACTGAGCAGAAGTAGGTTCCTCTGTCAGTTGCCTTTCTTTACATTCAGTGTGGTCTCATCCATCAATAAGCACATCCCACCTTTTCTTGTGTAAAAGGCACTCTATTTTATCCTTTGCGCACCACCTTTTGGCATCTGAATCAATATCCAATTTTTCCCCGCTCATTTGCCCCCTGCCTCTCAGAATGCTCTAAATGCTGAAGTCCTTAAACTGGTCCTTTTTCATCCTACAGTTGACAACTGATCTAGTGTAACTAGGCTTCTTGCCTCATCTAACTTCTCCAAAGAGACCATGCTTTTCCTTTTCAGATCTGGAGAAATCAACAGTTTAAGTGGAGCCAGCAGGTCAGGGTAGATGCTAAGCCTCTTATTCTAATCCTAGCATGGGCGTGTTATGGATAACATGAGCACGCGTGAGCTTACTCGAGCATGCTCATTTCATCAGAGTTCATTAATGACACGACTGATTTGCTCTTTGTGCGTTGTGAAGCTGTAAGAAATGGCAATTCATATTGCATAGATTATACAGCGGAGTATAAACGATTACTATAGTGAATAAACTTACTTGGAGATAAAAGCCAAAGCTGTGCTATCCTTTTCAACAATATGAGTTGTATGAGCTCTTGTAGTAATTTTCAGATCTATTAAAGCTTTACGGATGATAATATACTAGACCAAAAGTATGTGTGCTCCTCCTGTCCTGGGCATTGATAGTACACATTATAAAAACTGTGAGCATGCACTTGTATACACACAGAGAGCTCAATTCCCTCAGGATACTGTAGGTTCAAATAAAGTTCATATTACAGCAGTGCTTGGATAATAAATGGCCCCAGAAAATAGGAAGTTAGCAGCATCTCTGTGATCATCACTCATAGTGTTATGCCATGTTCATCACACAGTAATATAACTAACAAACACTTTTTAGTTGGTGTGGCGCCACACTGTCTGTGTCAGTAAGTCTTTGACTATATGACTTTGAAGAGTAATCGGTGTATAAGAAATGAAGTCAGATTTGCTTAATCTTGTCAAAAACATATCACTAAATCAGATTTGAGCAGTAATTGATTTCAGAACGCATCATGTCAAATTGTGGTATTGAGGAAGTCTGGCGTCACATCTGACAGATAGAAAACCAAATTAAAATGGTCTCAAAAGCATCACTGGTCTTACAGCTCCCTCAGATTTCACCTAACAAATGTAATTTAACCAATCTGTGACCAAATGTTAACCAATCAAGGAGCTCATAGACTGTAAATTATAGATGGACATTGCCTCTGTAACGTCAGCCATTTGTGTATACTGCATGCTGAAGCCTCATTGTTGGCATTGGAAGTTGGTTTGCATTGGAAGGATACAGATAACTGCTAAGCAGCTCTAAGAGACTAAGAAAAATACTAGAATATGAATCATTAAAACAAGGGCTCAAACTTCTTAAATGGGCTGTACCTCAAACAGGAAATATTATTTGATTATTTGATTAACTCCATTAAAACTGCTCCGAAAGGCACTGACTATCAGAGATTCAGCTGAGTGACCTGAATGGGTGAGGTGAGGCTTAGCAGAAAGATTTTGAGTTGAATTTTGAGATAAATTATAATATTAATTTTAATGTAGAATTTCAACTTGCCTACAAATGTTTAAAAGGTTTCTTTTTATTTATTTATTTCAATATATTTTTTTCCTATTAGAAGGAGCGAGCTTCCATAGAGACCAAAGCTGCAGTTAAAGTGGATTAACTCCCATTTGGAGCCTCAAGCGGCTATAAGAACTGCAGTTTGGATTGTTTAGTTTATCTTTCTGTGGAATGGGGGGGGGTTGCTGGGTGTGATCTGACAACCTTGTCATGTCTTAAAAACATTACACCAAATTGCAGTGAAAGGATTTTTATTTTATTTTAAAAATCCTCTTTCTACTTCCTTTCAAGCATGTGCTTTATCAATAAGCAACAGAGCTCTGTGCAAAATTAGAAAGGTTACACAAACTCTATTTAGTTCAAATTTTATGGGTTCCTAAACAGTTTGGTCAAAGTTGTTGCGTGACAGAAAAAAAATAATAGTGATTATGTTATAGAAGTAATGCTCTTATGAGATGTAAACGGCATAGATCAGAACAATGAGTCCTAAGCCGATTACCAGTCACACTTTCTGCAACAGGCCGAAAGAGTTGGGAAGAAAACCTCCACTGTTTCAAATTTACTTTGGAGTTGCCTACAATGAGATCAGAACTGAGGGGTGTGTGTGGAATACTAATAAACTGACATTTTTTGAAGTTTGTTGATTTTTTTTCTATTCTTTGATTTTGGACTTTGACATTTTCCGGACGGGATTCCCGGCCGCGTCCTCAGGTCATGCGCGGCTCAGCTGGCTGGAGTGTTCACGCACATCTTCAACCTTTCCCTTTCTCTGTCTGTAGTCCCAGCCTGCTTCAAAATGGCCACCATCGTCCCTGTACCCAAATCCTCCACCATCTCCTCATTGAACGACTGGCGACCTGTAGCCCTGACCCCCATCGTAAGCAAATGCTTCGAGAAGCTGGTCAGGGACTTCATCTGCTCTGCACTACCCGACTCACTGGACCCTCTACAGTTTGCATACCGCCACAACAGGTCCACTGATGATGCCATAGCCCTGACACTACACACTGCCCTGTCACACCTGGAGAAGAGAGACACGTATGTGAGGATGCTGTTTGTAGATTACAGCTCAGCATTCAATACCATCGTTCCCTCGAAGCTGGACAGGAAACTGCAGGATCTAGGACTGAGCAGCTCCCTCTGCAGCTGGATCCTTAGCTTCCTGTCTGACAGACGCCAGGTGGTCAGACTGGGCAGCATCACCTCATCCCCCATCACACTGAACACTGGTGCTCCACAGGGGTGTGTACTGAGCCCTCTCCTGTACTCACTCTACACCTACGACTGCACAGCCACTAACAGCTCCAACATCATTGTGAAGTTTGCGGACGACACTACAGTGGTGGGTCTTATCACCAACGGTGATGAGACGGCTTACAGGGAGGAGGTCAGCGCCCTGACCCACTGGTGTCAAGACAACCATCTCACCCTCAACGTCGCAAAGACAAAGGAGTTGATAGTGGACTTCCGGAGGTGCAGAGAAGTACACACCCCCATCACCATCAACGGCGCTGCTGTGGAGAGAGTGAGCAGCTTCCGGTTCCTTGGTGTACATCTGGCTGAGGATCTTACATGGTCAGTACACACAAACAAAACAGTGAAGAAGGCGCAGCAGCGCCTCTTCTTTCTCAGGAGACTGAAAAGATTCGGCATGAGCCCCCGCATCCTCAGGACCTTCTATCACTGTGCCATTGAGAGCATCCTCACTGGATGCATCACCACCTGGTATGGCAACAGCACCGCCTACAACTGCAAAGCTCTCCAGCGAGTAGTGCGGTGCTCTGAACGGATAATTGGAGGTGAGCTTCCCTCCCTCCAAGACATCTACAGGAAGCGCTGCCTGAGGAAAGCGGGGAGGATCATCAAGGACTCCAGTCACCCCAGCCATAAACTGTTCAGACTGCTTCCATCAGGAAGGAGGTTCTGCAGCATCCGGTCCCGTACCAGCAGACTGAGAGACAGCTTTTTCCATCAGGCCATCAGACTGCTGAACACGTCATAGACACCTCAGCTTCACTACTGGAACTTCAACATTATGCACTCCACACTGTATATAAATGCCACTTGTTTTGCACATATTCAACTCTGTATATTTTATATATTTTATTATTATTATTATTATTATTATTATTATTTTTTTTTTTTACTATTTAATTTGTAAAAATGTGTATACACACACACACACACACACACACACACACACGTAGGAAATATTTAGTATACACATCCAGAAATGCATACACTATTATATATTGTACATATATTTATTAGTTTCAGGTTGGCCATTCTTGTATTTTGCTCGTTTGTGTTGTTGTGTTTGCACATCTCTGTTGCTTGTGGGGCTCGCACACAAGAATTTCACTCGCATGTGCTGTGCCAGTGTGCCTGCACATGTGATGTGACAATAAAAGTGATTTGATTTGATTTGATTTGATTTTCTCTTGTTATCTTTAATATAACTTTCTGAACATCAAAAATGTATTGGCAAACCAGTTGTGAATTTCAAACAAAAAATATTTCACCACTTTGAGTAAGACACATTCAATCTGAAGCAAATATTTCATCATATAAACAATCCTGTTGCTTCGCACTGAAACTGACCCCAACGAGAATGCCCTGCTTTCCAGATCCTAATGTGTCTTTCACCAGTTTGCATAGTGTTGTTTCTGGCTTTTTGTGCATTTTAACTTTAAGAAGTCTGCCAGTGTTGCAGTATAATTGTTCACGAGTGTGGTTTAAACCCCAGGCAAAAACATCCCAGGGACTGCTTTACATACTTTCTTTTTCTCTGTATTGTAGGAATGAAAAGATAATAAATTAAATAATATTTAAGCAAGTGCATATCTATAAATTATAATGAAACGTTATTACTTATTATAACACAGAAAAGGATCTTGTTCATATAGACTAAAAAAACACAAACAGGACTATGTTTTGCTTGAGCGCTGATTTTAAAAGGTCTGATATACGTTTAGGTAGCTGTCTAGCAGGAAGTGTATCAGGTGTTCTTGAACACAGACAAAAACCTTTGGCTTTGACCTAAATGTTGATTTAGGTGTTTCCCTTTAACATTTTTTCCCCCTACTTTTCAGAAAAAGAACATCAATGTTTTGCTGAGTCTTGGCATGCTAGCTTCCTGGGGAGCACTCTTGCTGTCAGCTCGCCTCTACTGGATGGGCAATAAACCTCCAAACTTCTCCAATTCCGACAACCCTGCAGCCGACTCGCCTCATTTCCTCACTCGAATGCTAACGTTTCTCCACCTGCCTGCTGCCAACGCCTGGCTCCTCCTCTGCCCTGACAAGCTCAGTTTCGATTGGTCCATGGATGCCGTGCCCTTGGTCAGGTCCTTGGCTGACTGTAGGAACCTTCACACCGTTGCCTTTTATGTTGGAATGAGCATTCTGGTTTTGTTTGGCCTTCGTGGTCCCACCTCCAAAGTCAAGGAGACCAATGGGAAGGCCCATGTCACTAATGGGAAATCCATCACTAATGGTAATGGTTACCACGCTCCTGATGCAAACCATAACACAGAGCATGGCTCTCCAAAAACCGCCCTAAATGGCTCAGCTGGACTGCACCACTGCCCTCCACGGACACCCCTGCCCCCTACAGAAAGCCTAGTACTATTTTCACTGGGCATCCTTTCATTGCCTTTCATCCCAGCCACTAACCTATTCTTTTATGTGGGTTTTGTAATTGCAGAGAGAGTACTATACATTCCCAGTATAGGCTTTTGTCTGCTTGTTGCTGCTTGTGCAAGAGCCTCGTTTGTTAGACTGAGGACTAGAGGCTGCAAGGCTGTGCTGTTGTGTCTCTGTATGGGTCTAGTACTGCTGAATGGACTCAGAACTGTTCAAAGAAACAAAGACTGGAGCAATGAGGAAAACCTCTACAAGTCTGGGATTAATGTGAATCCCGCTAAAGGTAAGAAGGCCACTGGCTATCTTTAGATGTAAGTAGGAATCCTCCTGCCTTCAGCCTAAAGCAAGGAGCAAATTTGAATGACTGAATTTTAGAGCTCAATTGATACAGGAATTTTTAGGACTGATAGCGATGTTTTCTTTCCAGCAGGTAGAACGTAAACAGAATCTTCATGTGTAGTTATTTATTATTATTAAGATATGCCAGTACAGATATGTCAGCAAAATTGGATAGTAATATCTGCCTGCCGAAAAATCATTCAAGCTCTAGTTAATTTTACAAACTCAAAGCTAGCTTATCAATCTTTTGGCCACAGCAACCGTTACTATAGCTATGAAGCTGTTTTTTTTTATTAGGGGAACATTACGCACCCATTCCTGTTATTTTACAGGTAACATTCAAAGATGACGAAGCAGTTTCACAGCATCAATGAATACTGATAGCTACTCAAGATGAAAGTGAACAAAGAACGTAAAAACTCTGTTTGGCAAATGCATTTTTGCCGCTTGGATTTTGTGCTGTGTTAATATTTGTTTCTGTACGTTTTTAGTACATTTGAGACATTTCACTTGTTTTGTTAAAGATGGAAAAAAATGGCATGTACAGCAAATTTTTAAAAACTCAAACAATACCCAGTTCTACTTAATATGCATGTTTTTAACTGGGCTGAGATCTGAAACCCACTGTGGGAACCTGATCTTGAAAGAGGCAAGTAGAAATATGTGCAAGAAAATAACAGAAAACTGCTTAGAGGATTGTTACACACTTGCCTAAGAATACTTAAATAAAAAAAAGAGAGCACTCTAAATAAACAAGTAAGCATGAGAAGTACAATTAATTGTTTTTATCAAGTGATACTAGTTTACTTTGACAAATTAGTGTGAATAACTGCTTTTACATGACCACCAACTGCATCTTTTTTTTTTCTTCTGCTGTATAACTCTTGACTGGCACATTTCCTCTAGCCTGGGGAAATTTGGGGAACGTACTGAAGAACCAGGGCAAGATGGCGGAGGCAGAGAAGGCATACAGAAATGCTCTGCACTACCGAGGGAACATGGCTGACATGCTGTATAACCTGTGAGTGATAAAGATGCCCGTTCCACCTCCTCGTGTTTGCATAGTCTTGACACAAACAAGTTCTGATTCCTACCATCCATCACTTTAGATCACTGTGGAAAAGGAAGAGAAAGGGGAGAGAGGAGAGCGCATATAGACACAGAGTGACTAGCAGGAAAAACTTACAGAGGGCACACAAGAATAGATCTAACACAGGAGAAGAAGCAAATGAAATACAGAGTATGGCTTGATGCAAGAGAGTTGTGTGTCCCTTGTGGCTCTTTGTACCGTCTGCTGCTGATTTGATTAGTCATGGTTTGCAGGGTTTGGGGGAACACAAAGACACTTAGAATCCTGCAACACAAGGTGTCACAGATGCCAAAACCTCATAGCAGACCCGTGTCTGTAACTCTCATGCAGACACTGTTTTCCTTCCCACTTCTCCGTTCCCTCTCAAGTTACGGGTGCCAAGAAACTGGCAAAGAAACAAAGAGAGAAGGGAAAACTGAAAGGTGTTTTGCATTCTTTAAAACAGAGGTGCTACCTGAGCTTGATGGATGGTTGGCTATATTGGGATTATATATAAGTATATGGGATACGGGAAGAAAAACCTGCCACTTTCACCACTCATTACTTTGATGAGAGGTTAAAGCTTACTTTGCATGCAGAGTTAAAAGAAACTGTACTGCAGCTTGTCACATCTTTGCGTTTTTCTTGGACCAGGGGTTTGCTTCTGCAGGAGAATGAACGCTTTTCTGAAGCGCTGCGTTATTACAAACTTGCCATTGGGAGTCGGCCTACGCTGGCATGTAAGTAAATCTCGGAGAGTCTCATTTTTGTAAATGATCTATGAGGCGGTCAGCCTGAGGGGAAGAGCTGTCATCAATTAGACTTTGGGGTTAATTACACTTTAATTTTATTGCTGATGTGGTTATTCTTTTTTGCATGGACATGTAAAGGGCCAGTGAAGTAATGCAATTCAGTCCTGCGCTTGAGTGTTCACATTAGATGAGGGTCCAGCTTTTACTCTACCAAGTAGAGTAGCTTTATTGTTAGCTTTATCTCTTTTTTGGCATGTATTTATTTATGTGTCCTACTTTTCTCTGCTCCGACCTCAAGTTCTGCCTCCTTTAGGCTGTATTATCATGTTCTTCTGTGTAGATCGTCAAGTTTTTTTCTTTGTTTAAAGCTTTTTTTATGTTTATTGCTCTTTTATTTACAGTTGATAATTATTTATTTGAACTGTTCTTTTTCCAGGGTGGAATAATTGTACAGCATATATATTTGACCTCAAAAAACAGGAATTTAGGCTGCACAAGTGTGAATTTATTTTGGATTTTCGTTAAGATCAAAACTATACATACATGCTCAAATATATGCGCATTCTCATTTCCATCTTTTAATAAGAGGTGTTAAAGGTTCTACAATGCCTTTTAACGTGACGAGTTAAAGCCATATTAACTTCTTGCTTGTGATCATGATTGACTACAACTTGCTGCTTCTGTTTGCAAACATAAACAAAAGAAGTGGTTTAACAGCGCTCATTGGATTGACCAAAACTCAGAACAATGGGAAAGTCCAAGGAACTGGAGTGAAGCTCTAAGAAGGAATTGGAGATTTACACAATCTGAAAAATGTCTATATTACTATACCACTACTAATTCCAAGATCCCCTGCTTCAAATTCAACACCTTTAAGTTTGGCTGAAGTTTGTAGCTCACATGGACAAGTGAAATGCCTTATGGCAGGGGTTTCAAACTCCAGGCCTCGAGGGCCGGTGTCCTGCAGGTTTTAGATCTGTCCTTGATCCAACACAGCTGATTTAAATGGCTAAATGACCTCCTCAACATGTCTTGAAGTTCTCCAGAGGCATGGTAACAGTAATCATTTGATTCTCTTGACCCAGGGTGATTTTCTAAAACCTGCAGGACACCGGCCCTCGAGGCCTGGAGTTCGACTCCCCTGCCTTTTGGCCACATGAGATACAGATTGACCTATATGTCCACAATGATAACAGAAATGTTTGGGTGAGTAAAGGTGAGGCTTTCAAACTAAGAACACTGTACCAGCTGTTAAGCATGGTGGTGGTAGCATCATGCTCCGGGGCTGTTTACTGCCAGTGGTAATGGGAGTAACAGTACACAGCACAAAGTGGATGGAATAATGAAGAAGGAAGACTACCTCTTCAAATTCACTTAAAATCTACAAATAGATGGTTTAAATGTGGATGGTTTGAACTTGTGGTGATTAGAGAAAATCCAAAATAAATTCAGACTTGTTCACCCAGTTCGTGTTTTTTAAAGTCATTAAAAATGAAAAAGAAACAATTAAAAACAATGATTAAAATCCTAAAATTACCATGACGTTCTGTTCCATGATGAGTGTATGTAAACTTCTGAACACAAATGTATTTATGTCAAAAGACATTTTATATCATTTCACATGCCTTTAATTGAACCTGCTTTTTCTTCACTCTGAACTCACAGCGGCCTACTTGAATATAGGAATAATTTTGATGAACCAGGGCCACCTGGAAGAGGCCAAACGCACCTTCCTTACTTGTGCTGACATTCCCGATGAGAATTTGAAGGATCCTCACGCTCACAAGAACTCCGTCACCAGTTGCCTGTACAACCTGGGAAAACTGCTCCATGAACAGGGCCAGCAGGAGGTCAGTGTGTCCCGTTTGTGGGAAAAGGGCCCAGCGAATATTTGAAGGAGCTGAGAAGTACTTGTTTTGTATCTCAGCTTTCATAACATGAATAAACAGAGAAGGACCAAAATAATTTTTGTAACACTTTCCATTAGGACTTTGTCCGTGCCGCTTGTGATTTAACTACTTAGTTAAAGGCCACAATTATGGTGACGCGAACTGAAAACTGAACTAGCTGAATTAACTATTTTCTTTCTACAGGAGGCCTTGTCTATTTTCAAGGAGGCAGTGCAGAAAATGCCGAGGCAGTTTGCACCACACAGCCTTTTCAACATGATGGGTGAGCGACTAGCTTTTTTTTCACATATAATATCTGTTTTAAACAGTAATAAAAAAAATCTATTTTTAAAAATCACTACAAAGGTGATTCCAGCTTGAAATGTTAATAAGCATCTCGATGAGATAACGCTACCATTTGATCTATAAAATTACACATTCATGAGCTGTGAAGAACACAGTAATAATGTGAGTTAAAGCTGTGCAATCTGACATTATTGTTCCCGTCTCAAGTGTTGGCCTTCTGGCTTGTGAGAGCTTAAAATGTGAGTTAAACAAATTGCCATTTAATCATTGCCGAGGAACCCCACCTGTTGGATTCCACCACTGTAACTCAAAAACGATGTGTGCACACACTTTGTGTCCTCTTGAGGAGAAGTGAAGCTCATCTGTGGAACGAGTCACATCCCCCTCTTTGTTATTGTAACACTAATTACATTATTGTAAACTCATCCCGATGACATAGTTGAGATTGCAGGGAGATGTCTGCATAAATTCCTTTGACAGGCAGGCTGAAGGAAAATAAGATTTGTGTTTAGTCAGGTGGAGAGAGGGATTAAGGAAGAGTGTTTGAATTAGTATAATGGGAGGGGATACTGAGTATATGTCATCAGCCTATCTTCTTACTCTCGGGACCAAGAGCATGCCCTCACATCCAACAACATCTCTGAGTTTTTATAACCAGCTTTTGTCCTTTCAGAGAAACTTCAGATTTATCTGCATTGTGGTCACTTCAGTCAACATGGGGTTAAGACGAATTTGAAGTTTCTCAAATGACCTATTACAGCGAGCCATTATAATGAGAACCAGCATCATTAATCAGTTAGACTTGCAGCATGTTCTGCTGTTAGATGAAGTTCAAAGAGCTTCACAGACGACTGACGAGCTAATAACAAGTCAGAATAAATGTAATAAAAACAATGCAATTAATTATAGATTAAAAGCACCTTAAAGAAGACTAAAAAGACAAAAAAGATCAGAAGGAGAAGAATCAAATAGGATAAAATAAGCACCCTTAAATAGATTAATATTGTAGGAGCTACAAAAACTGACTGGAAAAATGAAATGCTGAAATAAAAGAGAAAAAAATCTAAAAACAAAAACTGATTAAAACTGACAAGAATCAGTACCCCAAAAGAGCAAGAACAATTATAAGTGTAATATATAGAATAGAGTGGAACAGTGCTCACCTTTTGAAAAGGCTCCAAATCTAATAACTGATTGCCCATTCAGTTTCCCCATTGATGTTTCTGAACGTCCTTGCTTAAAAAATGTTTTAAGCCTTGAACCAAGCCAAAACTGACCTCCATAAATCAGGGGTGTCACTGTTCCAATTTAATATTGTGAGTTTCTGTTATGAGCACATGCCATCACATCACAAAGGCTCAGCTTATAGTAAGTCTTCTTTGGATGATTCTAACACTATGGCTCATAATCAAGAATATGAGAATATGAATGAGATTTTTACCTCTAGAACCTCACTGTACTCAATTCTAAAATATGGTATTATATTTATGTTGTTGTTTTTTTTTAGTTTAGTTTTTTTTCCCTTGTACTTTAATCAAGAACAGGTTCTTATTTTCACTGAAAAAGGCAAAGCCCCTTGATGAAATAAGTGTGTAAATACAAGCAAGTGTACAAGGGTCAAAACACCAGGGTGACTGGGAAGCTAAGAGTGTTGGTGAATTTGGCTTAAGCCAGATAGTTTAGCACATGTTTTTGTGTTTGGGGAGGCAAGGTGCCAAGTGTGGCACCACCTACATTTTTTAAATAAAAGGAATCTTAAAATGCATATGCTAAAAAAAACACAAAACAAGTTCCTTTTATTATTGATATTTTCCATTCTCCTCTCTCCTTTCAGGAGAAGCCTACATGAGGCTGAACAGGCTGGAGGAAGCAGGTCACTGGTACAGAGAGTCCCTCAGGGTCAAGCCTGACCACATCCCTGCTCACCTCACTTATGGAAAACTGCTATCCATCATTGTATGTTCCCTTACAGACACAGACACACACACACACACACACACACACACACACACACACACACACACACACACACACACACACAGAAAGAAGCAGAAGACAAAGCATTATCTTAGTAATGACTGCAGTGGTTAACTATGTGGCAGAGTGTAATTAAATGGGACCTGGAGTGGCACAGTGGAGTGATGAATAATGCATATAGAACAACTTATGGGGCACTGGAGCAAGGCGAACCCATCCTATTGATTTCCCTGCAGAGACTGAAGAGCTGTGATAACTGTTATTACATATGGGCTTCCTGAGTATGAAAGGCAAGGGTGGATTCAAACGCATGAATTCATTGTGTGACCCTTGCAGCTACTAGTTGGACAGAACTTTCACACTTTTCACACACTTTCCACACAGTGTGAAAGAAAAGAAACTGAAAAACTGAAGGCAGAAATGTTAAATAGATTCAAATTCAAATTCAAATTTTATTTGTCACGTACACAGTCATACACAGTACGATATGTAGTGAAATGCTTGGACAACTGCTCGTGACCTAAAGAGAACAAAAAAGGAAAAGGCTATGAATAAGATAGGAAATAAATATGAAAAATTAAAAAGGGTAAATTTAACTAGGAAGGAATAAAATATAAATTAAGGTTAAAAATGAAATAACTGTACAACACAAATTAGAATGAAGGGTAAATTTAACTGGGAAGAATAAGATAAAGATAAATATATAAATTAAAGTTGAAAATAAAATAACTGTACAACAAAATACACAATACACAATATAGAACTATATAAGAATGTATGAAGAAATCTAAATATAAATAAATATATACACAATAACAGCAGCTGTACAAGTATTAACCGGAAATGAAGAAATGAAGAATATAGTGAATATAGAATATAGATTTTGGGTGACCTTAGGATGATCCTGATCCAGGACTGATGCCAACAAACTGCTGTGTTGGAGCAGGGTAAATACATGGCTGACATCTGAAGGTCAGGGAAGCAGGGAGTTTTTCTGGTGTGGATGAGAGCGATCCCTCTGTGATTGGATGACCCTGATAAACCATGTTTCTTTTTTTTCTGTCTTTCATTGCATGTGCCTGTATATTCATGGGAGTGTTAGAAGACATCCAAGGACACACGAACTTGCCCAACTTCTAAATGTTAAACTTCCTGTCACTTCCTGTACTTCCTCCACCTCTCCCATTCCACTAAACAAATACACATGCATGTGACAGATGTGTGAGCAGCTGAGTCAAGTTTAGATTTGGGAGACAAACTGTGTTTCCTGCGTAACCTTTTTTAACGACGCTGACCTCTCTCCTTCCACGGCTTCGAGTGCTGCATAAAAACACAACCGAGCTGAAGTTACAAAACTGTTATGTGCACACTGGCAGCTGCAAACCCTAAGGGCTTTAAACCTTACCTCTGACCAGTTCCCCGTCTTTGCTGAAAGATTTAAAGATATGCAGCATATGCACACACACCTTAAGTAGGTTCACATTAGAGTCACCGAGGGTGGCCGGACATCTGCTCTGCTCCCTTATGCTCAAGGGGCTCCAGATCTATGCACTCACCATGAGGCCACCTCCACTACTAGAGGGCTTAAGAAACATGAGATTGGATGGGCTCGGGACAATAGGCCAGTGGATGGGCTTATTATTCAATTACTCCCCTTCCTTATTGAATCACTCCATCGGCTACATTTCTGGCCATCCTGCTAGAGTCAATCGACAATACAGACAGGGGAAGGAAAGGTCAAACTCGAGCCTTGTACTGTGGTTCACCCCAGCACTGTTTTTCTTTGAAACGTGGAATATTTTAGCTCGAAAGCGACCACATTTCAGCTTTCAAAGCTGCCCACAAAAAAGCTACATGTGTAAATCCACAAAATAATAGGCAGAACCTGATAGTCTTGCACACGTCCACATCCGTGAGCAAATAACAAGTGCAACTCCAAAGCCGCTAGTGTACTCTTTCCACTATATTACAGGCCTCCTTGTCTGTCAGACGTATCTTGCTGGAGTCAGAGTGGTGTGGTGTGCATTAAGGAAATTTGTGGTCATTCAACACCATGAGACTTATGACTTTAATCTCAGCCGTATATTTGGATAATTCGGCACTAATTCTAACTATGGTCTCGCACTGTGGAAGACCGCACGATAAAGTACGTAGAAGCAGCTAAACTAACCTTTTACTCAGCTACAAATCAGGGAATATCCTTTTGATAGTTGTTTGAAAATCATCCTTTTTCCACTGACCTGAACTCGTCCATAAATCTGCTAAATGATGATTTGCTTCTACCTAAATGGACTGAACCACTGTACTTTCTGATGGATGTTTAGGGAAAAGGTTTAATTGAATGTAAAGAGTATGGAGCCAAAGAAAATGTGAAATAAGCCATGTATGCCTGATATTCGGTCATTCAGAGCGATTGACGGCACTGGGAGAAGCTAATGAAGCAAGCCTAATGAGCCCTGCCCTCTCATTTCTTGTTGCATGACAAGTCCGCTGGCAATATAGAAGCAATCGGCGCAGACGTGTGAAACAAAAGAGATGGAGAAATTCAGCCTCGTGAACAGAGGCAATAGAGTCTGCACACAAATGCGCCCACACCAACACCTTGGAGGTTTTTCCTCTAACGGTTTGGCATGAGAGATTGTGCGGCTGTGTTTTTTAATAGCGTCTCTTTTCTGCAGATACAAAGAAATTGGGTTGCTCTGACTCAAATGAGGCCTGCTGATGCACTACAGTTTTTCAGATGCAAAGAAATACAGCGGGGAAAATAAGTATTTGACACATCAGCATTTTTATCAGTAAGGGGATTTCCAAGTGGACTATTGACACAACATTTCCACCAGATGTTGCCATCAAGCCAAATATTGAAGTCATACAATCAAATCAGAACATATAAGTATACAAGTTAAACCATAATAAATAAAGTGAAATGACACAGGGAATAAGTATTGAACACACTTTATTCAATACTTTGTAGAAAAGCCTTTGTTGGTGATTACAGCTTCTAGACGCCTCTTGTATGGATAGACCAGTCGTCTGCATTGCTCAGGAGTGATTCTGGCCCATTCTTCCACACAAACGGTCTTTAAATCTTGAAGGTTCCTTGGGCCTCTTTTATGAACTTTAATCTTCAGTTCTCTCCATAGATTTTCTATGGGATTTAGGTCAGGTGATTGACTGGGCCATTCAAGCAACTTGATTTTCTTTCTTTGAAACCACTTCATTGTTACCTTGGCCTTGTGTTTGGGATCATTGTCTTGCTGAAATGTCCACCCTCTTTTCATTTTTAGCTTCCTGGTAGATGGCAGCAGATTTTTATCCAGAATGTCCCGGTACATCTCTCCATTCATCCTGCCTTCAATAATATGAAGTCTGCCAGTACCCCTTGCTGAAAAGCAGCCCCAAACCATGATGCTTCCACCCCCAAACTTGACTGTTGGTATGGTGTTCTTGGGGTGGTGAGCAGTGCCATTTCTTCTCCAAACATGGTGTGTAGAATGACTGCCAAAAAGTTCAATTTTGCTTTCATCTGACCATACTATAGTCGTCCAATAATCCACAGGCTTCTCCAAATGCTGTTGCGCAAATTTTAACCGAGCCTTGACATGCTTTTTGTTCAGCAATGGAGTCTTGCGTGGTGAGCGTGCATGGATGCCATGGCGGTTCAGTGCATTGCTTATAGTTTTCTTTGAAACAACAGTACCTGCTGATGCAAGGTCTTCCTGAAGTTCTGTCCGAGTGGTTCTTGGCTCTTGGAGAACCCTCCTGATTATTCTTTGGACTCCTCGGACAGGGATCTTGCGTGGAGCACCTGATCGTGGCAGGTTTATGGTGAACTGATGCACTTTCCATTTCCGGATAATGGCCCCCACAGTGCTCACAGGAACATTCAGCATTCTGGAAATGCACCTATAACCATTCCCATCAAAATGCTTTTCAACGATAAGATTACGAAGATCTTGAGAGAGTTCTTTGCCTTTACCCATCATGAAGTCTTTCCTGTGTGCCTTCTGGGTAATGAGGAGCCTTTATAGGCCATCAATTAGGACTAAAGCAGCTGATATCAATTAGTACTGATAGGGGACAGGATTTCTCTATCAATACTGACAGATTTCAGGTGATCTCCTGGCTTTCTATGTCATTTTGCCCCTTGTTATCTCCATGTATTCAATACTTATTCCCTGTGTCATTTCACTTTATTTATTGTGGTTTAACTTGTATACTTATATGTTCTGATTTGTTTGTATGACGTCAATATTTGGCTTGATGGCAACATCTGGTGGAAATGTTGTGTCAATGGTCCACTTGGAAATCCCCTTACTGATAAAAATGCTGATGTGTCAAATACTTATTTTCCCCGCTGTACATGCTCAGGCCCAGCTATACATATTGTGTGTTATATAATATGTACTGTTGGTGGTCAGCATAATCTATACCATTTTAAACCATGTCGAAACAATAGTGTTGTGGTTTAAACATTCACCATTTGCCTAGCTTCCCTGTTCCATCCTGGGAGGAGACGCAAATCCCTTTGGGTTTGCGTCAGGAAAGGCATCTGGTATAAAAAGTGTGCCAAATAAAACATGTTGCACTACCTACTGTGGTGAACCCTTGTGAATACGAGAGCAGCTGAAAGTAGGTTTAGCTTTTTTTAAGGTTTATGTTTTTAACCCTTTGTTTTAATCTTTAATATGTATATTAGATTTCAGAGCTGTCTTTACAGCTAAAAAGAATTAATTTGATGGGAAGCTTATGAATGAACAAGTGTTTGGCAGTATTGGTTTACCCCGAAGTGCATTTATTTCAGTATTCTTTCTTTCAGGCCTGCAGTGTTCAGGTTATGTTGTATCAGTGGAATAATCAAGGATGTAACAAAAACCTCTCAAAAAAAAATCATGTTCAACCATCACTTATAATGACTTGAGTTGCTTTTTGTTTTTTAAGGGGCAGAAAACAGAAGCGGAGAGATATTACCTGAGAGCTATTCATCTAGACCCGACGAAAGGAAACTGCTACATGCACTACGGTAAGAAATATATTAAAAGATTTATTTAGAGACACGTTAAACAAAGCCTGTTTAAAAATAGATATTCTAATTATAAAACCATGAATGCCTTTATCTTCAGAAGTGTCTGCCTGTAGTTGATGGACAGTTTTGAAGTTATTTTAGCGACAATCTAGTTTGAAGTGTTTCTCTACCAGCTAAATCATGCATGGCTGCCAGTACTGTAAGGCGTTGCATTAATACGGTTATGATCGGCCTCTGCTGCCTTCAGCTGTGCTCACACTCGCAATTCTTTACCCTCCACAAACCAAGACAAAAACTTAATGGCGTCACCCTCAGAGTGCAATTAAATTTACCATGTCATTTGACAACTAATGTTATAAACCACACTGGTTCCACTCTGATTGCTTATGTAACTCGATAAGAATTATGGGAAAGAAAAAATCAAAGCTGGGAGTTAATAATCCAGAAATGTCCAATCTCTCAGCGCTTTTATTAGAGTTCCGTAAAATAATGGCGGTAACACGCTGTCATTTCATTTTTTTCTTCGTATCAGTGCTGGCACTGTTGGAGCTGTTTGAAGCGTTGCAGATGGTGCAAACACACTCAGAAAAAGCCACGTATGCTGCGTTTATCTGCGTGAGAAGACAGAGTCTGAATACACATTTTACGATTGTTAAACACGGTACCGTGTTCCTCCCACGCCGCTGTTATTGAGGCTTTTCATATCAGCTTGGAGGAACAGATTCCCTGCTGCTCCAAGGAGCTATCTCCGGGATATTCATAGGAAATGAATTCTGTGTTATCCCGCTCAAAGCACCATTGTGCATTGTCCCTTTCTCCTCTTATCTCCTTCTATTCCTCCTGGTGCTTTCTCCGCACTGATATCTTTGGTTTTGAGTTTAGATTGGTCAGTGTATGAGGGGTCTGTCTGCTGCTGACTTTGGACGAAGCAGTTTCCCCTTCTGAAGTCCTTACGCTCTTTCTCTCCATTTTCTTTTTTTCCAATGTTATCTTGTAGCTTTTTGCTATAAGTGATGTTTATTTGGGCTGCCTCCTCCTTTTATCGCACATCTGGCTGCCTTTGCTATCCTGGGGTCACTGGATGATCTCCAGGTGTGAGTATGTTAGGAGTGATGCTATCTGTTCACATTATAGAACACCAAATACACGTACAAAGATGTGCTCGGAAGGAAGGACACAGAGGGTGAAAGCTAAAACAAAGACCCCTTTCCTGTCATTGTTCTCATTTTAATGCAGAACCATTTCTAGGTAGTCTCCTTTGGAGTGCGCTTGGTTTTCGGGAATCTCAGGCAAACACAGTTAGCATTCAGTGCAAGAATGCAAACAGGCATACGCCTGAGTTTATCCCTACATTGCAATTTTTTCCAGCATTCAGTAACATCTGTGGTTAGACTTGGCTGTTCATTTATAGCCGCTGGTGCAGGGAGTTGAAGGTGCTGAACCAGGTGGCAAGACTCACACAGGAAAACCCATGAAAACCTGCGTCTCATCTGTGTTCTCAAACGCTGCCGAGCAAAACAACAACAATCCTTCAGTCTATCACTGTCTGACTTGTCTCCTGCTTTCCCTGCCTCTTTTTCTGTCTCACTCATTTCTTACTCAGCTTCCATTCATCTTCGTTTCTTTACACACCAGTCACCATCTTTACCTGTCATTACTCTTCTACAAGATGTCCCCATCTCATTCCAATCCCATTGGTTTGCTGCAGTGCGATAACAAGGAATACAGTTGTGCATTTGCTTGGTAAAATTGAAAAGGAAACAAAAAGCCCCCGTAGCTCTGGTATCTTTATTTTGTATATAAAGATATGCTTAGGCACAGTTATTTTTAAAACTAAATGCTAATGTCAGTATGCCGGAATTTTCAGTGTTGATGCAAAAAGTCTTATTAGTAGTAGGAATAAATTGAAATTTTGAACTAATAATGGCCCTATATGAAATGTACTAAAATATTTCTACATCTAGTAGATGAATTGAATCTGAAGCATAATGATACATGTTCTGGACACTATCAATATATTTCAATAAAGCAACATCATTTGGAAAAATCTGACAGGATTTATTAAGATACAGAATTACGCTAATCTGTTTTGGAGGCTTGGATGGGGTTCTGGATGACCAATGTGAGGCAGATATGGGGAGGACGTGTCTCGCACAAATAACAGTCTGAAAGACAGAATGACAGAAAAGCACTGACATTTAAAGCACACAGCTTGCAAAACGTGCAAAATGATGTCAGTATTGAGTCTGACAGGATGGGTAAATGGAAGAGATGTAAAGAAAAGACTAGCAGCTGAACACCCAAGAAGCAGACAGATGAGTGATTACAGATCTTCCATACTGGACTTAGGAATAAGCTCCATTTCTGTGACACAGGAGCTAACAGGTTCTTAACAGAACTTCTGCTACCCTCATCTTTCTTTCTTTCCAGGACAATTTCTGTTGGAGCAGTCCCGTCTTGGCGAGGCTGCAGAGATGGCGGAAAGAGCCGCAGAATTGGACAACTTTGAGTTTGATGTGGTCTTCAGTGCTGCTCATATGCTCAGGTTGGCTAAAATCGCCACTTTGAAAAAGCTGTGTTTCTGCGTGGGGATTCCCTTACTAGTACAGAATTTTGAATGAAGAGATATTTCAAAGAATTACGGTGTTTTGGAAATTCATTATTTGCTGAGTTTGCCCTCATGCTGCCTCAACATTTGAGGGTTTTGTTCTTTACCACTGCCGTTTAAAAGCCATCTTTTCAAATATAAATTATACCAGCGTTACAGAATAGTAAAATGTCCTCTCAGTGGAAAAGCTGCTGGTAAAGTTTTTATGTATTACATATATAAATGGAAGTGGTGAGGTTTCTGTGCACGGCTTGTAAAGAAGCAATAGGAGAATTTTTCCCTCAAAGTTTGGCAACCGTGTACACGGACAGCTTATAAATCTTAAAATGTGTCAAAAGGGACTGCAAATGTCCTCTACTCCCAGCAACTGAGGGAAAATATTGGAATGATGAACCTTAACTCATTTTTGCTCTACATATCTGGAAAAGTCATTTCTTCTCTGAAGCATCTCAGTGCGCTGCCACAGAGGGTTTGTAAAAAGCTAAAAGTCTAAGGGCTTGACTGAGGTTTGCATTCGAGAACCTAAGGATAAATCTAAATGACAAGTCATTCCTTCGAGTTCTGATCCGACTGGTTATTTTAAGATGAGACCCTCGGGACATAAATCCAAACAGATTAGGATTAGTGTTTATTGATATGACGCCCACCTGTCAAAGCTAAAGCTGTCCTGCCTGATAATAAAGATAAGCTACAAACCGGGGCTTGCTTTATGTGCAGTGACTGACTGAGCATAAACAGGATGATAAGAATGACCTGACAGTCCAGTGCAATGTAGGATTTGCCTGTAATTGTTCTGCACAAACTAACTCTAAATACACATCATGCAAGTGTAACATTGCTGTTAAGCGACGTGTTTTACCGACACAAATCTTTGCTTTATTTTACAGGTTGAGGATTAGGAAATATGCAATTTTCTAATCAGAAAAAGAAGGAAATGACTTTACTTTTGACCTCCCTGATACCTAAAGATTTTGACTTTAAATGTGGCTTCCTGTAACTTTATCTGTTATTTAATGACTCTCTAGCACTTCCCCAAACAAAACAAAGACCAAGGAAGGACACTAGGAGATGACTATGATATCCATAATGTGTCCTTTATTTTAAAGCCTTATAAATACAAATTAGCATGTCAGGAAGGAAGGGCTTTATTAACTTTGGCACAGCAAAGTCCAGATCATGTACTCCATGAATAATGTTAGTGTAGAGCCGATTAACTACTGCTACTGTACCCAGCTGTAACATGTCAGGGAGGACTTTTGGTGCTTTAAGCAGTCTTGGCATCAACATTGTCTGCTTCTCTTTATCTATTTATAAATGAGAACCTCAAAGTAAGGCCTAATGTGCTGAATCAGTGTCCAAACACATGATCCCATTTATGTCAAGCCTATTTGCCGCTTGTCCCAGAATATTGTTTACCGGTGGCTATATTAGAAGCTCCAGTATTTTACAACATCACTGCAGTAGGCAAAGAGTTTGTACTGTCATTTGACAATTACGTGAGACAGAATGTAAGCAAGTCTTTCAAATTAGTAAGTCATTTTTTAAGCCTTGGCAGGTACAAATAGTAGTATAATTTTCACTATGACTTGCTATTCAGTCAAATACTTTAACGCAGTGTGTAAAAATGTAGTGTGAAATCTTGCAGCTTTTAATAGTATTATAAAAGTTGAGTCTATCTGTATTTACTTAAAATAAGAGTTAAAAGCAGCAGTTACCAACTTGAGGTTCAAGACCCTCTGTAGAAATTTGATCTCACTAATGACTCGAAAAATTGTTAATTATAATTGTCAGAAACGGCCCAAAAATGTAATTGTGGAGCTTACTCTGTGTGTGTGTGTGTGTGTGTGTGTGTGTGTGTGTGTGTGTGTGTGTGTGTGTGTGTGTGTGTGTGTGTGTGTGTGAAATTTTCTTTGCTTAAGTATCATTGTGCCTATTAGTACTACACCAGCAGAATTTAAATGACACTAATGACTACATGAATTAATTTGACTATGTATGAGTGAAATCATACACATTTCTTTCTTACGTTAAATGAACAATATTCACGATAATTTATATACTAAGAAGCTTAACAATGAGTGAATACAATCATTAGCTGGAAAATATATTCGTTTTTATCACTGATAAAAATATCTTATAATGTGCAAATTTTTTACTCTCCGCTCTTCTTTCTTTTCAGACAGGCCAATCTAAACGAGGCGGCGGAAAGGCAGTACAAGCGTGCAGCCAGCCTCAGACCAGATGTAAGTACCTGGACTGGTAGGCCTGTTAGCACTTATCATGGAAATGCACATACACGTCTGCACTGTAAATTCAATTTACAACATACTATGTATTACCCATCATTCTGACATTACGTTATAGTACTGTTGTTCCTGGCAAGCAGCGATAGTGCTGGAAATGAAATGGAAACTGTGTTTTGGTCATGCCTGTGAACTGTTACCTTTATACAACCAACCAAATTCCAAGTGAGAAAAGAGCTTAATGATTCAGTTGTCTGACACTGAAGTCACGCTCTTAGCTTCAGAGTAAATGCTTGATCATAACACTATAGTTAAACAGACCAAGCTTTGCAGAGATCATGTCTCTTGATGTCTGCACAAGTGGTTGAGGAAGTTGGTAGCCATTATAGCCTGTCTGTCTGGTATACCTCAGTCACTTCAAAGGGAAAGGGTGCATGGACCAGTCTGTGGAAGGTGATTTAGAGTTATAGGAACCCCTGTGTTGTTAGACAAGGTCTGAAGGAGCTTCCTGGAGTCATTTATTATGTTAGTGTGCTTACTGATGCCCTGCTCTGTGACTTATGTTCAGTTATATGACGGGGTTAGACCTCATCCTGCCTCCACTGCATTAACTGGTGTAAGTCTATAAGGCTACACCTTTTATAGAAGCGTTTGCCAACGTATTTGTCTAACACATTGTGCAAACAACTTGGGCCAACTCTTATTAATTTATAGTTTATTCCAAGTTACACTACTTAACACTGACCTTTGCCTCATCCAAGCAACTAAAGGATAAGCCAGTGTTGTGTCTAGACATAGCAGACATCTTAGCAAAGAACAAATTTCAAATTGTATATTTAGGTACTTTGCTACCCAGTCAACTGGATCAAGAAAAACCTACTTTGGTAACAAAATTTGTTATATGTGTAATATCTAACCCTTAAATGGCCATCGAGAATGTATAAGCTATTAATTCAAATTGATCAATCAAGTGGCAGAGAGATTTTTTCCATCAATCCAGATTAAAACTTCTGAAAACAAATATGCTTAAACACCTTCAAAATGACTAAAAGCCTCAACTTAGAACTTGTACAATACAAAATTTTGAATGGGCACTACTGTTTAACAGCGGGGTGCATGTGAGCTTTTAAAGTCGTTCAAGAAACCTGGAGAACTATTTCTAAAGACTTTTTAAAGAAATTAGAAGAAAGTTTGCCTGTTAGAGAGTTCAGGCAGTGGTGAACAATGTTAAATAATAAATGTGGTCACAGTACTGTTGCTCCACAGTTCTAAGTAACTTAGAACTGGTAAGATTATCATATATGACCTCGGAAAACAAAAATGTTTTATTATGTTTAGTTCTAACTAACCATGAACTATAACTGTTTTCATTAGGAATTTGAAATATTTTATGCAGCTAGCTGGCTAGCTACATGCTAGCTGCTTCTGCTTTCTATTTATGACCAGAGATGGGCAGTAACGCGTTACTTGTAACGCGTTACTGTAATCCGATTACTTTTTTCAAGTAACGAGTAAAGTAAGGGATTACTATTGCAAAAACGGTAATTAGATTACCGTTACTTTCCCGTAGGAACGCTGCGTTACTGCGTTACTAAAACCGTGATTTTTTGCGAGAATGTCCCATGACAGTGACGTAAGCGAGTGCGCCGTTAGTGACAACAGCTGTGTGCAGATCAACAATGGTTCACATATCGAGTGCGGGAGAGAGTATGAGTGTGCAGCGTTTAAAGCGTGAAAGTACTGACCTTACTTTGAGTTTGATTCCATAAAAAGTGACAAAAACATTAGCGTCCATCGTGCGTGGGAAGAAAACGTCTTTTTACAGCGAAAAACCCCCCTAAACTTCCAAGCAAGCACCGAGTGTGCTACCACGTAATGGGAAACTCACAGAGAAACTCGCGGATTCTTCAACTGACCGCGGCACACCTGCACCAGGGTAAACCTCCGCCTACCCCAGTCCTGCTTTACAGGTGAAAATAGAGCAACAGGACCGCTAGTCTTTGACTTTATTTATTTTCTGCTGTGTTTTACTTGCATCTATTTGAAAGAGTGAGTGTAAACACAAAAAATATTTTATTTTATGTGCTGGAATGTGTAGAAAATAGGTTTAAATGTTAAACTAATTCATTCAAGTCAGAGAATGTTGCATATAATTAAATTTTTGCTTGATGCATAAAGTTAAAAGATTAAAACTGATAAAACAAGTTTTAAAAAGAGACTTTTCCAGTTGATTACAGTTTGTATGATGGATTATGTAGAAAAAGTAGAATTGGGCTGAAAGATCTATCACTTTATCACCTCTTCAGGTTGTAAATCGTGTTTTTAAAAAGTAACTAAGTAACTAAGTAATTAATTACTTTTGAAAATAAGTAATCAGTAAAGTAACGGGATTACTTTTTGGGGGAAGTAATCAGTAATTAGTTACTGATTACTTTTTTTCAAGTAACTTGACCAACACTGTTTATGACCTTTACTTAGTTCAACCTTGGAGACTGACTCACGTATCAGTTCCGGAGACTTATTTTAGCTAAACAGTTTAGGTCTTATCCACTCCATTCAGGTAACAGTTAGTCATAATATAGCCATGTAACTAACCCTCTAGTTTCTGTTTAGTTGTATATCAGCTAATGTATCCTTTGCCCCAGCTAGTTCTCTAACTTTGCTGAAAATGGAGACTAGTAATGTAATACTTGTGACCTTTGCTCTAACAGCCTTTGTGCTTGTTATTCCTACAAGGAATTTCATTTACGTTGCCTCGTGTTCCCATATTGGTGCTGTTCCTGTTACTATGGCCCTTACTTCTTTACTTTTAGAGAACTTTTTAAAATAAGCTAATCTGACCTACTGCCGTAGGGAATATCTATAGGCTTGGTATTACTATTTTATACAATCTGACACTTTTAAAGAGAAGGGCTGCCTTTCTCTTTACATCCTGTTTAAGCCTTAAGAGCTCAGTCAGATCTTTGACTAGAAGAATACTGGTTGTCCATTTTAATTTGAAAAGCTGTGTGTTTACATTTTGTTCTGTAAGAAATATGTTTCTTCAATCCCAGTCATTATAATTCACACTCTTAAAGCCTTCACATGCACTTTCAGACACACCGAGGGGCTCCTCTTTTCATTTTTCAGGACTATAGTGCCTCTTCTCTTTGACATTTTCCCTGCACATGTCTGCTTAGTGAATGACAGTCTCTCAAATATCGGCTTAATCCAATAGCTTTCAGGTCATGAAAGATTCAGCTCTGGCTTTACGTGCTAAGAAAAGCAATGAATATGTGCCCCCAGAGAAAGGTGCAAGGGTGTTTTTCATTTTACACACTAAAACGCTGTATTTACCCACTCCGAGATTCATCACAAATATAATGTCGAGTCTGAGCAGAACAGGCAATGCTTCCAGCGTGTGAAAATTGTATAATCATGACACAGTACATGTCTTGCTCCCGGCAAATCAAAAATTATGATACGATGAGGTTATGTTGTAATTTGTATGCGCTTAAGATCATAATCCCTCAAGATTTCAGTGCTGGTGGATGTGGCTGCACCTGTCATTACTGTGGTAACAGTGAGTGTGATTTAATACTATAACAAATGTCCTCTGAGAAAGAGAATTGAACAGAATATGCTGGATAATGTGATCATATTCCACTATGGCTTAAAGGCCTCTTCTCAAAAGCTGTGGATCAGAGGTCGATACTTTCTTTTTCGTCACAGAGGGTAAAAATACAGAAACTTTTACCCTCAAACTGCCTGTTTTCTTTCGTCTGTCCAATTCTATTGTCCCATGATTGGCTTTGGTGTGATTTAATATGCCAGTGTGTTGCATATTTCCCTAAATAACAAGGGAACCCTCATTAAGAGTAAGAGTAAGTATGCCTCTCCTGCCTACAAAATTCCTGTATGATCAAAAACTGAGGAGCTCTGAAATTCTGAAATATAACATTTAATTATAATTATTGTCCTTTTTTGTGTAGGTGAGAAAAACAAAAAGTTAGCTGTATAGTTTTTTTCCTGTAAAAACCGCAATTAATCAACAGCTTTCCAACATTCTCACTGCTTTAAATAATCAAGCTCTATATGTGCGCATTTGTTGAGTGCGCTCACAATCACTGAAAAGTGGAACGTAAACAAGTGAAAAATCCATGCTGAGGAGAGGCAAACAGTTGTGTTCATGCTGGGAAAATCTTTTGATTTACTTTCCAAGTTAGTAACAACATGTCATGCAGTGGGGATGCAGTCCTGGGAACGAGGCCAGGCCTGGGCGATTAGGTGCAGATGATTTTGAGGATGAGATAAGGGTGTATTTGTTAGTTACGGATGGCTATGACTTAGATTTTGTAGATCCCCACAACTGGACTGCTTTTCAGGGTCATATGGTTTCACTTTGCAACTTAAAAGTATGGCATTTTAATCAAGAGGACTCTAGAAACACTCTTCTCAATGGGTTTGATCGTGCATATCACAATAAATACTGAGCCCTTGCCCACACACAATCTGTAGCTACCTTTTTGTTTACTGCGGCATTGTTAGAGGACATACTCCTATCTATTTGATCTGCACAGAGAGATTGCGTTCTATCTAATTTAATGGGTATTTGATTTTCTTAAAGGAGGGCCTAAAATAAATTGCACCAGAGCCCTTTCTTTAATCTACCATCCAGAACTGGCAAGCTTCCTAAATTGTGTATCTCACATCATTTTCTGTGTCAGATGCGGAAATAACAAGGGCAGGTTTAAAATGGTTTGCCCAAATAAATGCAAGGTCAGCACTGTTGCAAAACTACAACAATCCTGTATCTTATCACCCTTATGCCAAACATCCACTGCTCCCTTCTTTTTTTTTTTCTGTTTTTTATTCCAGTACCCAGCTGCTCTGATGAACCTTGGTGCCATCCTCCACCTGAATGGGAAGCTTACCGAAGCAGAAGCCAACTACCTGCGGGCTCTCCAGCTCAAACCTGATGATGTCATTACCCAGTCGAACCTGCGGAAGCTGTGGAACATCATGGAGAGGCAGGGACTCAGGACTAAACGCGCGCTCGGGATGCAGAAAGGCGATGTTTGAACTCCTCCCTCACTGATGATGTCATCTCCTTCAGAGATATGAAAGAGCTGGTGGCTCAAATTTCACTAAAGACTATTTCTTTAGCGATTCAGCTCACAGTGCTTGTGAAAGACACTTTGAAGGTTTGAGGGCTGGGATTCAGTGGACATGTGCTGCCTCACAGTATGCCATATTGCCATATGGTAGCTCAAACTACTAAAACAAACTTCTTTTGCATACATTTTTTATAAAATGCTATGATGTTAAATATACATTGAAGTCAAAAGCAAATAATTTGAAAGTCCCCCAAAAATTCTTTAAGGTCTCAAATATCAGCTAATTATTAGTTGATATAATCTAAACATCTGGCATGATTTAGAGCACTTGATTTAATAAGAGCATAGATTCAGGTGTTAATTCTTACAGAATAGATTTTAAAGCGTGGGCACTGATGGGTAAATTACTCAAGTTGTTTCATTATATCAGCTAGTTTAACTGAAAGATGGACTTCACTACCACACTTGTACATGTCAGATTCTATTTGCAGGTCGTAGGGAGAACTACTGTGTGTGTGAAAACTTGTGTAAAGTCTTTTGTTGCTCCCAAAGGAGCAAGTGATGTCACTTCAGTCAGTGCTTATTGAGTGAAAGTTGAAGGGATTCTGGGGGGCAGCAGTTACAAAGAAGCAAGCTTAACAGACCAGAAGCATCTCTATTTGAGTTTCGTTACTTGTGGCGCGAAATTGAGTTTCGACCAAATTGTTGTCTGCTAAGCTGCATTATGGGCAATGTAAGCACCATTTTTTTGGTTGTTTTGGACAAGGAAGAAGGTCTTCTTTTGCTTAACTGCCCAGTGATAATGTTGTAAGGGTGCAATCCTAAATAGGTGGATTATTTTTTAATTTTTATAATTTTTTTTGTAAAGAAAGGAAACGAAATCCCTGATGGATTGCTCAGGATAGTCTAGCTTTGAATTTGCCTCCTAACACACTCAATTAAACATTAAAAGCATGCAAGTGCATAAACATCTTCTAGAACCGCCTTCAGATAAAGTGCTGTACATTGCTCCGAGCACATAAAGGAATAGGTTTGGACATAATGTGCAGCCAAACACGTCACTGACGATTGTTTGCACGTGGTGCATTTTAAATTCTCGTGACTGTAATGATTAAAAATTCCTCAGTGGTGCCAAAGCTTGTACTGAGTCTTTACACCTCTCGTGCCAAGCAAGAACTTTTCTTCACTCCTGTGTTCCTCGTGTCAAATAAAGATGTTACATTTCATGTGATCAAATTTAATTTATTAATATGTTATTTTCTTGTGAATATGCCAACACTGTGCCGTTTCATTGTCGTATCTGCCCACCCTTTCTCATTCCTCGCAATAGATAGGCTACAGTAGGCAAAATGACAACTATATTGAAATGGTTTCATATGTGTATTTTTGTTCTCTCTGCTCAGGGACATCAGGTTGTGATTCCTGTCACAGAAATAGTTTGTGACACAGAGAGAGCTTTTAAAGGATTTTAGAGTTTTATGCTTTTTTTTTTTTCCTGATGATTGTGATGTTTGGTTAAATTAAAGGAAATGTGTAGCTTAAACAGTGTTGTGTTTTGTAAAAGTGAACCTTTTTCATAATAAAAAAATGATTTTTTTTTTATTTTAGTGCTCCATAATGTCGTCCAGGATGCAAGTCAAAAGCATAAATTTCAGACAGAAGTCTGTGGTCACAAGGATACATAAACTCACCCTAGAACCAGGGTGGAATGATTATACAGCATTCATTTTTCACAATAAAAAAGGGTGAACAAGATTACATTTATTTTGGAATTTTGCTAATCTGCACAGGGTCAAATGTACATACAAGCTCAAATACATGCAATAAAATCTTTTGATAAGTGGTACGGAAGGTTCTACAATATCTTTTAAAATTATAAGGCCTATTAACTAAATGTTAAAGATCAAGATTGACTACAACTGGTAGTTACTCTTTGCCAGAATAAAAAGCATTTGCTTGATAGCACTCATTGGAATGACCAACACTCAGAACATTGAGAAAGTCTAAGGAACTCGGTGAAAAGCTAAGGAAATTTGTAGATTTTTACAGGGCGGAAATGGCTCTAGGAACCATTTCTAATCAGCTGCAGATTTCAAGATTATCAGTTTAAACCACTGTGTGTGAATATTTGTATGTGTCACCATTTTATTAAGGTCTGGAAGAAGACAGAAACTGTCACCCATCAGATGAGAGGTTCCTGAACATCTTAACCAAAGCCTGCCATGAACTGGAAACTGCTGGAACACCAGTGTCCCTGTCCACATTGAAGTGAGTTTTACATCGCTGTGGACTGAGAGTGTGCTGACCAAGACACAAGGTCTTGCTCCAAAATCAACACCTTCGAGCTCGACTGAAATTTGCAGCTGCCCACATGGACAAGCCAAAGGCTTTCTAAAGAAATGTTTTATGATAAGGCCACACAAAGACTCACATGTTTGGCCACAGTTGCTAAAGGTCAGCTTTCAAACCTGACAATATGGTACCAACTATCAAGCACGGTGGTGGTAGAATAGAATGGAAAAGCAGGCTGACATTAAGCTTCTGGAATAGCCTTTGAAAGTCCCAAACTCAGTCCACACATTTTCAGTAGGGTTATCAACCAATTAAATCAACCAATTAAAATGACCAAGAAGAGTGGTCACATATCCAGCTACTATTTCCAGAACCTTGTTGATGTCTGCCAAAATTGGTTGGTTGAGGTGCAGTTTGCATTTAACTGAATATAAGTGGGGATGCCTGTATATTATTGAACTTGCATGTATAATTTTGACCTTGAGTGGATTACAGAAAATCCATAATAAATCTAAACATTTGCACCTAATTCTTGTTTTTTTGAAGTCATCAAAGATCTAAGCTGTACACCCTGGAAAAAGAACAGCTCAAAGAATTCAATAAAAACCCCAAATTACTGTGACATTCATGTAAATGATAAATGTATGTAAACTTCTGACTAAAACATGTTGTTTAGAGAGTCAACATTTGTTTGCACCTCAAAACACAAACCATGAATGCAGTTTCTGTGCAGCTATGGATCTTTGTATTTCTTGTCGCAAACTGAATGCTGTCTCTTGATTTAAACAGCCTAACCAGAAGAAGAAATTTACAATTATTACCAATGTTTGCATTGTATCCAGCCTCAACAAATGTTATAGAAACACATTTGTCCAGAACACTAAACCTTTCCCCTAAAAAAGGAAGTCAAAATATGAGTGTTAAGTCAAGCATCAAAGTACGTACCAAGCCCCCCAGGCTAGATTTGCACATGTAATAGAGAACTGACAAGACTAATTACAGACAGAGCTGTTTTGACAAGACTAGTGTGAAGTGTAATAAGTCTTCCACAAGTCTTCTGAGAAGTGACAGGTTAGTACTATATGTCAGAATGCTGGTATATAAAATGCTATATGAACAGCAGCTGAATACATGAATTACCATAAAGCATTAGGAATGAAGATATATATCAACAGCGTTCAGCCATCAGGGTCTTCTCTTGTGTAACAAACTGCTAGTTTAAGAGACATGCACCCTCTTGGAGTTGTTCCTCCATTATCTCAGTTATGCTGCTTCAGCCTCCTGCTGCTGTGGGATCTCCCACTGCACCTCTCCTCTACTCTTCAGTCTTCATATTTATTGACTCTGTGTCCACTCTGTGCTTCCTCTGTACATTTCTGTACATAATGCTTGTCGTGAAGTTGCACATTTCTGACCAACCTTCTGTGGCCCACACAACACTAAACACAATACTTTTAACATAGCTGTAATGTATGTTTGTTGCTGCCACGCCAGATATGACATTTTAATCATGAGTTTGATTAAAAATGCTAGTTTTAACCTTTGTATTGAATTAATTAGTTTGTGTCTCCTCTCCAGGCTGTACTTAGCTTCCATCTGGTTTGGACCTAGGAGCTGCTAAATCAGCCCAGGCCCTTTTGAGCACTTCCTTTGCAGTGGTGGGGGGTGGGGGATCGTATTTCAGGGATTTTCAGATTATAATATCTGCTTTTACTCAAATATATTTTGGTTTGATTTTCTGCACTTATATTTTAAAGCTTTAGTCTACTGTTGGTGATAAACTGTGTTGTTATAAGTCATACTAGCCATACTATCCAGTATTATATGGTATATGCAATGAAACCATTAGGAGCTGCAGCATTGAAAGGATACACATGAATACATTTATAATTATGATCAGTTAATATCATGTGTATTTTGTATATAAATAATATGTATATGTTAGTCTGACAAGCATCACTCCACATAATGAGCACTTTTACTTTCGGCACTGGACAACAACCACAGATAAACAGACTTCATGTAGTTAAAGTACACAGTTTGCCTCATGCTATGCTCAGGACAGTAGGAGCAAACAGTTCCTATTGCAACAACACTTTTTTTTTTTTTTTTTTGTGGGAGTAGATCATCCAGGAGAACACTGGACAGTCAATCAGCAGGTGGAGTTTTCCTCACTCCCAGCTGGATCATTGCTGCTCAGACCGAGGCTTGCACTACGGCAGCATCAGCTCTCCTTTTTATTAATGGCATGACCATGACCATGACATGCCCCAGCTCAGGTAGCTCCGGCACCATCTCTGACATTCTGATAAAGGTCAGTGTGATAAATAAAATAAAATGAAGCTAAATGAAGCTTTTTTTTTTATTTTTAATTTTTTAAGAGCATCCAAGACCCAAAATAGAATTATTAAGTACCACATTCCAGGATTTATTCCATCTCATGAAGACTCTCAACAATGTTGAGTATTTGAGAACTGAAATGTAATTTTCTCTCCAACCCTGTTACCTACTCTTGGTTTCATTAGAAGTGAATAGTGCCACAGTCTCAGTCTCCCCGCTCTGTCACTGACACACACGCACACATACTGATCCACTAATTAGAGTTGGTCTTTTCATAAACTCAACATGTTGATATCATCTGATCAAGCAGACATCAAAGACTTTGTAATCACATGCCAGACTCTCTGAGCACACCAAGCTGTAAATATTTAAGAGGATATCAAACTTGACTCACTTATTGAGTTGAATGAGCTCAAAGTCCTAGTTTCTAACATTTTAAAGTGTGCATTCCAAGTTAGCATAAGTCTGTAAGGACATATTTTGTTATGTAATAAGAAGAAGAATAACAGCACAGAATAAAGTATGTGCTCATTATGTGCTGAAAGACATTTGTGTTGAAACACCATCTGCTGGATTGAATGAGTCCATCATACCCAGAGGACCAGTTAATTCATGTCAAATAGTTTCATGAGCACTGATGACCTGGCTCTGGAAAACAGGTCCATCCAATCAGGGCACAGCCACACAAACTTACCAAACAATATAAAATTATTTTTTCCCCATATGTTATTCAACAAAAAATGAAAAATTCTTTCACTTCTTATGTCACACTAGAATTAAAAATCTGACTCTACAGCTGACAAATCGGCCCCTGTCTAATTTAGTCAAGACCATCTGTGCTTCTTACTGTACTTTACACTCAACCGCCAATTAACTGTAAGAAACTGTTTGTGTTTCAGGAGATGAAAGGGATTCACACATGAGGGCTGCATGTGTGTGCGGGAGGTTCGATTATTGCCAGATACTTTGGGAGCAACAGCTGGAAACACTGTTAAACTACTAAAAACCACACTATGGGTGTGAAAATGAGGCAGGGTCAGATAAACGGTTCGACCATCTCCACTTCACCTGCAGCAAACATATGGGAGTAGGGGGAAGGCACATGGGCAGTTCCTTATATCGTGTATCAGCAAACTGAATTTCATCAGCATTTCTTAAAAACATGTGCATTAATGTCAACAAGTTGTACTTTCCTGCCATAAATCATTAAAACGCTAACACATTTTTTGTTCAGTATAACTGTAATTTGACATCTTAATCAAAAAATGAAATAATAATAAAAATATTGTTTACTGTTATTAAATAGTTAATTAATTTTTTTTAAGATTTAGCATTAAAAAATAACATTTTGATTAAAGATCTTGCACATACTGATGGATTACTATTACAGAAACCTATTTAAAAAAGATTTAAGAAAAACTTTATTGAAGACTTAAGAGAATATAAAACACTTGTTCTGCATAAAATGTGATCCCTGTGTTTGATGTACAGTATAATATCTCTTTCTAGTAACCTCTTTTGTGTGGCTATTAGAAACTCGCAGATATGTCAGATCTTTAAAGGGGCACAAGTCAGAAATGTTGGAAACCAAAGGTCTGAATTACATCAAAAAATCCTAACTAACTAACTAGCAGCCCAATTTTGCAAATAAATGCAGTGGAACGGGAGGATAAAGTTGCATAAAATGAAAAGTTAAGTACCTTAAAACTGTAAATCTAAATCTGGTAATTCAGTTAATGTTCTTTCCACTTATAATAGTAAAAATAAATTGCCAAGACAAACTGATACATCTAATGCAGACCAACTGATGCTGACCTGTGCCAAGAATGAATGAAAACTGTATCAACAGCAACCTCTCCTGACAGTTTCGGTAAACTACAGCCAATCATTTTAAGCACGTGTTAAACAAAGCATCAGACGGTGGGGGCATGGCCGTTTATATTTTATTTCATTGAGACTTCTTGTTGGTATGGGGGAGTATTTGCTTTGGGTGTGAATGGGAAATGCCTGTTGTGACATATATGGTTATAAAAATATAACCATACACGTGAAACAGGTTTTCAAGTGAAGTTTCTGTTTTGTGGTGAAACAGAATCTTCTATAA
Source organism: Diplotaxodon limnothrissa (assembly GCF_057381915.1). Classification (NCBI taxonomy): domain Eukaryota; kingdom Metazoa; phylum Chordata; class Actinopteri; order Cichliformes; family Cichlidae; genus Diplotaxodon; species Diplotaxodon limnothrissa. The sequence goes on from NC_140612.1 coordinate 29,867,759, forward strand.
TGAACACGCGTTTCGTAGCCTTAACTGTACCAATTTAGAAATATTATAGCACATGTAATGGTGAGTTCTTTCACATAAGGAAGATTTTGTGCTTAATGCTGTTTTATTGCTGGGGCAGATGGGCACAGATGTTCTCTCTGATATTTATTGATTGTGCAGGTTTGGTTCTCAACATGCACAGCTGGCAAAATCTCACAAAATGAATATCTGTGTGTAGGTTACTGTGTTTATAGCATGAAAATATTTAAAATCTCAATAGTTGATTAACTTTTCCGATGTCGTAAAATAAAAAAGCTCCTAGAATGAGACATTTTTTTGTATAATTACATGACAGTACATTTAGAAAAAGACTGAACAGTATGGTTTGTTTGGAGTTGTTTCTGAACAAGCCACAAGACCTCTGCAACAATGTCCTTTGAACAGATGAGACCGAAATGGAGTTGTTTAGCAATATTGCACAGCAATATTTGTTGAAAACACCCATCCATCCATCCACTTCAGCTTATCCAAGGGGGGCTGGAGTCTATCCCAACAACATGAGGGTGAGATTGGTGAAAACATATCAATACAAAAACCTCATATTAACTGTTAAGCACGGAGGGGGAGGGGTGATGATTTGGGCTTATTTTGTAGCTACAGTATATCAGTATATGGGAGCCTTGCAGTCAGCCTTTGGTATGCAGTCTGTATACCAAAGTGTACTAGAGTGAAATCTGAGGCCATCTGTCTGCCAACTAAAGCCTGGCCAAAATTGGGTAAGTGCAATACTACAATCCCAAGCCAAGCCAAATCTACAACAGACTGGCTAAAAAAAGCAGTGGTCTAGTCAAAGACCAGAACTCAACGTGAATGAAATACTGTGTCGTGACCATAAGAGAGCTGAACATAAATAACTGCTCACAAACCTCAAAAAGTGAAGGAACTCTGTAAAGAAGAGTAGATCAAAATCTCTTCACAATTTCAATTTCTTATGTGAAAGACTGACGGAATCAAATATAAAATTATTATTTCAGGTTATTGCTGATAAAGGTGCTTCTAAAGTAACTGAATCATACGTTGTTTTTCCACATCCTTCACAGAGCCCCATGAAAGCTTTTTGTCCACATATATGTAAAAAAGATGAACAACAATAAGCTACATGAGCTTAGAATTTGATTTCTTTAACCTCGCATGTTATTTTAAAATGCGTGTGAATGTTATGTCCAGCACAAATACAAACATAAACATTAGAACAGGAATAAACACACATGTAGACTTTGATTTGGTTCTGCTGGCATATTTATTTATTTATGAAGCTATATTATTACTAAATTAAATAGAAATAAATTAGATGGGAATCTACATTACATGACCACAAGTATTATATTCAACTATTCTAATACTAAGCAGTAGCACCTGGTAAGTAAACTCATTTTTATTGGTACTTCTGATCCAAAGTAATGAAATGTAACGATAACTTTGCTGACAGATTATCTTGCTGAAAACGACCTAGTTTACTGGAAACTTTTCTAAAAATGTTTAAAATGTAGTAAAAATGCTGCAAAAACTTCATCGAAGCCATCAGGAGTTGTGCTTGAAATGTACCGTTTGAGGTAGCCATGTTGATCTTGCACATGTTGCGCTCAGCTGTACTGAATCAAATACTCCGGATATATTTGATTTGGATCAAAAATGACAAAAATATTAGGATGAGAGACATCATCAACACAGCTGTCATGCAAGTTTTCAGGACTCCCATGATCGGGTTTTTGGAAATGAGATTGTCCAGCAACTGGTTTTCCAGTCATCACCCGAGCCAAAAATATAATTTTAGTTTCTCCAGAGTGTACAGGTTGTGTTTTCCCGCCATAAACTGGCAGTGGTTTCGAGCTGCTCTTACTGTATACGTCGGCTAATGCTGCATGTTTGGCAAAATAAATTCCTACGTAAAAAAGAAACTTAGATCAGCTGGGAAGAAAAAAGACAGAAGAAATGGTAAAGAGTTAGAAATTCAGATTTGCACAAAACAATGAACTTACCTTTGCCAAATACGTGGGCATGTTGTCCAGCTAACCGTACATCAAAGTTATACTTGCAAATATAATCCACATTTTTGATATCAGTCCCATGAAAGAGTCGTCTCTCTTGAATTTCTTTGATGCCTTGAATCCTCATCAGCTGTTTCTTTTTCCTTTGATGCAAATAGAAAAATAATGGTAATAAAGAAAAGAAATTATTAACAAAAAACATAGTGTAAAACTTAGCTTACCTGCAATATAATTCCCAAAGATCCAAATTCTGTATCCTGTTGATTGACAGAATGGTTTTGCCCAACAGCCCAACGGTCTTTACATATTCTTCCACTTTCCGATACTCGGGGGAGTGTTCACTCAGAGGGATTAACTTTAAAAAGTATCAGAAATCAGTTATTGCTGAAATATCTGTGGTTTTAATCTATGCTTCTAACTGTATTGTATATTTGTGCTCTAGCTGTATGGATTTTGGACATTAAGTAACATTTTTGTCACCTGGTATGGCGATTCGGGATCAAACGATTCCCAGAAAACAGGAGCAAGGCTGAAACAGGAACACCTGCGGGAGGAGAGTTAAGTTTCCATTGTGCTGAAACTTTCACTTTCATTTTGATAGAAACTATACTGACGCTAACTTGTAAACCTCACTGCTGTTACTTTTGAGAATATAAAAATTGTACCTTTTTTCTGTGTTGCAGCTCCTCCTGATTCTTTTTTGCCTCGTTGTGGTGAGGTCTGTCAGTAGCATTTCTACACAGAAACACATGTATTAATCTGAGCCAAGTTCTTAATGTGTGAATGAAGACTGTGAGGATGAAAATGCACAAAAATTACCAGAGAAATCAATCCTGTAACTGAAAGATGATGTGTTCAAAATATCCTTGGAGTTTTTCAGGTAAAACGTGTCAACATCCTCACTGCTAAAGGTGAGATTGTGGTCATCCTACAGAAAAGGGACAAGAAAGTAGAAAAGTAAGCTTTACTTTACTTGACATTACATAACCAGGTAGTGTGGTCTAAAGAAATACACAAGTTACCTCAAACTGGTGCCAATGTCCACAGTCGGCCAGGTAATACCACCAGCAAGGGGTGTCAGATGTATCCATATCCTCTTCTGTATTTTCCCCCATTTTTTGTTGTTGTTGTTTCTTGTTGTCAGAAATGTAACTGATTATATCACAGAAAAAGCTGAAAAATTAACCACATAGTGTGATCTAAAGAAATAAACAAGTTACCTCAAACTGGCTGCACTGTCCACAGTCAGCCAGGTAATACCAGCACCCAGGAGTGTCAGATGTATCCATATCCTCTTCTGTATTTTCCAACATTTTTTTTTGTTGTTGTTTTTTGTTGTCAGAAATTCAACTGATTATATCAAGAAAAAGCTGAAAAAGTAACCTGCTTCCTCTCTATGACTAAACTACTGGTGTTTCTGACTCCTCATGAGTCAAACCTCATTCAAATTCAAATTCAAATTCAAATTCAAATTTGTCACGTACACAGTCATACACAGTACGATATGTAGTGAAATGCTTGGACAACTGCTCGTGACCTAAAGAAAACAAAAAAGGAAAAGGCTATGAATAAGATAGGAAATAAATATGAAAAATTAAAAAGGGTAAATTTAACTAGGAAGGAATAAAATATAAATTAAGGTTAAAAATGAAATAACTGTACAACACAAATTAGAATGAAGGGTAAATTTAACTGGGAAGAATAAGATAAAATATATAAATTAAAGTTGAAAATAAAATAACTGTACAACAAAATACACAATATAGAACTATATAAGAATGTATGAAGAAATCTAAATATAAATAAATATATACACAATAACAGCAGCTGTACAAGTATTAACCGGAAATGAAGAATATAGTGACCAGTGTTGTGCAAAACCAAAGTCCAGAAAGTCCAGTGTGTGTGTAAGAACTATATGTGTGGGTCAGTACTGTGTGGTGGTGTGATTGAGAGACCGTATCGCCTGCGGGAAGAAGCTCCTCCTCAGTCTCTCTGTGTTGGTCTTCAGGGAGCGGAATCGCTTTCCTGACCTCAGCAGAGAGAACAGTCTGTTGTTGGGATGGCTGAGGTCCTTCACGATCTTCCTGGCCTTGGTCCAGCACCGCCTGCTGTAGATTGAGTGCAGGTCAGGGAGCTCGGAGCGGATGGTGCGCTCAGCTGACCGCACAACCCTCTCTAGAGCTCGTCTGTCCTGCATGGTGCTGTTCCCGAACCAGGTTAAGATGTTTCCCGCCAGGATGCTCTCTATGGTGCACGAGTAAAAGTTCCTGAGCACCTTGGAGGGCAGTTGGAAGTCTCTCAAGCGTCTGAGGTGGTAGAGACGCTGTCGGGCCTTTTTCACCACAGTGTTGATGTGACAGGACCATGACAGGTCCTGCGTGATGTGAACTCCGAGGTATTTGAAGCTGTCCACTCTCTCCACTGGGCACTCGTTGATGACGGGGGTCTGGTAGTTCCTCTCCTGCTTAGTGCTGAAGTCCACTATCAGCTCCTTTGTCTTACTGACGTTTAGAAGGAGGTTGTTCCTCTGGCACCAGTTCTCCAGATTCCTAATCTCCTTCAGGTAGGCCGTCTCGTTGTTATCAGAGATCAGGCCCACCACGACGGTGTCGTCAGCAAACTTGATGATGGTGGTGGAGCTGGTAGTGGCCACACAGTCATATGTGTACAAAGAGTACAGCAGGGGGCTCAGAACACACCCCTGGGGGGCTCCAGTGCTGAGAGTGGTGGAGGCTGAGACATGTCCGCCCATCCTTACTGCCTGTGGTCTGCCAGTTAGGAAGTTGGAGATCCACTGACACATAGATGAGCTGAGTCCCAGATGCTCCAGCTTGGTGGTGAGTGTGGAGGGAATTATGGTGTTAAATGCAGAGCTGTAGTCTATGAAGAGCATTTTAACATAATTCCCCCTTCTAGTGTCCAAGTGAGTGAGTGATGTGTGGAGGAGATGAGAGATGGCATCGTCTGTGGAACGATTTGGACGGTAAGCGAACTGTAGTGGGTCCAGTGTGTCTGGTAGTGAAGAAATGATGAAGTCTCTGACCAGGCGTTCAAAGCACTTCATCACTACTGAGGTGAGGGCTACAGGGCGATAGTCATTGAGAGAAGCAGGGTGGGGTTTCTTCGGGACAGGAACAATGATGGACTCTTTGAAGCATGTGGGGATCACCGACTGAGATAAAGAGATGTTGAATATCTCAGTGAACACAGGAGCTAGCTGGTATGCGCAGTCTCTGAGGATACGACCTGGGATGCCGTCTGGTCCTGCTGCTTTCCTGGTGTTCACTCTCTTGAAGGCTCTCCTTACTTCATGCTCGGAGATGACGAGCACGTTTCCGGTGCTGGCAGTATCTTCCTGTCTGCAGCCGTTAGCGCCGCTAACACTAGCATTGTTGGAGACCTTAGCTGCAGCCTCGAAGCGAGCATAGAAAGTGTTCAGCTCGTCTGCCAGAGTCACGGCCGCGTTCGTCATACCAGTTGTTGGTGCTTTATAGTCCGTTATTGTCCTTAGTCCCCGCCACAGGCTCCTAGAGTCACTCTGTTGGAGTTGTGACTCTAGTTTCCTCCCGTAGCGCTGCTTCGCCTCTTTCACCGCCCTCCGCACGTTATATGACGCGGCTTTGTACGGGTCCATGTCCCCCGTCATGAGTCCCGTGTTGTAGGCAGCGGTGCGGGATCTCAGAGCGTCGCGGATGGTTTTATCCACCCACGGCTTCTGGTTGGGAAACGTTGTGATAGTCTTTGTCTCCACGGTATCATCCGCTAGTTTCCCGATGAATCCCACAACCGCTTCCGTAAACACGTTGACGTCATCGTCGGAGCTGTTTCTGAACATGCCCCAGTCTGCGTCATCGAGTGCGTCCTGTAACGCGGCCACCGATTGATCCGTCCAGCGCGCGACCTTCCTCTGAACCGGAACTTCCTGTTTCAGCCTTTGTTTGTATTTTGGCATGAGGAAGATGGCGGCGTGATCAGATTTGCCAAACGGGGGGCGGGATTGTGCCTTGTAGCCGTCCTTGACCGTAGTGTAGCAGTGGTCCAGTGTCCTTTCACCCCTGGTGGGGCAGGTGATGTGTTGATAAAAGTTCGGCGCTGCGCGTTTGAGGGTGGCGCTATTAAAGTCCCCCGTCACAATAAGCGCAGCGTCCCGGTGTTGTGTCTGGTGCTGTGTGAGTGCCTCATGCAGCTCGCATAAGGCGGTGACCGTGTCCGCTTGTGGTGGAATATAAACGGCACTTACAATGACCGATGTAAATTCCCGAGGTAGATAAAAAGGACGACACATGATGGACAGTAGTTCCAGATTTGGTGTGCAGGAGCGTGTGAGAGGAACAACGTTCGCACTGTTGCACCAGTTGTTGTTCACCATTAAACACATGCCGCCTCCCCTTGACTTCCCCGAGTCCCGTGTCCTGTCCATGCGGTGAACCGAGAAGAACTCGGCCGGCTGGATGGCGTGGTCCGGCACCGCTGGGTTCAGCCATGTCTCGGTGAAGCAGAGGAGATTGCAGTCCCGAATGTCTCTCTGGAACTTTATCCTGGCCCTGAGGTCGTCAAGCTTGTTCTCCAGTGACTGGACGTTGGCGAGCAGGATGCTAGGCAGAGGTGTGCGGTGTGCACGAGCTCTCAGCCTGTTCCTGACGCCGGCTCGCTTCCCTCTAGGCCGCCGCCGCTTCCCTTTGTTCTCCCTCGAGATCTCACTCGGCCAGCTCGGATCCGGAGTTAAAAACTTCGAATTGTGAGTACATTGTATACCAATAGAAACAAGAGTGTCACTGTCATACCTAATGTACCCAATGGTGATGATTTTGCCGATTTAGAAACGCTGAAAACTAACTTAAAAAGCAAAGACAAAGAAAAAGTGGTCGGAGCAGTCGTGACGGCAGCCGACCTCACCGGCGCCATCTTATATCATAGACACACCTTCTACATAGCCCTAGAAGGCAAAGTAGATCATGTGACATTACATGCACAGTATAATTTGTTTTCAGTCTTCTAACCTGAAAGATGGTCTACAATAATTATTTTATGTGTTTAAATTGAAAAATTTATTAATTATGACATGCAAATTACAGACAAGTATAGCTTAACACACGCATAGCTGTAAGATGTTTCCCCCCATACATTTAATATAAATAAACTCAAAGCACCACAAGTGCACCACCTTGTGGCATCACCTGCAGGTCGAAAACACATACAAACATGGTCATACAATTAATTGAACAAATGCACACAGAAAAATAATTTTACATTACAGTACAACAAGTGTGCTGAGCACATTTTTTTTTAATTACACAAAGTGCAAAAATAAACCTGCGTTATTCAGGTTTTAACATCAAACCCAGATGACTTGGAAATTAAATTCAATGTTGAACTGTTACAATTTTAAAAATTAACTTCATTGGAGGCAACACAGTGATGCAGTGCTATCACCTCACAGCAATAGGGTTTATCCTGCCTGTGCCTTTGGGGCAAGGATGCGGCGGGAAGGCCTGGCTCACAGTCTCTGCTCTAATTCATTCCAAAGGTGTTCTACCAGGCTGAGGTCAGGACTCAGTGCAGGCCAGTCACATTCTTCTACACCACACTCTCTCATCTATGTTTTTATGGACCTTTCTTTGTGCACTGGTGCACAGCCATGTTGGAACAGGAAGGGACCATCCCCTAACTGTTCACACGAAGTTGGGAGCATGTCATTGTTCAAAATGTCTTGGTATGCTGAAGCATTAAGAGGCTGTGATGTTCTTCTTTATAGTGGACAGAAATTATTTTTTGGAGTGGTACAAATAATTTGTGTGGCATCTTATTGAATTCAGAAGAGCTGATTGTTCTGCAAATAGTTTGAAATGGTTATTTAAAAAAGGGATCACAAAGTAGGAACTCCAGCATCACTTGAGGGAAGATGAACAACTTTAATAATTGACCAATGCGTTTTGGCTTGTGGCCTTCATCAGGGTCATGATGAAAAAACCTTTTCTACTTGGAATTTATGTTTTTTGTCTGATTTTAGATCAATTTTGTTAATACAGTATGTCAAAATGAAAGCATAACTGTAAATTCAAACACGTGAGGTTGTGCTGAAAACAATGATACCAAACAAGGCAAAGTAAATAGATTTTAACGGTGAAATGTAGAGGAAACATCAAAAGTAGTGAAAAATGGCCAATTATACACTGGACCCCAGAGGGTTAATTTTTTTTTAAAAGTAACACAATAGTTACTTTTCAAGTAATTAATTACTTTTAGAATATTGTAACTCAGTTACTTTTTTTTTTTTTTTTTTTTATTAATATTTTTGGATGGACAGAAACATTAATAAATAAATATACAACTGCAATAATCATACTGTCAGTTCTCTGTCCATTTCTAAACAAACAAACAAACTAAGACAAGCAAACAAACAACACACTAACAAAAAAAAAAAAAAAAAAAAAATTACATAAGTAAATAAATAAATAAAATAAATAAAACCCAGGAGAAACAAAATAATACACCGCCTCCTGGAAAACATCAGCAAAAACAAAAACGAATAAGGGTAAAACCCCCTGGTGCAAAAAAAAAAAAAAAAAAAAAAAAAAAAAAGACAACAACCAAAATACCAATGACACATGAAATATCCCTCTAAGAGACCATTTATCATAATGTCTAAGAGACATTGTCAATGTACCGCAAAAAGGGACCCCAGACCTGCTCAAAAATATCTTCTCTTCCCTTCATTCTATACATAACCCGTTCATATGATGCCATCCTAGACATTTGTTCGGTCCATTCCTTGAAAGAACAGGGGCTGGATGACTTCCAATGCCTAAGAATTACCCTGCAACCAGTTATAAAAGCCAGACGCATCCACAATCTCTGTTTTTTTGAGAGAATGTTATCGTCAGGTAGTAGGCCCAGGACGCATATAGCTGGAGATTTAGAAAGATTAAGTTTAAAAATATCATTCACCAAGTTGATGATCCCATCCCACAAATAATCATTTTTCCGACATGTATACAACATATGAACTAGAGTCCCGACTTCCTGCTGACATTTCCAACAAATGTCCTTATCTGCGAGCTTCAACCTGACTAATTTACTGGGTGTCCAATAGTTTCTATGAAGCAACTTGTACTGGATAAGTTGAGACTGTGTTTCAGGTGAGCAAACATACCATGATGAGATCAGCATCTTCCAACTGTCCTCTGAGATCTGGATACCCAGATCTTTCTCCCAACACCGCCTCAGTCCTTTGTAACTCAGTTACTAACTCAGTTATGTTTAAGTAACTAGTAACTATAATTAATTACTTTTTCAAAGTAACTTGCCCAACACTGATGACAGTACATTTAGAAAAAGACTGAACAGTATGGCTTGTTTGGAGTTTTTTTTTGAACAATCCACAAAACCTCTCTAACAAAGTCCTTTGAACAGATTAGACCGAAATGGAGTTGTTTAGCAATATTGCACAGCAATATTTGTTGAAAACACCAATCCATCCATCCACTTCAGCTGGAGTCTATCCCAACAACATGAGGGTGAGATTGGTGAAAACATATCAGTACAAACACCTCATACTAACTGGAGGGGGAGGGGTGATGGGCTTATTTTGTAAATACAGTGTATGGGAGCCTTGCAATTCCCATTCAATCCTCTGTATACCAAAGTGTACTAGAGTGAAATCTGAGGCCATCTGTCTGCCAACTAAAGCCTGGCCAAAATTGGGTAAGTGCAATACTACAATCCCAAGCCAAGCCAAATCTACAACAGACTGGCTAAAAAAGAGAAAAGAATAAAGGTTTTTCAGTGGTCTAGTCAAAGACCAGAACTCAACGTGAATGAAATACTGTGTCGTGACCTTAAGAGAGCTGAACATAAATAACTGCTCACAAACCTCAAAAAGTGAAGGAACTCTGTAAAGAAGAGTAGATCAAAATCTCTTCACAATTTCAATTTCTTATGTGAAAGACTGACGGAATCAAACATAAAATTATTATTTCAGGTTATTGCTGATAAAGGTGCTTCTAAAGTAACTGAATCAAACGTTGTTTTTCCACATCCTTCACAGAGCCCCATGAAAGCTTTTTGTCCACATATATGTAAAACAGATGAACAACAATAAGCTACATGAGCTTAGAATTTGGTTTCTTTAACCTCGCATGTTATTTTAAAATGCGTGTGAATGTTATGTCCAGCACAAATACAAACATAAACATTAGAACAGGAATAAACACACATGTAGACTTTGATTTGGTTCTGCTGGCATATTTATTTATTTATGAAGCTATATTATTACTAAATTAAATAGAAATAAATTAGATGGGAATCTACATTACATGACCACAAGTATTATATTCAACTATTCTAATACTAAGCAGTAGCACCTGGTAAGTAAACTCATTTTTATTGGTACTTCTGATCCAAAGTAATGAAATGTAGCGATAACTTTGCTGACAGATTATCTTGCTGAAAACGACCTAGTTTACTGGAAATTTTTCTAAAAATGTTTAAAATGTAGTAAAAATGCTGTAAAAACTTCATCGAAGCCATCAGGAGTTGTGCTTGAAATGTACCGTTTGAGGTAGCCATGTTGATCTTGCACATGTTGCGCTCAGCTGTACTGAATCAAATAGTCCGGATATATTTGATTTGGATCAAAAATGACAAAAATATTTGGATGAGAGACATCATCAACACAGCTGTCATGCAAGTTTTCAGGACTCCCATGATCGGGTTTTTGGAAATGAGATTGTCCAGCAACTGGTTTTCCAGTCATCACCCGAGCCAAAAATATAATTTTAGTTTCTCCAGAGTGTACAGGTTGTGTTTTCCCGCCATAAACTGGCAGTGGTTTCGAGCTGCTCTTACTGTATACGGCGGCTAATGCTGCATGTTTGGCAAAATAAATTCCTACGTAAAAAAGAAACTTAGATCAGCTGGGAAGAAAAAAGACAGAAGAAATGGTAAAGAGTTAGAAATTCAGATTTGCACAAAACAATGAACTTACCTTTGCCAAATACGTGGGCATGTTGTCCAGCTAACCGTACATCAAAGTTATACTTGCAAATGTAATCCACATTTTTGATATCAGTCCCATGAAAGAGTCGTCTCTCTTGAATTTCTTTGATGCCTTGAATCCTCATCAGCTGTTTCTTTTTCCTTTGATGCAAATATAAAAATAATGGTAATAAAGAAAAGAAATTATTAACAAAAAACATAGTGTAAAACTTAACTTACCTGCAATATAATTCCCAAAGATCCAAATTCTGTATCCTGTTGATTGACAGAATGGTTCGGTCCAACAGCCCATCGGTCTTTACATAATGTTTCACTGTCCAATACTCGGGGGAGTGCTCACTCAGAGGGATTAACTTTAAAAAGTATCCGAAATCAGTTATTACTGAAATATCTGCGGTTTTAATCTATGCTTCTAACTGTATTGTATATTTGTGCTCTAGCTGTATGGATTTTGGACATTAAGCAACATTTTTGTCACCTGGTATGGCGATTCGGGATCAAACGATTCCCAGAAAACAGGAGCAAGGCTGAAACAGGAACACCTGCGGGAGGAGAGTTAAGTTTCCATTGTGCTGAAACTTTCACTTTCATTTTGATAGAAACTATACTGACACTAACTTGTAAACCTCACTGCTGTTACAATTGAGAATGTACATTTCTTGTTTACCTTTTTTCTGTGTTGTAGCTTCTCCTGATTCTTTTTTGCCTCCCTGCGGTGAGGTCTGTCAGTAGCATCGCTGCACAAAAACACATGTATTAATCTGAGCTAAGTTCTTAATGTGTGAATGAAGACTGTGAGCATGAAAATGCACAAAAATTACCAGAGAAATCAATCTGGCCCCTGTAACTGAAAGATGATGTGTTTAAAACAGCCTTGGAGTTTTTCAGGTAAAAATTTTCAACAGCCTCACTGCTAAAGGGGAGATCGGGGTCATCCTACAGAAAAGGGACAAGAAACTAGAAACATAAGCTTTACTTGACAGTATGGAACCAGATAATGTGATCTAAAGAAATACACAAATTACCTCAAACTGGTGCCACTGTCCACAGTCAGCAAGGTAATACCAGCACCAAGGGGTGTCAGCTGTATCCATATATTCCACTAATGTATTTTCCAACATCTTTTGTTGCTGTTTCTTGTTGTCAGAAATGTAACTGATTATATCACAGAAAAAGCTGAAAAATTAACCTGCTTCCTCTCTATGACTTAACTACTGGTGTTTCTGACTCCTCATGATTCAAATCTCATTCATAGACACACCTTCTACATAGCCCTAGAAGGCAAAGTAGATCATGTGACATTACATGCACAATATAATTTGTTTTCAGTCTTCTAACCTGAAAGATGGTCTACAATAATTATTTTATGTGTTTAAATTGAAAAATTTATTAATTGTGACATGCAAATTACAGACAAGTATAGCTTAACACACGCATAGCTGTAAGATGTTCCCCCCCATACATTTAATATAAATAAACTCAAAGTACCACAAGTGCACCACCTTGTGGCATCACCTTGTGCAGGTCGAAAACACATACAAACATGGTCATACAATTAATTGAACAAATGCACACAAAAAAATAATTTTACATTACAGTACAACAAGTGTGCTGAGCACATTTTTTTGTTTTGTTTTTAAAATTATACAAAGTGCAAAAATAAACCTGCGTTACTCAGGTTTTAACATCAAACCCAGATGACTTGGAAATTAAATTCAATGTTGAATTGTTACAATTTTAAAAATCAACTTCATTGGAGGCAACACGGTGATGCAGTGCTATCACCTCACAGCAATAGGGTTTATCCTGCCTGGGGCGTCCCTGTGCCTTTGTGGCAAGGAAGTAGCGGGAAGGCCTGGCTCACAGTCTCTGCTCTAATTCATTCCAAAGGTGTTCTATCAGGCTGAGGTCAGGACTCAGTGCAGGCCAGTCACATTCTTCTACACCACACTCCCTCATTCATGTCTTTATGGACCTTTCTTTGTGCACAGCCATGTTGGAACAGGAAGGGGCCATCCCCAAACTGTTCACACGAAGTTGAGAGCATGACATTGTTCAAAATGTCTTGGCTTGGTATGCTGAAGCATTATGAGTTCCTTTCACTGGAACTAAGGGGGCGAACCAACTCCTGAAAAACAACCCCACAGCATCATTCCTCCTCAAACAAACTTTACACTTGGCACAGTGAGGTCAGACAAGTACCGTTCTCCTGGCAACCACCGCAGCAGCTCGGCCATGGAAATCCATTCCATGAAGCTCTCTATGCTGAGTTTCTGAGCCAATCTGAAGGCCATGAAGTTTGGAGGTCTGTGGTGATCAACTCTGCAGAAAGTTGACAACCTCTGCGGCACTATGCCCCTCAGCATCAGCTAAATCTGCTGTGGGATTTTATGTGGCCTAAGACTTTGTGGCTAAGTTGCTGATGTTACCAGTTGCTGTTACCAATAACAGTTGACTATGGAATATTTGGTAATGAGAAAATTTCATGACTGGATTTGTTGCAAATGTGGCATCCTATCACAGTACCACACTGGAATTCACTGATCTCCTGAGATTGACCCATTCTTTCACAAATGTTTGTAGAAGCAGTCTGCACGCCTAGGTGCTGGATTTTACAAACCTGTGGCCATGAAAGTGATTGGAACACCTTAATTCAATATCTGCACTGCTGGGTGAATACTTTTGGCAATGTATTATATATCTTAGGCTAATTTGTGATCCTAGTTTGGCCATACATGTGGATGTGAGTATGAATGATTGATTGCTTCTCTGTTATGAATGTGACAGACCCAAAATAATTTAGAAAACGGATGGACAGACGAACTTGGTTGAAAACCCCAATGAAATTCAGCGGTCAGAAAAGATGCACAGAAACGAATTGCTCAGGGACGACATCACACATTTTACATGTTTATGTCAATATGACACAATTACAAAACCTTTCATGGAAAGTGCAAGATAAAAAAATGCAGAGGTAGGAGCGTTTTTATGACAAAAACATGAACAAAAATCCATGCTTATATAATACATGGTACTACTAGACACAGATTTTCAGAACATGGTGCAAAATGAGTGAGCAGAGCATGTTCTTGGATTTATAAAGAAGCATATGTATGGCACTGTGGAAGTAGAGGGAGTGATGGAGCCGGTGGTCGGATATTGCCTATGATCTACAGGCTGCAAGCACCACTCTTATTTTATCTAAGCAAATGTGCACACATATTCAGTAAGCAAGCATAGACTCAGGATTAAAGATAAAAACAGCACAAAGACTGTCTTCGGTTAGCATCTTTTGAAGTCATGGAAACGTTCTAACTTCTGGGTCCAATTATGTATGCTGTACAGTATACAATTTGACACAAAGTCCTTACTGTCTTACCAACTTCTTCAAAGGCACTTAGATGACCCATGCTCCATTCAGTCATGGAAATCAATTATCCTGTCATCTAATTTCATATCCTAGCTTTTCCAGCCTTTATTAAAAAAAAAAGTTGGCATCATTTTCTTAGGCATCAGTAGAACTCAATCAGATACTCTGGATAAATCTGATTACTGTCAAAAATGACATAGATCTTTGGATTGGCCATATCATCCACACAACTGTCATAGAAGTTGGTGAAACTGGCATCCTTAGAGGGTGGTCTGCAGTACATTGGATGACCAACTGTGTATTCTCCAACAAGCACTCTGGCCAGGAACATGGTCTTATAAGGCGGCTCACTCGCAAATATCGGTGGTGCGAGTCCATGTCTCTGTAAGGTCGTGTTGTGTTTCCCTGTGGTGTGACAGAATTTACTGGAATATTTGGCATCGCGGGCAAAGTAGCTCCCTGCAGGAAAGACAAGAGCACAATGTTAAAACTGGACAAAAGGAGAGTAGCAAAGTCTTTCATGATACAACATAAAAGATCTACCTTTGCCATAGACATCGCCATGGCTTCCTGTGAGCCGCCAGTCAAAGTTAAATGTACATATAGCTTGTATATTGCTGTGTCCCGTGCCATGAAACAGCATTCGTTCCTCAATATCCAGTGTTCGCTTGACTTTTCGCAACTGTGTTTTCTTCCTTAGAGGAGCACCAAGGAATGACAACATAAAACAAATAATGACTTTGATACTGCATGACTGTACAAAGTTTGATCAGTGAAAAGTTCAGCAACTTTTCCCATAAAGAGCAAAAATCATACCCAATTTAAATTTTGCCCCATCTATGCAATTCAGGATTTTCACCTTGTGCACCTCTATATCACTTCCAGTACTGCTGCTATTTTTAGATCATTTCCTGGAAGGCCTGCTTGGACCACTTGTACACAGTGCAGAAAGCAAACTTCAACTAAATTCAAACGCATTAAACAGTTTGGAAATGGCTGTGGGCTGTCAGCTGTGAAGATGAATACCTTGCGCCAATGCCCCTAGTCTCTAGCACTTGTGGCTCAGGTGGTAGAGCGCATTGTCTACAGACTTGGAAGGCCAGTTGGTTTATCCTTGACTCCTACAGTTTGCATGCTGAATTATCTTCGGACAAGACACCAAACCCCGAGTTGACCCTGATACATCAGTCGCAGAGTGAATGTGAGAAAGGGCTTAGGTATAGATAAAAGAAGTGTATGAATGTATGTGTGAATGGGTGAACGACACTTGTAAAGTACTATTTTAAGCAGAAAGGTGCAATATAAGTACCATTAAAACAATAACAATATGAGAACAATAATAGAAACTGACCTATGTGGTTAGGAAAAGATCATCAGAATTATTTGATTTTTCTGGAGCTATTAAAGACTGGGCACGTTGAGGAACTGGAGAGAGAGTGAAGCAATGAAAATATGCAACTAAATTTGGGAATGTATACAGTATAGACTATCCTGTACTTTTTTTTGTATTTTATTTTATATTGTTTTTAATTTCCTTTAGTATTATTAATATTATTATTTTTTTAATTATTTTTTTATTTGTTTTTTGAATGTCTTGTGTTCTTAGTGCTTTCTTACTGCCATATGTTTAAGGTGTTTAAAGTGTTGGATGTTTATGAATACAAAATTCAACACATATATGTTTACAATAAGAACAATAATAATAACAACAGTATAGTAATTTATTGTGTGTTGACAGGTTAGGATGTGCTAGCAAGTGAAAAAGACTGAAAACAGCTTTTGTTTCTGACCCAGTCACCTTGCATTATATTCACCTTGTGGATTCCCCACGAGGTGAATATAATGCAATGCAGGTAAGTTTAATCTAACAATTTATAAGAAATATGTACAAACGTGGGCTTTGAAGTGGATAAGGTTCCAGTTCCGCTGAATGGTTATTATCAAAAAAAAAAAAAAAAGTCCTCTGCCTTTTCAGGAGGCCGGAATGAGCAGCCAGCTCAGAAACCTCCCAATCACAAAGCGTTTTCAGAGGTATATGTATAAAACAACGCCTTTTAGTGAATTAATTTGTTCAACCGCGTCCCACGGGGTCAAACTGGCATTACATTTCTGGGGCATTTTTGAGAAAAAATTTGGCACAAACACCCTGAACTGTAGCGGTTGCCAACATGCCACTGCACGCCCACACAGCCAGCACTGTAAAAGCAGGAGTTTTACTTCCTTTGCCCTATTCAAAAGACTTTGTTTTCCTTTATAAAATGAAAATTAAATTACATTCAAGTTGAAGAGATGCCTTTTTGACACAGTGCAGGTGATCCAGTGTGAATTACAGATGCATACTGGCAATTTCCATGAAATGATCTAGAAACAAGTGCACATTGTGCACAGGAGACGAGCTTGAAGAAGACATCGGCTGAAAGGGGTGGATTCATGGAATTCGGTTCAATTCTTTAATTTATGCTAAGAAAAAAGCCAGCATCTTTATTGGAAGTTTGGGAAAACTAGAATTTACAATTTTCCCAGTGTCACTAATGGAGTGCAATTTAAGTGTAATTAAGGCAGTATATACAAGGAAATATTTTTCCTCACAAAAATGTAGAAAATAATATTCTACCTGCAGAAGAACTCCCATAAATCCAGGTTCTGGATCCTCTGGATGGATTTAATTGGATGATCCATTGTTCTTTCATACAGTCTGGCTACTTCTTTAAATTCATATGTGTCTCTGCCAAGCTGGATGAGCTGCAAAGGCAAGAAACACTCACACAGCTCTACCCTTTTCTGCAGTGTGTTTCATATTCCTCTTTTTCTCTCTCATTTGCAAATGTTTGACCTCAGACTGAACAAAGTTGGGAACTTCTGGACTGACAAAACACCGCATACAATCACATGCACACCTGTCTAAAAGTTTTGACCAGTCTGCCACTATTTTTACATCAGAAATCAAAAGAACATAAAGGTATCGTCTCAATACTAAAAATGTGTGAACGAAGCTAAGTGGAACAATAAGATGTGTTTCCGTACTTCTGTACTCACTTGATAGGGCTCATCTGTGTTTATTCTTTCCCAGTGACAGGGAACAGGCAAGGCGAGATTATCACAAATAAACCTGGGAGGATCAGCAAAGGAGAAGAGTCAGTAAACCAATCACTGCATCAGAATGAGAATGGATGTGTTTGCTTTATGCTCACACAAAAATAATTCAACGCTTGCAAAAAAAAAGAAAAACGAAAAAAAGGAGGGAAAAAGGCAATTGTTCTCTTTTCTTTTGTTACTTTCATTTCCAGGATTTTAAGGACAGGAGATGCTTGACCCCTAAACTTCCATTTAATACATGGTCTTCTTTAACATAACTTTTCCATGATAGCAAGTAAATAAAACCAAATTATAAAAAGGCTCTCTGGATGTACACTCAAACCATCAAATCTTACCTAAATCCAGTTGCAGAGTGGAGGGAGCGTTTGATCGGCCGTTGCTTTCCTGTTGTTACATTTATCTGTCGCATGACTGTTTGGGGATTTAATGACAATTAGGTGTTCATGTGCAATTTCTTTAACAAAATAAACAACAGAAAAACTAACTTATCCTCAATAGAACTGATGCGACGGGATTTCCTTTGAAAAAGCTTTAACACTCTCAGCCTGGATAAAGTACCTTTAGAATTACTTTAATTAACTCATGAGTTTTCACCTGAGAAGTCCAGTCTGTATGTGTACTTGGCTGTGTAAAACTCCATCACACCACGCTGGTTCCTGTTGTAGCACTGCTCAATCTGAGCGCTGGTCACAGAGCAGGCTGCACTGGGATCAATCTGACAGGAAAATAAAAGGGGGGGAGGGTTAACCAGCCAATCAGTTAATTAACAGTTAGTTAAGAGAGTTGATTCTTTATTTAGGTCAAAGGCTTAAAATTTATCTGAAAAAACATCAATTCTTTGGTTTGACTTAAAGCTTGTCTTGTAAATCGATACATATATATTTGGAGGTTTGAGCTACTGGTGGGATAAATAAGACCGCTGAGTGTAACTCGCTGTCAGAAACTGATAAACCAGAAAAACACATTTTAAATCTGTTCATGGATTTTTGATGCATCATTGTTAAATTCCTTTTAATTGCAGTTTAACACATAACCTAAGTAGTGGCACATGATGGCCATTTTTCTGCTTCCCTACAATCAACCCAAGGCAATGTTTTTTGTTTTTTTTTCTATAAATGTATTGATGATGAGCTAAAAGGGGGAATAAAAACCTGCAGAGTCTGGCAAAATACGACCAAAGGAGGGGCGATATGCTGGGCATACAGAGTAAAGCCAGTTACAAAGTCTGCTATTGTGTATAAAGTTGTGGTATCATGTGAACTACCTCAAACATATGCCACACTCCACACTCAGCCAAGTAGAACCAGCACCAGTTGGGCTCTGAGGTGTCCATCTCCTCAATCTCAGTGGACTCCTCCTCTGACGATCTGATGGCTAACATAGCTAAATCTGAAATTAATAAGTGAAAACACGCCAACACACTTAGGCAAATAGCAACTAAAATACAAGAAAGTATGGGGGAGGGCCTAAGGTGGTGTTTTGGTCGTCAGACAGTCCTGACGTTGAGGACTTGTTTTCAGCAAAGGTCGTGAGAGCATTACATCCTGTAAACAATTTCATACAATACAGGAAACTGCCATGTTGAACTAAGCTATCATTAGCGGATGCCGCACCCGACTCATCTCGACTCTACTGGTGTCTTACCAGTTTTCAGCCTGCCTCTGTCCTTATCGGAAAACAAAGCCTTCATACATGATCAACAAAGCCTCAGAAAAATCACAGGTTCCGTCTAAGCTTGGGGGACTAACGCCAAAAACCATTTTCGTTATCCTAGGCGTTGTTTACTTTTATTTCCCCGTTCGTCATACACTCCACGTCAAAGCGTCGACGTCATGTAACTCCTCCCTCTTTGAAATCAGGACTGTTTCCCGGAGTTTGTCCTGACAGGCGCACTACCGGTGCAATGTTATACGGCTCAGGTGTTTTAAAGTTACGCACGCGGTTAAAAAAGTTAATAAAATAAAATAAGAGGACTGTATGGAAACTTACTTACTGAAGTCATTACTCCCCCTCCCCTAAAAAAATAATAATCGCTGTAATAATCTAAAAATCGGGGGTAATAATTAGCTCAACCTGTCATTTTTGACTTATTTGTTTTTCAGTGCAGTCAATAAAACAAATACATTAGATATTATGTAAGCTAAATAATGACGGCAAAGTTATTTTTTTGGTACCTGATTGTCTCGTACTACACTACAAAACCAATTTATAATTAATACTTTACTATTAATACAAACATTAGCACCGTTGTTATCATTTCGGACTGCGGTGCTTGTTCGCTTAGCTCATGTAACCTATTAAAACGCTGATATGTATTTTGTGTATTACACATCACTGTGTAGATGGCACAGATTACAAAAAAACCCCCAAAACAAAAACCTGTTCATAAAAACCAGAGGAATGAATAATACATACATATATTTCTTATTTTTCTTCTACTCAAGCTGCATATTCATAGGAGAAAAAAGTCCGGCATTATTAACGTCACTGTTTGATTAGCAGTTATGTACAGACGATAACACAGACAACATAACAACAACGTATATACGTACACGCAACGTACAGACCAGCTACTACACACATATATATATATATGTGTGAATTTGCATGTTATAAAATTATTTCCTAAAAGCTGTGTCGATGTTGATAATCATATGGTACCCTAGGCAGTTTATATAGTGGGTAGCATCCAGATTAATTAAGGCGTCTAGAAGTTTGGGTCCAAACACACATAGCTTACATACGCTACTATCATTATTCTACGATAATATACAATCGTGCATAATTTTATTCCATCTGATGACAATAAGTGCAATTTCTGCAATTACTTGTGCATAACACACGCACTGAGATGGCTGTTGTGTGCATGTGTGTGACATTACGCCGCTTGTTGAGACGTTTGAGTAAAATCCACGAGCATTTTCGTAGGGATGGCGCATCCAGAGCGTGTGTGGCTACTTATCCTTCAGGGCACACCCCTCAATAGAAAATAGAATAGAACCTTCCTGCAAACTTCGCTCATACAGTCGAGGAATTTCACTGTGGCGCTCGC
The DNA here is from genome assembly GCF_057381915.1 of Diplotaxodon limnothrissa. Taxonomy (NCBI): domain Eukaryota; kingdom Metazoa; phylum Chordata; class Actinopteri; order Cichliformes; family Cichlidae; genus Diplotaxodon; species Diplotaxodon limnothrissa. The sequence continues at coordinate 29,888,304 of NC_140612.1, forward strand.
TACAAGCTCTCTGGTAAGTTGCATCAATTCAAATCTCGATGAGAAAGTGGAGGAAAAAATTAAATGCTATTTTTTTTGTGCCTTTTTCTCTTTAATAATCGTTATTAGGGCAAATGTGAGGCTCATCAGTTAAATTACAAAGCTCATGATCTATATTTGCATGCATGCAAGAAAGATGGGGAGAATATAACAGGTATGCCATGATATTTATTTAAATGCTGTACAAAAGACAGAAAGACCATGACTGAGGAAACAACCGGGAATGTTCCTGCTGCAGACTCTGAGGCAGAAAAACAGGCTCCTGAGGATGGGGCTCTGTCGAGGGAAAAATGGGCCAACAACATGGAGTTCATACTCTCTATGGCTGGTGAAATAATTGGCCTCGGAAATGTTTGGCGTTTCCCCTACCTGTGCTTCAAGAACGGAGGAGGTGAGAGGTTCTGTTTGTGGGAGAGTTGTTCTGATGGAAACATTCAACTAATAGATAAGGATCCTTCATTAAAAAATCAAAAAAAGAAACAAAAAAACAAACCCACCTGCTGATGAAATAGTTTGTGTCTATAATTTTAGGTGTCTTCCTCATCCCCTACTGCGTGTTCCTCTTCTTCTGTGGCATCCCCGTGTTTTTCTTGGAGACAGCGCTGGGACAGTACACGAGTGAGGGTGGGGTGACTGCCTGGAGGAAGATATGTCCCATGTTTCAGGGTAAAAACAAGGCTCACATTTAGGAACTGTGTATTTCTGACAGCGCTTTCTTTGTGGAAATTGCAAAAACAATAGTGTAGCAGTTAGCAGTAAAGAAAGTCACATATAGAAGGCTAAGTCTATATTCCAAGCTTCAGATCCAGTAGCTGACTTAGGTGTTATCTAACTTTCAAACGTAATTACATAAAAGGGAGGATTTGTTAACCGTGCATGGTGCTGGGACTTGCTTTTATATAATGTTTCTGTCTTCTTGTCATAAAAGAAAAGAAGACAGCAGCCAAAAATGTCCTTTAACTATCTAAAATGTCACTTGTCTTCTAGGAGTGGGGTTTGCGTCCCAAGTGATTGTGATCTATCTGAACATATACTACATTATTGTTTTGGCATGGGCTATCTTCTACCTAATAAACTCCTTCAAAAGTCCCCTGCCCTGGTCTACATGTGACAACTGGTGGAACTCTGGTAAGAATGCTTGCTTAAACCCATCTGTATTTGATAAGCAGTGATTTTTCTTTCAAGACTTAAGAGAAAACAGCTAACATTCTCACTTTTATCCCTCTTTCTTTAATCACTTAGACTCGTGCCACAGTCGCATGAGCATCTTTGCAAACCCCCAACTGTTTCAGGCCGGGTCCAACTGGTCATTCTTACACAACGTCACCTCAATGGACTACTATGAGAATACAACTTAGTAAGTTGCATTTTGTTTTTCTGAGTTGTACAAATGAACTGTCCCCACTCTGTCTGCTCAACTGAAATTTTTTTTATGTGGACTTGAAAAGAGTCTGACTATGAAAAGGTTAATAGTAATCATGGGATTAAACAGCACAATAGCATCTCTGAAACGCACCCATGCTTTACAGCAACATCTGGACAGCATTCACGGCACTTGCTCCACGTTTTGTTATGTTACAGCCTTATTCCAAAAAGGATTAAAGTCATGTTTTACATCGAAATGCTACACACATCACCCCATAATAACAAAATGAAAAACATTTGCTTGAAATTCTTACAAATGTATCAAAACAACCTGCAGCCCTTTGTTGCATGACTTCCCCTCTCTCTCCTCACTGTCCTGTCTATCTTCACTGCTCCACAGTCCAAAAAAGGTAAAAATGCCTATTTTTTAAAAAAAACAAATTTCCAAGAATTACAAGCAAACTACTCTCACTTTGCCATTATGAGGTATTGTGTTTAGCATTTTAAGGTGAAAAAAATAATTGAATTCATTTTGGAATAAGGCTGTAACATAATTAAAAGGACAAGCGAAGCACTGTGAATACTTTCCAGATGTACTGTAAATGTTTTTCAGGGTAGGAAATGCTTACTTACTCCTACCTTGGGATAATATAAAGATAATATGAGGGTAAAAAGCAACCAAATAAATCTAAAGGACTTGTCAAGCTTTAGTTTAATGTCAAATGTTTGAAATGTGCCACATTTAAGGTATATTTAATGCAACGTCTTCTCTACATTATTATATTCACTGCTTTAGATATTCCTATTATCTTCATTGATTGGACATTTATGTGATATTTCTTACTAAAGTGGACCTATTATTCCTTATTTTCTGACACATAGCACATGTGCTACAACTGCATAAGACCACACAGGGTGCCACTCCTGTCAGCTGAGAACAGGAAATGGAGGTTACAATTTGCACAGGCTTGCCAAATTTGATGAGCCTGTGCAGGCTATTGTTGGTGGTGTAATTTGATATTTTCTTGGCACACTTGGGGCCCCTTGGTACCATCTGAGCATTAGTTAAATGCCACAGCCTTACTGAGTATTGAGTTGACAATGTTCATCCCTTTGTGACCATAGTGTACCCATCTTCAGATGGCAGCCTCAGAATGACACACCATGTCACAAAGCTCAGATTTTTCTAAATTGGGTTCTTGAAGATGCCAGCAAGTTCATTGTACTTGAATGGGCTCCACAGTCACCAGATCTCAACGCAATAGTGCACAAAAAGTCACTTCACCCTTTAAAGCCTGTTAAGATCCCAGTTACCTCTGTACAGAAGTCTGGACTAGGTCTCCATTGAAATTGCCTGAGTGTCTGATCCTAGGGGTAGTACCACAATAGTTTAGATGATGCACCACACTACCAACCCTGAATAAGGTACAATCAGTTTTGCCAGCAAATTTGCTACAAAATTTACTTTGGTGACCTGGACAGGTAGCCTCAGGGATCTGTTAATTCTTAAAGGCTAGAATAACCTATAAGATCCTCACAAAAGTAGATGTTCAAACTCATACCCAAGTTTTACCTTTTCATTTAAAAAGAAAATCACAAAGGGAACGTCCACATAATTAAGTTTAATTTCAGATCGGATACTTTATTAAGCAATTTAACAAGGGCAAAGCAAACGGCTCATCGATTATTAAGAATAAAATCAGTTTAAATTTTAAACATTTCAAGAAAGTAACACATTTTAAAATATAAAATAATGAAATCTAAACTGTTGCTAATAACTCATTACCAGTTTTGATGGGGCTTTAGTGGAGGACAGAAAGAACACCCTGGATGTAGATGAATTCTTTCAGAAATTCTTTCTGAGGAGGTAGAACCCATTACAAAGTTCCCAAAACTTCCTCTAAGTCCCAATCTATGATTCCGGTATTGACCAGAGCAAATCTCAAAAATAATGAATCCATAGTGGGTTGGAAAAAGAAGGATAAATCCACTGGGTGGTCTTCTAATCTGCTCACTTCAATGATGCCCGGAAGAAAGACATGCCTAATCGTTATCTGTAGAGGGTTTTATACATCCTCTGAGACAACCAACATCCCACTTTAACAACCAACCACCTAGTGTGATGTGCAATCGCCTGATTTGAGACATATCGTGTTGTTCAGACAACAGACAATTATTTAGGCTGGGTCCTTAGATGCACACACAGAGGTCAAGGTCACATTTGCACAGAAAGAAATACAGACAAATACACACACACACACACACACACACACACACACACACACACACACACACACACACACACACACACACATGCAGAAACAGTGTGGGTTGAAAAATTTAAACATTAGAATTATTACATTTTAATTATTATATTCTTATTTTTTGATTAGATTTCCGATTACAGCAAGAATAACTCAAACATTTTGTTTGTTTATTAGGATGAAGTAAAGGCTTTTAACAAGTCCCGTTATGATAAATATGGATTATTTCAAACTGTGAATCATGCAAAGCATGATTGAACAATACAAATCTGAGGCCAAAACTGAGTACATAAGATCCACTTAAAATTAAAAATGCATTTACTATGAAAATAAATGTGTTTGTGGTCTTTATGAAACTGTTAGAATGTTAAAGGATTAATTTCACCCCTCCTTATACACTTGTTTTTTTTCTTTCCAGCAATGAAACAATATTGATGAGCACGTCACCAGAAGAGGAGTTCTGGAGGTTAGAAACTCACTCATACTTTTATTTTCCTTGAACATTAGAAGAGCTGGACAGTCAAATTCCCCATTTAGCTTGTCTTTGGGTGGAAAATTCCTCAACAATAGCTTTCAATGCTTCCCAGATATCAAAAAATAATTGTGAGTTAGAAAACACGGTGTGAATAGTGAGCCAACATAAGTTGAACCGAGGCCACCCAAATAAAACAAGCAGCCAGTTACATTCCTCAAAAGACATAATAGCACTGAATAATAGCATTTTTATTGAACTTCCAACTCTCATTCAAAGTTGTTTGCTCCTCTCTCTTTTAGACATGTTGAAACATGGCTGCCTCTTTTCACATGATAACCTCCTGATTTGGTGTGAGAACAAATACTGGGAAATCGCTGTGCTCCATAATGAAAACAATATGTGCTCTTTGCTGTGCCCATTTATAATCTAAACCGTATTCATCCAAAATAAACAGGGAGCAGTTTCAACATCCGTATTCATGATGAGATGCTTGGTGGTGTTCTTTTGATGTATATATGAGGATCTGTTTATTTGCAGTGGGAGAAGATTTTAAGAATGGGGGTTTTAGTGAGCATTCATCAGCATTTGGAGAGCATCCATGTGTTCATGTGTTCCCACATGTCTCTTTTTTCATAGTAACCGTGTGTTAAGAATATCAGAAAACATGTCTTTGGGTAAGATTCATTGGGATCTGGCTCTGTGTCTTATGTTTGCCTGGATCATATGTTACTTCTGCATCTGGAAGGGAATCAAAACAACTGGAAAGGTAAGCATTTCCTTAACGTGGAGGATATCAGCTGTTAAAGCTGTCCCTGTTAAAGCTTTATAATGGTGTGCAAAGTGATGTGTTACATTTTTCCCGTTTGGTCGGTGGGTAAGAAGGGATTCTCAGTCTGCAAAAATATGTAGCTTATAAACCCTTCCCTATTAAAAAGGTGGCACAAGCTGTCAGTCAGCACTTTTAGCTTGCTTGTGTGATATTTCTTGGGTGTTTGTGACAGTTATGTTAATATTAACCAGGAAATATGTATTTGATGTGCTGTCGAGACAGATATTACCCCCACTCGTCTGACAGCATTTTACTCTTTGCTTCAGCTCTGTTGTTTTTACAGACCCCAACTGTGCTTTTTCTGGCTCAGGCCTACTGTTCTCATTAACCCCACTTCTAGCCGCAGACTTTTATCCCTTTCTATTACATGAAGACAAAACAGCAATAAAAACCAAGTTAATGACTATCCGGTATAAACAGTGGAACACATGGCAGTGTACGAGAAGTGTTTTTCCTGCAGGAGGTGGTGGTGGCAAAAATTCCATTACAAAAGGAACTGCCAGACAGTTGCAGCTTATAGCTTTGTTTATTCTAAAACGAATCATGTGCAACTTTAAACCAACGGATGAGTGTATGAGAAGTATGCAAAACTACAACCTGCGTTTATATGTTTGTAGGTGGTGTACTTCACTGCTACATTTCCCTACTTGATGCTCTTTGTGCTCTTCATCCGTGGAGTGACGCTCCCAGGAGCTGGAGAGGGCCTGAAATACTACCTCAAGCCCGACTTCACCAGACTTAGTGATCCAGATGTAAGAGCTCACTCTGATTATCAAATGTTTATGTTGAAGTGTTTGGTTGTGGAATGCAAAAATCACAAACACAGCACACAGTACGACCACTTTACCATCATCTGAAAGCCGCAGTGTGAAGGATGGAGTGAGAACGAGTTCTCCATCTGCACTGAAAGTCATCAACAACCAGATCATCATCTGCCTGTCTTCATTTCTCAACACAACACTGTCTGTTGGATTTCTCTCCGCTCTAACAGGATGAATACAAAGTCCTGTTATCCTCAGTTATGCACCCCTCCCCCTCCATTTTCTTTGCCCTGACTTCTATTTCCGGTCCCAAGACATAGCCTTAACAGGAAAAGCAACCCAAAGATGATCTTCAGTAAAACATATACATCTTCCTCACAAAGGAATGTAAATAAGGGCCTGAAGTAACCTGTTTAAATACTATTTTTACCTTGCAAAAAAGTATCTTTTGTAAGCTGAGTCAGTGAATCTAATTTATATTTGCATTTAAACAGCACACTTAATCTTCATTCTGTATTTTTTAGGATGTTCTGTCACTACGACACTTGGTTGTTCGGGTCCTGCAGGTCTTCAGCCCTCTCCACCCTAGTCTGAGTTGAAGCCCTTTGGTGTTTGCTTTTATCGGTTGTTTTCTCATCTCTCTCCTGTCCAGTCTTTGTCTGTTTGCCTCAGTTGCTGTGTTACTATCTCAGAAAGAAGAATCGTGTAAATCAGGGGAACAATCTGGTCATGTCACATGTGACCGTTTGAGTTAGAAGACAAAGTATTGCTACCCTTGTAGGAACCCAATAGCCCCAATGCAGTGTGGGAAAACGTGTGAAAATAATGTTTTGGAGAGGTGCAGGTGAAAGCGCTTATAGTTACAGGGCAGATTTATGCAGTGCCAGATGGTCTTGGAAGCAGATCTAGTCGTTCTAGTTTCTAGACTTGCTTTAGCGTGCGATTGTCTGTTTTCACGTGCACTGCAGAGGAGTGGTTCAGTTCTGGCCCACATCTGCGGTCTGTTTATTGTGTGAATGTGTCTCCTTTTGTCTCCGTGTCAGTGTGCGTGTTTGAATATGTACGCGGAGAAGCTCAGAGGACTTCAAAATATAATTAATTCCAGGGACATAACAGTTCCTTCTTTGTCCAGAATAGGATGTAAAGATCATTTGCCACAGTCTCAGACTTCCATTTCTGACCCAAGGCAGGGAATAAACCAAGCCCACCACTGGGTCAGAGTAGAGGCCTCTATATAGCTTTGGAGCCTTGCCAGGTCTATCATGAGCAAGCCAGAGCTGTGGCGTCTCTAATGTTATCCAGATGCTGTCACGACTGTAGCCTGCAGATAGACAATAGTGAAAACAAGCCTGCCCACATTCACAAGCCTCAACGTGCACGCTCTCTCATGTAGTTGTAATTTATGACAGGGTAACAGCAAAGCAGGAATATGCAAATGCTGTATACCTGGGTAATTTATATATCAAAACACAAAAAAAACAGCTCTTAATCTACTGGATCTGAAATGCCTTCAGTTATTTTAACAATTTCAGCTTCAAAACATGTCAGAAATCTTGTCCCTCTCCAGGTGTGGCGTGATGCAGGGACTCAGGTGTTCTTCTCCTATGCTGTTTGTCAGGGAGTGCTGACGGCTCTGGGGAGCTACAACAAATACAACAACAACTGCTACAGGTCAGCCTCCTTAAAGGCAGACATCATCACATTTATTGTTTTTTTTTTTGTTGTTTTTTTTTTAATTTTTCGATACTTTTGGCTTGTCTCTCTGTCCTGTTACAGGGATTGTTTGGCACTGTGCTGTCTGAACAGTGCCACCAGTATCTTTGCAGGCTTTGCTGTATTCTCAGTGCTGGGATTCATGGCTCAGGACCTTAACATTTCATTGGAAGACATTTCAGCTGGTGGTAAGATAATTGCATACAAGGAAGTAAAATAGAGTTTCCTAAATAATTACCTGATAAATTATTCTTGTAAACATGCTGTCTTTAGTTTTTGTGCGTTAAAGTTTTAATTCATCCAATGCCCACAAGATGTCACTTTCTGTTCAGATAGAGTCAGAGGGTTGTGATGCTGTTTTTTTTTCTTCTTCTTTTTTCCTCTTTGGGAATGTAGTGTCTCAAAAGATGAGGAGATACAGTTTTTCCCACAAAATGACCACTTACTTATTTGTGTCTGTCTATAATTTGTTTACCTTTTTTTTTGCATTAAATCTGGGATTATTTCATCTCTAAGACTCCAAACTCAGGTACAGCTTAAAGCTATGACCTTAACAACGCCCTGGAATGCGCATGTCATGTTTTAATAGATGCATTCACATTCTTCATACAGGTCCCGGTTTAGCCTTCATTGCCTATCCTACAGCTCTGTCGTTGCTTCCTGGTTCGTCCTTTTGGGCTGTGCTGTTCTTCTTCATGCTCCTTTTGCTCGGCCTAGATAGTCAGGTATTGTATGCAATGCACAATGCCCAGGATCAGATCAAAATCAAAATAAGCTAATCTTCAGTTCTGTGTTCACAGTTTGTGTGTGTGGAGAGCCTGGCCACAGCCCTCACTGACCTGTTTCCACGTTATCTGAGGAGGCCGTGTGCCAGAGAGATATTGGTTCTGGTCATCGCTATTGTTTGCTTCTGTTTGGGGCTGCCCTTCATTACTGAAGTAAGCTGGTTGTGCACTATCAGCACTTGTTGAAATAAAGTAGGAAAGTGAACTATTCTGTTAAGGTCGCGTATTCTCTAGTAGTTAAAGCTTTTTCCATTTCATGTTGCACGTATAGGTTTCTGATAATGGTGACATTAAAAACAGACAAGGAGAAAACAGCCCTTCTGACAGTTTTATCAGGTTTTTTTTTTTTTTTTTTTTCTCTTCTTGTTTCAGGGCGGGATCGTCCTCTTCCAGCTGGTTGACACATATGGTCCAAGTGGAACCAGCCTCCTATTTATTGCTTGCGCAGAGACCATTGTTATTGGCTGGGTATATGGTAAGTTATTGGCTCTAAACTAGTACTGCAGAATTTATCCATGCAAAAGTAATTATCTTCCTCTAAGTTCTTTGAATTGTTTCTCAAAGTATTTTTCTCTAAATGTAAAAATGTTTTTGCATTAAAGCATACTAATTTAGCTCTTAATTAGTAAGACGATCTTACTAATAACCTAAATAATAGGAATATGTGATTTATCGATTTATCTTTAGAATATCAACATCATCAGTACTGCAGTACATCCACAGTAGCTACATAAAAGGAACTTTATTATATCTAGTTAGCTTATGCAATTCATACAGAGCCTTTGTTTCATCAGCAGAATCGTTTTATCTCCATCTTTATAAGCATATCTTTTAGGGACCAACTTTGAAACAGTTGTTGGGGTCTGTCCAAAGTAAAATTAAAACAGCTATAGGACCAGCATTAAAAGTGACATTTTAATGATGATGCAGGGATAAGAGTATTGTGTGTTTATTTATGTCTAATATTATTTAATTTTACTTCTGCTACTGCACACGGTTAAAGCTAGATAACTTTTACCATGAATGGGGAATGGAGTATATATAACAATGTTCACTGACAGTGAGGCTCACTGACTACAGTTATTCATTTTAAACACAAGTACTGTGTAAAAGTCTTGGGCCACTCCTCATCAATTTATATTTTGCTTCCAAGATGCCAGACGTTCTTGTAATTTTGTAAAGTGGTTCTTGAGCGATAGTTCTCCAGGCTTTCTTTGGACACCAGCTGGTTTTTCACTCATTTTCAGTCCAGCTTTTATATCTGACCATTTTCAGAGGTATGTTTTTTTGTTGTTGTTGTTAACACGTTGTTGGCACTTAACACTGACCTATAAATCATTCTAGCAAAAAACAAAAACAAAATGCGTTATACTCAAGGGATGAATATGTGTTATGTCTACACATAACAGACAACTTAACAACGAACCAGTTTTAACAGGCTAGAGGCTTTTTTGTGGTTTGGATGCATTTTAGCCAGTGGTGTTGAAGATCTTGTCAAAATTGAAAACAGATTTTGCAGAAGAAACACACAATGGAACACTCGTATCAGTCAAGATTGGTCCCCAGAGCTCGGATCTAAGCATTACTGAAGAAGTGCGGGATTGTTGTGAAAGAGATCATCCAACATGCAAAGAAAAAATTTGAATATCCTTCAAGAAGCCTGGAGAACTATTCCTAAAGACTACTTAAAGACATGATAAGAAAGCTTGCCACAGTGCCACCAGCATCTTTGCCAGGTTCCTGACAAGATATTGCTGATGCCCAAGTCTTGGCTCAAGTCTTTTGCACAGTACTGTACACACCCACTTACGGCTTTATTCAGGCATGCCTTTGGGGCCCATCACTGATTGGGCCCCAAAGGTCACAAAAAATATAAAAGCCAGACTTACACACTCGTGATTTCATCTTTCTTGTTTGTGCTTCTTTCACTCTGGTGATAGATAATGCTCCCAGCACTGCTCTGATATGTCACATTTGTTGTTTGATTTGATGTCTTCTCTGTTAGAGTCTATCACTTTGAATCTTACCTTTTGCCAATGTTGTATTTTGTAGTATTTTTAAAAGACACATTTGACAAATGTACAGTCGTTATCTGGTGCAAGCAGATCAGTAGATGTGACTGCATGCACTTTTGATTAATGTTGAAAGTCATATACAAAAGTGTCATGACATGATTGTATAGCTAGTTATTAAGACTTATCACAAAGTCATTAGTGTACAATAGATCATATCTTTTGTCTTTTTTCTGGTTTATTTTCACTTCTCAGAGTCTCTGTATTTTATGGATCCAGGCAGTTTTCTTTCAGTTTTCAATTTCCTGAACTGCTTGTTCTTTGGTATTATCATACTCTGCTGAAGCACATGGAGATATTGATGTGTTTCTTCCCCTTCCCCCTTTTTTGTTAGCTGTTTATTCATTCAATTGGCCTCCCTTATTCTTCAAAGGGAGTCTACACAGTATTGAGATACTCAACACAGCATAGTGTGAGGACACTCTCTTTCTGCCTCTGTAAAGTTGTAGTTAGTTTCAAGGTTGATTACTGTATCATTCATGGAGCTGTGTCTGCCTTCCTAAGTAGGTTTGGCAAATTCTTCAGCTATTATGCATTTTCCTAGAAAATCAATATGTGGATGTCTCTCCATTCTGCAGATCGTCTACTTTCCAATCTCATAGAACTTTACTCCTGTTTTTAAATGTCTCTGCCTCTTTCGGTAGCAAATGAAGGTGAGCTGCTTTCTAATCTTCATCTCCAATTGAACTCCTCCTACTCAGCTCCTCATTAACCTATACACTGCTGTCCCATGCGTTGTCATTTTCTTCTCATTTGGAAAACATATTTTTTTAATTCAGTCATTTTGAGTTTTATTTCGTGATGTTTGTTGATTTGTTTGTTGTTCTTTCCCCCTCCTTCCTCATATACTGAATCATCATAGATAAGCATTTGTGTTAGTGATGTTGTATTGCAAAATCCATTGTGACTGGATTTTTCATAGGCTACTTTTATAAACTGTAGTAATTAGTATATCAAGATGTATTGATATTACTGGGGGATATTTATTGCAATGTGAAAAAGAAAGTTTACATAAGTAAGTAGAGTCAGGAGCTGCTAATCAAATGTCAGTTATTAATTGGAACAATGTCCTTTGACAGATAAGACCAAAGTTGAGACGTTTGTTCATGATGCACTGCGCCATTCTTAGTGAAAACCAAACATAGCATATCATCACAAACATGTTATATCAACTGTCGAACTAACTTTTGATCATACATTGTGGTTTAAAGCTGGAACAGAACAGTAACTAGTAACTATGTCTAAATGTTAAAGTGAAAGTAAGGAGTTAAGATGAAACTTCAACTCCTCATTGTATTCATGAAGTGTTAGAGCAGTTCCTGTAAAACTGAAACAGTTCTGTTTCCCTTGTATTGCTGTGCATGTTACAGGCGCAGACCGTTTCTATGACAACATTGAAGACATGATTGGGTATCATCCGTTCCCTATGCTGAAGTACTGCTGGCTGTTCATCACGCCGCTCATTTGCGGGGTGAGTCTTCACTCCGGTATCATATCTCTTTAATCTGATTCATTTGCTTTGTGCCTTTGTTCTGTCTTTCACACTGGATCTCTGCTTTAATGCCAATTTCCTCTCATCTTTTTATTAATTTCATTGTTTTATACCTGTTACTAATTCTGACAACCAGTTTTTGGTCGCTTTACTGCACGCAGATTACATTTGTCAGGTACAGATACGATTGTTGGGGAAGTGAACTAACTGCCAGTGAACTCATGGACTATATATAACAGATGGACATATCCATTATGACATCATTCATTGGTTTTTAAAGTCCCAAGGTTAACGCTTTTGCATCGGAAATTAACCTAACACTTCACTCTTTATCAAGATAGTATAGGGTAATGTTGGCTAGCTTGGTTAGAGAAATTCATAATCTTTCAGCTGTGAAATACACAGACAAATAAAACACTAGTTTTTCATTTTATGCACCAAAAGCTGGAGTATAAAGTTCTTGAAAATTCTGTAATACACAGGAAGTCATATTATTTATTGTATTTTTCCATAAAAAAAATCCAGAAGGCATTACCTGCACAAACATGAGCAAGAGATCCAATTAAATCTTCCCATAGTATCCCGCATAAATACACATACGGGAAGGAGAAAGTGAGGCTCATGCTTTTATGTGAACATCATGTCATTGCAGACGTGATCAGCACAATGTAATTTCAGAGTTGGAGGCAGTGATTTTATAATCACAAAGCATCAAATGAATCTTAGAAGACAATGAAACTATGTGAAATCTCCAGAGAATTATATTTCAAGTCTGGACCTCCCTTCCTCATGGAGCTGCAGACTGATTTTCAGCTCACGCTATGGTTGGCCTGTGTTTTGATTCTCTGTCACAGCTTTCAAAGTGTTGATATCTGCTGCTTCAGACAACTGTTTTCAGCTCTCAATGAAAATGAGCTGACTACAGTCACATGTAGTCACACATTTGGTGATGTGTGCTGCGCCTGAGCATGTTTAATCCTCAGTGCAGTCCTTTGCATCACTGGGATGGATGTGTTCTGTGCCTTGACCTGCTTAAGGAGGTGTGTCCAGTCACTGTTGTAGTGTGATTGCTAACATAATGCTATACTGCAGATAAGATTACATTCATTATTTAATCAGCTACCACCACAGTGTATTTGCTGGCAGCTTATAAGGTCCAACTAACTTTCTTGTGACACAACGTGGGCAGATTAAGGCAGATTAAATGGGAATATCAAAGTGTTTATTTGATTTTTTCATAATCTTTTTTATTTTCACTTGATAATAAAATTACACTTTCAGAAAAAGCAGTTAGCTGGTTTTACTTGTGCACATTTGGTTCATACAGTTAGGTCCATAATTTGTTGAACAAGGACAGTTTTTGTAGCTTTTGCTCTCTCGCCCACCACAGTGGATTTGAAATCAAACAATCAAGATGTGATTGAAGTGCAGACTTTCAGCTTCATTTCAAGGGAAACTATTATATGAACTGTTCATACAATATTTTCAGCAGCTAAAAGTAAATTGGATAAGCTAACATAATTGCAAATATGGGGATTATTTTTAATACTTGGATAAAAAATCCTTTGCAGTCAATAACTGCCTGAAGTCTAGAAGATATGGGCATCAGCAAATGCTGTTTCCTCCCTTGAGGTGAAGCTACTTTCAGTTGCTTTTTGTTTGGGGGTCTGTCCGCCTTCAGTTTTGACTTGAAAATGAAAAGCATGCTCTTTTTTGGGCTGAGATCATGTGACTGACTTTGTCAGTGAAGAATAAATTCTTTGCCTTGAGAAACTCTTGGGTTGCTTTTGCAATATGGTCATTTGGGCACTGAGAGGTTTGCAGCATTTGGCTGAATCTAAGCTGAGAGTACAGTCCTATAGACTTGAGAATTCTTCCTGCTACTTCTGTCTTCACTTAACACTTGGTTATTCAGTTCCTCTGGCTGCCATACATATCGATGCCAAAACATTAACTCAATTGGTATGGTATATATGGTATATATGATATGGTATGCTTCAGATAATGTTTGTTCCATTCTCTGTATTTTTACCTTTGTGATACAAGTGCATTTCTTCTTTTTAACCTTGTAATGGCAAGTGTAATATAAACATTTGATATTCAGTTTTTTAGAGCTCTACATCATTAACGGTATCCCCCCCCAAAAAAGAAAGCACATTTTTAAAATAATAAATAACATCAAAAAAGGCTGGGTGTAGCAAATATGATACAAATTAAAACTCACATATGCAAACTGATATTTTATTTTAGTTTTTTAATCCACAAAAAAGCTTGTCATTGTCACCCAATTAATGTAAGCATCTACAAATGGGGAACTGTCGATAAAAATGGCTTTAATTCCCGACCAGATAACAAACCCCCTTGAATTAAAAAGCTCAAAGTCTGTACTTTGATTTCAAATCTACTATGGTGGTGTACAGTGGCAAAACAACAAAAAAGGTGTTTTAATCAGAATCAGAATCAGAATCAGAATACTTTATTGATCCCTGGGGGAAATTATTATAATAATCCAACAAATAATGGACCTAACTGTAAATTAAAAACTAATTCTTCCACTGACAGCCATGTACTCATATAGATGGATAGGCCAATAGGATGTTAGGACCAAAAACAAAGCTAAAAGTGAGTGAAAAATTGACTTACATTTGTAGAATCACCTGAAACATGATTCCAAATGAATGTTAATCTTGTTTCATCTATGCTGCAGCGGTACCGCATTTGTTCTGCTGTCTGTCTTTCTAACTTGACTCTCTCCTATCCCCTAGCTTACATTGCTGTATAACCTGGTGCAAAGTCATCCTATTGTTGTATATGGGTTTGAGCCTGGCACCTGGGGAGTCACACTGGGCTCTCTGCTTGTTATTACACCCCTGATATGCATCCCAGTATTCATTCTGGTCTCACTATATAGGGTGAGTGAACTCAGATTTTCTTGTATTTATTTCTTTAACTCTTCTATATAAGGTGACCTTGAGTGTTTTAAAAGGCATCTAAAATGAAATGTGTTATCACTATAATAAAATATTTTTTAATACAAATTATTAACTAGGATAAAGCTAAAGCAGTATTTTTCAGCACTTGTAAGATTCTTCTATTGTGTGACTAGCTCATTACATTAATTGCATTTCTCTAAAAACAATCAGGATCCTGAAAACATGAGTACACCATCCAGTGACCTGCGCCAGAGTCGGCCACATAACCCAGGGCTCACATTGTTTAATTATGTCATAGTCAAGGCACAGGGGCAGCCAGACATGAGGGTGGAGTATAGAGAAGACAAGCTGGTAATGGAAGAACCTGGTGGTGCTTGATGTTTGCTGATGAAAGTTTATATTTTCACCTATTAAGAAAAAAAATATTCCTTTTATATAAATGATTATATCTTAAGGGTCTTCAGGGGTATTTGTTTGTTCTTTTGTTAACATGAGTTTTTACCTTACTACTCTTTTGCTTATGAATAACAGAGTCCTTTGCATTGTACATGTACCTGTATACCTCTAATCCTGCATACTGTAACTGGATTAAAAGAGCACTCTGCTGATTTAACATTGTGCTTTTTGTAACACTTATGGAGTCATGAGGAATAATAGTTTAGCTTACGTATAAATTATCCCCTGTGACCTGCACCTCATAACACCTCAACTTTGACATGCAAAATCTGTGCCTTGTCACATTAAAATATAATGCATTAAAACACGTCTTAATTTGAGTTCTGGTCAATTTTTACCAAAAAAATGCAAATTTCTTGTCTTCATTAAATGCAATATACATACAGAACTTTCACATCCAGTGAAATTAAGGCCATTTGCATTGAATATGAATTGTTTGATTATTTTACTGTATGTAATAAACTGTAAGTTTTTTCATGAATTTAAAGGTTGCTATTTTGTAAACCATTTTTTAAATTTTTGAAAATATTGTAATCTGTCAAATCAATCAATAAAAGTGGACAGATATGGATGATTTTGTGTTTTATGTGGTTGTAGCTTGTGCAAGCAATGACAATATAACATATCAACACGCTAAATATCCCAGTCTATTCTATGCAAGTCAGTTTAATCAATTAAACTCACATTTCCTGTTTTGTATCAAGAAAAAAAAAGCATTACATTTATCTTCCTACCGTGTTTTTTTGTCACGCATGTCTGTGGTTATAACAAGGTAATAGTGCAGCGTTGATGTGTGATGGCACTGGATGTGTGTGACTAGCGAATGTGCTAATGCTCTGTCATTATGCCATGCTCATTCATCTGTGTGATCCAAACTGGCATTCAATTAACTGACAATTCCGCCCAGTTGTCTTCCACCTCTCGTCACCCTCAGTCCCCCCCGCTCGTCCTACACTGACATAAAATGACCCTCACTCCTGAGTGTCACTCAGGATCGGATCCCCGCAGGTCTCCACTCCTAGCCCCCCCCACTGTACGCCTTGTACACCTATGACTGCGCACCAACCCACCTAACCAACGTCATTGTCAAGTATGCCAATGACACAACCGTGGTTGGGCTCATCAATGATGGAGATGAGACTGCGTAGAGAACTTGTCCCACTGGTGCTCAGAAATTAACCTGAAGCTGAACGTCTTTAAAACGTCTTTAAAACAAAAGAACCACTCCCCTCCCAATATGAATGGAGAATCTGTCTCTGCCTTCAGGTTTCTGGGCACCCACATCTCCATCAATCTCCTCTGGATCCACAACACCAACAACCTTGTAAAGAAGGCCCTAGCGGTCTAGAATAACCTAGACCAGAAGATGCTGCTGGGCCTCTACGGCTCCTCAGTGGAGAGCATGCGCTCCTACTGCCTGGATGTGTGGTTTGAAGCGGCCACAACTGTGAACAGGAAGCGCAGGGTAATTAACACTGCCCAAAAATGAATTGGCTGCCCTCTGCCTGTCTCAGGAAAACCAGGGCCATTATAGGTGACCCCTTGCACCCCGCCCACCACCTGATTGGTCCGTTCCCCTCTGGTCGGCGCCTCAGGCAAATCAGGTCTCACGTCTCCAGACTACAAACAGCTTCTTCCACTGTTTGACATTTAGACTGTCAGTAAATACTACCTCCTCACACCCCACCCCTGCCCACTCACCTCAGCAGTTTCAGCCATGGTCTGAGCAACCCTCATCACCCAGACCACTCACACATGGACTGTATTCTGACCAAGGCTTTTCTTTGCATTTCTTCCAAGAACATTGCAACTTGTTCTCTAATATGTGCCTTGCTCTTATTGTTGCCTCTCGGTGGTTCTAATCTTGTAGATGATTGTTCCATATTTTTATCAATGCACTGTATATTGACAGATCTGTGCTTATATTAGAAGCAGAGGATCCCTGAGGCCGAATATAGAACTATAGGTTTGCAAGTGTGCAGGACTTCCTGCATTTATAATAGATCATCCACCCACAGGGCTTTACATAATAAGCCACTACCCCACTGTGACACTGAGCCAGAGCCACTGTAATGGAAAACCTAAATCCCATGCCATGGGTGCCAAGAAATGACCAGATCATACCCCCTACACCCCCACCCCTCGCCCTTCAAACACACACACGCTCGCACACACATGTCAAAACAAATACAAAATCAACAAGGTAAAAGGCTGGGAGGTCTTTAACAGATGATATGGAAACATGTCACACTTTAAAACACCCTTTAACCAAAGCGAATCTCTGCCTCAGAAACATAGTTCCCTATTTCCATAACATTATATACAGGACAGAACTAGAAGGACGTTAATTCAGTGTATGAATCAAGCTCCAAAAACATTTCCCATTGGACTTTTCTTTCTTGCTGATTGATAAATGTTGACAACTAAAACGAAAACTCGTTTCCAAATTTCATAAAATGAAAGGGAACCAAGTTAAAAAAAAAAGATTTTCAAGTGGAATGCACCTGTAAGATTTCCTGAGAAAATTCCTGCACCTATTTCCCATTTTCCTAGCAAAATCTAAAGGAATAAAGGATGGCTTAAGACTTTTGCGCAGCACTGTGTACAGGATTTTAAAAGCAGCTCTGTCTTAAGTGGTTCATCCTGTCAAGATAGCCTCCATGTAAGTGTTAGTTTCAGACCCCTTTAAAAGAACCATTGGCCTCTGTCCGGTCCTGGGCCCCTTTCCAAGAAGCATCTTAAGACAGAGATTGTAAATCCATTTTATGAAATAATCACAGATTAACGAGTAGTTCGCGTCATATATGGCTAAGAGCATCTCCAAAAGGTCAATAACCCTCAGGATTCACTGTGAACTACAGAATTCATTTTGAGTTTTTATCTCTTTATAGCCAAGGAAAGTACTTCGGCAAGGAGACATCATTTGAAAGCAGAGTTGGAGTAATAAAAGTATTTTGGCCATCAGACTGCTACATAGCTGAAGAAAGGAAATAGGACAGGACCCTGGAGTATCTACACTCCAAGCTGACTGATGATGGAGACTTTGGACGAGACTCTCTGAACATCCAGGATAAGGTGAAGATGGAAAGGAGGAGAAAGGTTTCACGAATGATGGTCTGAAAGTAAGAATGACAGAATAGTAATGAGTTTTAAAAAACAGGGATCGGAGAAAGTTTAGCTCTGGGAAGATCATCTTTGGATCAGAGTAGTGAGGATGAAATTAGTAATGAGGGGAGTGTGACACTGTGAAAGAGCTAATGAGTGTAAGAAAAGCGCAGCAGGAATAAAGGTAAATGTGAATTAACAGATCTTCTTTACTGAACTTCATTGCAACAACATCTGCAACATTACTAATAACATTACTAGCATGGGAAAGAATCGTTGTAGGTTAATTATTAATATAACATCCGTGTGTTTTAATTGCATATAATTAGCCTGATGAAACAAAATAGAATAGATTGATTTCATAATTGATTGAATTGAATAGCTTTGCGCTACTTTGGTTTTGGTGATAGCCTTAAAGTCTTTTTATAAGGCATGTTGCTTGCTTAGCTGAAATTGACAAAGTTTAAAACACAAAACTGACTGTTAAAAAAAAGTTTTGTTTCTAACGCTACAGAATTTAGCAACTGGGGATTGGCTGCTCCTGCAAGGGCCTCAAACGACCACTCCTCCTCTGCATAGTGGGTCCCTGGAACGACCGGCTCATGCCGATCTTTGGGGCCGACTGAGGTACGGCCACCCCTCATGCAACTTCTAGGATTCATGCGTTTTATTGTTATTCCACCAGATTTATTCACATGAAGTGAAACAAAATTACTGGTTAAGGACAACAACCACAACACACATCAAGAGAAATATATATATACAAAAACAACAATAGTTATAGTGTAGTATGAAAAAGAAAACAACTAATGTAAATACAAAAATCAAATAAGAAAGGAAAGGCCGTTTCCAAGCATCAGAGTTGTATGCAGTGGATAGTGTAAATGTTATTTGTGGCTGGGGGCAACAGAGGTTACAGAGGATCACTACAGTTTAACAGTCTTACAGTCCTCCGTCTGGTGGGTATGCTCTTGATGCATTGCAGCCTCCTGCCCAAGCGGAGGGTGGCAAACAGTGTGTGCTGGCTGAATAGATCCTTTCATTTCCAGGAGGATCTGTTCCTGCATCTGCTGATGAAATGTCTTGAGCATCTTCAAAAAAAACCTTCTTCATAGGGTTTTTCTGAATCACTCTTACCTATCTTCACCTACTCTCATCTATGGGCATGAGCGCTGAGTAGTGACCGAAAAGAATGAGATTGCGGATACAACCAGTGGTAATAAGCTTCCTCTGAAAGCTAGCTGGGCTCAGTCTTACAATAGGGTGAGGAGCTCCGCCGTTTGAGAGGGGCTCAGAGTACAGCCACTACTCCTCAACATTGGTTCGGCCACCTGAATAGATGTCTCCTAGGCCCCTCCTGAATGAGGCATGTCCTACCCGGAATAGACCCCGGGTGGAGGTAGCCACGAGAAAATCAGTAGATGAATCTAAAACGCTTCCTTCTAAATACACATGACATTTTCGAGATGAATGACTTTTTCAGTTGCACATGCATCATTATGTGTCACATTTATAGCTGTCACTCTCTGCCAGTGTATCTTCACTGATGTTTAATGATGCTGTTGATTGCTAGCTTCGTTCAGAAAAAAAAGACAGAAAGAAAGAATGAAAATAATCTCTGGCTATCATTCTCAAGATAAAGGCCACACATCATGCATCACGGTGGTAGATTTCTAACAGAATGAGCTGAGGTTTTTAAGGCTCTTTACTTCTTTAGGGCTTATATGGTACATGATGATCAGTAATGCAAGGTCAAAAGCATTTGAGACACTTACAAAGATAAAAATGACTACGCTGTAATGGAGGAATAAAATTAAAATGAGGCTGTGATATATCTCCATGGGGGACAACACACTTTTTAGTGAGGACTGTGAAACTGTACTGCATTCTGGCATCAAGAAAACTGTAAATGCAGACGTGTCATTGGCCTCCTTCACTTCTCTTATCTGAAGTTCTCTTTCACACAGTTTTTCTTCCTGACTCCAGGAATGGAAGGCTCTTCCTCTGTGTCTTACAGTCATTTTCTCTTTTCTTTGTATCTTTTCATCTCACTCTCCTCTTATCTACCAGGCACGGCTGCAATATATCATATCTTTTCACTCTGCCTCCCAACTCGTATCTATACCTTTTCTCCTCTTTCGTCGCAGAGATTGCTCTGCCCCTAGCTCGCTCAACTTTCATCTTTTCACCCTTTCCTTCTCATTAACACAATCATGCTCTCTCTGATGTGCACCTCGCCCAGCGTTTGTCCTTAACCCGTGTAAATTTATGCGCCATGCATCGTCTTGCTGCAATTCTGGATGAAAGTGTTAGTAATATTAGCCTCCCATCTATGCATGCCAATCGCCTCTGGGTGTTCCTTGCTTTATAATAACCCCCGCATCGATTCACAGACCACGGCACGTGCTGAGAATTAAAGGCAGATTGCAAGGAGGCCTCAAAGACAGCATTTTTTCCCCTTAAACTGTTATTGAGAAATGTTTTTCATATAACTGAGCTGAACTGAAACATGCAAATCTACTACTTTGATGATATAATGGTTCAGCACTTGAGTTGCAGTGGTTGAAATTGCCTCGTGCTGCATACAAAAAATATGAAAGGATAAACTGTATATAGATTGTCTTATTACTATTTTGAACACTTTTATTGGGGCTTATTTTACTTCACTAACTTTGCCGTTGGTTTTTGTTAACATGCCTTTTATTAGGATAGAATATGTGCTAATATGTGGATGTGAGTAATGTATAATGTGTTGTTATTTGACACCAAGCAATGATGTAATGTAATACAAATGGAATACATATACCACTGCCATTTACTAACAGTAAATTGTAATATATAATACATATATAATAATAAGTAATATATTCAATTCAATTCAGTTTTAATTATATTGCTCCAATTCACAACAGCAGTCACCTCAAGGTGCTTTATATTATAAGATAAAGACCCTGCAATATTACAAAGAAAACCCAAATATCAAATGGTGCCCTATGAGCAAGAAGTTAGTGACAGTGAAGAAAAAACTTTCTTCTTTATAAAAATAAATAAATAAATAAACTCCTTTAACAAGAAGAAACCTCAGGCAGAATCAGGCAGGGAGGGGCAACTATCTGCTGTGACTGGTTGGGGGTGAGAGAAAAGGGAAGAGAACAATCTCAGAGTGATGCTGAAAAGCATATTTTTAATGATATTGCACAAACCAGTGAGTAACACTATGCACAACATTTGAGTGTCCCTCCTTAAACTGGACAGTAATCACATAAATAATGTAGCATGTGCTAATTAGCACACAGCTCAAGGTACAGCTGAAGCAAACGGGAATGTGCTTAGCTTCACTGTTAACTAGTCCCGCATGCTGACATGCCAACGTATGCTAGTTAGCACAAAACCCCTAAAGTAATTGAAATAAATATAAATAAACTTAGTTTTACTGGAGTATGGTCATGAATGTACTTTTTACACAAAAATGATTTTAACCCGTAGCCTTCGAGATTGACCGCATCATAGTGGGGGTGATGAAGGTGATGTTCCATTTCAAAGACTCCTTCAAATGCAGCCTTCTTTTCCTGAACTTCAAAGGATACATGATGGCACCACTTGGATTTATAATCAGCACCAATCCATGCGTCCATTAGAGTTTCATTTCAAAGTGAACTAATTCTGATATTTCACTATGAACCAAAGCTGGGAACTTTGTTTCCAAAGGCCTGATTTCTCAGGTTTGTTATGTGTGAGTCATTACTTTGCTTTACTTTCCTGCAATGAAATAATGCTGAGTCATCACAGAGACAACCACTTAAACAGAATAAATCAAACATCCCTTATCTATTGACCCCACAGGATTTACTGCAACAGAATGCTCTCTAAAGAAAGTTTCCAATTTACAGAGTTTAACTTTTTTTGAAACAGCACACATGATTTATTTTTGAATTGTATATGAGCCATTTATCAGCTTTTTGAGAAACAGTTTGTCGCTACGGGCACTCATTAAGTGGTGACAGGAGCAGTGCTCATACATACAAATGACTTTATTGAAGTTTATCTAAACATGCAGAGTCAGCAAATGTCTAAAGTACCCTACTCGATATGGCTGCTGTTAAAAGATTATAGATTTCCCATAATGTAAATAAAACGCATAAATATTTGAAGATGCTCAACAGCAGCTATAAGACTACTGCACTGAACTGCATTTGTACTTGTGTTTCAGAAAGCTGACAAGGACCACTGCGGCACTTTCATGGTGATAAACTGTACTTTTAGGCAGCGTGATAATCTCTGCAAAACGTTAACTTCTCCCTTTATGATTATGAAGTGTTTCCTCTGTGTTTTGCAACCTTCTCTGCCCTTTTCCTCATTGTGTCATTTAAAAAGAATGCTGACATTTATTTTATTATGAAAAAGTGAGTCTAAAATTAATCAAATTGTAAAATAATCCTAACAACAAGCCCTTTTAAAAATGTATTCACTTATTTTGATATTCAGCCTCTGTTGTCTACACAATCGCTCTCAATTATCTTTGGCAATAAATGCCCTGGAATTATAATCAAGCTGCACTGATCATGGGGACGTTGTAAACAGATTGATGAAAACCAGCTTTGACAACTCCAATCCACCCAGTTATGATCATGTGCGTCCACATGGGCAATAAACCACAGCGGAGATTACGCTGAATCTGTTCTTGATGGGAACAACTCACTATGGGTGTAATTAAGGCTTAATATGATCTAATCTCTCACTTTTGAAACCCTGAGTCTATCAGCGATCCTGATCCACCAGCAAACCATTGGGCATTGTGGGAATGTTCATTAGTCACTGTAATTGGCTGGTGATAGAATATCTGGACCAGATATTAAAGCCAGGAGGTTACCTGCCAGGAGAAACAAGAAATTCACCTCTCTTATCTAATTCCATTATTAATAACGGCAACAATGTTTTACTGTCACTTGAGTAATTAAAAATACAGTGTGGATAACATCACTCGATCATTATTGTAGCCTTTTTGTGCACTTTTGTGGACTTCCTTTTCCAATAAGAACAAGGCAGTATAGGTAGTAGATCCTAAAAAGCATGAAAAGAGTCTCATTTATATGTATTTAAAGAAGACTCACAATGTGACACGCTCTTGCTGGAATGAGCAGCTGACCTTAATATATATCATTACCAATTTTATGACTCTCTACTTGTGCTTGTAAGCGGTTTATTTAAGATTCATTGTGAGGATGAGCTTTAATAGCAGAATGTGAATTTGTGAACGTGCCTTGGGTTGCTGCTTTACTTAAAGATACACTCAAAAATTGTTTTACTGCCATGTTTTACTGAAGCAGCAAGCATGTGATGTTGTGTATTTTCATACACACGTCCCTTTTGGTTATCCTATAAAGTAACAATGGTCATTTTTCAAACTGGCTGCAGAAATGAAACTGATTTTATACACCCCCTGTGTCCTGTAACCCCTTCAAGCGAGGACATTGCAGATGGATATTAGGTCACTTTCTGCATCAGTGTGGTCAGAGTCTGATACTGGCATGACCACATTTGTGATCATACTTTTCCAGGGTCTCTGCCAGCAGCCATTGCTGGATTCATTTTCCAAAACTCCATGAGCTCTTTCACTGATCAGGCACTTCTCTGTTGGGAAATACCATGGTAACGGCGCTGGCAAGAGCTGACCTTGGCCATCATAACAAACACATATGCATAATGCACAAACACACACTCTGCTGCTGCTGCTGCTGCTAGAGTTCCCCACCAGAGCTAGGCAATTGACATACTGTATCCCCCATGGCCACGGGGCCTCACTAGTCAGAAGTGAACAGTAATCAAAGTAGACACACAGGTCGAACTTTATTATCAACCACTCGATACCAGCTGTAAGTCCTCCAACAGACAGCACACAGGAAAGAACAATTTGGATTTTCAGACACAGGGCATGGAGGATTGGTTTGAAGCTTTTCAACTTGATCCTTTTGGATGTTGAACTGAAGTTTCAGAACTTTAAGACCGCAAGTGTGGCACACTGAAGCTGATGACCTGACAAAGGACGTGGAAATCTCGTAGGTAGGACGGGATTCATTCCCTCTCTTTCATACTTTGTTTTTCACCGTTTGTCACTGAGTCATGAAAATGGCAAGATAAACAAGCTAAACTGCACTTTTTTAATGGCTGATTTTGTAGCTGCTGGGAAATGCTAAACCTTTGTGCTAATGCACACCAAAGAAGCTGGCATCTAAAAGGCCTGTACTGTCAAAAAAAAAAAAAAGAACAAAAAATCTTTGAGATTAAATGGATAACATCCTCAAAGGGAATGTCTGATATTTTTATATTATTCCTTTGCCTCTGAAAAAACACTTGTTCTCACCTAGACAACTAGTTGAAAGTGAATATCTGATCATTTCATGGTGTTCTGCCCACTGAAATCTGATTAAATTACATAGTGTGGAACATGGTACATTTCACAGCATGAATATTTTTTGTATCCATATTGATTATATAACATTTTGCTTGTTTTAATTTTTAAAAGACCCAACTGCTTGTTTTTTAATCTGAACATGTCACTACGTGTACTTTTATGATATTTAGTACATGTTTACGAAAGGTTTCCTCAACATCATCAAAGGCTAGAATATAAATGAGGCACCTATGAACTATGGCTTTCCATTATGTTAGTTAAAGTACTATGAAAAAGACAGAAAACATTAACTCCAATAACCAGTGTCACATCACTGAGGAACTACAGTAAAATGACCTGGAAGAAACAAATCAGAGTTGAGCAGAGAATGTCTTGTTTTTCCAGGAAATATACCATTAAACAGTGCTGTAATGTTAATAACCTCCAGCAATTGGCATAAAACAATTTGGACATTTTCTGGGCCAATCAATATTTGCAAGCATGAAACAACTTACACCCAGTGCTTAGATTAACCTTACCATAAAATGCTATTCAGGCATGAAGAGATCATTCCACAGCCAGTAAATGAAAAATTATTACCACTTTATCAAAAAAAGGAGGTAATATTCTTTGGGCAGACAATGTGTGACCAGCACCGGCAGGTGTAGATAACAGTAGGAATTTCTTGAAATTGTCATCATTTTGGTATTTCGGTGACCCAACGTGAACTTGACTGTGGTGGACTAGAAAGAAAGGTGCAGCAGGTTTGTTGGTAGTGATAAGAACATGTAGTTCAGTCATCTGGGTGCTTTTTTGTGGCTTGAGTTGGTATACCCAAGTATAGCACCTAGATCAAACTCTTTAAAAATTATGCTTGTGCAAGTTATTTTAATATACATTTTAATATTTAATCTATTATATATTATTGGGTGCTTCAGTTATTTATTTATTGCAAATGTATTAGACCACCACCCAGGGTAAGATTTATCCTTAAGCTGCCATAAATTTACATTATTGGTAAACTATATATTTATTTGTGTTTCTGCAATGACTAACCCACTGGTATGTGCAAAATCACAAAATGTTAGTTTTAATGCTAAAATATAATTATTGTTGTTATCTGTGAATTCTCAAATGTGCTATTTTATAAAAAGGCAGAAGAAAGTAAAGCACTTTTTTTTGGTTTAGGATGTGAAATTACAGTTATTTATTTGCATTCCTGAAGAGAAAAATTAGTTTTAGCAATTAAATGTTCCTACTACTACTACTACTCCTAGGGATCTATGGGTTAAAGTTAAAGCAAAGCAAGTCTGCTGTCCGTCTACAGAAGGCCTCTGTGAGCCTCGATCCTTCTAAGAATGCCGGGTTTGGTTTTTGTCCTTTTTTCGAATTCATATTTTCTGGAACTACAGATGTTTCTCAGTAATTTATGTGACAGCCATTAGCTTTAGTTTTCAGAGGCAGTTTCCCAAGTTCTTAAAAGGGCTCTAAAAGACTATAAAACTGTTTCAGTGGCAATAAATTGTGAATTGAGTGGTATTTCCCTCCACTAAAATATATGCACCACAAAGCCACAAATATTTGTATTAAATAATAACAACAGCAACAAACTTCTTCTTCTCTACTTTCATTTTCAAACTTTACATGCGTCCAGTGTCAGCGCATTATCCTGAATCCATCCAACTGAGATCCAAACGCAGTGTGAGGCACTCAACCGCAGAGACACTACAGAAAGGTGGCTTTCTGACCCCATTGGTCCACAGTGGTCCCATAATGGGGAAGACTGGGCAAAGTACAGTGGACTTGAACTCCCCTTCAGAGGTCAAACAAGCAGTTCCCTTTGAGGAGCTGGATCGTGTGGCGCCCCCTGCAGATAATAAGAAGAATGTGGAAGAGCCTCCTGACAGGGGAAGCTGGAAGGGCAAGTTTGATTTCCTCCTCTCATGTGTTGGATATGCCATCGGTTTAGGAAATGTGTGGAGGTTTCCCTATTTGTGTGGCAAAAATGGTGGAGGTAAGAGCTATGCAATTTATTAGAACTTCAGAGTTTTTCTAATTCCTGTATACAAGATCTTACCAAATATATTTTGTTTGTCTGTTTGATGTGTTTGTATCAGGGGCCTTCCTGATCCCATACTTTATGACACTGGTCTTTGCTGGGATACCGCTTTTCTTCCTGGAAACAGCTCTGGGACAGTTCACTTCAGTTGGAGGACTTGGGGTGTGGAGACTAATCCCTATGATGAAGGGTAATGTATAAAGAAAAATATGGATTTACATTTCATTGTGTACATTTAGAATTCACCCATGTATATTCCGAGTAAGGATTATGAGCATCGTGAAAGCTATATACATCAGAAATCGGCGTTATTTTAGTGACTGAACTTGTTCCCATTCTGTGAGACCTTAATTACCTGTACAGGAACTTCCAGTGTCTTATTCTTTCCTGCTCCTTTCCATATTATTATTATTATTATTACTATCATTATTATTATTATTATTATTATTATTATTATTATTGTTGTTGTTGTTGTTGTTGTTGTTGTTGTTGTTGTTATCCACAATTATTTTTGACATCTTGCTAAATGCTCTCCTGTTTGGGGATAGCAATAACACCATTGCCCCGACACTAAAATAACTCGAGTGAAGCACTTCATTGCAGATCCTCAGGCAGCAGAGACAGCAACAATGCCAGTGAGCGTGATGCAAAGCCAAAAGCAACTGAGCATTAGAAACAGCACAATGACAACTCTGCCAATAATAAAGATGATGATGACCATGTTAGTTTTTCTCTGTCACGCAACATCATTTTTAAAATTAGTTAGTAACTTGTGTATCTTTCCCCTCTTCCTTTCTTTTCATTACATACAAGCTTGCATGTTAGCTGACCTGTAAAACATTGTATTGTGCAACACTGACACTTGTTCTCGCTTCAGGAGTTGGTCTGGCTGCAGTTGTTTTGTCCTTCTGGCTCAACATCTACTACATTATCATCATTGCTTGGGCGCTCTACTACTTATTCAACTCTTTTGGTTCGGTATGTTACATAATCAGTAGCAAACCTGCAACACAGAAAAGAAGTTGTAAACACTGTCATACATGCTAAGTTGAGTCAACCTGTGCTTGTATTTGAATCCAGCATTTATGTAGCAACTTCATTAGTCTTCAAGAACTATCTTTGTCATTGACTTTGTCTATTTGGTATCAAGTGAGCACAGTCTACAAATTTTGGAACAATTTTAGAACAAAATTCCTCAATATAAAACAGTCAAGACTTTGAATATCTCATTGTCTTTAGTCCATAATATCATCAAAAGATTCACAGAATCTGGAGAAATCTCTGTGTGCAAGAGATAAGATCAAAAATCAGCATGAGTACATGTTAGCTTTGTGCCTTCAGGAAGCACAGCATTAAAAACCGGCATCATTATGTCATAGACGCAACATCCTCCGCACTAACGAGTAGAGGGACCATCTGGCTTGTTATTAGCACTCAGTTCCTAAGCACGCATCTTGCCAGGCTTTTGGACTGGGCTGATTTTGCCAAAGCCAATTAGGAATAGGGAGCTTGCTACAAAGGCACTGTCAGTGCTAAAGGATATATGCAGGTTACAGTACAACATAAACTCCCATAACGATGAGCAAAAGAAAAACAAAATATGATTTACGAGATTTTATTTCTGTTTTAGTTACATTTTACACAGTCCCCCAACTC
Organism: Diplotaxodon limnothrissa; assembly: GCF_057381915.1. Classification (NCBI taxonomy): domain Eukaryota; kingdom Metazoa; phylum Chordata; class Actinopteri; order Cichliformes; family Cichlidae; genus Diplotaxodon; species Diplotaxodon limnothrissa. The sequence continues at coordinate 29,916,699 of NC_140612.1, forward strand.
TTTTGGAATTAGGGTTGTTGGTCTTCATCAGCAGAAAAAGCTGTAAAACTTATTAAAATAAGAAAAGATAAAAAATAAAATAAAAATTTAAAAGTTGATGTAGGTCCAATACGAAACCTGCTAATTTATACTAATCTTATAGTATGTTGGACTCAGTTTTCTTTTATCCCATTTTCCAGACATACTTTTGCCACCTCGTCCATAAGTAAGGTTATTTAGGATTTGTTTACCATCTTTCTCAGTGTGCAGTGGTTTTCTTTCTCTGCATTATCATTCTGCTTTGGTATTTCTCTGCATGACTGGCTGCCTTTAAGAAGCCCGATGGCAGAAATGTAAAGACTTTGCAGGCATAAGTTTCTTGTACTGGGAAAACTACGAAGCAGGAAAAAAAGGGTTGTCATTGTTGTTCAGTGTTTTTAGCTGAAGGTCAAAAACAGACTGAGTTCATTAAATGTCATTTTCACTGTTGGGTGGTTTGCCTTTCTGTCTCTGTCGTTGTTTCTTTTGTTTGGGAAAGTCTTTGTGGTGCTGTCTGTGTCTCAAGGAGACATTTTTTTTTTTTAATTTACAAAGTTTTGTGTTAACTCTGAAGGTTTTTTGTATTGGGATACAGGTAATATATTTTGCAACAGTGAGTTTGCAGTTTTGATGATTTTTCCTCCTAGAACCTGTTTTTGTTCATGCATACTGTATGCTGTGTATGCAGGAGCTGCCTTGGCAAAGCTGTGATAACCCCTGGAACACGGAAAAATGTTTTTCCAACTACAGTCTGACAGACACCACCAACTTGACCAGCGCTGTCACCGAGTTTTGGGAGTAAGTTAATATGAGATATTCTGCACGAGAATGTATAGAGAGGTATATCTGGAAGCTCTTGGTGCTTATCTCCGTCTGGATTCAAAGAATGCCTGTGTGTGTTTCTGAAGGCGTAACATGCACCAGCTGTCTAATGGCCTGGAGGAACCAGGAGAGCTACGCTGGCCCTTAGTGGGCACTCTTGGGCTGGCGTGGGTTCTTGTCTACTTCTCAATCTGGAAAGGAGTTGAATGGACGGGAAAGGTGAGTCTCTCTGCCCCCGTTTCTGTTAATTCTCTTCTTTTGTGTTGTTTAGGCTTTGTGTTTTCATCAGTCTCAGACCACTCGGTTTACACTGGCCAGTATTTTTATCAGCACCTCTTTCTGCCTCCCACTCCCTTAATATTAAAGCTTTAATCATGAAAACATGACCAGACGTTGAGCTTTTCATGATGTAAACCTCATGTTGTGGTTGTTGCCCGAGTAAGTGGGTGAAACCTAATAAAAGGAAACATGAATTCAGAGATATTAAAAGTTGAACATTTGTATTTTTTTAGGACTACTAGCTGCAGCAGGCTATAAAGTTGGTGCGTTCAGCATATTTGAGAGTCAGATGCAAACAGTGGCATGGAAATAACAAAAAAATCTTCATTTTTTTCTTATCTGACTGAAGCACCGATCAGCTGAAAATTATGTTTAATTTTCAGTTTTTGTTTAAATGTATTTAAATCTTTCATGATTTCCTGACTCTTCTCTTAAATCATCTCTCTGTTTGAGTGCACCCTCTTTCATTACTAAAGTTTTATGTATCTGAATATAAAAGCTAACCTGGTCCGTGGCACATCATAAAATTATTTTAATAAAACTTAAAAGGAACAACAATGCTGCATATATTACAAAGTGTCATTATTTATGCCATTTTTATTTTATATTATATAATGATGCAGAAGCTGTGTGTGAAAAAGTGCACCCTCACTCACTCTCTCCATAGGAATTAAGAGGGTAAGTAGAAGCCAGGTGCTGCTAATCACATTCAACTGATTAATCATCAGCAAGTTTGTGCAAGCTTTTTCATGAGTGCAAAACATTCAAGACAGTTGCCAGTCTTCCCAGGAGCAAATTCAACCCAAGGTCAGATGGTGCAATTGCAGACAAACTGCATAAAAAACCAAGAGCTACATTTTAGCCTTAGTTAACATTTTAAATGTTAAAATTCATAACAGTACAATTAGAATAAATGACTGAAAGAGTTATGGCTGTACGGCTTAGTTACATCTAAACAAACTACAGGATTTCTGGAACAGATGAGACCAGTGTGGAGATGTTTGGCCACAATACCCAGTGCCATGCTTGGCAAAAACCAAACAAGCATATCAGCACAAACACCTCATACCAGCTGTCGAGGACAGTAGTGGAAGGTTGCACCTACATTTTGAGTTGACCGTGAACTCATTTGTATAGCAAAATACTCTAGCATCAAATGCAAAACCATATGATAGCTAAAGGTTAGTCGAAAACGGAGTAGTTGATCCCGAGCACAGCAGCATATTTACAACAGGATGTTTGATGTAAAGAAATCAAGGTAATTCAGTGCCCAAGTCAAAGTCCAGACTTCAACCTGATTGAAGAGACTTTAAGAGAGCTGGGAGAAAATTCCTTCACAATGATCTGAGAGACTGAAAAGTCATACAGAAAACCATCACTTCATGTTATTTCTGCTAAAGACATCTCTATGAGCTACTGAATCACTGGGTGCACTGTTTTTCACACACTGCTTCTGCATTTTGGTTTAGTTTTTGTTAAATAAATAATGATATATTAAATTGCATTTAATATAGAACCTGCTAAGAACCAAATCATTGTTTAGGATGTCCTGATATCTTAAACCTAAGAACTGAGAGACAGTATTTTATTCCAGTTTCAGATGTTTGCATCCGCTGTCATTTTTCTGTGCACATCCAATCTCTCTTTTACCATTTTATTCAAATTGAAATAGAAATAGCTTCAAAATGCAAGATTTGACTACTGCTGGACAATTTAGAGGTGATAGAAAAATCTTCACTTTGCCTACTACCTGGGATTTCAAATTACCGCAAGTAAAGTATATGAGCAGAAACACATTTACACATTCACCGCCAGGGATAATTGGATTTTAATGTGCGGCATCTGAGAGCAGTGAGAAAAATGAATTTCCCAAAGGCCCTGGCCTTGATGGACATTACCAATTAAGGATAATCATCATGCACAAGAACTATGGGACACATCCTACAGATCTTTTGGCAAAGAGAAATGATGGAAATATTTCAGTAGTTCCCTTTTCTGTACACTGTTTTGCATCTCTTTTGATGTAATTATTTAGAGCAAATAGCATGTTTGCAATTTTGATAATATGAAAAGCAAATCCATCTCAATATCTTAACAGAAATGTGTTTAAAAATATGCAAACAGCATACTCAGTCCTATAAAATGTTTTGGACTTTTCAACATTTTTAATTCTCTTTCATTTAAATAATTAAAAATAAATCATTCTGTCTTTCAGGTAGTGTATTTCTCAGCCACCTATCCCTACTTCATGCTGTTCATCCTGTTCTTCAGGGGGGTCACACTCCCTGGAGCCATAGATGGGATTCTCTTCTACATTACTCCAGACTTCAATAAGCTCGTCAGATCTGAGGTTCATAGTTTGCACAAATCCTCATCTAATCACCCACGCATCTTAACAAACAAACACCAGTAATTACACTATGTTGTCTCACAGGTGTGGCTGGATGCAGCAACTCAAATCTTCTTTTCATACGGACTGGGCCTGGGATCGCTCATCGCATTGGGAAGCTACAACTCTTACAACAACGATGTCTACAAGTAGGAGCAGGAAATCCAAAGTGTTGTAGAATCCTCTTTTGTAGACGATGCACAGACAATGATGCTCTTTTCTTCTCTGACTGATGTTTTCTCAGGGATGCAGTCATAGTATGCTGCATCAACTCTTGCACCAGCATGTTTGCTGGATTTGTCATCTTCTCCATCGTAGGCTTTATGTCCTACATCACGAAGAAACCCGTGCACGAACTGGCAGCATCAGGTGAAAGTCATATTTTATAACTTATAAGAAATTGTTCATTATTCAGATTTGATTACTTCTGGATTAAATATTTTTAATGTACATATTAGAAGCATTATGAAGTTTGAAACTAAAAAACATTTTAAAAATAATAATATAATATTGCATACAGACACAGGCCATCGGTGGTCAAAGAGAGAAAAATATTTGATGTGGTTTTACTAAATTAAGCACGAATTGCTACTATGTGCAGGTTTAAAATAATTATTCTCACTAATCAGATGGTAGGGTCAGAATTTAGCATAAACAACATGAAAGCACAGATTCATCGTGCTTTGCATCAACAGTTCCAAATGCTATTTGTAATATTTTCTTGGCACACATTAGGTCTCTTAGTAACACCTTAGTCCAGCTGAGCATGTTTAAACGGCACAGCCTTCCTGAGTACTGTTTCTGACCATTTCCATCTATTTATGACCTCAGCCGTCTTCTGATGGCTGCTTGCAACAGGATTATGTGCCATGTTATGAAGTTTGAATCACCATCTCAAATGACCTCTGTAGTTACCAGATCTCAATCCAGTTGATTGGTCCAAGTTGGTGCAATCAACAAATCTGCACCAACTGTCTGATGCAATCAAGTCAGTAAGGACCAAAATCTGTGAGGATGTTTCCAGAACCTTATTGAATCTATGCCAGGAAGGATTAAAGTAATTCTAAAGGCAAAAAGAGGTCAAAATAGGTATTAATGATGTGTATCTAATATAGTAATTCATATAATGTTATAAGTTAAAGCATTTATAATTTTAATAATTTGTCTCGTTTGCAATTTTTAGGTCCAGGGCTGGCATTTTTAGCGTATCCTCAGGCAGTCACACAGCTTCCCATGTCCTCGCTATGGGCCATCCTGTTCTTCTCCATGCTCATGATGTTGGGCCTGGACAGTCAGGTACCATCAATCCAGATGTTGTAATAGAGATATTACAACTGATTAATTGGTGATTGCTATAAGTTTATAGATGAACTAAACTAAGATACTGGTGCTCTCTTTTAATAACAAACCACATTCTTCACGTCATCGTGTTTTAGTTCTGCACAGTAGAGGGCTTCATCACAGCTCTGATGGATGAATATCCCATGGTTTTGCGAAAGAGGAAGAAGGTCTTCATCCTCATTGTCTGCTTCATCTCCTTCATCGTCGGCTTCTCTAACATCACGCAGGTGCTGCATGAACTCTGCATTAGGTCACTATAAAATGAACAAAGTAAAGAGGGTTTTAACCATCCAAAGAATGCGTGTAAACCTGTTTAATATTATAAGAGGACGGTCTTGAAACCCAGCTCGTGTGAACTCTTGCGCATTTTTCCGACACAAGGGAAAAGAGCTCTTGCATTATGCATAATGACAAAACGATCTCACAACAACCTGCGGTGTACTCTCATCATGCATATTTTATTCAATGAAGAGAGGGATGGTAATATTTGGTCTCTAAAGTAGTTATGCGTGTTCCTGTATGTGTGTTGAAATCTCCTAGGGTGGTCTCTATGTGTTCAAGCTGTTTGATTACTACTCCGCCAGTGGGATGTGTCTGCTCTTCCTCGTCTTCTTTGAAACCATTTCCATATCCTGGTTTTATGGTAGGAAATCCATTTTCTTTTCATTAAAAAAAAGAAGAATTAAAGCAAATATTACAACTTGAAATTAAATGTAACCACATTGGTAATAATTTGAGTCATTCTGGACGAAATGTAACAATGACTCCAGCATTTAAATTTCCTACTTAGCTGTTCAACAGGAAATTACATCTATAAATCTCTGCCATCTTGGCTTCCCTTTCCCACCCCCACCATTATGGCTTTGTTCTGGCAGTCGCTCTCTCCTCATTAACACCAACACTCCCTTTGCCCTCCTCTCTTTATGCCACAGGAGCTGAAAGATTTTATAAGAACATCGAGGACATGATCGGCTATCGGCCATGTGGCTGGTGGAAGCTTTGCTGGATGATCTTCACACCTCTAATTTGCTTGGTAGGAGAAAACTGATTATGGATTTGACCTCTATGACCTTCACCTAGAGGTGCTTAATTCTTTAAATTTGTAATTTTCAGTCAGGCTTTGTTCTTCTGCCAGGAAATCTAGGGATCCATCAAGCTAAAGCACTGGCCTTAGGTAGAGAATTGATCTAATTTGTATTCTAATTTGTATTTGACCTCATGGACGGTCAGGTCCTTTGGGAAATCTTGCAAAGTTAGTCCTGTATTGAAAAAGAACACTGAGGGAAATTTGGAAGAAATTGCAAACTAGACAATGCTTTGATAATCTGATTGTCTAAGAATAAGCAGAATGTTATTTTAACCAGGAACACTGTTGGATAGTTTGTCTGTTGTCGCATGTGGTCTAAAAGAAAAGCTAATGACAATTAACCTCGACTGGACTGTTAGCATGCCAACTCATGCAAGTCAATAAAGTATACATTGTACTTGGTGAACAGAGGTATTTCAGCAGGTATTTTTGTGTGGGTTAGCATGCTAGTATTTTGCTCAAAGCACGGCTATGTCTAATGATGCAAAACCCAATCAATCTACAGTATGTACAAAAATCAATGCTTGTTTCTATATATTTCACATCTAAGGAGCTAGACCTTAGTGCCACTTTTGAAAGTATTTCAAGTTTAATCTCAAAATGTAAACTTGTATATAAAAAAGTGCTTTTGTTGGGGGTTTTTTCTTACATATATTTGCTTCCGTTGCGCAGCCATGTTTTCTGAACATCTGTTTTGGATTGTGGCTTTAATTTTCACTCTTCTTCAGTTCAGTCCTTGTACCTGATCATTTTCAGAGGAATTCAAGTTTTGTTGTTGCTTGTTAAGACATTTAACACTGACTCATTAAAAAATAAAGTTACACCTGACAGGGAGCGAAACAAAAGGCGTCCAACATCCAAAGAAGAGCTTTGAATGTCCTTGAGAACTAATCCTGAAGACTACTTAAAGAAAGTCACCAAATACTTACCTTTACATCGTTAGACTATTTTTTATTTTTATTTTTTACCTTATTTGCTGTATATCTATGTATGTTTGCACGTGTTGAATAAACTCCTGCAACCATCTCCCATTTTCCTAGCAAAGTCTTGGCTCAAGACGTTTGTACAAAACTGCTAAGCACAAGTTTCCTGGCTTATCTAGACCCTCAGGTTATGAATAATTACTGCACTGGAGTATATTGATATATGAATATTATAATTTTATTTTGTAGGGAGTGTTTACCTTTAGTGCCATTGAGATGACTCCTCTCACCTTGGGGAAGTATGTGTACCCCCTGTGGGGCCAAGCGATTGGCTGGCTCATGGCAATGTCCTCCATGGTACTCATCCCAGGCTATGTTATCTACATGTTCTGCAGCACCAAAGGCAGCATCAAACAGGTACAAACATCTTACACAACTCTCTCAGATTCTGATTTTAATCATCTCAGGCTAAAAGAAAATTATGCAATAAAGTGTTGAAAAGAGAATATACAGGTAACACATAAGATTAAAAATGGAAAAAGTCCTGGAAGGCTGAAGTTCATCTCTTATAAAGACTGTAGTTATTCAGGAAGAACAGAATTGATGGTTTTTGCTCAAGGCCGACATTATTATTCTGGTTTTAGGCAGGAAAGTATATTTTTGAAGACGTGCACTGCTTGTGACAGTAAATATTTACAAAGCAGCTTTACGTCTCTGCTGCTGATTCCTGTGAGATATTTAACTTCGGGCTAAAGAGCATATTTTGTTAACTTTTTACATTATTCATGTGTGAATGTGAGTACAATTTCAGCCAATACTCTCACCCGGGTTCAAATCATAATCATTTAATCATATTGTGATGTAATAGTTTTTGTTTTTTTTTACATGTCCAGCGTTGGCGGAGGATGACAACTGCCCAGGAGGATGAAAGGCGATCAGGGCAGAATGAATTCACACACACAGACAGCGTGGGTGAAGCACCTGTCTAAACCTGATTGTCCAAGCTAAATAAATCTGTCTGCCAGGACTTAATGTAGTTAATATTGGAAGTTAACAATTTGATGGATGGATGGATGGATGCAGCAAATCTCTGGACTACAGTGTCTAACCATCCTTCAACTTGAGTTGAAGTAAATAAAGAAGATGAATAAGTATTTTTGACATAGATATTGTTTCAGTAAAAGTTATGGCAAGCAAGTGAATGATACAGGTCACAATAAACCTGTATACAAAGCCCATATGTACAATAAACCATCATGAATGTAAATCCACATGCTCTTCATAAATTGCAGCACAATGAAGGCCTTTGTTTATAACGTTACTGCAAATTTAATGAATATTGTTGTACTGCGAAATGGAACTGTTAAAACTGGTAAAACTCGATTTCAAGTATAAAACTCTATTAATGGGGAACCCCAATATTTCATTTAAAGAACCAACCAGTTACTGTGATGTAGTTATTCTCAGCAACACAGTATTGCTTCAGTTGTCTGTAGGTCACATTTATCTGACCAAGACCTAAAATGAAAAGTAATATTTCTCATGATAATCTTTACAATAAATAAGGAAATCTACACGTTATTTACCATATGCTGTTTTTCAGTTAACACAGTTTTGAAATACCTGTTTTTAGTTTTTAATTATGTATATTGAAGTTAAGTATGTATATTGAAGAGTTTGATTAAAATATTAGAGAACTGTAAATATAATTGTTTTGTTATATTTATGCACTGTCTATAAAACGTGGATGTAGGTCCAGGAACTGAGAAGTGAAGCCAATGTGGAAGTGCCTTAAACTTAAATTCATTCACCTGACCAGCAGGGGGCGACTACTCTGGTTGCCAGAAGAAGTTTGATTGTTTAATCTTTATTATAACATTACCCTGTTATTCAAGTAAACACTTTACTAATGGGTTTATGGTTTTAACCACTATGTCTTGCTTAATACAAGATAGTGTTTATTTTGTATATAATGGTCAGATTTAGAGTAAAACAGATGGTAAAATAGGGTGATGTCAAAAATGCAGAGGCGGAAGTCAATAAACTAGTGGGTTGGATATATCCATATTTTATAAACAGTCTATGCTTGTATTAAGTGTATTTTTAAACTATGAAACTTTTCATGATAAATGTTTTCAAACTCTGTTTTATAAGGTGAATGTGAAAACCAAGCATCTTAAAAAAGAAAAGTAAAAGAAAAGACACTTTTTTCATCTCCAAAATTTTGTTTGGTTTTTAAAAGCTTCATTAAGCTTAATTTTATCAATACATAAAAAAAAACACGTAATGCTTAAGTATGTTTGTAAAACTTAAAATGACTGAATATAGTGAAGCAAGGTTTTCTTTGGACTGCAACTTTATGATCTGTATTAAAGATATACCCTGATATTGCTTCAGTGTTCATGTTAATAAAATGTATACCATTGGCACTTGGGATGTCAATTCTTCATTTCTCATCAGCTAGTTAGAAGTCAGTAACTTCAGTATATACAGCTGTGGTCAAAACTTTACATATACTCCTCACAGTCATCAATGTTATTGTAATTTGACTTTATTTCCAGGGTGTATAGATTTTATCTTCTTATCTCTCAATTTTGCCTAAATAAAAATGATTTCCTTGATAACAATCAAAATTTCAGAGTGAGAATAACTTGTCAGAGCTGGTGTTTGGGAACAAGGTTTATCTAACATTAGCAGCATATTGTTATGTCTTTGATAAACTGACCAACCAAGGACAAAATTCTGGAATGGCTTTCCCAATTCCCCAACATCAACCCTATTGAAAATGTTTGTACTATGCTTAAAAGCTCGGTTCATACCAGGAAATGAATCCATTTAAATGAACTCTACCAATTCTACCAAAATGACTGGTCAAATAGCTTGTTGATGGTTACCAAAGCATGCAGTGTGAAAGGGTAGCAGATTTAGAGAAAATCCAAAATAAATGTAAATTTGTGCACAGAGCTTTTATTTTCAAGAATATTAAATATGCTGTCTGAGCCCCATATTACCATGATATCCATGCCTGTGAGGAGTATATGTAAACTTCTGATCACTTTATTAAGGTAACTACAACTATATTTGCCTTTTCTCCTAAAATGACTTTTTTCTAAAAATGTCACCAATGTGTCTTTTTAACATGGCATTAATTCAAAACAAAAGACCAGCTCAACTTTTCAGTGTTTTACTTTTGTCTCCTGCACGGATTCGTGTTCTGAAATAGAAATGAGAAAATGCAAATAGACATTCTTTGCTACACATCGGCAGGTTCAATGTGCTGCGGTATTGCCCAGCTAAGCAATTCCTGAAAGTTCTTTACACTGTGACACTAAGGAAGGTGCTACGATGCAATACCTCCAGCACTGGCACCAGTCATGATTTCTGGTGTTACTTAAAGTACAGCATTGCTTTATTTTCTGTATTTCCATGCATGGACATGCTAGTCCACGCGGTTTGTAAATTTGCAACAGATATACTCAGATCAAAATTTTTGTGACAAAAACAGAATAATTTATAATGATAAAAATGTCTTCTTTTGCTGTCTCTCGGTGTATAAAAACAATGAGGTATTCTTACCCACTCCCACTCATGTTGAGCGTAGTTGCAAGTTTGACAAACCAGCTGACTCCTGTTGGCTCTTTTTTGCTCTCCCCCATAATCAATGTACATATCTTGCTATTTTGCTGCTGTTTTCACACTGTGATATCAACCACTGTTCTACTCACTATCTCTTCCTTGGCAGGTAGTTTACTTTTTCAGAGAAAACACCTGCTTGTTACTGAAAACAATAAGACTCACTAATAAAGATAAGTTCCACATGGTGACATAAAACTGAAGTCAAACTTACAGTATGTGGATTTACTACTAGAAGCAAACACCTCACATAAAAGTAGTGTTATGATTCATTGTTCCATGTATTCTTTAGCTATTGTATTACTTGTCATAAAACTCAAAGTAGGAGGAAAACTATGTGTGCGGGTTTATAGTGTGTGAAGGTAAAATGCTGTGTTGAGTGATGTGTAACATTTCAAAATAAGCATTTTCCCGGCAATTCAGAGTATACTGATCTTGCCACTGAATCCAATAACAAAGCAAACCATTGTGATGTATAGACTTAAATCATCTTTAATTGCATGTTAATATACCGCAAAGACAGGGAGGGTTTTTAAAGCCAACTGAGGGAGATGATGGTTCATGTTGCACTCAGTTTCCACCTGTCTATCCATAAATATTTCCTCTATTTGTATTTCTTTTACTAGTATGAGCAAACACAGTGGTGAAAAGCCAGACAAGATTCACATGTCATTCATGAAGCAATGTACTGGTATGGCAGAGCCCTTTTGTGAGTTTCTTCATGAAAGGTACCCACTACTGCACTTCCATATCATCTGCTACACTCCCCAAATGCTACATTAGTTTCCCTGCAAATGTAAATCTGTCATTTTCAGTGCGCCTCATATTTATGTTTCTTGCACACGCAGCATATCTTTCGACTAAAATGTGCAACCATAAAGAAAGGGTCATAACATACATAGAAATAAGACAAAACAAGCAAAAATGGCCATGAAAGAGGCATTTGATTTGCCTCGAGGCACAAAAACATATTTGCCCAAAGAAGCCATTCGTATTTGTATTTGAAGGGGTGTTTGTCATCGTAACAAAAAAAAAAAAGAATAAAAATCCATGTCTGTTTTTTAAATTCCACCACAAAAATTTTCATTTTCATCATGACAAAAAAAAAAATTGACCTCCCACAGCAAAGTCTTTCATACACAAATTCCAGATTTTGGGAGTAAGGGTTCAATAAGCTTTGGAACTGACATGCATGAGAAGAAGAAAAAAATCAATCATGTAATTTCTGAAAGCTGATTCAAACAAATAAATCAGCAACCGTACAATCATCATCAATCAAGGTAAAATTCATAATAGTAGAATAGTTTCTAAATTTTATTACATAACCTTCAAAAGTTCATTTCTACAATGTAGCCAGTAAATGTGTTAAATGAATCATCACAGCTCTTGATTCATTTTGAAAGCTGTAATTCCTCTCATTGTGTTATGAAATAATAACAAAAGCAATTACGGGGATAAACAGGAGCGAGGACGGATTTGTTTACAGGAAAGCTAGGATGCTACTGTGAGTAGGTCACACACACTCATCTCTGCCAACCACAACAACAGAAAGCTTTTTGTTTGTTTGTTTGTTTGTGTTTTTTGTCCAACCGCTGTCTTTTCACAGGGTGACATCCTAAGTGGAACAGGACAGACAGATGAGATAGAGACCTCCCCGCATTGGCTCTGTGATTATAAATCAACAAATCACACAGATGGAGGTCAGATGAGAACAGAGTTAACTGAACATCCATTTCACAGTACCTGGTGGGGGTTATGTATAAAAGATGAACGCATTCAGGCTATGGCGGTCGCTGACCTATTTCAGAATGACGGATGCTTGACAGGGCAATAGCAATTTGAAGAGGCTAAAGGTAGCTTGCTTGTCCTTTCTGACTCTTTGAATGTGGTATTTACAATCTAAGCTGAGGTGAAATAGAAAGAGATCAGATAATGCATTCTTTTTTCTCTCTCCCCTCCCTTCCATTCTTATTTAAAGCAGGATAGCCAGCAGCACAAACAATGCCACTAATGCCAGCTTTTGCAGTATAAGCTCCATGTAGTTTTTGCCTTTTTGAAAATGTCAAAATGAAAGGTTAGCACGGCAGAGAAAACAGTCACAAGGATCTGGAACAAAAGCTGGCAGTCGTACCGACGTAAAGAGACAGCGTCTGGATGTTTTGTGGGTGGACTCTGCCCGACATTTATCCACCAACGGAAAACACACAATGATGGCACAATGGCAAATTAAAATAAACACACATCTCGACATTTAAAAAGTGTAGCGTCCTAACAGAAATTCTCGGGTGAGTTCTTGGAACAAAAAAAACATATAGCGACGACACATTTGATAACCGATGACAGCACATTGTGTTGTTTTTTTTCAGTTTTTTTTTACATCTGAACCCACTGTAGCTTTAGAGCCATTTCAGACGATGAGACATTTTCAAAATGTTGAAAAACAAGACAAAACCTTCCCTCCATCAGCTGACAAAAGGGGCAAGAATTCCTGGAAAGCCTTAATAATGTTAGACATGAAGAGTAAGAGACGAGCATCAATCAACAGAAGCATCCTGGGTTAACTTTTTTGGCTCGGCAGCAATCTATATGATTGGTCGCCTTTGGTTCTTGTCATCCTTCACTGTAGAATGATATATGGAGAGCAATAATTGGGTGAGAATGTTTTCTGAAGATAGAGAGCCACAACACAACGGAGGAGAGGATGACAAAGACAGCTTATCGGGAGAATGTCATTTTTGCTTCTTTTTTTTTTTTTTTTAAATCCGGGGGAGTGGAGAAGAGAGAAGGCCCTCCATCACATAAATAAATAAGCAACAGCGCAAATGGGTAGATAACGTTTTATGAAATATCAGTTTTGCTATTCTTTTTTTTTTCTTTTTTTTTGCTCCTTGAACAAGAAGCCTGAAATGACTATTTTCTCAAAGCAAAGGAGTAGTGTGTTTTTTTCTTCTTCTAGCCCTAGCATTTAGTCAAGTGCAAAGAAGTCAGTGTTTAGTGGAGGCATATGTATTTTGGCACAGAGTTTCAGTTAAGTGTCAGCTATGCGCACGTGTGCACATACAGCACAGTAGGCATGAGGCTTGGGATGATAAAGCGAACAGAAGCAGAAGATCCTTGATGTCTTTCCATCCATTACAAGAAAAATTCAAAAGATTTGAGGGATTCGTGTGTTTCTGTTGTTGCTGATAAATACTGGAACTGGAAGGAATCCATCCATGAAGTGAATAGCAGTGAGTTTTCTCTAGAGTTAAAACTGACAAAAAGTTATAGAAATTTGTTAAAACTACATAATATTTCAAAATACATGTGGAATCAAGTAAAACTTTATATACGCACTATATTTCTTCTTATCTCTTTTAAAACCTTATTTTTTTTAAAATCTTTTTTTCCTTAAATTTATGCATATAAGTGGGATTTTTATTTTTTTCATTATAGTTTCATCTGTATGTATATATGTACAATATGTACTGTTAGATAGGAAGAGAAGTGATAGGGTTTATGTGGAAGTATGTGTCTGTCTTTCAGGGAGAAAAATTTGAATTCATTTATTTACACCATGCTCCGAGAGCCACTTGGGGTCCGGTGTAGACTGAGGCGGGGGTCTGGGGGTATGTACTGGTGCGGGTGGTTGTAAGGTGGAGGCGGGGGAGGCAGTGGGGGCTGGTGGCCGTCGCTGCCGTGTGAACCGTCTGGCGAGCGGACAGGGGTGGACATGGCGGAGTGACTAAGCTGATGGTGGCTGTGGTGATGGTGATGCTGGTAGTGGTGGTGTGTGGGCGTTTGGCTGAGGAAGGCCTCCATGCGTCCATGGCTGCTGTTGTCGAGCATGATGACCTTGACAATTTGCTGACACTGGATGAGCGCCTCAGGCCGCAGGTCAGCCATGCTGACACAGGGCTGGTGGTGCTGCTGGAGGGGGAGATGATGGGCGGGAGTGCTTGCCGCTGACTGCAGCTGCAGGTGCTGTGGTGGAGGCGCAGGCCCTTGGGTTACCCCCTGGGGCCCCTGCTGGAAAAGCACCTCTCCCCGGTGATTAAGAAGGGCCGCGCTCTCGGGGCTCCGAGCCATGCTGCTGCTGAGCTGGTACGTCTGAAGCCTGTTGTGAATTGACACCTAGTTTAGAAAACAGCCAAGAGAACAGCATCAAATGTTATAAAACTGGTTCCTCCTCTACAATCCGTCAAGCCCTCTTTTTCTTTTTTTGTGGGGGGAGTGAACGCACAGCACACACACACACACACACACACACGGGGCATGCGTGGGGGCTTAGGTGTTAAGGATCGGTGGAGGTGTAAAATTCTGTGACTACAATATTCTCCCCTCCCTCCACCCCCACAGGTACTGGGAACAGTGCTGGATGCTGGGAACACCAGTGTGTGTGACTGGCGTCATTGGTAATAGTGGTGGGGAATGGGGATAAGAACGATGCTAGAGGACGGTCCCGGTGGTTCCAAAGGGGACACTGAGGGCCCCCGTGTCTCCCTTCCAAACCACTGTGTGGCACTACGGTGACAGCGAACACGAGGAGACTTGTGGGTCGAGGTAAGCAGAACATAGACCAAGGTCATACGAAGAAGAGGGAGAGGTGGAAGAAGAGGAGGAGAGGAAGTGAGCAGAGTGACAACCACAGACGTCCACAGGCAACAATCAATTAGAATGCAAACCTCCAGATGTCCCATTTGTTTCAGCACTCTGATTTCTATAGGCAGTTTCCCTCAGCTTTTTCCCCCTTTATCTCTCTTCCTTTACTATCTTTTTTTATGCAGCCTACTTACAGAATTGTATAACGTCTCAGAGTTTCAGAAATGTGTATCTCCGAAAACATATGGCAAGAAATTCAAGGAACTGAGCACAATCTGAAATGCACACTGTGTACGGTGGAGATAATTAATGCAAAAAGTACCCCGATGGTGTATTTATATAAATCTAACATTTGAGCGTGGAAGTCGGGTGGACTGCTAGACGAGTCTTCAGTGATAGTTCTCTAGGGGTCTTAAAGGACATTGAAAGCTCTTATTTGGATGTTGGCTCCCTTTTGTTTTGTTCTGTGTCAAGATGATCCCACACTGCTTCAACAATGTTAAGGTTCAGGCAGTGGGGAGACCAATCCATGACTAAGAGTTCCATCATGTGATTTTTCAATCAGATATGCTTTAAATGCATTGGCTGTGTTTGGGATGACTGTCATACTGAAGCTATATATGAAAATGAACCTGTATGCCAATGAGACACATTTCAGAAGGTATTGCATGCTGAATCAAAATCTGGAGATCCCCAACACCACTAGCTGAAATGCAGCCCCAGACAAATTACAGAACCTCCAGCATATTTCACATGCAGAAAGTCACTGTTATGTCTGTCTCCTAACCTAGCTACATAGTAACTGGACTGGCGCTGCTTTGTACAACTTGCCTCATTCACACCAGCACCTTTTTCTACACATGTGCTTTCTGTCTAACAGTTGCACAATTCTGTCAGGTCCTTTTTCTCAAATATTTTTTCTGGACACGCTACGGTATATCCCACGTTTTTGGCAAAAAATACTTTGGGAATCACTGCAAAACTTTCTTTTATTGCTCTCCAGGGGATAAAAGGCATATGATATGATTTGAATTTTTCATGGATTCAGCTAAAGAACAAAGAACAAATTATGCTTTGACAGGCTACAAAGTGCCTAAAGATACCATTTAAAATATTTTCTTTGCAGAATTGTTTGTTATATGCAGACACAACACTGATTCATTCCTTGAGTTATGTGGTGGAGTTAGGTTTCTGCAAAATATAAAGAAATAAAGTATAACTCAAGACTTTTATCACAGTACATAGTCTCCTACATGGAAGTGTATAATAGTGTATATTAAGAGTTTGGGACTTTTTACATGTATTTTGAGCTTCTTAACCACAGCACAACTATCTACATATGCTTCCAGTTTTAATGTGTCGATCAGAAAACATTTTACCACCAAACCTCTTCAGAATGCCGGCTGTGTGAATATAATAGTCTTTGAAGTTGAAGTATCTTAAGGTTAGAAAGGTCTTACAGTAGTGTTCGTCCCTTCTTTTAAAGCAGTCGGTGTGACTCTTGTACGAAAGAACTCAATTAACATTTTCTCCTTTTGAATGTGCCAAGAGTCACTTCTTCTTGATGACTTACCATACAGTATCAGTGAGCTCTAAATCACTTCAGATAAAGAGTGAAGGATTTAAATGACTTTCTTGTGCCTTTCAAAAGTTTTTTTTCTCAGTAAAAAATAGATTTGTTTAACAGATGGTCCAAATTAGTCAAGAATCACAAAAAGCTCATTAGTTTAAGCCCAAAAGGATGCCTTCGCATGTATCTGTACTAAGCACAAGTTTGTCTTTGGGCTCTAAAGCCATTATTTTGCAGCAGGTGTAATTAGAGATTTGGATTTTTACATCTGGTTCTTCTACACTCAACAAGTCCAGCAGCTTGGCGCAAAAGCAATAAGAGGTGGAAAAAAAGTCTTATAGAGTAACAAATCCAAAACTTTTGGCTCAGATCAGCATCAGTAGCCCTGCGTCAGACTGGTAATCTGTTCAGGGTATACCCTGCTTCTCGCTCTATGCATCATACAAAGACTTGCATATAAAAGCACTCAATGGAACACTATCAGACATAGGTCCTCTCAGACCTCAACATTACTGAAGCAGTGGGGGATCATCTTGACAGAAAATAGAACAAAAGCCAGTCAAAATCCAAAGAAGAGTTCTGAATATCCTTCAAGAAGCCTGGAGAACTATTCCCGAAGACTACTTAAAGAAATGACAACAAAGCTTACCTAAGAGAGTTCAGGCTGTGTTGAAGAATAAATGTGTTCATCTAAAATATTGACTTTCAAGCACGTTAGACACAAACTTTTTGACTTATATGTTAGGTTTCCGTTTATTTTTGCACATGTTTAAATAAATCTTCACACCTATTTGCCATGTTCCTTGCAAAATATGAAGAAATAAAGGGTGGCTCAAGACCTGTGCACAGCACTGAATAAACTTTTTCTCGAAATCTTAAAGGCTCTGACAACAACAGGATTTTAAAAACAACTAACGGCCATTTTGTAACAACACAGTCGGCTTGTTGTCACTGCTCTGAGGCAGATAGTAACATTAGAATCTCATCACCTTATCAAATCTAAGATTAAAAGCTTGCCGCAGGATTTGGTATCCTTAGATTTCTGCCTCTAGTATAAAGAGGCTTTTTTGGAGTGGACCCTCCTGGTTTTTGAGATAAATGCGTTTGGACAGCTAGTGGCTCCCCACCAGCCGCTGACATTTAGGCTACTGTAGGCTGGATGGCAGAGAGCAAGATGGCTGGTGAAGGTAGTTCAGACAACCATGAAGATTGACCCGAGGTAGAACTGACCTGAGGCACACAAATGAAAAAAGAAATGGAACGAGAATGACCTGAAGCCAACCCTGTGCAAAGAAATGATGAAAAAAATACATTGTTGGGATTGGAGTATGTCCAAATTTACTACAGCTAAAATCTTAGTCTTATAATTTGATTTGCACTCTAATTTTTTCTTGCTAGTTTGTCGAATGGCTTTTGTATCACAAGCACTCTGGAATCTATAACGCCAATGATGTGACTGCACATGTTTTCAAATTAAAGCCGATAATAGTTCATTATTATGACTATGAAGCATCTGATAGAACTTGTGAATTATATTTGCTTGAGCCAGCACCTGAGCAAAAGACATACAGTGTAACATATACCAGTGGCTGTGTGGAATTAAACAGCCACTGAATGTCAAATTGACCCCGTGTATTTGGCTTTTCAATCCAAGCCTAAACTCCAGAGCCACAAAAAACAGAGGCTAATAAAGGTCACCTGATGCTTCAAGGATACACATACTGTGTAGTTCCATTTCCTGTGTTTCTTGCACAAAATGTTCACACGAGAGGTCCCCCTCCCCCCAGAGGTCTGGCAAAAGGGTGGGGAGGCGACCATTCCAGGTCAAATGAGCGTTAAAATTATCCGCCTGCATGCTGCTGTGTTAATTAAGGTCTCAATGCTGCATGCGGGTACACACACAGTAAATGCATTTCACACATGTCCTCAGCTTTCCCCAGCCTTTTTTTTTCTTCGTTTTCTTGAAAGGCCCCAAAGGAGTCACAATTTCTGCCTGAGCTTGCGAAACTAATTACAACCTATTTCTTTTTTTTGGCTTCCAGATCATATTTAAGCCTGATGCGTTTTCAGCGTGAGGACAACCTGCTCTGACCGCTGTGAGTGTATTAATTCTCCCGAGCCATCATATTTAATTTTTACACAACAAAGGAGTCCTTTTATCTAATATTTTGTTTGATTGGGTTACCTCACATGCCCGCTGCACATTACCCAGCAGCACTCATTCTCTCACGCACTCTTCACCCACACTTGCTTGACGCTTCTAATCCTAAAGATACTCCTGAGTTTATCTTGTCCTACCTCGATACTGCCACTGCAAAGACTCTCACTGCACTCACTTACCTGTTGTTTGGGACATAAGCCTATTATTAGGCACTTACCTCTACTGCATTGTGTCCACTTCTGTCATCTATCTCCTGGTGTCCTGCAGGGGGGAAAACAGAAGGGAAAAAGGGACAAAGGTGGTGGCAAAATCACTCTTTTTTTCCAAGATAAAGATAAGGAATTTTAGACTTGCTTGAAGCAAGCAAGCAATCAATTATTATGTGGAA
Organism: Diplotaxodon limnothrissa; assembly: GCF_057381915.1. Lineage (NCBI taxonomy): Eukaryota > Metazoa > Chordata > Actinopteri > Cichliformes > Cichlidae > Diplotaxodon > Diplotaxodon limnothrissa. The sequence continues at coordinate 29,935,891 of NC_140612.1, forward strand.
GAACTTCTAGAAGCAAGTGAAAATTCAGTAAACCCCTCTCTAAAAAGCAAATGTACAATCAGAGCTTAGCATCAGTGACTTTTCATGGCAGGCTCTTGAAATCTCAAGGAATGGCATAAACAGCATAGTTTAAGGATGTTTGCTACTGTAGAGGTAGTCTATAAACACCATTAACTTTACATCAATTGTAGTTATAGTCCGTGATGCTGCCACATCAGAATTTATTCTTTTTATTTGAGTTGGGGAAGCTACCCTCCACAAAAAGCCAAAACTATCACTTATCCTCTCTTGCAAGATAGGAAAAATGTTAACAAAGTATAAATTTAACCTGTTACAAGTAATGCTAACCCTCCAAGTCATCACTGTGTTAAAATGAAACAGTCTGCTCTCCTGTGTCTTTATCATAATGCCATGCATGCAATTAGTTAGCCTCACACATTAAGAAAATGCTACTGATGTCAAGCTCTCTTATGAGGACAAATGACATAAACACAAGATACCAGTAATGAAAATCATTCACCTAGAAATACCATCACACTCACAACTGCATTCATGCAACTTTAAAGCTTTACTAATGGAACAAATGTGTCTATCTTCAAGCTTGGATGCAGCATAGTACAAGAATGCTAAGGAAGGAAGGAAACAAGTGCTCCAGTTCAGAATGAGTGTAAGGAACTTCCAGAGATAATGTCTCCTGTGTTTTGGTGTTGCAGTTATTGAATTTGAACTCAAAGATGTGAAATATCCTATGGCTTGCAGTTATTGGGATGGCTATAGAACACAGGCTGTCCCTCTCTCCCTTCTGTGTACCTATGATTCAAACACACTCACAGAGCCTCACATACTGAACTGCTGTCCAGAAGCCACCTTGTAACCTCATTCAGAAGAGTGCCCAATAAAACAGTGTTTATTATCATATGTCTTTAGCATCAGCATTTTGGGAGAAGCATGAATAGACGATAAGAAGATTTTGGTTATACAACCTTATGTGTTCATGACAAATAAAAGTTTATTTTTAAAATTACTTAAAAATGAATGCAAAACTTTTACATGGTTTTAGGCTACTTTTTAGGATCTACTGCTGGATCTAGTAACAGCATAGTCGTACCTGGGTCAGTTACCCAGTGTTTTTGTGTTATTAAAAGGCTTTGATTTCATTAGTTTCATTCTAGTCTCTTGTTTTCTGTTTCTGTGCTCTGTGTTCCTTGTTCCCTGTGTCTCCTCAGTCAGTGTCAAGTCTGTGTCTTCGTGGATATCTCTTGTTTCCCGTTTTACTTTGATAGCCTTGTGTCCTGTGTTCAGTGTTTTGAGTTTTGCTTTCCCTCTGTCTTATTATGTCTGATTAGTCCCAGCTGTATTTCCACCTGTTCCCCATCCTCTCGTCATCCCGCCTGTGTATTTTAGTCCTCAGTCTTCCGCTTGTTGCCGTGTTGTACCACGCCATCTGCTGTGCGGGTTTCTTTGTGTTTCCGGTTTCCATTGCTCTGAGTTCATTGTTCCTAGTTTTCCAGTGTTTCAGTTCTTAGTTCCTGGTTTAGTTTAATTTGTCCTGAGTTTATCTTTCGAGTGTCTGCACAGTGCAATACAGCTGCTTCTTTAAGTTCACCCTTCTATTTGGGTCCTCATCCTGTCCGCCACAGCACCAAACCGTGACAAGTGGCAACAACCTTGACAGATACACTCACTAGCCACTTTATTAGATACACCTTGCTAAGTTCCAATTTTGATTCTGTTTTGCCTGCAGAGCTGCCTAAATACTCAGTGGCACAGATTCAGCAGGGGCTGGAAACTTTGGTCCATATTGACATAATAGCATCACACAGTTGTTGCAGATTTGTTGGCTGCACATGCATGATGAGATTTTCATCGCAAAAGCGACCTATTTTTTGATCTCTGGTGAATGTAGAGCCCATAGAGTGCAAATGTTAAAGAAACCAGTTTGAGGTGGTTTGACCTCTTTGACGTGGCTGGGACCCTACCATTGAATGTTGGGGTCTTTGGCTTCTGTAGCCCATTTACTTCAAGGTTTGACATGTTGTACAATCAGATATATTCCTCCTTATTCTGGACTTTCTCTGCTGAACTCTGGCATCAACAAGGTATTTTAATCCAGAGAACTGGTTGTATGGGAAAATCCCAGCAGATCAACAGTTTGTAAAAGGCCAGGCCGTTTAGTACTAATCACCATAACACCTTCAGAGTCCCCTAAATCACATTCCTTCACCATTTTAATGTTTGGTTTGAACTTCACCAGGTCATCTTGACCATTGAGTTGAGTTGCTGCCATGTGATTGGCTGATTAGATAATTGTGCTAGCAAGGTGTTGATCAGATATATCTAATGAAGAGGCCATTGAGTGTAATTCATAATATGGTGTAGAAAGTATTGTGAGTACTATGAATATTTCATTCTTTCACGATCAAGGGGGGGAGAAAAAGCCCTGTTACACAAAAAAATCTAATTTGAATTCTCATTTATTGAGCTTGTATTCATTAAGTGTAGCTCTAAGACCCTTTCACCTGGTTCTCTTTTTAAAATGAGACAGTTTCATAACAACTAGTAAGCTGTGAAAGAGAGAAGTAGAAGTGAGAAGCCCAGTTTAGTTTACTTTGAGAAAGACATTGTTTGAAAGACTATACCCCATTTCATGTGACTTTGGAGGACTAGTAACTACACCTGAAACTAGGCGAGGCTTAGCTAAAGGTGATTTTTGCGCATTTACAGTCTTTACAAGCATTGTACACATCTTAAATTACACAGTGTTCTTGATGTTAAATGCTACAGGTAGTGCCTAGTTTTTGAAGATATGATCAAGTTCATAAAAACAGCAGCAGGTAAACAAATTAACAGCGCAGTTGGTGTCTCTCCAGTGGGATTCAATAAGCAACAGTATGCACACACACACACACACACACACACACACACACACCTGATGGGGAGCCCTGTTTACCACGAAGCTCTAGCTGTGTGCCGTTGTTCTTTACCGAGTGTGTCTTGGCTCCCTGCTGCTTTTCCAGCTCCCCTGCAGAGAGCAGAAAACAAAAATGATCATCCTCATAATCACCATGACAGAGAGAGAAAGGAAGTTGATAGATTGGTGGATGATGATGGGTAAGAGCAACAAAATTAACCAGGAAATGTTTTTCCTTCAAAAGCGAGCACACACACATACACACTCATGCACATTTCTCCCACCCACTCTCTTCTCCAGTCTCAACACACACCTCTTCATCTCGCTAATTAAACTTCACACTTGATGGTAATTGCATGTCATTTCCAATCATCATGACTAAATGTTGTTTTGTTTCCAACACAACACTGCATTCTAATTTTGATGCTGAGCCACAAAACTGCCAGGTGAGACTTTGAGGGTGCGGTACAACATGTCCGCATTCTGAGACTAAGAGATAAACGGAAAGGGGGGAAAAAAAGTAAGCTCAAGTTCCATCGATAGAAAACTAAAAATATAAATAACAGTCTTTATTTGAACTGAATCAGTAATTTACTTGGATGTTTCTTGTAAAGTCACATGTGCAATACAACATCTACCATGACTGATGAAAAATCCAACAATAAAACGATTGCTTGGTTTGAAATGTAGTTGTACTTTCAATAAAATTATTATAGTGGCTATAATTATGTTTTTTTTTTCATTACTAAACATTATTAAAACACTATGGCTCATTACCAAAGCATTATGATTTTAATATGCACTTTTCCGTATTAAAGAGGGAAAATGTCCATAATGTAAAGTTGGATTAACACGCAGGACTATTCCCTGTTATCAATGTCAGTGATCTGTGTAACTTTAGTTAAACCCTGGAAAGACCAGTCTCAGTATTGACTGTACAGCAGTTGGACCAACCAAACTTAAGCCCAGTTGTTTTAGGCGAATGCATGCCTGGCATAACAACATCTCAACAGTGCCTAGCAGCATGCATTGAGAAGATACTATAGTTAACAATCTCTCACTGTCTTTAATAATAATTTGCTGTTAGCCAAACAGCTGTTAATAGTTTTGCTGCTTTTGCCAATTTGCTTTAAGGGGGGTGTTGTGCATTCAGAAATGCTCTTTTGGATACCTTGATTGTAACAAGTTACTGTTGCCTCTCCTCTGACCTCTGTCATCTTCACCACATCTGCACGTATTGAGTTGCCACTTGTTTGGCTTGATATATATCTGTGTACCTAAGATGTACCGAAGGTGGTTGGTGAGTATAAGTAAGAAAAAGCTAAAACTAAAAAAAAAAAAGAAAAAAAGAAAAAGAAATTTTGAGTGTGCTAATGTACCTGCTGCCATTTGAGTTGTCAGCAGTTAACAGGATGTAACAGGATGATGATTTATGATGAACCATCAGATAATAAGAATTTTTTTTCTGGACGTTGCAAAAGTATTGGGAGCTTAATGTAAGTACCTCTAGCTAGATAAAGAGACAGTGAAAAGATATCAGGGACATTTTATTTTTAAAGGCCACAGCAGTAGGCATAAATTGAGCTACTCAGGGAGCCTCAGGATAATGAATTATATATAAAAACTGTCATGTTTTATAAGCCTTGAAAGTCACCTTTAATATTTTTTAAGGTTTTATTTTGACAGTCAAGTATAATTTGGCTAAAATTATTGGAAAGGTAAAAAAACATGCAGAGTATGAATCGGACTATTGGAAAAGTGTTCAAATGTCATTTTTATTATGAAGTGGATTTCATTTTGAAAGAACAGAACATGTAAATTCATTTTGTTTATATAATAGTGGTCATAACAGGAACCACTAATGCAGCCGCTACCTTTTTTTTTATCCCTTTTGAGCTTTCGTTTTGAAAGTCCTGAAAATCCAGTGGTATTTACAAGCCCTGATAAGCAGTTTTTCATTTGAAAGTCTAGCAAAATTCCTGTAAAACCTGTCAGTCAATAATACTTTGACTAAAATTGATCTTACAGTGAACAACAGTTGTGATGAATTGCATCAAAGCATCAATAAAAACAGGACACACCGATCCCCACTGGATCAGCCATGATGAGTTTTAAATTGAGAGAAAGGGTGACACCAGTCACCAGTTGCTATGGTGACTAAAGCTTGTAAAAAGAACAGGAGGTGTGAGCCTACTGTCCAAACAACTGAGAGAAACAATGGAAGTGGGTCTCGAAGAAAAGTTACAAGTGATATCGGAAAAATTGATTCATCACGAGTGCCAGAGACTTCCCAAGTATAAAATACAAAAGTTTCACATTTTATTGTGAAATTCCAAAACCTGTTTTATATTTATTGGCTATAAGCAAGGTGGTGGGAAAAGGCTGGGCTTTAATGGCATTTGTGAAAGTAAGTATTTTCTAGGCGATATCTCTACACTGTTCTGTTTTAAATCTAATTCTTTATGAAACTTAAATTGCTCCTGTGGAAAAAAATCCAAAGCCTTGTAATCCAAAAAAACTTTGAATTATAAATATGGAAATCTATATGACAAATTGTTATCAAAAGCCAGAGCCCACTATTCTCACTGGAGCTGTGGATCTTGGTATAACTTCTGTGGGAGGTTCTCAAAGCTGAAGGATGTCAAAATGTTAGGTGGAATAATAATAGCAATAATAATAATAAGAAGATAAAATCTGACAGCTAATAAATAGTGAGCTTTAATGCCAATCAGTAAGAATAATAATGAGAAGAAGAAGAAGCAGCAAAAATCTGAAGAATAATAAGCCTGCATGCTTAATGCTGTTGCACTGGCACGCTCAGTCGGTGTAACTATTAGCTCGGGCTTAAAATTCTGTGTACAGTAATTTGGTTTAAACTGTGGCGAAACTAAGAGATTCTGTGGTGGCAAAGAATTACGACAATATTTAATTTACCTTTATTAAAAACAGCAGCGAGAGGGGAAAGAAATTCAAAGAGGGAAACTCGAAACAGAAGTGAGCTTGCCGCAGGCCTGTTTACTAATCTGCTGACAAAATCAAGCCCCTTGGAGGAAAACGATGGGAAGTTTGTCTGTTCAGGTGACAGCTCTTCCTTGTTTTCAAAATGTTTATCTATCACCACCTGAGAAAAAAGTTTGCCTTTGCAAATATAATAAATGTGTCCCAACATCCACTCTCTTATGTTTTAGCACAAGTTATTCCAGCCTTTACACAGCTCCAAGAGAAAAATAATTTCCTTCTGTCAACACCTGCCTATCTCCGTATGTTGTTGCCTGCTCCCCCTTGGCTGCAGGGCCTCCCGCTCTATCGAGGGTAAGGCAACTGCATCAAAACCCAGCAGGGATCCTCTCTTTGAAGCCCACTGGCAGAAGCTAGGCTGCGGACACACTTAGGTTGTCCATGTGTTGCAGTGACTCATTGTCTAGAGAATTTCAGGCGCGCACAAGTCCGAGCAAGTCAGATGCCTGGCTGCTTTGAGGAGCCCTGACCTATTTTCACCTCCGTATCATTGCCCCCCTGCAGTGTGCTTGAGCTGCAGTGCATCAGAAGGTTTTTTTTTCTTTCAAAACTCAGTCTGAAACCACACAGATGGGACACAGACAAGTAGTTTGCGCATAATACCAAAAAGAAAAAAGAAAAATGAAAAAAAAGACATATTGATTCTCACATCTAAGAAGATCTCTAACACCCCAAGATATGACATTATTGATTTGGTGCAAAATGTAATAGCATTTGACCCTTCTTCAGTTGTAGGGAGTATTGCTACAAAAGGAATAGACACAAAGTTGACGATTATACTCAAACGCTCAACATCATTCCAAGTAAAAACAACAATTATTGTTGTCAAATTATATCAATTCTATAATTTGATATGGACAATTTAGAAAGATTCTCACACTCGATGCGTATCTGTTCCATCTCCGTCACTTCTGCGATTGATTCCTTTAGGTCTTCCACAAACTTGAGCAGCTCCTCGGCACTTTGAGCACAGAAGTTTAATACCTGCTTCTTGTCTGATCCGAATGGTGAGAGGATGGTGATTCCATGGGGGTAGTCTGCGGAGTACATTAAACTGTTGAGTGAAAGGCATATCTAAACTACTTTCCTGGGTGTCTTAGTTACAAGTGTGATCATAAAAAGACTTCTAAAGGTCACTCTGAGCTGCAAACTTGGGCTTGCTTGCAAAAATGTCATGCAGCATGTATTGAATGGGACTGGGAGAATGACATTTCCAGAAATTGAAATGCAAGATTGGAATAAAACCGATAATAGTTTGATGCTGTCAGAAAAAAATAAAAAGACTATTGTGCTTAAAATAAGCCCTTTAAGATAAAGCAACAAATTATACAGTCCTTGTTCGCTTCGAATTTCGACAGATATTTTTTTCTCTGTGCAAGCTTGGAAATGGTAGATTTTAGCAATGACTTAAGGAGATATCAAGAGGGGATTTTTTTTCATACCAGCATTGTGACTTACATTCATTTTCAAAAAGGTGAAACTGCATGCCAAGTAGTCCCATGGCTTTGCAGAAAGTGTAGGCCGCGGAGCTCTTCTTCTTTGGACAAAGCTTCAAGATCTGTAGAAATAAACAACATCATGAGCCTTGTAGTAAAATGTTTGAATGACAGAACTGCCTATTTAATTCCTTGTTCCATGTTCTGAACACTTCCAAAAATCTTGCCAGAGATTTCCATATCGCATAACAACATCAAAGGCAGTTGCGAAAGAACAAACTATTTGAGCATTTAAAAACATCTGTCACAGGCTGGGTCTCTGACCCAGCATTTTGTGTTTTATTTTGTAATTTTTGAAGCTTTCATGTTAGTTTGGTTATAAGTTTGTATTGTTCTTATTTAGGGGTCAGTGGAGGTTTAGGTTAGTGATTGTTTATCATCTGTCTCGTTGGTTTCTGTGTTTGGTTCCTTGTCTAGTCTGTCATGTGTGTTAGGCCTGTTAAGCTTGTGTTGTCGTGTCTAAGTCTGCATGTTTCCTGTTTTATTTTGAAAAGGGTCTTGTGTTCTGTGTTCATGTGGTTAGTTTTACTCTTTCCTGTGCATCATTATGTATATCCAAGTCAGCTGTTTCCTCGTGTGTCTCCACTTCCCCTGATCGCCTCGTGTGTATTTAAGTCCTCTGTTTTCTGAATGTCATTATCAGGTCGTCTGTTATCCCCACCATTGTTTTAGTCATAGAACTTCATAGTGTTTGTTTCTTAGTGTTTTTTAGTTTGCTTAGGGTTCCATGTTTAACTCCTGCTATCATCCAAATAAAGGATCGCTTTCTGTTTAAACCTGCAACTCCTCGACCACATCTGCTTTTGGGTCCTGTTTCAAAAAACACACTGGCGCACCCCGCCGTGACAACATCGAGAGCGGATAGTCAATACTAATGTACACTACAACCTTCCAAGTGTTTCAGATTGCGCGCCAGTGCTTATATCAGGATATATCGTGGCTGTTATGGAGCTCCTTTTTTTTCCACTGAATGACCTTCCAGATAGAGAAAGATGAGGCATATCTGTTTTCCAGCACTACTGTGAGGCATAATTTACCAGGAAAGGCGTATTAAACCAATACATCACATTGGCACTTTAAACACTTCTTGACATTTTCAAGCTGCTGTAACAGAATCAGAATCAGAATCAGAATCAGAATACTTTATTGATCCCTGGGGGAAATTATTTTTTGTTACAGTGCTCCATTTTAAACCAACATTAAGACAAGACAGACAATACACTAACTAAGAATAGTACAATATATACATATATATACATACATACATACATAAGTCACTCATAAATAAATAGTTGGAAAAGAAACATGTGTAGTTGTAGCAGCAAACAGTGTGTTAAGTGGATGCGTTGTACAGGGAGATGGCCACAGGCAGGAATGATTTCCTGTGTCGTTCAGTGGTGCTTTTCGGTAATCTCAGTCTCTCACTGAACGAGCTCCTGTGACTGACCAACATGTCATGGAGTGGGTGGGAGGTGTTATCCAACATTGTCTTTATCTTGGACAGCATCCGCCTCTCCGACACCACCTTGAGGGAGTCCAGCTCCATCCCCACAACATTGCTGGCCTTACGGATTAGTTTATTAAGTCTGTTGGCATCTGCGACCCTCAGCCTGCTCCCCCAGCATGCAACAGCATAGAGGATCGCACTGGCCACAACAGACTCATAGAAAATCCTCAGCATTTTCTGGCAGATGTTGAAGGACCTCAGTCGCCTCAAAAAATAGAGACGACTCTGGCCCTTCCTGTAAAGTGCTGTGGTGTTTTTAGCCCAGTCCAGTTTATTGTCAATGTGTACTCCAAGGTATTTATAGTCCTCCACAATGTCAACACTGACCCCCTGAATTGAAACAGGGGTCAAGTGTTTCCTGGTCTTCCTGAAGTCCACGATCAGTTCCTTGGTCTTTGCCACGTTGAGCTGCAGATGATTCTGCTCACACCACGTGACAAAGGAGTCGACCACAGCCCGGTACTCTGTCTCATCATCCCTGCTGATGCATCCAACCACCGCAGAGTCATCAGAAAACTTCTGAAGATGGCAGGTCTCTGTGCAGTGGCTGAAGTCTGTGGTGTAGAGGGTGAAGAGGAAGGGGGAGAGGACAGTCCCCTGTGGTGCCCCTGTGTTGCTGATCACCTTGTCAGACACACACTGTGGGAGACGTACATATTGTGGTCTTCCTGTCAGGTAATCAACAATCCAGGACACCAGAGAAGCATCCAACAGGGGCCAAATTCAAAGAGAAGTCCCCTTCACTTTCATCCCGTAGTGAAAAATTTTCAAAGACAACTTCTGTCCCGCTTTCAAAGCTGTCACGAGAAGACATCCTTGCGAAATATATCGCTCCGCTAACTTTTAGTGCCAAATGAACAGAATTGCACTGTGATGTTGGACAATAGCTTCTTTAGTCTTTTACTTCAAATTTGAGTTTTAACAACCTCTCCTGCAGGTCCCAATTACTTTTATGCCTCCATAGAAAGTGAAGTAATATGGCTATGCTGCTTTTTGCCTTTCCTGTATGTTGTGGCATTTGACATAATTATGAGGTCAGTTAAATACATTGGATAGATAACTCCTATGCGCCTCTTAATGAGAACATTATGTCCAACATTTAAACCTTTGATAATTCCCACATCTATATAACTTTGGATCAAATGAGCAGCTAATCTGTGCTGTCCTCAAGTGAAATGAAACTATATTACCATCCTTTAAAGCAGCTCTGTAGAGGACAGATCTTTGATTATTATTATTTGCTTACTATAATTAAAAGAAATGCCTGGAGACGCCAGAGTTATGAAATAACATAAAAAAGACAAGCACTGCGAAAAGCTGGACCCAAAGTAAGAATTGTTGGACTGCAGCTGTCATAACTAAATAAGCAACTTCAAAGTGTGATTGTGTGCAGAAGAAGGAAAAAGAAACTCTCAGGATGAAAACAGTATTTTTATACTGAATATCTCATAATGATTGTCAATTTAATAAAGTGTAAGGCTTTTCGTCTACTTACCACAAGGAGATCATTGAAGAGGAAGACTTCTCTCTGGTGTGCTGCTTGTTTTTGGGCCTTGTTGACGTCTGTCACCTCAAAAAGTCGACTACAGCACACTAGTCTTCTATGAGGGACGGAGAGAACCTGAATATGAACACAAAGGGAGACCCAGCCTCAAAAATCATATTACAGACATTGATGGGATGCTTTAAAATAATTCAAAAATCCAGAAAAAGAGAAGTAAAAAACCTAAATCAACATTTCCTCCCAAAGCTAGGAGATACAAGACTGGTGCAGTAGAAAAAACTCCATTAAGCACAAAATGAGACAACTTAGTGTGACATGGACACTTATTTCTTAGTCTTAAGAGTACTTTAAAATGGTAATTTATAGCAACAGCTAAGAGAGAGAATGGTTATAAAGCTTAAGAACAAAATCTGTGCCCTCTTGAGGAGAACATTTCTACAAATCCAGGTTTACATTTTAGGATTCTTTACTTAGGTTTGGTCTGTCTGATGTTCAGCGTTCCCTCTTGGCAAAGACGAATCCCGGCTTAATATGACAATAAAATAAAACAAAACACCAAAAGCAAATATATTTTGTATGTTTTCTTATCTAGCGCATATCTTTGCAATGCATTGTTTGTGAGAGCGAGCTGTTGGCGTCTTTGCACCAGTCCAAACAAAACTGCTTTTTATTGCTAGTGGGATTATAACAGGTTTCTTAAAAATAAAAGATGAAGAAGACAAGAGGAAGATTCACTTTCTGTGTTCCAAATGTCATATTTCGAGCATTTGTGTTCCTACAGTGATGGTTGTTCTGCTCGATTCTAGTAGCTGTGGTAGTCCTCAAAGAGGGATGTTTTGCCACAGGCTGCTTGTACAAAAAGAAAAAAGAAAAATACGAGTTGTTGCCAAATCCTGTTAGTTTTATTTCTGCAATGTACTTCTTGCTGTTTAGTTACTGGATCCTACATAAGACAAAACTCTATTAGCATAGAGGGCAGGCCTGTGCTTACAGGTGTGTTTTTTTTTTAATTCAGAAAATGCTCCTTTTGTCTGAAAACATTTGGTATCTCCTCTTCAACTAAGGTGCTTTTTCAAGTTTAAGCAGATTACACTGCAACCCCCCCCCCCCCAAAAAAAAGAAACAAAAAACCCCAAAAAAACCCGAAAGAAAACAGACTGCCTTCGGAGGACTGATCTAATCATGTTGTCACCCTTTCACACACACTTGTCTCTGCCTTGTCTGGTCCAGCTTTCTGTGTTCTGCAAAAATCCAAAAAGCAGCAGAGTAGATGTGGAGTTGATCCCTCTTCAGGGTTAAACACAAATATACACAGCCCCTGTGCAATTTTCCCTGTGTGCATTTCAAAGTTTCCTTCCCTCTGCTCTGAGAGAATAATTTCCAATGCATGGAGTACACACATAGCCTCTGTCTCCTTTTCTCCTGCTCTCTCATCACTGCAGGGTATACCGACTCGAGCCCAGCCTTCCACAGCCAGCCCGCTTTCTCATTATACTAATGTCAGAAACATGTAAAGACATCATTAGCCTGAAATGCCTCCTGCTCATTCAAAAAAAAAAAAAAAAAAAAGTATTATTAAGAAACAGCTTGACAAGAGATGCCAATATATTTATAGGCAAATGATTGACTTCAAATAAAAAAATAAAATAAAAACAAATATAAAAAAATATTCACATGTTTAGATATAAAGCTACCTCATCTCATTCATCAAAGGCTCTAATACGGCTTTCATCAAATCATCAATTATTTACTAGCGATACAGAAAAATTCATCATATTTGTGTGCCACTTCCTTCTGGAGTAATAGTAGATAAGGCGTTTAGAATTCAAAGTACAGAGACTGTTGGCTGGGTTATTATTTCAATAGAAGAAACTTTATTTAAGACTCGCTCTTTTTATAGCAGACGGCCGCCATTGGCAGCAACAGTCACTTCCTATCACAACAATCCATCATTGTTGTGGCTTTGACAGCACTCCCTCTGTCATCCTATGGCTACTCATCGATCACTAAGAGACACTTAAAGGCGTAAGCCGGGATAAAAAGGTGGAGGGAATACTTTCAATGTCATTTGGAAGCAACTGCTATAATTGGTGTTGAATTTAAAATTAATTAAAACATGAAGACTCACTCATTTCCTTTTGTGACATGGATGCACCAAGAAAGTTGGACATTTTTTTATCAGGACATAATCAAAACAGATGTGTAAGCACATCTATAAAACCAGAGCATTGGCAGTTTGCTGGTCTGGAGCATTCAGGTGTGTTTTAACATGCCAAGGAAGAAATTTAAGAAAGTTCTTAAAGAAACAAGTGTTGCTGTCCATCAATCTGGGAAGGATTATAAGGCCATTTTCATGCAAATTGAACTCTACAGTGAGAAAGATTATTCACAAGTGAAAAACATTCAAGACAGCGTTTAATGTTCCCAGAGTTGGACATACTAAAAAAATTCATCCATTACCAAAGATCAGACCATGCAAGAGAGAAACTGCTCAAAGAAACTGCAAAACGCCAAGAGCTACAGGCTTCAGTTAGCATGTTAAATGTTAAAGTTTAGGGCAAAACAATTCGAAAAAGAGAGAACAAGTATATCTTATATTGAAGGGCTACCTTTACTCTCTAAAGAGAACATGGCAGCATGGCTTTAGTTTGCAGAGATGCATTTAAACAAATCTATAGACAGTACATTGTGTCTATTTCATGCTTTGCCTCTTCAAAATGTGAAACGGACACACATGCAGAAGTTGCATAACTGCATGCAGAAGTTGCATTACCACCAGGGGGAGATAATAAAGGCAAAAAACATATGCAGTGCCTTCCAGGGTCCTCAGTGATCAGAAACAATTTAACTAAGTGGCTAATATATATATACACACATGTAAATTTGTTAATAATGTCTGTTTAAATGCTTTCTTCTGATTATTTTCATGTTGGCTTGAAATTAAATATTTCCCTCTGCTTTTACTACAGCTTACTGCAACTTCTGCATTTGTGTCCTTTTAACAATTCAATAAAAAGTGTATAATGACATGGTGGACCAGCATGATATCTGGTTGCCTTTAAACATACAACACCAAAATGGAGATGTTTGGCCATAATGCATATCACCATGTCTGGTGAAAACTAAACACAGAATATCAGCACAAACACCTCAAACCAACTGACTAGCACTCTCTTTATTATAGATCATTTTCAGACCTGGTGAGGACATTTTTATTTTATTTTATACTTATATGCATAAAGAATTGAAAAAGGGTGTATTTTATTTTTGCCATGACTGTACTAATGCAACATGGTAACATTGAGCAGGTCAAATCTTTACAACTTTACTCCTCACAGTAGCATGCTAACTTTTGCTAATACAAGTGATTACAAAGCAGAGCTTGGGAACTACATCTGCAGGTTCTTAGTTTCGCTGCCACCCTTTTTGACTGGACAGCAGCTCCAGAAATATGTCTGATAAATTTCATGAGGCATGCTACAATATTTCAGTTGGGACTAAACTGCTAAACCAAACTGCTAGCATGCCCAATGCTATGTCGAGACTTCACTTGGAATAAACTGAACCTGAATTTACTTTTGAAGGAATATCTCAAGTTAACTCTAGTATTTGGGTGCAATGTTTGAAGTGTTGAATAACCAAGCATACATGAGGAAAAATCTGTCTGTCTTGTCTACATTTCATTAAAAAATAAGACAGGGAGGCCTTCAGCTTTGATCGGATTCAAACAGAAGTCTCTTTATTGTTGCAGCTTTTAAAAAAAAAAAACCTTCCAGTGTTACAAGCCAGCACAGACAGTACATTCCTATATGAATCAGTGTAATTAGTCAGTTATAAAGCTAAAGACTGCCTTTCTGTCTGCCAGGTCTACTGCCTTCAGACGTGTTCAGTCTGAAACAGACAAAACTGTACCAAGTGTCTCTGAAGTTGAGTTTTAACTAAAGAACCTCCAGAGTTATGTTCAAATACATATTTCAGTTCATGTGCAATGAGGTTGCATTAAAGTCTTTTAACCTTAAACTGTTAAAAAATGAGTCTAATGATAGCGGTGGTTAATGATGTATCTAGCTCGCGTAATGACCTGAGGTAATGATTGAGCTGCTGATGAGACATTTAATGACTAATAAATGTGCTCTGTTAAAGCCACTAAGGCTAGGTGATAGTGATAAGAGCTTGACTAATGAGCGAGTGACTTGGCATGGAGTTAACAAGTGTGTCTTTCTGTGTGCGTACGCAGTCATATTCACATTTGGCAATCAGTTCAGTGACTACATTATGTGTCATTTTTGTGTAAAGTCACTCATCTTTGAGAGAATTAATCCAACTAAAAAAAAAAACAGAATCTATAGCAAGCGTTCTCAGATATATTAGTGTGTCCTTACTGTTTTCATGCCTACGATGGACTGCTCAACCTTGGAAACGTAGGTGACATGGTCTTCGTTGGAGCGCAGCTCTCTCTGTTGTATTCTTTCATAGATTCCCACCACCATGTCTCTGGGGATATCTGCTCCATCATCCACACCTAAGACAGGAAGAGGCTGATTACTCATAAATACACACACGCTTTACAACACGGTTGCTTTACAGGATATGGAGTCATTGCTTTTTTTTTAACAGTGGCAGATGAACAAAAAGTGTGTCTACGCTGGCATAAATATAAATAGCAAAAAATGCAACTACTTTGTGTGCATGCTACATTTCTTTGTTCTGCTTCTTCATTTGATTTGTGCAAAAATTGGAAAAATGAATAGCGCTTCCTCGCTCTGTCCCCTCATGTGTCCTTCTGACGCTTTCTTTTTTCCTTTCATCGTCTCCATTAAGTAATGACAGAAAGCCCCGTGAAAGGAGATTAATTGGCAAGCGAAAGGTTAAGACCCAGCCTCATCTCTTGGAAGATTTTCTGTCTGGAACACAGTGCAGTTCAAGGCCGTGACATTTTGGAGCAGGTAAAGCTGCATGTCATTAGGCTGAAAGGTTGCCCTCGAGATGCTCCCCATTATATCGATACAGCTGCACCGCACTGTGTGGTACATTGAACCTTCAATGGGGCAGGATGTGTTTGGAGAAAATGAAGCTGCCACAAGTGACGGCGGTGTCAGTGAGGCACCCGGGGACACCGCTGAGACATCACTGCACATAATGGAGTCAGGGGGAGAGAAAGAGATGACCAGAGGGAAAAGTGCGTAAACTGTCACATTAATAAGCAGCATTTTTTTTGCTGTTAATTGTCTCGTGTTCTCTCTTTTTCTTTGCCACTTTTTAGGATTTTAAATAGTGTTTTTAGCCTTGCTAGCAGCAACCACTTTGAGCCAATCCGGAGTAGCTCAATAACAATTAAATTGATTGAAATGACATTATGTGTACTTTTTTTAATAGTAGTTTTTTTTTTTAAAATGCACTTTAAAAAAATAAAGCCAAGGTGGACGTAGCTTAGACCTGCTTTCTATGCAAAGGCTACCAGATGGTGATAGTTATGACAGTGAAATTACTTTTGGTCATATAAATGTCTATGGGAAAACAGCTATCTGACTTGATCACTATATGATCATCATGACACATAAACCCAGCATTAAAGTGTTTAAATGCTGAGTTTATGTGTCATGATGATCAAAAAATGTAATTCTGTTTTGTAAATCTTGGTCACACTATGTCTTAAAATGGAAGGTTTTCTGTGGTATAAAACCACATGTTCAATGGCTAACGACTTGTCAGACTTTTTACGGTTTATCATCATCATGAAGATGTCAGCATTCTGTTAACACAGCCTTAGAGAGGTGCAAGTATGTAGACTCATACCCGACCCAGACTCCAGGAGTACAGGACAGGAAGTTATTAGTGTTTTTCTGCAAGAGAAAGCAATGCACCACTTTGTAAATAGAGACCGTAGGACAACAACAAACGCTAAATGATTCGGAATGACAAAATACTTTGGTTAATGTGGTTAACAGGGTATGAACATTCTTCAACGAGAACTGAAGGTGAGATTTTCAGTGTTAATCATCTCTGTCAATAGAAATGTGCTAGCTAACCTCAAGGGCTAGAGTGTTTACAGTTGCTTAGCAACTGTAAACACCATAAGCTGATCCAGACAAACCAGTACACATTAGAGGCACTTGTTGTTGTTTTGTGGCCACTATTACCCTAAGCCTCTAATTTCTTTCTTTCTCTCTTTTCTTTGTGAAGAGTGCTCACGTAATCATAATTTTAATCACCCAGAATTAAATATCAGATATGTCACAGATGAGTCAGTGAACAGTTTAGGAGGCTTAAATGAGTGATTCTTATATCAGATATCCTGGGACGAACATCAGTACTGACCACAGTCCTGAACTAAATTTCTCTCCTGAAATTCCTTTAGTCCGAGTCTGACATTACTCATGTTTCCCTTGCAACTCTTTATCTTGTTTTGTGCTCATCATCCTCAAGCTTAAATCTGGCTTTTCATGAGGTGTACTGATTAATGCCAGCCCTCTACAAGAACTTAAGGGAAATGCATGTGCTCTAAAAATACGAGGCCATCCACCAAAAAAAAGAGAAAACAGAAAAGAATCCAATAACTAAGATGTTACAGTTTTTCAGTGAGTTGAGTCACTAGATTAATTAGGCGGGTGTATATTGTGTTGCCCTGTTGTGGATTGCTTTAACACTGACAGTCCGTTTTAATTGAGATAATGAATGTTCTATAGTTCTTCATTAGTATTGGTTTCTGGTCCATAATTGCTTTTCACCTTAGCCAATTAGCTGAGTGAACTGCATGTTTTCTTCCATCAATATGTTTGACAGACACAGTGGAAGAGAAAAGAGGAGGAACATAATATAAACAAGTAAAGACAGATGAATAAACAGACAGCGTAATACTGTGACTGAAATCAAAACAAAACAGAAGAATGGATAGGGAGACAAAGAAAAAAACGAGCAGAAGACAAATAGAGCGGCCAAGAGAGAGTGGCGTATCTTAATTTGCATGAGATGTTGAAATTGATTTTCCAACTTAATTTAATTGTGAGGAACAGTCTGGATGAATCTATTAAAGTTGTTCTGCATCGACCTCGGCAATCTCTGATTGATTGCACAGAGTGAGAGCAAAACTATGACGCTCATGTCTCTTTCTCAGCGCTTGCCGAATGAGCATCTGTCTGCATACTGGAGACGAGATTTACAGGTGCTTTCTGTCGGTGCCGCTCTGAGTGACTGTGTAAAGCGAATCAGGCAGGAAGAGAAATGTAACCTAATCTTTATCCCCTGAATTTATGCAGGGAGGTTTGATTGAAACTGTTGGACACTCAGTTCTTCTGAGTCATGTGGGATTGGCTCCACAACAGGAATCTGTACCAGAAGTTACTGGTGAGGCAGAGGATTTAGCAGCTTTCTCATCTAGAGAAATACAAACTTTGCGTGAAAAAAAAAATCTCCTTCTGACTGTTTTAATTTTAGGCCGCATGTAACTCAACTTATGGGATGTTGCTTGTCTCATTCAATGCCCTTGCTCGATAGGCTATATTATATAACGCATAGTGCAACACATAACACAGCATAGATTATAGATTACTGTTCTAGATCTGCACACCCTGCTTGCACTGCATTAGACACCCTTTTATCTTTGGAACTGCCTTAATTCTTCATGGCATTGATTCAACAAGGTGATGGAAACATTTCTCAAGCAACTGCTGCATGTATGGAGGATTAAATCTGCCAAATTCAAAGCAGAAATAAAAAATATGATATAAAAGAATAATAAAATAGTCAAAGTATAAGATGGCAAATTAAAGAAGATTAAAACAAAAGCAATACACACAGTATATTCATAAACTGTACTAACGACATAAAGCTAAAAAGAAAACCAGTGCTTTTTAGTCAACTTTCTTTTTGTGGCCATTATCCTGAGTCTGAAGGAAATTCTTCCTTGTTCCTCCTTGCAAAGACATCAGGTTGGACACAGAAAGCTGAGTATTAGATTTACAACGAGGCCACATTGTCAACTATGCAACTCAAAAACCACCATTCCTCTTCTCAAGCGACCTAAAACATTCACCTACCGGCTTGAGCTGATTATGTCAGGTAATTAATGTCATTATAACTCCCTTAATGCTCATCTTCAGATGCAAGCTGTGCCGTAATGCGACCTCAACGTGACCTTGATGTCCCTTACCTCGTAAATTCCTTATGAAGTCCTCCAACAGCATCTTCCGGTCGGGCTTAATATTCGGGCTGTACATGTCGGTGTTGAGCAGAATGATGGCAAAGGCCAGGATGAAGATGGTGTCTGGATTGTGAAATTGCTGCACCACATCCGGGTTGCACATGCAGTACCGCTGACTGTGGGTGTAAAAGAAAAGGGAAAAACAGGGACAGAAAACAGTAAAACATTACATGTTTTATGTAAGATAGTATAGAATGGGAGTAAAATGAATAAAGTTGGGGGTAAGGATGGTTTATCCATGTAGGAATGACACAGGGTGGGACAGGAAATAGGACCTATATAAATATACACAGGAGACACTTTTTAAAACACTGCATGCTATTAAAAATACAACATTAGCATAAGAGTGTCACACTGAAATGAGAGTTATGGCTTTAATTTTGCCGGTGGCTTCACATGAAGCTGTAAGCTGCCCCTCAGCACCAGTGCGTTGGTGAGGTTGTGTGAGCTCTGCTAAAACTCATTTCTCCCACTGGAATGAATACTTATATGGGTCATGCATCACACTAGAAACTGAGGGTGATGTTGCTGACAAAAACAAAGGATTTGACCTTCTTTTTAAGTGTTTCATCCTCTCTGTTACTTGCACTAAGCACCCCAAAATCCTGAAAAGTCAAGTCCTATTCTGCAGTTAATCACTGTCTGACGTTTGCGGGCTTAGTTGGATGAATTTTTTGCAGGTTGTCATTGTGCAGAAGAGAAAATACTTGAATACTGAAATGTGAAATCCCTTACCTAGGCACCTTTTCTGCAAGCAAAGGCTCAGTTTGATTTACTTTCCTAAGTATAAGAAGTGTTGTGCTGGAGTGTAGATTTGTAGATGCCTACACATACATTATATGTGTCTTCCTAGAAGCCTAGAAGGTGGTGTGGTGCAAGAATAACTTCATGGTTAGGTGATGAATAATAGAAAAGAACATCCAACATGTATATGGAAGGCATATATAGATTAGAAAAAGAAGGTGTGTGTAGACCTTGTGGGCTTTCTGTTGAAATATATATATATATATATATATATATATATATATATATATATATATATATATATATATATATATATATATATATATATATATATATATATATATACAGTAATCATGAATTAATCACCCCTGCTACAGAGCATTTTTAAGTAAAGATCACCTTTTCTGTGCTCTTTAACCCCAATAAATTGTCGAACTGCAATCAGCATTATTCTACAACATAGTTGATAACTGTGTGTGTACAAAGAGTCTGCTAGAACAGTTTGCATTCTGGGAGTAATTTTTAAGGTAGTTAATCCTCCCCTACTTACCCACGTTCTATATAGGCGTGCATGCATGTAGCTTCACGCTTTCTGTGCCAGTTTTGAATGTGCTTTCTAGGGCTCAGTCTCAATGATTACACATGTGCATGTCTAGATATATGTTTGAGTGCCTTAAATGAAATGTTTTGCGTATTTGTGGCATCCCGCATACTGTATTTGCTTTAGTGTGATAATCACAGGGCACACAGATGCTCATTCACATCTCACTGTCTGAAAACCATGACTTGTCAGCAACCAATAATTACACCCTTGTCTGTGAATCCTAATGTTGCACCATGCAGTGAGAAAAACCTCAATTTATGTCGCTTTCTGAGTATGTTGTTACTCTTCACAGATAGGCATGGAAAAATGACTAAGTAAAAAACGAAAATGAGAGGGTAAAATGACATATGATGCTTCTCGCTGAATTGATTTGTCAGTTTTTGGCAATTTAGCTTTTCTTTCAAATTGCCCTGAATGGTGTAATACATCATCATGCGCTCCTTGGGTGGATTTTAGTGCGAAATTATATAAGATGCATGGTCTTCATCGATGAAGACTGTAATATACAGAGCAGATACATAACACAGTGATTACATAGTGAGTAAATATATACAGATATCACACTGTAATACAGGAAGGAAAACATAAACTGAATATATCTGCAGCATTTGGAGATGATTCATATTTGCTCATTCATTAGTACCCTGACACAGCAGATACTGAGGCTACTGGGTGTTTTTCACTTTTTCCCCTCGCTGTTTTTCACTGCTGCTTCAAATCCCCTTCACTTACTTTTGAGACTTCTCTCTTTCTGTGTGTGTGTGTGTGTGTGTGTGTGTGTGTGTGTGTGTGTGTGTGTGCGCGCGTGTTTGGAGGCATTTCAAAGCCTGGGAGCGAGGGAAGGCAGGCACAGAGAGGCAGTGGCGGTTATGCAACGCTGGATATTTATAAACCATCCTCCCTCCTTCCTTTTTCTCCCCTTCTTCCCTTCCTTTTCTAGTCTCTGTCTCCTTAGCCCCTCCTCCCTCCTACTCTCTCCTGCTCCTGATAGCACGCAGAGCAAGCCTGATGTCCAAACATTAGCAGTGCCAACCTCCCTGCCCACTGCTTATGACAATGCAGCCATGTTTCTTCCTATTGGGAACCTTGACAATTGTGGCAGGTGGTTGTTACTCAAGAGGGGCGATGGCAAACAGTTAGCATTAACACACAGAGCCACAGCTGCACCGCAAATTGTCACCCTGTTGCAAATTGTGGCCACAAATTATACATTGCCTCGCTATTCAGATGGAGGAGTGGATTGTCAATTTTTTAGTTCAGCCACACAGAAGGGAAAGAGTAAAATGTGTTATAATCTTCATGTTCAATTAATGTTCATGTATGGCAATCCAAGACTACTCCGCTTTGTGTGTGCCTGTCTCTTTGCATGCATGAATATAAAAGTTCTCTGACTGAACTGTTATATACTTGTTTTTCTGTCCCCTCTTAACCTTGCTTCTCACCCAAAAAAAGACAACAAATTCACATCTTTGCTTTTCTGTATGGTACTTTCTTTAAGAATATTTCACGATCAAAACACTTGTAAACTGCATGAACTGCATCTTAAAGCATTACAACAACAAGTCTGGCCCTGAAGTAATTTCTTGAGTGATGGTATATAATTTGTTTTTGTTTTTTTAAGCTTGTTCTAGTCACACCTAAAGTTACATTTCAGTGGGGAAAAAATGTTGCCAAATGAGGAAAACATAACATTCAAGATGATAAATATTCATATCCTGCTCTTTTGTTGCCTTTATTCTCTCTTTACAACAATGTTTATGAACATAAATAAATATATTAGCCATACATAACTAAAGCTCTCTGTTTTTTGCTTGCTTCTTCAGTAAGAATTGGAAGTTCATTCATTCCCTAGTGACTCTTTCCCTTCCTACACCTGTTTAGCCATCAGTTTTTATCTGCATGACCATGAAACTTCTCCTTGAATTCAGCAGGTTCATTATTAGGTTGTTATCCTGATTTTGTCAATCAGCATTGGTAGTAAGTAGCTAATGGACTTTAGTCCAGTTAGCTGGATAATAAACACTGTTTCTAGTTGAATTTTTAATATGAAGGGTGACTTACATTTAAACATGATCAAAAGTTTTGACTGCTACATACATAATTGTGCACCAAAATACTGTGACCGAACCCACATGTAAGAGGCAAAATCATCCAGGAAAGTCAGCAGAACATGAGTGAAAATGCAGCCAATATCCAAAGAAAGACCTTCAGAAAAATTGCTTAAAAAAATATTAGAGGCAAAATATAAAGAAATATGGGGTGATGGCTCAAGATTTTTCCACAGAACTCTATTCAGCCTGCATGACTTTTTAGAGCTTAAAAGTCAGTTTTCTTTTCTTTTCTTTCCTTTTTGTTATTTATGTTTTAAAAAAATAATAATAATAATAAATAAATAGAAAACCTTAAAAATCATTCCAAAAATCCTTCTTTATCATAGAAGAAAAATATGGTTGCATAGTGTAGTAGTCACATTAACTGGACATTTTAAGTTTTGCAGCTTACACTAGAGTTGATACATACATCTTTAACTATACTTTTAGTCTTGTACTTTTGCTTTTGGAGATGTTACAAAATAGCATCCTAACTTAAATACATGACTATGGCTAGATACCTGAATGAGGAGATGTTTAGGGTGCAGTGAATGGAGTTTTAAAGCAAGACGACACAACTTCAGCTATTTCAGTTAATCATGTCATTGTGACATCACTCACACTTCAATTCTTTCAATATCTTTGATTTTCTTTGAGATATATGTATAAATGAAATATCAGATTCTTTGATAACATGTCAAGCCTATTTTCCCCAAATTCCCAGACTCTCCTGTTACTTAGCCTAAAATTGTGTACTTTGTGGAAGCTGAAGTGACAGTTTCTTCTACTACTTTTAAATTCTGATTCAATTTTAAGGAGCTATTGCACAACTACAATTCCATTTTTTTGTTCTATTATTCATGCCCTCCTCTATTCCCCTGACCACACCGACTTATGGATATTGTAGTGTTTATCTTAGTCTGCAATGCCAAGATGATAGATGAGGTATGAAACAAACTTGATAATAATTACATGTAAAACCAGCAGCCGTAACTCTGTGGAAACAGAAGCTGGTGTGCTCCCAATTTAATGGGCATACCGACTGATAAACATTTTCTTAAAAAAAAACAACAACTTATGTTAAAGGCTAGCTGTACTGTAAGTACCTGAAGGCCTCGATGAGACGTTCCACCTTCTGGGCTTCCCCCTGGACACGAATGTGGGCCTGAAACTTCCTCAGCGCTTCGTCCAGCTCCATGCCTGAGAAATCCATCTCATCCACCACACAACTGTGAAGCACAGAGAGGCAGCGATGAGATAAGCAAAGAGCATAGGAGATAGGAAAATATATTACAATTTATAGCCAAATTCACTAGAGGTTGAGTAGAGGTTGCCCCTTCACTGGTGGGCTGGATGAACGTGTGGATGAACACCCAAGATAAAGGATGCAAAACTCTCACTCATCTGCTTCCCAGTCACAGCACTACTTTGCTTACTGCAGGTATTAGCCACGCACGGACACCAGGGATAAGACTGGGCCCAGCTATCTTCTCGTGCCACAGCTGCCAAGACACACATATACACACACATATGCACACAATGCCTCAGAGCAGAAAATCCTCCTATTACCTGACAACCCAAACTTAATTACTTTAATTAAAAAAGCAAAATATCCTGTCCAATGAGTTCACGGGAGATAAATACAAGAAGGGCAATTTGAAGGTGAAATGAGGTTTGAAGTGGAAGGTGACTTTGGAAATACCATGGGGCAGGGTTAAAGTTTTCCTAGCTGTGATGTTAGGTTGCCTATTGAGGTACAATTATAATTATTTATCCTGCCCATACCAATTCAAGATTAACTAATTAATTAACTCACACTTAGTGGTTGTAGTGTAGTAGTAGTAGGGATTAAATGCTTTAAAGAGAAAAGATAGCGTTGATAGTAAAATCGTCAATAAATAAAATAAGTAGCGGGGTCATGACATTATCCTTTGCCTCTGATCTTTTCTACTTGCAGTACTGCGGGAAATAGGGAGATGCACAGACACACTCTACATTATGATGGATTACTGTGAACAAAGGGAGTTAATGAGGTGAGTACTTGACTGTGACACATGCTGCTCCAGCAGAAAAGCATCAGATAGCTGAGTCTTCAGTCCTGCCATACACATACAGTATAACACACAGCACTGCAGAGAACAGCAAATTCTGCTCACACCGACAACATCACTTCAGTTCTTGATGTCCAGGCTTTGGGGAGGCCAATCCACGGCTCATAGCGTTCCCCTTTGCGTGCGTGCGTGCGTGCGTGCATGCGTGTAGTTTTTTCTAACCATGTATGCTTTTACTGCAGTGGCAGTGTGTTTGCGATCATTGTCATGCTGGAAAATGAAGCTGTCGCCAATCAAATGTTAACATTTGTTTTGATAAGACCCATAACACCAATGGATTTACAAGTCAGTGTTAAGTGGTTTAACCAAAAAAACAGCATTCCTACGGAAAAGGTTGGGTAGAAGAAATGGACTGAAAATGGGTTAAAAAGCAGCCAGTCTACAAAGTAAGACAGTTTTCAGTAAACCTGGAGAACTATTTCTAAAGACTACCTTAAAAATGATAAGTCTGGCTCCTTGTAAGCAACATACACAGAAACAATTGCACAGTATTGTGCAAAAGCATTACTAACTGATTTACTGTACATCTCTATCACTACTTACAGCAACACTGCTATCAACTTTATTAATATTAATTCCAATTATTAATTGCAGTAAATCTTGAAATAATTCTGCCAGTCAGCTCATTAGAGCTACTAATAGTGTGTAATGATGTAGAAATTCAAGCCGTACAAGATAAAGAAAAGTTTGTTCTTCTTGTTGACTAACAAGAGAAGCTAGTTTTTTTTAGCAGTGTTGCTTCATGCTCCTGTAAAGCACAGAAATAAAGCCCTGGTGTCCTCCCAGGGTGCACCATAACCAACCAAGTGTAAATGAACATAAACAGTGAGTGACATCAAAACTTAAGTGATCTCAGGCGAGAGTCTCCAGGTCAAAAGTGTATTTGTGTCCCCTTTGGGCATTTGAACAGAGACTTAGCTGGCTGGTCAAAAGGCTCCAGGATGCTTTGTGACTTCAGTAATTACTTTACTGATGAATTTCGGGACTCAGTCGCTAGTTTCAGATCAAATCAAGATTTAAACTAAAGCAGGGTATGTTTTACTCTTCAGTTGACAGTTTGGTTTCACTCAGGTAACTTCTCGCTTGTCACATCTAGTTTCAAAAAACCAAGACAAATTTGTTCAGCCTGAAGCCTAACAATGAATCTTGGGTGAAACTTAGCTAAGCCTATCATTTATATACAGTTAATCAGTTGAATGTTAAGCATGATTAAAACATTGTTTCTGTTCCTTTTTCAGCAAATAGAAAGAAGCTGTTACAGCCAAAAAGTTGCTATTTTTTCATATATGATGCACTTTTAAGTTATTTCAGACTGTACACAACTGCATTTCCATGGTTACAATGTTGGTTACATCTTTCAGTCTTTCCTTCTGCTTAAATGTACAGCTAAGCAAATAGAATGCATGGTTTTAGAGAGTGCACAGCACAGATTTTTTTCTGACCTTCATTGCTCAATGCTGCATTAATAGAGATAAGTGTAATTATTAATTGCACTAACTAACAGACAGGTCAAATTGTGCATATTGTCAACAAATTATAGCACTTAGAGAAAAATTAAAGGCTCATAAAAGTTAAGCTCATACTATGTGCAGTGAGCCTGGATTGATCGTCTTCTTTATCAACTCGTCGACTGTCAGACCACCCTGATCGCCCTCTTCATGACTCACTTCCTCGCTCCACCACCTCTCTCTCCCTTCTTCCCTGGCTGTCACTCCTTGTTTATGTAATGTCAGACGAGATGCTCTTTAGCCTAAGTACATCAGCCCTCTCCTCCCCTCTTACATCTCTCCCCATACACTCTGGCATAATTACACATCTGCATGGGAAAACACACGCACACATAAAACACAAACACAAACACACACTATCGTTGACTCGCTTGCAGTGCCTCGGAGAGAAATAGACACATCTGTCTGCAGAACGCCACTTAAACTGTACTTTATGTTTACAAAGCTGCGATGGCAGGTATGCATACAAATACATATGAAAATAAAAAGACATAAAAGGCCAGATGGAGCCATATTTTAAGAAGCCAATGAGTAGATGACAGGCTGAAAACAAGATCTCATTTTTCATGCTAAACAAGTACACCGTGTTATCAGTAAATGAGTCCTTGGTGTGTCCATTTTCTGGCACCCAAATCTATAACCACAAATTGACTTAATTGTCTTGAGACACTTTAACTATTGTTGTTTATGCACCAAGAAATGTGAAGGGAATGAGACTTAGTTTGCTTTATGAGGAGAGGAGGGAGATACCATAACCACATATTGATGCAAGGCTAGGTCACATGCACATACTTGAAAAGTCACATGCTTGCAGACACGTGCACACACGCACGCACGCACGCACACACACACACACACACACACACACACACACACACACGCACACAGACTCACATATCCACACCGACTCATTCAGGCTCAGTAAATCACCATGAGTGATTTTCACATTAGACTGCTATCCCTCACCCGCTCTCCTGTGACTGCACACTTTATCAAAAGTGCTCTCGCACACTTTTCACTCTATCACGGTCCTCTTCAACATCACTTTCACCCCGAGTGTTGCTGTTTGAGTGCTGCAGGGAAAATATATATATATACCAATATCACCTGCGCTGAGAATATATCTGTGGTGTGAATTTGAGCTTGAAGCCTTAAGAGCATATTCCTGTTAATAAAATGTCTTTGAAACCATGACGGTATCCGTTTGAGGAAATATGGATATTAGATGAGCATGAGCTGGAATGAACAACTTGGTAGAGTGCTATGGAGTGTTTGTCTGACCTTGCAAAGACTAAGCCCGTTCTTGGTTTTGTAACTTGTACAAAAAGGTGGGAGATAAAAAGAAAGATCTTCACAACCTCATTGAGCTGATATGCAAATTTAGACATAATTGGTGAAGCACAGAATTTAACAGAGTAGAGGCAATTAGTGAGATAAAGCAAGGAAGGTGTTGAAAGATGGAAATAGCTGAAAACGAGGACGGGAGAGGGATCTTTGTACTTTAAAAGCAAATAAAAGGCAATAAAGTTAATGACCTGGAATTAATCTTGCAGGGGGAAGTGAGTTTTGTGTGTGTGTGTGTGTGTGTGTGTGTGTGTGTGTGTGTGTGTACACGTGTGTGTGTGTGTGTGTGTGTGTGTGTGCGCATATGAAGTTCTTGTTCTCTAAACCCCAAAGTTCATGTGTTTGTTTGTTTTTTTCTTCACTTATCTCATGTATCTATATTGTCTTGCACATAACACTTGTTTTTGAAAAGCATTCATAACCAAAATGCAAATCCATTCAGCTTCCAAATGAGTTTTAGTGGACTGTGAGGTTCTTGAGAGGTTCTTGAGATGAATATACCTGTACACAAAGACCAAGAAATGTCTACATCAAATATTAACGTCAGATGAAAAGAGTCATTTTTCCGATCTTAAAAACAATCGCATGATGGCTTCTGTAACTCTCGAGGAGCTCTGTCAGGACTGGAAAAGCGTCTTCCTGTTATCACAATTATCTGGGCTCGGATTTAAAAAGATGTTATTGATGCCATACAGCTGGAGTTTTAGGATCCTGCATTTTGAAGTGAACCACACAGTGGGAACTCAGATATTTAAAGATATCTAAAAGCCTGATTTTGCTCTCAGGATGATCAGACTAAAGACGCTGCTGTGGTGCACCATGGGAAGTGACCACATGAACCTTCCAGATGAGTAATAAACCACTAGGATATCCTGGTATTAGTTTTTGGTTTAATTTCAGCTATCCTATCGAAATCAAATTGATAGTTTTGTATTATTTAAATAGAATCTAATTATTGGGAAAATGTTAAAAGAGCTACTTTTGGTCTCAGCAGCGAGCCATGTTTTATCTCACTGACAGCCATGGAAAGCTGCCAAGTCGGCACCACAGAGATGGAAAGACTCGGTACACAAACCTGTGCTATGGCCTACATGCAGTGCAAAGACTTTCTGCTGTTAGCAGTTATTATGAAAAGTGGAGACTACACAGAATTAAACTACAGTGATGCTACCTTTACATACACTTTAATGTGTTGCAGCTGACCAGCTAATGAATGCAGCTGTCTTTGCTAGTGATGAAAGCAGTCACAAGGAGTTTTTTTTTTCTTATTTCACCTAGTGGCTAGTGATCAAATTACACAGTCTCTATGTGCCTAACATGCAAACTCCACACAAGGACCCTACCTGAGTTTGAGCCCATGACTCTGGCACTATTACAAACTACTGTATTATCAGTCCATAGATTTCATAAGGAGTCAGCCAAAATGTTTTCACGTAGCATACAAGTAGCTATGGAGAGGAGTGAGCAAGAAACCAAACACTCGAGTCAGACGCAGCCTCTCAATATGCCCAACACGTATCAGTACCAAACACACACACACAGATAAAGCAGTGCCTTATCTCCCACACTTCAGTACATCTACCCTATGTCCTGAATGGAAATGGAAGTTTATGAAATCTCAAAAGTAATATTTATGTTATCAGATCACAGATAAACTGTTCCTTGTTTTTCACTTCTGCTCTATATTAACAACAGTTTTAACATGAATGTGATAAAGATGAGTAAAATGTTATTAGGCCAGGAAAATGTTACTTTTGCTTCATGTCAACCTCCTTTAATTTCTGTAGTAGTTATTGCCCTACAAGTCAACCTACATTTACGAGCTTTACGAAAATCAGACAAGAGCTCATTTTTGAATTTTGGATCTTAGCACTTCAATTTGAGCTTATTTCAGATGTGTTTATGACAATGGAAACTATAATGAAATGACCGCAAAAAAAATCACACATAAGTGGATAGTGAAGTTATAATTTAGGCTTCACAATTGAGTTTTAGAGAATAATAAGACCCCAAGCTAGAGCTGTGCACAGCTTGTACCTAATAAGGCTTCATGAAAAAGGATAGATTACTGGGAAAAGATCCCCCCAAATGATTTGGGGAATCAATATCTGCAGTCCTGTGGGCTACTCACTCTAGGACATCTCTGTTGAAGGGCTTCTTGCTGTTGCCGAGGAACTCTCCAATCATTTGTCGACTCAGGCCCTTTCGCTGTAGCAGAAAGTGGGCAACACCGATGGGCGTGTCTGGGATGAAGCCTCTTGAGATCAGGAACTGAAGGCCCTTGTCAGGGTTACTGAGACAAAAAGGAAAGGGGAAACGTCAGTGAACTAAAGTGAGTTAGTGGTGTGACTTGCATGATGTAGAGTGTAGATATAAACCTTCCAGTGGCCACACTCTACATCTATATTTACAGTCACACTGCATAACTCTTGTGCTATCTGTCAGTGAACTCCTTTCACAACAGAAAACAACAACAGCAACCACTGCGCTGCCAACTTACAGCACATGCTAAATCTGCAAGTCTGGATGAAGATTTGGATCATGTAATAAGGCCAACTTGGTTCTTCTCGCAACAGAAAAGCCTTTTTTCCACCCTGTAGCAGAAAGATAATGGGTGCAGTCACACCATTCTCCAGCTCTGACACACTGCTGTGGAGATAAATCTGGCTATGTGAGACTAGCAGTGGTTTGATGCTGTGCAGCTGCAATATTATTTCTCGAAAAATTGGTGAAATTCATTCAGCTGTGACAGATGATTTTTTCTGTATCATATTGAACCAAAATTAGCAGAATTAAAAAGTCATTTTGTTCAGAACAGCGGTTAGAGACATCGCATATGCCAGTGTGACAGAAATAGGAACAAAAATAACAAAGGTAATCCTTTGTAGCAAAAGTTGTAGGAAGTGTTCAACAAGGATGCTATTTTTTGGTTATCTTTTAATTAGTCGAATAATAACTGGGCTAGAATTTATATCCACAATATATACTGTAAGTATTTCTTTGCAAAGATGAGGATTTTGGTCTGACAATCTATAGTTTCTGGGTTCTTACAGTGAACACCTACAGAGTGTTAGTGTAAATAAACATACAAAAGGCTGTGTATAGTTACTCCCCTGCTGAATTACAACTTTAATTAACAACTACAACACAACACTCTGCTAAATTTAGAGGATATAACAAGAATCACAACTGCCGCCTTAGGAAGCAACTTTAAATCCACACATATACACAGATATAAAATATAGCTCTACCATAGAATTTATTTCACCATGAGAGAAAAAACCCCCTCAAACTTTGACTTTTGCTTACATTTTTCATTCAAATGTGATACAATTTTGATGAATTCATCAGTAAAACCAGACTGGCAATGTTCAAAACGATGCCCTTGTCCACTCATTTGTCACTAGCTTTATAGCAGACACATTTTTTTCAGTATTGAAGTATGCTGTATGAAAAGTAAAGTTTTTAGAGCTATTATACACTTTGTGAATGGCTATTAGTTAATGCTAAGAAACTATGAATTGATTCCAAATTCGTTAGATCACATCAGTGAGGCAGTTAGTATCTAACTTGTTGATGTAATTTATGTGCTCACTAAATGGTCTTATTTCGTTGTTTTTGTGTTTTGTTAGGTTGAAAAATGAAAACAAGGTCAATCACTCCAAAGAACATACTTTGGAACATTAAAACAGCATGTTAATGAGCCATTTCTGGTGGACAATAAATAAGGCTTTTTGTAACAGTGTAACTGGTAATAAAAAAAGTATCTATCCTAGGTCGCTTACTGTGTACAGCAACTAAAACCTAATCACAAAGCTGTTTCTGTAGACATCAGCAACTTAGTGATTCATATTTCTGGTCAATTTTACAAGTGTCTCCTCCTCAAGGTGGCATTTCTGAAAATTTTGCCTATTCTGTTGGTTCGTTTTTTAAAGCATTTTAGTTTTTAGGAATAATTTTAGATCACATCTTAAATTTGAGAAGCATTTAAAGAAGATTTCTAAGACGGTCGAGGCTAATCTGAATTGTTTTAAGTTAATTCGGCACTATATACCCACTTCAGCAGCTCAGTTATTTATGCATTCCATGATATTCTCTCATTTTTCATATTGTATGACAGTTTGGACCCAAGCAGCACCATCTACAATTCAGTCTGTGGTATCCTTATATAACCAATCTTTAAAAATAATGGATAAAAAAAAATCTGTTCGGTGGCATCACTGTCACATTTAAAGAAATATAATCTACTTAGTTTTAAGAGTTTTAATCATTTGTGCTTTCTTAAATTAGTCTTTAAATGTATAAATAGGATGGCCCCAGAGTGTCTTAATAGATATATCCAGAGACAAGATAGTAATCGTATTACTAGGAGCATGGTGAACAGCAACTGCAAGATATCATATCGCAGATCTACATTTAGTCAGTCAGCTTTTTCCATAAAGGCTTGCCATCTGTGGAACACACTTCCAACCGAAATCAAATTGATTACAGACATCAGATCCTTTAAATTGAAGGTTAAAGTTCGGTTAAAGGGAAATCAGAGATGTAGTCATTTTAACTAAAGATTTTTAATCGTACTTTAATTCATTGTCTATTAACTGTAATTGTATCTATGATGTAATTTGGTTTTATGAAAATGTATGTTTTATTGTAAAACTTATCTATTTTGATTGTAAGCCCAATAAGGGACAATTGTTGAAAATTAGCAATAGCTATAAACTTATGTGCGTTACATCAGTTTCATGTTTTGTACTTGGATTATGTTAAACTGCACTGTCCCTTTTAAATAAATAAATTCAAATTCAACTCGAATCTGAATAGTGGGATTTAAAAAGCACACATGCTCAAAGATTTTGCGTCTGTAGCCTTATTTAAACTAGTGCGACTAGTATGCTAGTTTATGGTGGCTAATCTCAAAAAATGTTAACAAGGTTTGCAAAGTTAAATTAGAACTGGGTTTAAACAGACATCACTGCAATACTTTGTCAACTGTATGCTCTACATTTCCTCTGATACAGTATAGTTTAGATATAGATTGTATATAAAGGAACTTCTATACTGATAATTCTGTGGTTTTAGCATTGACTTTATATCCAAGTATCATGGGATCAAGTTTATTTATTTTCACTTTATTTTTACACCAGCAGCTGGTTTAGTCTTAATACTCTGTTGCTCACATATAGCAGCTGCTACTGGCATGGCCATCTGTTACCAAATAAATACTGAAGTATTTTTTAACAGCACTTGTTGGATCACATGTATACTTTGTATTAGTTGTTGGCTAACATGAATTTTTCTTTAATGTACAGTCATTACATTACAGGATACATATTCAAATATAGCCCAAGTTCTAAAATGAATACAACCTCAGAACACATGACCTATGATAACACATGATGTGTAATTATCTATTTAATAAAAAGTACTATAAGCCAAAGAAGCAGTGTGTGAAAAACACAGTTTAACTTATGATTCATCAGCTTTTAGAGCCACCTTTAGGAGCAACACCTTTAAAGAAATGTTTTCTGTATGACTTCATCAGGTTCTCAGATCATTGTAGACTTTTGGCCAACTCATTTTACTTCATTGAGATTTGTGGTCATTCATTTATGTAGGGCTCTCTCAAAAATTAGCTCTCATTTCAATCAGGTTGACTTCTGGGCTTTGACTTGGCCATTGCAACACTATGATACTTTTCTTTTTCAGCTATTCTGTTATAGATTTTCTTCTGGGATTTGGATCATTTGATTGGTGCATGATTACATTATGGACAAACATCTTCACTTCGGTCTCCAGAAGTCTTGAGGTTGGTTCAGATGCAACTTTTACAAACCCAACAATACTTGTTCAGTCTTTTTTAATTTGTACAGTAATGAACATTAACATTTAACATGCTAATGCCTGTAGAATCTAAGATGAAGCTCTTGGATTTTCTTTGCAGTTTCTTTGAACATTGCAAGGTCTGACCTTGGGGTGATTTGCTAATACATGTGCTCCTGGGGGACTGGTCTTGAATGTTTTCCACTTATGAATAATCTTTCTCATTGCAGACTGATGGACTTCAGATTGTTTGGAAATTGTGTTATAGCCCTTTGCAGATAGATGGACAGCAGTAGCTGCTTCTTTAAGATTGCAGCATTATGTTAAAACATACCTGAATGCTCCAGACCAGCAAACCTCCAAAACTTCTGCTTTTATAGAGGTGCTCACACTTGCTAATTATCAATTATTAGCATTTGATTAGCAGCACCTATCTTCTTAGTGGCTTAGTGTTTGTTGTATTTGTATTTAACCTGGTAAGGACTATTTTTACAATTTTTTTTTATTATATCTTGATAGGTAAAATGTTCTTATAATGTGTTTACTCCTTTTCTTAGTTCGCAGTGCTTCATTCTGGTACCTAATGTGTTCAGCTGGTGACTGGTGGTAATTCTTTTAACTCTTTGAAGCATGTAGGTATAAAGTCACTGTTACAGGACGAACACATGGTTACCTCACTATATTGCTCTTTACATATTCCAGAAGAGGGATATAATTCATCAGGCTAACGTATGTAAATGAATGCCAGTATCCCTTGGATACAGAGACAAAAACTCATTTGGGACTGTATGTGTTTAATGCATGAGTAGTGCATGGAAACATTTATTTTACTGAGTGATGAGGTGCACTCACATGCTCATGCATCAGAAAATTGTCGAAATATCTCAGCGGACCTATGAATCATTGTTTTCAAAAGAGAGTACATCTCCCTGTCCAGCATTCGTTCAGGAGATTCAAGAGCTTTCAGTTGACTACATGGCCAAAGTTATATATGAATACAGGAGTAATATCTTAACTATTTATAACCATATAGCTGCTCCGGGGAGGCTGCTGCATTATGGTCACAGCTGTCCCACTCCAGTCTTCATACAGTGTTTAAACTACAGTCTTTACATAAGAGAGTGTGTACCAGAGCTAATGGGTTTAGTGAGGCAAGGGCATGACAGAGGGGAGGATAAAGGGCAGAATAGAAAGAGAAGACTGGAAGAGGACCAGACTGAGCAGATGTGCGGGAA
Organism: Diplotaxodon limnothrissa; assembly: GCF_057381915.1. Lineage (NCBI taxonomy): Eukaryota > Metazoa > Chordata > Actinopteri > Cichliformes > Cichlidae > Diplotaxodon > Diplotaxodon limnothrissa. Next base: position 29,969,983 of record NC_140612.1, read on the forward strand.
TGGGAGGGTGAGGACAAAGAGTGAGCACGATGAGCGCAGACTGGACTGCCTGAAAGCATCTGCTGCAACAGCCTCGGCACACTCTCAGCGTCTCAACCTCTCAGCTGAAGGTGCTGTCTCGCCAAATGGATTTGGCAGATATCACTCATTTGATGTTTGCCCAACAACAGATGGATCCCACATGGCGATTATTACTCGTAATCAGAAAAAGATAGGGGGGGGGGGGGGGGGACTGCAAAATCATGCAGGAAGTGTAAGATTTGGATTAGCAGTGCAGAATAAGCCTGCACACATCAACTTGTCCAAAGAGCAGTTTTATTCAAAAAGAAATATTAAAGAATCTTTGCAAGCACTATGCTTTTGGTCAAGGGTTTTGCTGCACAGGTAAACTCATTAAGTTTAGATCGTGAAAGCACTGTTGATTCACTCTTGCTTTTTCATCCTTTCATCATGCTGTGGAGTGTTTTGCAATTTATTTTCTTTTCCAGAATGTTCCCTTATCAAATCTGAGCCTTAAGAGCAAAGATGCTATTTTTTTTTAAGATTATATGGGTCAGTATTTTATTTGAGGATTTTTGCAAGATGGTGCCGGATGTTATTCACAGCTAAGAACAGAAACCGTTTTCTTACAAAGTTTAGGTGTGACAAAAAAAAAAAAAACTGTAAAAGAAGAGCAAGAGCACAACATACACACAGCAAATTGACCCACACCCGTGTAAAGCATGGGGAAGGGAAGAGTAAGTGCCAGACAGGACCCAGATGTCATGCTAAAACAACAACTTCTAAATATAGTGCTACATTCCCAGGCGTCTTTCCCCCTTGCCTCCTCAGAGCAGACATAGTTTTTATTTATTTTTATTTATTTTTTTATTTTTATTTTGCAACATCTCGGTGTAGTACGACCTCGCCATAAATACACCTCTCCCTTACCACCTTGATACCCTCTTTTATTGGCCCTCTATTTTATTGCTAATGGACAGATGTGCAGTCAAAACTGTGTTTTATGGGCCCTACAAGAGCTTAAGTGTCAGCACTGCATGTTGCCTATTTCTCCAGATGCACAGATTTCTGTTCCATTACTAACCAGTGACAGGTTGATGGCCGGTTAGCACCCCTGTGCATTTCTCTGAGTGGAAACACGATTGTGTGTTGTACCTGTAAACGCTTCAAAACCCCAAATCATTAACAAGGACCCACTGTTGCACCAAACTGCTCGTGTCCATCAAGCATGCTTTTGCAGAGCTTTTGCAGTCACATGCCTGCTTTTACCGTCCTTAGGTTGGTTGGTTGTTAAAGCACAAGTTTGCTACTTTTTACAACATATACACACACAGATGACACGTTGTGTTTATTTATCTATTTAAGAGAAAGCATTTGATAGCACTTGTTACAAAGCATTTTTTGTTCTAATGAAATAGGTTCACAGTTTTTTTAAAAAGCAGTATGGCCTGTCTTATTCTCTAAATATTGGGAGCAAATGAGGGTAAAAGGTGTTGGGTTCTGTGAGAAATTAAAACTGCTTCCTCTGTTTGACCATCTGGATTTCAGCGTTTGTAATCATGTGCTGGGTCATTTAGCACTGAGGGTAGAATGTTAATACAGGAAAGGTTTGTGTATGCCCAAGTAAACAAACAAGACCCCCCCTTGTGGAGTCCTCGCCTACTGATTGGCAGAAACCCTCTTGTGGAATTGCTGTGTTAATTAGCCTTGCTTGATATGTCTGTCTCACATGCTCACTCTTCACATCACTGATAAATCTCACATGTCGCCATTTCTTCAATTTGAAAAGCAGTTACGGGTCTCCATTTTTATGCAAGCTGGGCCTCCTCTGAGGTCCAATCAATACTTTCACTACACCAGAATGTATGCGCGGGGAAAAGTGAAATAAGGACATGTCTAACTGAGCCGTATTAAGCTGAGAAGTCATGCATCCAAAAGAGAAATCTACTCAGGAATCTGTCATTAATGTCACACATCCTCCTGTCTCCTCTTTGCACATTTCCCTGTTGAAGACTTTCTACCAGCTCCCTTGTGTGATGGCAGTGTCCTTGGCACACACTCTCCTCACATAATGGAGTCATTGTCATTCCAGCCACACACAAGGTGGAAACTTTATCAAGTGGTCTTTCTCTCAAGCTTTTCCCTGCGCTACCTTTTTGTGTCTCTTTCAGTTCCTCTCTGTTGCTTTTGCACTACATTTCCATCACTCACTTGTCTTGCCTTTTTATTCTAGTATGCACACATACAAACACACACACGCACGCATGCACGCATGCATGCATGCACACACCAATGTTTGGAATTTCCTCTGTTTAATTTACTTTCTACACCAACACTTCTTGCTCCCCTTGGAAAGGTGATGCATTGACCCCCCGCTGCAAGACAAACACAGACCAGTGCACACTCACTGTTTACACTACCCAGTTGGATGCATATTTGTAAGCCTTTTCTGTCTGCATGATCAAGCAATACCTAAAGTTTTAGCCCAAAGCAAACAGCCCTATTTAAGATGCAAAGGATACAACAGCAAAGGTATTAGAAGGATACGAACTGGTGGAACTAATAAGCCACAAGCCAGATTTCCCTGCCTCTCCCTACCTTTTTTTTTTTTTTTGCTCCTAATTCATCATTCTATCTCTCTCTTTCCTCTCAGCCAATTTATTAAAAGTCAGCTTATCTTTCGAGGTGTTTGATCAAAAGACGATGACTGAAAGGCTACACAAGCTGCGCTCAAAAGTCACAGAGGCTTGTAATCAAACTGGGGGCTGCCATTAAACACTCAGTATCTCAACTGAGCAAACAGATAAATCCTACATCCAGTCTTTTTTCTGCCACTCCACATGCATGTCAGACTAAAACTATCAAAGCAGACATGTTTGAAAAACTGGATTAAATGTAAGTAGCATATCCTACATTCAAAGCCCACCTGTATTGTAACTGGATCTAGCAGGAACACTTTCTACACATAAATAACAGCTTGCCTTATTCACCTGGAATTATATCTATATTGGATTAATCTGCATAATTTATTTGCCAGTGCAGGAAGTGTCAAAGAGGCAATGGGTGGCTGCCATGTTGCATTTTAATGCTAAGAAGACTAAAGGTTGGATTCTTTTGTCACCTGTTTTTAAAATAATGTCGGCCAAAGTCTTCCAGACGCTTTCTCGGGTGTTTTAGTTGCTTAATTCAAGGTACCACACATAGATATTAATAGAAAGGATTTTAAAAACATTGGCACTGGCATTAGAAATGTGTTTACACAGAATGGGTTCCGGGTTTCCACTGAATCAAGCAAAATTGTAGCTCAGGAAAAATAGTTTTTCAGAGGCTTTTAATGTTAATAGTCAGGTGGATTTTCTCATCATAAAAAATGGTCATCAAATTTGGATATATATTGATGTATTAGTTTTAACAGAAACATAATAGAAAGTTGTAAAACAAAAAAAACTAAAACAATTTTAGTTGCAAAGCCATAGCTACATCTAAATCATTTTCACAATGCATTGTTGTCTTGCTCTCTTTACATTGGAGCAATGTCATCCTAAAAGACACTAGTCACTATAGAAAAATTTCAAATACATAATAAAGGTGATCACTCACCTCTAAGTAGACTAGCACTACCTCTTGACCCTTTTACTATGAGTGTCAGGTAATTGGGTTTTTCCTTTAATTTGTCACCAATCACAATATTAATGTGTTCATGTGATGTCTGCTGTTAATCAAAAAGTCAAAGATAAAACTAAATAGTATCGAAATACTAAATAGTATCATTTGTAGCATCGTTTTTTGCTTTCTAAATTTTGGATATTTCCCACATTGGTATTCCTTCTGTGCTCACTCTTCACTAAGAGCACAGCTCGTTCCGTCTCTTGTTTTCATCGTCTCATTCCAGCATTGAGTCAAAGTTAATCGGCTTTATTGTGCACATTTATGGCGCTGCAGAGCTTGGCATTATAAGAAAAAAGATAATGTGTGTTTATGAGCTCCAATCTCGCAAATATGTGTGACATGGCCTAACTGGATGAATATCCTCACAAAATCTCACACCCAAGGGAGGAGAGTGTATTTTCCTTCAGTGCAAGATATTTTGGAAAGCGTGTAGAGCTTCTACAGAAATGGCTGAGGTGGCAGAGAGAAAAATCCAATCCTGCTCGGGCTGAAATGTTAACAAATTTTTCATCCCAGTTCCCAAGGTACTGGTTCACACAATGCTGAAGGAACTTTTAATTACATTCGCAACTCGCAGAAGAATGACTAATGAGAATTTTAGGCTTTGTGGATCGCTGCCATTATTTTGGGGGATTCATCCTTCATGCATTCCAACTAACTGTTACCCAGCAACTCAATCAGCGGTTGAGCTGAGCTTGCTACACGAGTCCAGTTCATTTATTAGAATATGTGGGGTGTTTAGGCCCTTTAGGGTATGCTCTGGGTGAAAGGCTAATAGAGCATATGGTAAATTTCTCTATTTATTAATGCCTTCCAAGTCTGCTGTTGGGTACTTAGCACACAGGGGTCACGTGGTTCCAGACATTTTAAAATGGGATTGCATAGTGGTGCACAAATTAAATATGGGATATTCATTTCCCTTGGTTTGCTGACATTAGCTTTAACTTAAATTCTTCATATGTAAACTTTGTTTATGATTAAATGTTTCAATAATTAATTTACTGGTGGTTGGATGTCACCAAGCACACATCTCCAGGGTTCATTGTTTTGTTTTACTTAATACATAAACACAAGTGCATTCCCCATGCACTGCACTGTTACCTTGGTAACATTTTTTTCTTTCTATTTATCACTGCCATATAACCACCTTGCCCCTGTCTGCAGGGCATTTTGGGAAGTTTTTATCTTGTTTTGACTTTGTCACTCTTCACTAGACAGCGAGGGGAACTGGATTCAGAATGAGAGAAAAGGTGCAACACCCCAGACATAAATAAGCTTTCAGAGCACATTTTGTTTTCTTTTTTTCTTCTTCTTCTGCTGATTTTATGAAGGCACGCAGGAAAATACAACAGAAGTTGCAAATGTGGTTGCAGTATGAATACCAGAGTGTTAATATTGGCAATAACTTGAGCAGATCTGAAAAGAACTATATTACTATGACGTAACTTCAACACCCAACAGTTCACTAATTCAAAAGCTATAAATTATACTGAGATTTCATCAACAAACCGGCAGCTGATTTTAATTTCTGTTACCATAGAACTACAAGCACTAATGAATGAATCTGCTACTCACACATTGAAGAGGTTGAGGCCGATGCGGTAGAGGCGTTTCCTCATGACATCTGTGGACAGAGTGGGTGATTTACAGCTAGCGGGGTTCTCACAGTGGTAGCGTGGCAGGCTGAGGATCATAGCCTGCAATGCTTCCTTGGACGACGCCTCGGACGTTGAGCGTGCCTCCGTCGATGTGCTGCTGCTGCTCATCTGCTCTGAGCTATAGTCTGCTGTCTCAGAGCCACATCTCTTAACATCCAGAGGCTCCACCGCAGGAGAGCTACCCAGCACTATAGTCTCCTGTGGTGGAGGGGCCACAGTTGGTTCTCTTGGTGGTGGCGGTACCACCACAACAACCTCCTCTGGGCTTTGGGGGAATGCCATCTTATCCAGAGGGGTCAGAGGAGGTTGCTCCATCTCCCCAAGCTCTTCTTCAGAAGGAGGTGGCGCAGGGAATTCAACATCCTGCTCGCTGCCTTCTAGCTCTGATTCTGGTGGTGGTGGAGGCTCCTGGGGTGGGGGTGGGAGTTCTTTGGGCTCTGCTAGGATGTCTGCAGGTGGAGGAGGGGGTTCTTGTGAAGGACCGGGTGGGATAGGGGCTGGTGCAGAATTTGCTGTCGTGGAAGTGGTGGTGACAGTGCTGGAGGTTCCTTCTTGTTGGGTGCCACTGTTGAGGGTGACAGAAGTGGATGATTCCCTAACTGAAGATGAAACGCGGAAGTTCTGACTGTCAAACTGCACCGTCACATCTCGAAACGCCATCATCAGCTTGCTTGCATTCCTTGAGAGGTCGGTTGGGTCTACGGAGCCCTGATGAATTACAGAGTCTCGCACGTCCCCACCCCCGCCTTCTCCACCACCTCCAACCCCTGCTGCCGCTGCTGCCGCTGCTGCGCTAAAGGAATCGGCACTGAACTGATAGTTGCCGCCTTCTTGGAGTGAACACATGGTCTTCAGACTCCAGTTGCTGAGTGCATCATCTATAGACTTTGCTAATGACTGGACCTGCTCAGTGAAGGAGTCTTCCAGGTCAGTTAGGGTGCCACCAACCGTGGCAGGCAAAGATGGTGAGCGTACCAGTGGGATGCCTGCCAGGTTACAGCCTTCTGCCAGCGCCCGTTCAGCAGAGAAACCCTCCGTATTTTGCACACGGACCTTGCGCAGGGAGATGCGTCGAGGCAGTCGACTCTCCAGAAGTGAATTGCGGATCTTCTCAAAGTTTTTGCTGAGCTGGTACTGGCGGAAGGCAGTCTGGATCTTGCAGGCAGCACGGCGGGAGATGAGGTGTCCGCCGTATTTGTGCTCTAACATTTCGATCTAAAGAAAATGGAAAGAGACATACAGAGCGAAAATAAATTGGTGAAACATTTCTTTTGTGTCAGTGATAGTAAAAGTGAGGACAGCAATTATTAAGACCAAATATGAGAGTCATAGTTGTATAATAATTTTTAAAACTGCAACGAATACAAGATACATGCGAATAGGTAAAAGAGTATTATTATAATTCGATGTTTTTTTGTAAGTGTACAATGCATATAGGCGTGCATTGGTGGAATACTAATCACGAGGAGATTTAAAGAAAAAATAAGTTAATTTAGTTGGAAAAAGAAAAAAAACATTGCCTATTTTTAGATACTAAAGATCAGCAAATCTAAATAATATTGTCATGGTTCAGTAAATGTATTTTCCATGCTGGTTTTGTTATGTATCCTGAATCTGTAACCACACTAATAGCTGAGTCATGGCATCCAGCTATTTCTTCAGCAAACAGAGCTCATAATCTACATGAAGTCCATAGAGAAGTCTTCCACACAACCTTAAATTGTCTGAAACGGAACAGGCCGTTAATCTTGCCTGTGAAAAATTGCTCAAATGCTGTGGGAAATAGATAGAGATGTAATATAGCCTTCCTCATCTGACAGCAGCTCAAACACTAGATGAAACCTCTTTGAGTTTCCCAGAACAATCAGGGTGTGGGTATCTTTGGAAGTGCCTAGAAAGAGCGCTTATCTTTCAAAGTCCTTTTCATTCGCACCAAATCAATGAATATAATTCTGTTGCTCATCTTACTTTATCAAGGGCATTAATGTGGAGGAGATTTCAGCTTTGAAAGAACAGCACCACCGTTTTACAAACAGAACTAGCACGATTTTTGTGAAAGTCTCATTCATGGTGAACGTTTGCCTTGCAGGGACTGAAACACCTACAAAAAACATTGAAAGACTCACCCACTTACTCTCATGAGTGAGTGGGTGACTCTTTCAAAAAACAAAACAAAAAAAACCCCACTCAAGACATTTCTACACATGCACTGCAGCCCTGAACTTTTCTAGACATGAAGCTGCGTGTGAGAACACAAGTGTCTCTGTCACTTCACTAGAACAAAGTCCGTGTGACGTCTGATGGAGTCCACGTTGGCATTGTAGCAGCTAATCGCCTGGTGGATTCACAACAAATACATCCTGCCTGCTGCACGTTCCATCAAGCTTGTCTAAACAAAACTGAATACTTCCAGGACTGAGAACGTAGCTGAAGTTCGGCTGCATGCCAGAAAGGACAGCTGAGGACGATGTCCTGAAGCGATTCTCCTGACTGGAGGTTATGAGTCAACGGCTGCAGATGGGCTACCTTTCAGTCATGTCTGTGAAGCTGGGGCGTCAGTTACACCAGAACCAATTTAGTATCCAGACTGGTGAATGAAAGGGTGAACAAGAAACTCAGGCTACCTCTTTGCCTCGATTCAACTACAAACGAATTCTACCTTGGTCAAATGACTTAACAGCAATATAATTTTATGCAAAATAAGAAGTGGAAAACTGTTTTCCATAAAAAAAAGAGTTATAGTCCATCACTAAGAAACACAACGAATACATAAATGTTCAAAATATTTTGCATGAAAATGTACTTTATAAAAAGCAAAGTATTCATCTGAGAGAATTCACATCTTTGCTTTTTCCTCCTTTGATTCTCTTACAGATTTAGAGCTGAACTCTTATATCAGAGTGATGTGTACAAGAGGATAAATTTGGTCCGTACAAAATAACCTTCCTGTCAATTCAAATGCAATTGAGTGAATGGTTACTGCAGCTAAGAAGGATCAAATTGTGACTTTCAGCTGCTAATCTGCTTTCCTTTTAGTCCTGGACAAAGTCACCAAACCATCAGACTTCTGCAAAAGAAAAAAAAACACTGATAGGCTGTAATGGCTGTAGGGTTTGCAATTTTTGATAAGTGGGTAATTCAGCAAGATGCAGCCTCTGTCATTGTCATTGGAGGAACCGAATCACATACAAAGCTCTTTAGAATAGTGGAATGACACTGAAAATCCACCTTATCTACTCCATTTACATTTCACTGCAGAGCCTCTGTGAGCAAAGTGAAACGTACTGAGAATATTAAGGTGGAGTTTGAATAGGATGCTGGTTCACAGCTCTACTGTATCTGCTGATGGCGACTTCTCAGTGGCTGTCATCCCTTGCAGACCAGTCGAACTCAGCCTGAATATTCATCGTTTTTTAATCTGGATTGTTCTGTGCTGCATGCACTCTTAATACAACAAGACGTTATCACCATGACTGCGCGGAAACTAAAATAGAGATTGTGTAGTCTTTTTTTTTTATAAGACAGGCGCTGAGGTAATATGATTGACCTCGTTACTCGCAGAGGAGTCCCTCATCAAAACAAATTCTGCAGAGTTCCACTGCAGGGGTGCCCTTGAATGCGCAAAAAAGGGCTGTCAGCTTGGCTGCATTTGATTAAATGTAGCAGTCGAGCTTGTTTGTTTTGGCTTCCGCGTAAGCCGGGTCGGGGATGATGAATAAAGCATTTGGGTCACGTTGCTTTCGTTATTAGAGTGCGTATCTGATACACTGTGCCATTCAGATGGAATTACAGCCACCGGGACGAGCTGGAACATGATGGATGGAGGAAGAAAGTGAGGAAAGTAGACAGGATTTGATGGCAGCTCTAACGAGGATTGTGTTGGAACTGCAAATGCTGTGTACCACTTTCACTGGACAGTCCAGTCAAAAGTGCAAAGTGCATGTTTTCAGAACACAGTGCACAGTGCTTCTGTCTGTGTTACCTGTTTTATTTCATCTCTAAGGACCCATCAGACCCAGTAGAAGATGGACCTTTGCAGATTTAGCAACTCTGTCCTTGACCTTCTATGTTAACACTAGTCCAGCTTGGTTTATGGGTACTGAAGCGTACTGGTGTGGCTCTGCACATATGTCAGAGTGTTACATTCTTCCTCATAAGTTTATTTCTCAGTAGTAATGTGAAGGTAGAGCATAGATGTAGGTGGTACTTGTGTCTTGTTTAACTGCACTGCATAAATATTAAGTTCTTAGAACTATGACTTGAATTCAAAAAGTCTAAAACCTTCAACCTTTTCTTTCTGCCAGTTGGACAAACCATCGTTAATTTGGAGTCAAGTTTCGTGACACAGAGAAAATGTTTTTGATGTGTCTTCCAAAGCCAGCTTGTTGGCTCACTGGTGCAGAGAATAGCATGCAGTGGGCTTTTAACTCACAGCGACTGCCTGCTGTGTCCATTAATGTTACTATAAGACCAGTTACAGTGATGCGAAATGGTTCACTTGGTGACGATTGCACTGGGGAATCTAATAAATTCCAGTTTACTGCTCAGTCAGCAATTGCAGCAAAATATTCAGGAAACTCTGATTTCTTCGTGTGTTAATAAATCCTTAGCTGTCATTTAAAGGGCTGCATGCTAATCCACTGCAAATGTAATGCATGTGGTAAAAGAAAAGGAGACACGTGTATAAAAAAAGATTGGAAGAAAGGTATAGAAAGAGGTGCTGAGACAGATGACCGTGTCAAGAATGGCATTGCTGAAAATCTTCCCCATTAGACCTCTGTCACTTCTACCTCTGATCACTTCACTAAGCGCTGATGAGAGATTATTCTGGAGACACAGTGGTCTGAGAAAACGGCGATGGCACCGCTCTCTCACACCACGTCTCTAAATCGATTCTGACGGAGAGATCAGCACCATGCTGACCTCATGTTCCCCTCTGAATGAGGCACACAAAAATGGAGAAAAACTATGCAACACAAAGCGGTGCCACAATGCAGAATATGCAGAATAAAATTAGAGTGTGCAATAACAGATTTTACTTGAACTTTGAGGTGAACAAAAAGAAGAGAAGGGGTATGTAAATATTTGAAGTCAAGGACACGGTCTCTAATCCTCTTGAAGATGACCCATAACAAACAGGGGGTTTAATAGAGGTTTAGCACATTAAGATAATGATCTTACTTAAACACAAGTGCGAATTCAAAATGCAAATTTCAAATATTTTTGGGCTGCGGAGGCAGAGACGGGTTCTCAGCTTCAGATGCTATGGAGATGATAGATATCTTGGTTTGAAATACTTTCTCTGTCTATACATGAAATATTAATACCCAGGGGCTTTGGAAAAGGAATATGTTTTAGTCTGAAAGTTTCTGCTTCAAATAGAAATGTGTCTCAAAACCGAAAGGTCAACTAAAGGTGCAGTACACAGCTTTTTTGTTTTGTTTTGTTTTGTTTTTACTGGTTGCAAATAAATGCCAGTTGTTGCCATTTAGAGTCAAGTGCCATGATTACTATCTCCACCTCCTTCTACGGTATCATTATCACAAATGGCCTCTTAGAAAAGCCTCATCTATATTCAACTTGTGACATTTAAACCTAATTGTAAAACTATATATGTGAAGGCTTCTTAAAGAATACCAATTACCTTGATAATCAAAAATTAGTTAACCTCACTTATTCATTCCTGCAGAACGTTGAAGACAGCTTTGACTAAAATGCTTTCTAAACACCTTTTTTCAGTGGTAACATTTATCTCTTTTTTATCCACTCAGTTTTTGAGAATCACTCTTATTTGCTTCCTTTCATCTATGAGGCAATATTAGTTTAGCTTAGCTCGGCTTTTTCTGAACACAAAATGTGCTGAACTGTACCTGCAAAGCTAAGTAATGTCATAGACTTGTAAAATACTACCCACCCTGAGATTAAATACTGCCTGTTTTACAGTCCCTATAAATCAAACAGCCCTAAAATACTGATTCGTCGAGTTTCGTCCTTAAACGTGCAGGCACAGACTGAGCTGTGTGAACAAAACTGCAGATGATCTTTTCACATGCTGCAGAATTAAGGGGTGGAAATTCAAACCATGATTATTAGCTTTCATGCTCATGCACAGTCTTACAGCGCAGAAACATCTGCATGATTAATGAGATGATTATATAACAGCAAAACTGGGACACAACTAATGCTGACTGTATGGGTAAATGAGGATGACAATAGAAAAGTCTTGATGTCATCAGAGGATGGAAATCTTTTTAGCTCATGCGTCCTTGACCAAAGTCATTTACAGAAAAAGCTCAGCGGTGACTAAATTTTAATGCAGACACTATCTTAATTTAATAGAAAAATAGAATTACACTGATGGGCCTTGGCCAAACAAAAACTGCAAGGAAAAAGTCCCAGCGTGGCCGAAATCAGATGTAATCCACTGCTGCGGACATCTGCAGAACAATACCCCCCTAAAATTCTAAATTTTGCATGAGCTGTTTAAAGAGAAGAAAAGTGATCATCTTATTGTGGAATGAAAAAAAAAACTATAAACCCTAACTTGGGTTTTGTGAGATACATAACATACATTTGCACTTTTTAGTGTATTTATGAGTGAAGGCAGCCCATCAAATCCATTTTCAGTGCTCTTTTTGATTCTTGGGAAATATGAACTGCTGAAGCAGATATTAGCAGCAGCTACTGAGCAGAAGTAAAGGTCACATCACCTCATTATAAAACAAAGTGCTGTGCATTCTGCATGAGTTGTTTACTTCTTCAAGACCTCTCCATTTTATGAGCAACTTAAAGTACACACAGTTGTGTGTGACTAGGATTGTAGCTAGAAGAGTTTAAATTGACAAAAATTAACTGAAAGGGCAGAAAGAAAATGTTTGGAGACTATATTCCCCGCCCTTCTATGTGCACACATGGGAAACCAGCAGAGCTGTAGCAAGAACCCCCCAGGTAACACAGCAGAACAAGCAGGTGTAAGTGTAGAGAAAGCATCAGTGACAACAGATATGACACTGATTAAGTCAGACAGCATGAAAATGCCAAGCCTGAGTGGAGCAGGGTTGCAAAGGGGCTTGCAGGTATGCAGCAACTTTAGGCAGGCAACGCAAAAGGCTCATCTTATATGAGTGAGCCATGAGCAAAACAAATATAATGTACATTTCCATGTAAGTGTATGTATTATTACATGGATTGACTAGTATTTAAATTTAAACCATTACGTATTTAAATTTAACCTTATTTAGAGAGAAAAAGTAATAGGGGGATCTGGAGGTTGAACGCTAAACTAAAGTGAGTTAATGCTCAAATACTTCATCATGAGGTCCTTCCCCAGTTATCAAGGTATCGCCCCACAGATCCAATTACTCTGACATTGATCTGGAGATCCATCAAGCCCCCTGCACCCCAGGTTGTACAGACAGAAGATCAATCTAGCTGATCACGTATCTCAAGCCTTGTTGACAGGGAGATCACAGGAAAGGGGGACCTTCAGATGTAAGATTAAAAGAGAGAAAATGGAAGTGAGAAGGAGACGTTAAGGTTAAAAGAATCATGAGCCTCAATTAGAGAAGTGACAACTGAGGAAATGCAATCAAAACTGAATGAAATGGAGCTGACAGAGAGCGAATATGGAAAAACTATCCAGCTCAGACATATTAGTTTCAGTGGCTTGGAATGAATGCTTTGCTGGCTTATCTGGCAGTTTTCTGTGTGTTCTTCTCACTCTGCGAATTTAAATATGTATTGGCAGAGAAGGACACAATCCAAATGACATCTCCCCTGTCACCTGTGAGCAAATTTCCTTTCAGAGTGTGTCACTGGTGCTCTGACTCTGAGAAACACTTAATACTAGAGCGACCATGTTTACTGATTGTTCTGGGTTATTGATTAAGCGCAGCCAAGCGTGCCGCACAGCACTTACAGGGACAGTAATAGAAGTCAAGACTTGAGGGACCGAGGTGTACCTTGAAAAGAAACAAATTGAACCAAGGGACTCGGAATACCTGGAAAAAATACCTGCATGAAGTACATTACAGTGGCTCAAGTCTGACAAGTTTCTGCTTGAAATACAGAGGATCCCAGCGAAATTAGTATTGCACATTAATATAGGGAAGCAATTTGAAAAGGAAACTCGGAAAAACGAATAGATTTGGGGGGCCTGGATATAGTTTACACTTGATATTACAACTTCCACAAGGCAGTTTAAAGGAGTCTTGGATGGCTTTCTTTCAAAATCATAACTTCAAATCTGGATTCACATTCAAAACACAGATTCTACTACTGCAGCTCTTTTTTGCTCATTTGTTTGTTTTCTTTTAGCAGAAAGGGAGTGCTTAGCTAGTTAGCAGTAGGAAGCTGGGTGAGCAAGATCCCTCTACAGTGTTACTTGCTTTATACATTACACCTTGACACACCAAAACTGGAGCACATGTGCAGTGTGTTAATGCAGTTATTGTTTATATAGCTCTGTTAAAATGGCGCAAAAAAAGACCAGATCCACAAACACTGATTGAGAAGTGCACTTCACCTTAGCAGATGGTGAAGCCTAGCCAACAGCCACCCCACTGACCACACCCCTAATGATGCATCAGTAACTTCAAGCCCTAATAATTTAACAAGTTAGCTATGAAAACATCCATCCCCAGTACAATTGTCGTGAAACGGAAAATTAACTAGAGAGACAACAGAATATACGGCTGTAAACAGGTTTATTTTAGCTTTAAAGTTGGCCATGCTTTTATCAGCATCTATAGTTACTGACTCTCTTTGAAAGGCTGTAAATAAACAGCAGTTTATGGAAATGCATTTTTCAGCCCTCAAGGGTGCTTTTCTTACAGGCTGAATCTAAAATGGATCTAAAATTCAGTGGAGGGCCCTTTTACATAATCAATCCAGCACAAAAACGGTGAGGAGCCCCTCAGGTAGGGGCCTTACCTGCCATCTTACCTTGTCGAAGCTCGATGGACTGAAGAATGTTGTTTAGATGGATGATAATGAAAATTAATGTTTGATGGCTCTTGATGATTATGTAATGTAGATGATATCTGAGCTCCTGATGAACAGCGTGATAAGAACACAGACACGAGAACATGAAAATGCACGTAGAAAAACAGTCACTTTTTACAGTTCAGGACAAAGTCGGTTTAACTCGCTGCAATGAAATGTGCTTTTATTCTCCACAAATGTTAAGGCTTTTCACCATCCACTGATTAATATAAAGCATTAGAAAATATACAAATTTTAAAGGAGTCATGCAAATACAAACTTGCATTTTGTGACATTGTTTTTACTTCGACTTTGATGGGTAATTGTGCATCCTTGCTAGAATAGTAAAGCAGCCTGCACCTGAAAACTGTTTAGTGTAGTCTCAGAAAATCACAGTTTGAAAAAAACAATCCGGTTTTGGTGATGAAGACAACTGACGATGTCAATGAAGTGATGACATGGCATTGATGATGATGGTTTATGATAATGGAGAAAAGGAAATATTTTTGACAGCCCATAAGCGGTAATAGGGATCAATACATCGAACGAACAAAAACATAAATGAACAAATTTAAAAAATTAAAATAAAATTAAAAAGTCAGACACCAGCTTTGACCACAAACCACCTGACCTTCTCTTCAGACAAAAAAAACGAAACACCACAAAAATGTCAGACCACAGGACGTACAATACACACAAGCCAAGCTACTGCACCTCCTGCCCTCCCCCTCCCTCTCCCAAACACAACACACCAACACTCAACCCGCCCCCTCCCAACCCCAACACAACCCTACCTGCTTATTTTTGAGGTCAAGCGAGAGCTCATAGTCAGAGGCGGCGGAGTGCGAGCCGGCCCCGTTGCGCTGCACCCTCAAGGGCGAGGCTGTGTGGTGCAGACTGGCTCTCCTCCCCGGGCCACCTCCTTTTGCTCCTCCCCCTTCCTCGTCCTCTTCCTCCTGTGCTGCTTCACCCTCGCGTGGCTTGGCCTGCGCCTCCTCTACCTCTTGCTTTGTCTTTGCCTCCACAACTTCTTCTGACTCTTGATTCTCTTTCTCTGCAACCGTCTGCTCCTCTCGGCAAGGCGAAGGGGCTTTAGGGGCTTCCTGTGGGGCCGCCTCGCTCAGAGCCTTGACTTGCGGCTGAGGCTCGGGCTCTGGTGCAGGCTGGGCTTTCGGCTCAGGTTCTGGCTGAGGTTTGACTTCGGGTTGGGGTTGGGGTTGAGGTTGAGGTTGAATCTGCGGTTGGGGCTCAGTCTGTGGTTGGGGCTGTGCTGGCTGAGTCTGTGGCTGAGTCTCTTGCTGCTGTTGTTGGGGCTGCGGTTGCAGTTCGGGTTGCGGCTGTAGCTGTGGCTGTGACTGGGCCTCACTCTGCAGCTCTCCTTCTCCTCCCTTCCCTTCCTGAACCATAGACGAGTCTGGAGAAAGGTCATCGCTGCAGAAAGGAGGAGAAAATGCAGAGTGAGGTGTCTGCTGCATCCGTGGTGAGCTCTGACCTCTTCTCCAGGCTGCCTGGGTTAGTGGTAAGATGTTGACCCTTTCTCTCTTTTTTCTTTTTTGTGCCTCATCACTCAACAGTTCATCTGTCTGCCTGCTCTGTTATGAATGCCTTTCTTGTCTGTCTAGACACTGACAGACAATGAAAACCAGGAAAACATAAAGCACAGAGCAGCTTATAAAACCACAGTGTACAAAAGTTTAAAAAAAAAGAAAGAAAAAGATCAAGGCATTACTTCTTACAGCAAAATCTTTAGAAGAGAAAATGTGAAAAAAACAAGATAGTTAACAGCCAATAGTGACACACGCTCCCACACACACAGACGTAGGGGGGACAGTCATGCAGCCAAAACAAATGTCACTAAATGTGTGCCTGCTTGTGTGAATACTTGTATGTTGGAGTGTACTGTAGGTGTCGTTTTACACTTTAAAACAAAAAGAGGTGTAATAGGCATGTAATATACAGGAACAAATAATATATTTATATACTTTTTGTCCACATAGCAAATACCAGCTGTTTCTCTAATCATCCAATGTGTTTAAAGACATTTTGATCTAACTGACATCACCTTGAGAGCAGTTTTCAATGCTCCCTTGTCAGCTGATAGAAGAACATGACTAAGCAGTCATGTTAGTGGCTCAGTAAGGCTGCACTTAATCTGCCAGTATCATTTATCAGGAGTGCTTGTCAGACGGTCAAGAAGCTTCTGAAACACCTTTCCGTCACACCCTGATAACCGGGGCATTGGGATGTTCAAATGGAAATGCACACACACTGGCATCTGTGTTGAAGATAAAAGTAAGCATGGTTTAAACTGCTCTCACTGCCAATTTTTCTTTCTTTCAGTTGGACTATTTCTGCCACTTTGAGACGTACAAAAAAGTGCCTTCAAGAAAAAAAAAGTGATATTGACCACAAACCCAGCTGTGTAGAGTGTAGCTCTTATTTTAGCACACATGTGCCTTTAAACACATGGGACTGACTAATCTTTGATTACATATTGATGAAGTTTGAAAGACATTTCAACGTTTCTGTTTATTATAAGAACAACATGTATCAGCAGATTTTCCTGAAAGACTTACTTTGAATTTGTGCCGGTTTTGCACACCAGCTAAAAGTAACTGTGATAACAAGATAAGACTCCCCCCCCCCCCCCCCCCCGTTATTGGATTTGGTGATAAGAATTGAATCACTGAGCATAAAATCACCACTTTTCATGCAGAACTTCAGAAGAAAGTCAACACGATTTTTCTTCAGAGGAAGACAAAGGGCAACAACAACAATAAACTTTTAGTTTGTGTCTTAAGTTGTCTGTCTAAAAAAAGCCTTCATTAATAATAGCATACTTATATACGGCATTTCTGCTAATGTAGAGAGTTAATAATTACAAAAAAAAAAAGATCCCTTGATGGCGACAAAAACCTGTCTGCCGCCTTCTTCTGCACAAGAGGCCTGGGTCTCATATATATATATATATATATATATATATATATATATATATATATATATATATATATATATATATATATATATATGGCAGCACATAATAGGCTTGACAAAAAAGTATTCTGGTAATGGGTATAGCTAGGTCTGCTACTTCTAAAATAGAGCTTATATGAGCAATGAATAATGAAGAGGGAAAGTGTGCTTCTTCAACATTCAGCTGCAGGTGAGCTTTTTCTCATGCAGAAAATAGACCTGCCTGGAAAAAACAGAAGACTTCTTTTAGGGGAAGAGAGCCTGCCATGATCCCTGCTTACAATGTTTCCTTTCATTGTTATGAATCTAAATGTAGTCGTCCCGATTTGCATTTTGCTAGAGCCCCCGTTATGGTGAGAGATATTAAGACAACCAACAGGCGGCATGCAGCTGGATTAAAGTCAGATTCCGATAAAAGGAACAAAAAAAAAGAAGGAACAGGTGATCAAAGGGAATTATTTTTGAAGAGGCACAAATAACCATGAAAAACGAACGCATATATATATATATATATATATGCAGTTTTCCTGCTGCTCTGTCTTTCCCAGGTAAGGGGATTGAGCTGTTCTATGTATCAAAGTGGCTGACAAGGCAAGGACAAGGTCTGGATGCTTCCTCTAATTTCCCAGTTTTTCCACATGTCAGTTCTGAAGATGGATGAGCGCAGTGGCCTCCATGCTTTTCATCCAGAATACAATTATAGTGTCCACTGACATCTCCTGCTCTCACTGCCGTGATTGCGAACAGGCCGGTACGGTGGTGTGACGCGAGTTTGGGGCCGTCTGCTAATGCTGCATGCTGGGCTACAACCGCTAATATCACTCTCATAGAAAGGGAATCTCCACTTGTGTAAAATAAAAAGACAATCCATCCACCTTAAACAATCTGAATGAAATTCAGTACAGTTTTATAACATTTAGAAGGTAAAAGAAGGCAAAATACTATACAATGTACAGGTGTTAAATTGAATCGGGATGCATGAGAGAGTAGTTTTCCTTTGACTTATTTTGCAGTATTACAAAGTCTGGAAACATCTCTATGAATATATGCATGTCTTTATATGTAAGGACAGGCCCTTTGTTTCTGTACTGCATGAAGTAATAGTACAGAAGTCAGCAAAATGTACTTACTGCATCAAAGGAAAATAAGATATTCTACAGAGAGCTTGGTGACTGATATATTATCATACTCTACACTCTCTTACAGAATATAAAGTACCATATTGTTCCTTCAGCGGTACAATGGCTTGTCACTAGGGCTGTATCCCCCTAAGGTACTCCTTTTCTACCCTTGACAGGCTGTTTGTATCTCACAGAAACCGATCTTAAAGCTCCGGTGTCAATTTTGCACCTTAATGCTACAGCACAAAAATGAACCTGGATACAGGAGTGTGCATTCTATTCTTCTTTTGTATATATCATTCTTTAATCAATACTCATTCAGATTCTTGGAAACGAACTCACAGCTGTATAGCACTTTCCTTGTCTTATACAGCACTCAAAGCTTTATCACATGTGCAACTACAGCCAACTTAAACTATTTAGCATAACATGGATGTCATTGGACAGACACATGGATGAACACCACTTGGCACAGGGAAAACACTAACTTCTATCTAACTTAAATGAATAAGAAAACTGGAAAGCCATAAAATCTCCAAGTACAAAATGTTTTGTAATTTCTGCCTGGGAAAAGTACAGGAGTTACCTTGAACTCTGGTCACTAGGGTACATTTGTATAGAAACTGGACAGAAACTGACTTTTGCTGTACCCTTATTTCTAAGAGTGCTTATCAGGTTACTTAATTGTTAATATTGTGTGTCAAAAGTACTAGTACTATTTTAGCCCGGAGACACCCTCCAAAGAGTTAAAAGATAAATCTGAGACGTAGGGATGGGTACTGGTATCTGGTGCCATACATAAACGGTAGTAACCAGACCGAAAAGCAGCGCACATTTTGGTGCTTTATTTCTGTGCTTTTTTTCCCTGAGATGTCATACACTTTGGATTCTAGCCAATCATTTTACCTTTCCAAGGATAGTAGGCGGGCCCAGGTACGTACGTTCTTTTAGAGCAGAGCTACAAATTAAAAATGCCCAAGGTGAAGCCGTCAAAAGTCTTGCTGTACTTCACAGCAAAAGATGCAAACTCAGCAGCCTGCCACAAGTGCTTTAAGGTGATACTGTGCAAAGGAGGTAATACCTCGAATCTGATGAAGTTAAACTTTGATCACAAGCTAAAAAGGTCAAACACCACAGTTATCATATAGTTTTTGAGATTCATTAGAAATCTTAGCCAGATGACTCCACAGGCTCATCACAGTGTGGCAATATCCACATTATGGAAGAGTGTCTCTATCCCGCTTACAGCTTCGGTATGAGAAACAGGGCAATCCTTCTGTTCATGATAAGAGGCCAAATGAAAGAAAATGTCTGAAATGCAAGAATACCAATCAGGAAGGTGCGGGTTGTCTCTGTTCCAAATGGACTATTTTATTTCAGTTTATGATAGCTCACATACAGTCCATATTCTGAAACAATGATTCTCTAGATATCAATTATTGTTTCCATTTAAATGTTAATTAACTGGGCACCCTGCAAGATTTATTCATGTTTTCCAATAAAAATTGACCTTCAAGTACTCAAGGTATAGTTTAAATTGGACCTTTTCATTTCATCTCAATATTCATTTATCTTTTTCTAATCTTCCATTTCCATCACTGGAAAGTTATTAGATTGGTTAATTAGTCTAATTCCTTGCTTTACTTAGACTAATTTAATTACTGCATTTTGGGGTGATTTCCCACCTATAGTTTATTTATTCTGGTCCGAATAGTTGATGGGTTTGCAAACTTGTGGCTTTTCCCCATGGTTTGTTGTGTTTTTACACAGTGAAAAATCCAAGTGTACCCCAAGCAAATAAAAATGCGTCACTACACATCAAGTTAGACTATTCAGTTCTTTTATTGCAGAAGCGTCTGGGGCAGGAGCAATAAAAGTAAATACTGGAAGAAGGTGTTGTACCTGCAATATAGGAGAACATGGAGAATTTAGGTTCATTTCACAGCTAGTTGCTAGACCATACAGACCTTTGCGCATCTATAGTAGCTTGCTGCATTACATTAAAGCATATGTGGCTATGGGAAGTTTTGGGAACTGCACCGAGACCACCTCCTCAAAAGGGTCTCGGTGCACTTGCTCAAATGCGATTACCGTGTTAAATGGACTAAACACAGCAGGTATGAAAACACCCTTAATAAAAGATACAAAAGCAGAGTAGTAATACGATGGCACCTATCCAAGATGGCGGCCATCGTACGATGGCACCTATCCAAGATGGCGGCCGGTTTCGTGCGTGTGCGCATGCGCGTTCAGTAATTCGATGGCACTAGTCCAAGATGGCGGCCAACCAAACCGGTTTGACCGGTTTCGTGCGTGTGCGCATGCGCGTTCAGTAATTCGATGGCACTAGTCCAAGATGGCGGCCAGCCAAACCGATTTGACCAGTTTCGTGTGTGTGTGCGCATGCGTGTTCAGGTGTGGAAATACCACAGGGTATCAGAGGGGTTATATGAGTTTATGTGTTTTTAACGGGGTTTTAATTTAATCAAACCATAGGGTTTTTAATTAAACTATTTTTTCACTTAGGTGTATCGCAACATTCAGTTATGCATGTGTTCTTAAAAGCAATTCTTTGTTTCTTGTTTCATTCTTGGCGGAGTGGAAGCTGTTTTGGTTCACAGTGCGCCTTAACAAAGAGGGTGTGCTCTAGTCAAAAGTGTTGGTAATAGTGTTTTAATCACACTAATTTTCTAAATCTGACAATGTCTCAGCTTGCAGTGAGGCATGCATTTTATTTTATAAATGGCACAAATGGGAATTTCTTCTGAATGGGTGATGTCAGCATGTTCACAAGCGTTTCATTTAATCAAACCCCTAGTTTTAATTTAACTAGTTTTTACACATCTACTGGGGTTTCTTTCCAGGGTTGATGCGATCATTTTATTTAAAAATCGGGATTTCGGAATGTTGAACTAAGAGTGAGACAAAGCCAGCCAGCTAGTTTTTAACACAGTAAATGTTACAAATAGCATTCAGTCCTTTAGAAAATAAATGCTATAAGCAGCCAGTATCGCTCTTTTCATCAGCCGTTTATAAAATAAACGCTACAGTGATACTTCTAAAACCAGTCGCCCAGACCCGCTCCAACTTTTCAACAGCTGGCTAATTGTTTGAATTTGTTCAGGATTGTAAAAGCCCACCGCGGGTATCACTTAGTTGTTGAGAGTACCATGCGAACAAGGGCCCAACCTATTGTTTAAAGTGGCCAGTATTGGCTCTTTTGTAATTCCTCGACAAGGTAAATGGGGCAGTTGGTACCAGTCGGGTGGCGACCCCGCCTATTGTCTGAAGTATCGGCTCCTTTGTAATTCCTTGAGAAGACAAAAGCCCTGTAGGGTCTCATTTAAATTGATTGGAGACATCTTGTTTCATTCTTGGCGGAGTGGAAGCTGTTTTGGTTCACAGTGCGCCTTAACAAAGAGGGTGTGCTCTAGTCAAAAGTGTTGGTAATAGTGTTTTAATCACACTAATTTTCTAAATCTGACAATGTCTCAGCTTGCGGTGAGGCATGCATTTTATTTTATAAACGGCACAAATGGGAATTTCTTCTGAATGGGTGATGTCAGCATGTTCACAAGCGTTTCATTTAATCAAACCCCTAGTTTTAATTTAACTAGTTTTTACACATCTACTGGGGTTTCTTTCCAGGGTTGATGCGGTTATTTTATTTAAAAACGGATCAAACGGGCCATTTCTTCTGTAAGGGGTTTCATGGTTTCAGAGTAGTTTTTAACACAACAGATAGTCGCAAATAACATTCAGCCCTTTAGAAAATAAACGCTACAGTGATACTTCTAAAACACGCTGCACACAATGTCACCTTTTCCCCCAAAGCAGCCAGTATCGCTCTTTTCAAACTAATCGTCTTTTAAATACACTCATTTTGTGATTCTGGTGTCACACCATGCACCGATGCAAGCATTTTATTTATTTAAAAACGGATCAAACGGGCCATTTCTTCTGTAAGTGGTTTCATGGTTTCAGAGTAGTTTTTAACACAACAGATAGTCGCAAATAACATTCAGCCCTTTAGAAAATAAACGCTACAGTGATACTTCTAAAACCAGTCGCCCAGACCCGCTCCAACTTTTCAACAGCTGGCTAATTGTTTGAATTTGTTCAGGATTGTAAAAGCCCACCGCTGGGTATCACTTAGTTGTTGAGAGTACCATGCGAACAAGGGTCCAGCCTATTGTTTAAAGTGGCCAGTATTGGCTCTTTTTGTAATTCCTCGACAAGGTAAATGGGGCAGTTGGTACCAGTCGGGTGGCGACCCCGCCTATTGTCTGAAGTATCGGCTCCTTTGTAATTCCTTGAGAAGACAAAAGCCCTGTAGGGCCTCATTTAAATTGATTGGAGACATACCTTTCTTTTTGGAAACCCCCACCCTATATAAAAAACACGCTCAGAGCCCGATACCCTGAGCCATTTACGCCTCAAGATTCGCTGCAGAGCACACCATTTTCTTTGCGATCATCAACACTAACATCGTTCTTTATAACATGGACATCGTAAACGGTAAGTAAAACAAAACCTATTATTGGATTTTTAAAAAGTGTTATGTTAACATATTATAGGATATTCAAACTATCTTTTTTCCTAAAACAAAAGCTTAATTTTTAGGAGTTCGGGAGAACGGCCCAGGACCCTTTTCTTTAGAAACGGGCGCTTTTACAGCTGGAACTAGTTCTCTAACAGGCACAAGGTGTGTACAGCATTACTGGATTTTTAAACGTATGTATGTTTTAAACTAGCGATTGTTTTAAATTATGTAATAACGTTTTTGTTTGTTCCAGGGTTAACAAACTGAGCAGGAAAACATTCAGACACCGCTACCACAGAGCCCTACCTTACATCAGGTGTGTATACAACGGGATGTATAGTTGTGTATTTTTTTTTAAAGGGGTTTAAACAATTACAAATGTTCTAAACTGACCGTTTTACACCTACAGAGCCACGCCAGAGAACCGGGTGTGTGGAGAAGCAGGACCATCCCGAATAACGCACACTACAAGGTAAGCATAGGCATATATAAATTAGATAAAAAGAGATAGAGAGGGAGACACGCTTATTCAGTTTGAAATGGGTACATGTATAATATGTTTTAACACATGTCTATCTATCTTCACAGACTGCAGAACAGCACCCCTCCTCATAATGATCAGGACACCATACGATTCCAGACGTTTTTGGAATGTTTAAGCAGTATCGACCTCCCAGAACAACAAAAACCTGGAGCTTTGTGCAACAGTGGAGAGTCAGAACCGATCTTCATCAGCGAACCTGCAACACCCCCGAGTGAGTGGCTACCTCGCGATTTCTCTGATGTTTTTGAGTACAGCATGTCAGATTTTGATCTAGTTCATATACCCACCACCCCAGAATGTGTCAGAAATAGCGTTGATTCACACATAGATTTCGAAGAAGACGGCATAACAGACTCTCAAATATCAGCGGCGTATGATGCTTACATAAAGCTTCCAGACGCTCAGCCTGCTGAACAAAGTCATATAGCTTCAATAGCTGATAAATTATGTTTGATTGAAGCTAGACTCAATCAATACCACCAAGAAGCACAGGTACAAAGGCAACAGTTTACCAAACTCATAAACAAAGTGTGTAGTACATTAGACAACATCTGCAGCAAAATTTCAAGTCCCTGACTTTTAAAATCCAGACCATGGACCCTCCAAATAAATTATTTAAACATAATAACGGAACCTCCACTCCTGTTAGATGTTTTGACTTAGAGACTTTTATGCAGTGGGCTGAAGAAACAGATAAAAAATTAGACGATATTATAGCTAGACTTAATAGGGTGCCTGCATCACCCTCATCCGATACACATCCTTGTCAGACTGTTCCTACGTCTGCTATTGCTGATGGGGCTATTGTTGCTAATAATAGTGATAGTACAGCTGGTGTTGCTCGGGCCGTTGCTGTTACTGATGCTAACCATATAGCTTGTGCTGCTGGTGATTTTGCGTCTGATGCACAATCTAGCCGGGTCACCTCTGCTGCAGCTACTGCAGTTGTTATTGAGCCCGTTGTGCAGTCTGGGTCCGGCAGCCGCTCTCAGTCACACATTAGAGAGATACCTAATTTTAATGCTCGCGAATTGCGTGAACGCCTTGATTTTAGGGGTATAAGTCTCGATCATCCAGAACAAGTGCCGGCGCGAGTGCGCGAGTGCTTAGCCAATGTGATAGACAGAGCTGTGGCGGGATCCCAACAGGGCAGTGTTCTAAACGTGGTCCTGCGTGGCCCCTCGCTGGCTTCAGATGTTCAGGCTGTTTTAAACGCTGATGATCGGTATGATCCGGAGCTGTTTCTCGATCAAATTGCACAAGTTATGCAGAGTAATGATGAATCTATCGGTGATGATGAATTAGAGTTTATTGTCACGGTAGCTCAGAACAGTAGTGGCGGGTCTCGCTTAAGACTGGCGCACATACCTTATGATGAGATTCTCTCAAAGAAAGGCAGACATTTATACACACCAAACAACACAAACAACAATTTGTGCTTCTCCCTATGCATAGCACATTCATTAAACTCATCATCCTCTGAGCATGAAAAACTTGCTACAGCTAAACAGATGCATGCTGAAGTAGGTCTATGCGACACACAGCAAGTATCATTCTCTGATGTCGGTAAATTTGAGAAGCACTTCAACATTAAGATTGTAATCTATTACCACACAGAAGGGCGTAAACGCCTGGAATGTTTTTACACACATGAAGAGCCAAACCCTAACACGTTGATGATGTATCTCCATAATCAACATTACCACCTGATTTTAAACCCGACCGCTTTTTTGGGGGGATCCTATGTGTGTAATTTCTGTTACAGTATATATAATACACCATTACAGCACAGCTGTAAACATAGATGTAACACATGTTACACACTCTGTCAACATCACAGGGGACCCACAGTGAAATGCAGCGACTGTAACCGCATCTGCAAATCACAACACTGTTACCAACAACACAAATTACCTGAATTAAAACACAACATGATCCCCTGTGATAATATGAAACATTGCATGCACTGTGGCACCACATATAGAGAATCCAAGAAATTGCCACACAAATGTGCGCAGCCTAGATGCGAGCACTGCCGCGAACCTAAATTAGCAGGAGACTCCGACCATCAGTGTTTCATACAGCCTGTTGAAAAACAGAAGCCTAACGATAAATACATTTTATATGATTTTGAGACGCGGTACCACAACGGTAAACACGAGGCTAACTTTGTGTGTGCGTCTGATCTGAAGGGCAATAAGTTCACATTTAATACATTAAAGTGTGTGGAGGCGTTTGTGCAGCATTACAGACGCCCAAGGTTTCGTGGGTACACTTTCATAGCACATAATGCATCTGGCTTTGATAACTACATACTCCTCGAGTACTTTGTCAGACAGAGCATAACACCTAGTGTCATAATGAGCGGCAGCCGTGTGATTTTAATGCATGACAGGGACTATGACCAGCGGTGGATTGATTCGTTCAGCTTTTTGCCCATGGGCCTTGCCAAAATACCCTCTGCTTTAGGTTTTCAAGACCTGCAGAAGGGCCATTTCCCACACAGGTTTAATACGAGGGATAATGAGCGTTATGTGGGCCCGTACCCAGACCCCTCCTTCTACGGCTATGAGCACATGTCTGAAAGCGATAAGGTGCGATTCATGGAATGGTACCAGGTTGCCTCACAGAATCCCTTTGATTTTCAGGCTGAACTCAGGCGTTACTGTGTTAACGATGTTGATGTCCTGCGTAAAGCATGCATCATTTATCGTGACACGCTACTGGGTTGTACTCAAGTTGATCCATTCATGTATACCACCCTGGCTGCATTTAGTATGGGTGTGTATAAAACGCTGTTTCTGCCTAGAGACGCGCTCGCTCTCACGTATGAAGGGGCATACGTTGAGCAGAACAAGACGTTTTCTAACGTCTCTATTGAATGGCTTCAATATGTGTCCCACACCACCAACAAAGTGGTAAAACATGCTCTCAGAGGAGGCGAACAGAGGGTTGGACCGTATTTTGTGGACGGTTTTGACCCCACAAGTAATACAGCTTATGAATTTGCAGGATGTTTTCACCACGGTTGTGTTAAATGCTACCCCGAGAGTGAAGTTAATCCTGTCAGCAAAGCATCCTATGGACTGCTGCATCGCATGTTTTGTGACAAAGTTGATGCACTGAGATCACAACACAGTGTGAGCGTAATAGTGATGTGGGAGTGTGAATGGGCTGCCTTGAAGCAGACAGACCCTGCAGTTGTGGCTTTCATGCATACGTACAGAAAGCCAGAACGCCTGAATCCCCGAGACGCCCTTTTTGGCGGTCGCACAAATGCTCTAAAGCTGTACCACAAGACTGCTTGTGATGAAAAAATATTTTACTACGACTTCACCAGTCTCTATCCCACAGTGCAGTCTAAAAAAGACTATCCTGTAGGACACCCTCAAGTCATTTACACCAACTTTGACAAGCTAGAAAATTATTTCGGCTTTGTTAAATGCACAGTGCTCCCACCTAAGGGTCTTTTTCACCCCGTCCTACCCTACAGATGCCATGGAAAACTGATGTTTCCACTCTGCAGCATGTGTGCTGAAGACCAGAACCAGCATACTGCATGCGGGCACAGTGACAGTGAGCGGGTGTTGAAAGGCACATGGGTCTCATTTGAGCTTGAAAAAGCTGTTGAGAAGGGATACAGGGTTCTTGCTGTTGATGAGGTGTGGCATTTCCCCAATAAGACCGACACATTGTTTAAAGACTATGTGAAAGCCTTCCTAAAACTCAAACAGGAGGCCTCGGGGTATCCTGAACATGTGAACACACCTGACGAACAGCAGAAGTACATAGACGAGTATTATGAGAAGGAGGGAATAATGCTAGACCCATCCAAGATTTGTGTAAATAAAGCTGTTCGTAACTGTAACAAGCTGTTGTTAAACTCGTTATGGGGTCGTTTCAGCATGAGGTCAAACATGGCATCATCTGAGCTCATTACAGACCCTTCCAGATTTAGCCAGCTAATGTTTAGCGACCAGTACGACGTGCGTCAGTTTTGTTTCATCTCTGACGACGTCGCAATGGTGCAGTGGCGCCACGCTGATGGTAGAGCTTCCCGTGTGAAGGACGTTAATGTCTTTGTCGGGGCCATGACCACTGCACACGCCAGACTCATGCTGTATGATTTGCTAGACAACTTGCAGCAGCGCGTGCTGTATTGTGACACGGACAGTGTCATTTTCACGGCACGCCCTGGCGAGTGGATGCCTCCTCTAGGTCCGTTTCTGGGGGATCTCACAAGTGAATTAGATTGTGGAGAGGATGGTGTGGAGGATTACATAGCGGAATTTGTTTCCGGTGGGCCAAAATGTTATGCGTATCACACATCGCTGGGCAAGACCCAGGTCAAATGTAAAGGCGTCACACTGAATGCATTAAACTCGAAAGTTGTCACCCACGACTCCTTGAAAGGTTTAGTCCGCAAGTTTGTAGCCAATCAGACATCAGACGCACACCTAGTTGCCGTGTCTGATAGCATCAGACGCGATAAAAAGAAGCTTCATTTGAAGAATGAAACCATTGTGAAAAAAGTTAAAGTTGTTTACAATAAGCGCCGTGTGCTCCCAGACTTCACAACCCTTCCTTATGGATTTTAAATTAGAACAGGGGTTTGACGCCCGGTTGCAGCATCCGTTCAGCATGGTGGTCAGCGGTCCCAGTAACTGTGGCAAGACTTTTTTTGTTAAAAACATAATTGAAAACTCTTCCAGGATTATATCATGCAGCATTGATAACATTGTGTATATATACTCATGCTGGCAGACACTATATGACCAGCTTCTTAAGATAAGAAACATAAACTTTGTTAACGGTATACCCGAATCTCTTGCTGATGACACCCTTCTGCCTGCAGAAAAGAACAATTTGTTAATTATAGACGATGTGATGAACGATGCAGCTAACAATTTAGAAGTACAAAATGTGTTCACAAAGTATGTGCATCATAGGAATTTGAGTTGTATATATCTAGTTCAGAATTTGTTTATTCAGGGAAAATCCAGTAGAACCATTTCCTTGAACACTAATTACCTAATATTGTTTAAAAATCCGAGAGATAAATATCAGGTTATGCTTTTAGCCAGGCAAATGTTTCCGGGTAATACTAAATATTTTATAGAAGCGTTTAATGATGCCACATCGACAACATACGGGTATCTTTTAATAGACTATAAAGCTAAGACCCCGGACTATTTAAGACTCAGAACAAATTTACTGTCAGACCGTCCGGTTGTTTACATTCCAAAACAAAAATCAGCAAAGAGGTGAGAGGATGTCATCACGCATGCGGAGGAATCTGTCTCTGTTGGAGATGATATACAGGGCTCCTCCTACTCTACGCAGAGTTATTATTAGTAATTCAAACTTAGATTTTATCAATGCATTGTGTGAGATAGCCTTTAATGTATTGCATGGTAACATTCCACTGACCAATCAGCAGTACAAACAGCTAAAAAAGAAAAAAACAATAATCAGACTGATTGCAGACAAAAAAATAAAATCTTTGAAAAAGAGAAAGACAATCAACCAATCTGGAGGGTTTTTACTGCCGTTATTAGGGGCTGCAATCCCTTTCATAACCAGTCTGATAGCAAACAGGTGAAAATGGAACATGTGCAAAAGATGTTTTTGGTACCCCAACACCAGTTGGACTTAATAAAGCAACAGCAGCAGCAGCAGCAGACAGGCACCATCAGACAACAGTCTCAGAACGAGTTGGACAAGGAGATGTTACAAGTGTTACAAGATTCTGACATAGATGTGTATGAGAAGGCTAAAAAATACAGCGATATTCTCCAAAGATACCTCACCCTTGTGAGACAAGGTGCCCGTGAAAAGAATGTACTGTCTTTATCATTACCTGAACAATTTAACAGGGATGTGCAACCCCAGTCGGCGGACACATTGCCTGTTCATGGTGATGCCGGGGTGCGGGATCTTGTTGCGGAGAATGTTTTAACACACATACCTAAAAGGAGTAGGAGGAATGCAGAACTTATTCTATCAGCGGTGAACCGTTCGCCACACTTGATCTCTTACAATGACAAAGGCGAAATTGTTGTTGATAAACAAACCATCCCTGGTTCACACATTTATGATCTAATTAAAGCCGTCACAACCACACACACACCTTCTGAGGGTTTGAGACCTATCGGTTGGACAGAGTTTTTAAAAGCTTTCTCAGATTTAAACATACCGTTATCAGCCATATCTAACACAGGCATACGTAAGACCGTCGCCTTGTATAAAACCGATCACACACTGTCTGAAGACCGTGGTTTTTTAAAACACACACCAAAAAAGAACACCCCCGGTGGACCGCTGCGACATAGTACACTAAAAAAAATAAAGAATAAAAAAAACAAATTAAAGGGGGGTCCTGTAGAGTGGTTGGATTTTTGAATTCAGGTTTTTTTTTCTTATTGCAGAAATTGTTTTTCTGCTAAAAATATTTGCTGTTTGGTGTTTTTCTACTGTTATGTTTTTTTTCACTTATTGCTGCTAAATTGTTTTGTTTTATTTTCTTTTATTACTGTTAAATATTTTATGTCTTTTATTACTGGTTAATGTTTGATTTCTTTTATGTTTAAACAAAGTATGTTATGAATCTATATATATATATATACGAGATTTGATAATAAATACCATTGACTCGATTAAATCATGCTCTCATGTTGTTTTTATTATTATTCTCATTAGTACATATCAGTATCCACATTGCACACACACATAATCACTGCATACAGCAACAGGTTGTATGTTGTTGACAAATCGACACACCATAGCATCATTACAAATTAAATCAGACCCATACATGTTAAGCAGGCGGGCATAAGATACACCATTTTGCATATGATATAAAAAAAATACACAATGTTGACCGCATGTGATGGAGAAGTCGTTCTGCACTTGTTTTCCTGAATATAAAACAGTGGAGCAGTTTTTTAGAAGAAACATCTTTATTGCTGGGGGAAAACTGTCTAACGAGTGACCAAAACTATCAAAAAAATAACCGCGTCTGTCTCTCGAAATATAAACAGCAAGCCAATGTTCCCCTGGCATCGTAGAAGGGTGGGTGTTTACAATACACATAGCAGGGAGTCTTTGAAGCCGTTCAGTGGTTAGTTGATCATAGGCTAACACGCCTAGGAAATGTGTGTTTTTATTGATAATGCCGCCGACCACGGCTGATAGTTCTATAGTGTTCATGACCGTTTTTGTCTCAATAGTAGTCCAAGAGCACCTGTCTCATGTTAGATATTTCAATGACTGAATCAAATACAGAATAACACAAGAGGTTCACTGTACGGGGTAGTGGATTTCTGAAACGGGTTTCCAATCTCACGTTCCCTGTTTTAATTAACGACACATTCCCTGAATGTCCTTCGTCAGCTTCCAGATTGAAACAGAATAAAGTGTAGCCGTTACCAAAGTCGTCACGTGTTATGGCCAACGATCTGTCCTTTAAATGTCTTCCTGTGGTTTGTATCAGCTGGTAAAATTCTCTGATATAGTGTTTTCTCTGGAAATTTGGCTGGAATGGTTTAGCAGGATAAGCCTGACTATCAGCATATAAAGACATAAATTCTATATCGCAGTTTTCAAAATGAAATGGATTACGCTGGTAGGAGCCTGTGTATGCTTCATTGTCTATGAATGCAATGATGACAAATTTAGGTATCCTACCCATAAATAAATTGTCATTTGTTGATATTCTAGCCCCTGCAGGTATGGAGAAGGTCTTTAAAGATACTCTGTCTACCGTGTATTTTGCGTTTGCATGGTGCAATGCCTTGCTGTGTGCAAGTCTGACACTAGGTGATACACTAACTTTCTTGACAAAGAGACTGGCTGAGACAATTTTAACTCTGTATGCATTGGCATCCGCTGTCATGAGAGCAAATTCGTCTTTAGAGCGCACAAATTTCAGCGACAGGTCGATTCCATTAAGTAACAGTTTTTCTTGAAAAAACAGGTCTGCATGTACTGGTGCAATCAATTCAACAATACTACTATTTGCTGTGTAGCCACCTCTGGTCATCAGACCCTGGTTCTCTCCTTCTATAGATGTGTCATTCATGTGTGATGCTGTATCCTTACAGAATAACCCGGTGCTGAACTGTGTGTCTAAAGTGTCCTTATTATAATTGATAAGACATTCTATCACACCTCTGTATGGATATGTATTGGATGATTGACTAATGAGCCGGTCTCCCAAATTAATATCGACTTGACTAAATATGCTGCATCCAGGATAATTAATAAATCCTACATTAGCGTCCCTAGCCAGGTTTGAGCCATCAGCGTTTGTGATTCTCACCCGTGTGTAGATATATGAGTCATTTAGATCCAGGTAATCTTCACCCGACGATGAGATGTAAAACTCGATCGGCCCTCCATCAGTGATTGCAGATACAGGTGGGATTTCAATAAATGTACTTTTCTCAATGCTAGTCTGTGTGTATGGGACAGTAAAAAGATCGAGCTCTGTTTTTACACATTCTCCAGAATGACTGTGTAACAGTGCCATTTAGAATATGTCAAGCGCTGCAGTTTTTGAACGAGTGGTTCTGGGTCTCTTCACTCTGCGTGACGGTGTCCGTTTGGTGGCTCTCCTGCTAGGTTTTGTGGTTTTACGCTTTTTAGACAACGGCTGCCCTGGGGGTGGGGTCTTAGATGGTTTGGGCGTATACACATACAAGCCGTTACCGTCCTGCTTAGTGGTTGAGGGTCTGGTTATGTTGGTTATGACATCAGACACTATGCCCGATGCGGCTGTTTTTAGGTGTGGTTTGACTATGCTGACTCCTTTTTTAAACAGCGGTACTGCAAATCTAAACAAGCTACGGAACAACCCACCCAGACCTGTCCCATATTGTGTACTGGTCCCAACATACCCTCCGAGCTCTCCACCAGCCTGTGATAAGTAGTATTTTACATATTTTGAGTCATCAGAGTTGTAGACGGCCATCCTTTTTTTTTTCAAAAATGCTGTGTTATCGGTCGGAAGTGTAACTTGACAAACACTTTGCCGTATAAAAAGGGTATGTGTTGATTTCGATCGTCTTTCAAATCAATTTCTATGTCGTCGATTAATGTCTTTGACACAGGTGTGTAGTGTGGGCTGTCAAATTGTAGAATAGGCAACCGGCGGTCATCGTCTGTAATATTTATAGCTCTTAATAGCCTCGCGTGGGCGTCACCCACAAGCTGGTAATCAACGATATCTGCATAAATAAAGATGTTATATTTTCCCCCGTATATGTCTGCGGGGTGCGGGGCATATGTGTTTTTATAATGAAGTGCAAACGGTTCTCCTGTTTTGAATCCTAGGATTTCCGCCAGTCTCCCTCTAAATGTGAGAATAGTCCCCCTAGGCCCCATAACACAGGCATGGTTACTAACGGCGTTGTACTGCATTTTAATGTCTCCAGTGGCTTGGTGCTGTTGACATTTAAAATTAAATTCTTTTATTATCTGTTCCACAGATGCATAATGGCCCACAGACAGTTCGATCATGGTTATGGCTATGGTTCCGTCTTTGACGGGGTCATGAATTTCCACTTCCGAATCTGATTGTGGAAAAGTCCGCCATATGCGTGGGTACTGTATCTCTATAACAGCGACCTCATATGGCTGATCCAAAACAATAGGTTTTGCTAGCTTTGTTCTAAAATTAGATATCTTATTACCCGGGTAAACATGTGATGAAGCATTCGAGAAGAGGCTTACATAGAAGCCTGCATTGTTGTTCTTTTTATTCATGCTTTCTCAGTCTATGCTCAGTGTTGAATGAATGTGTGTAGAGCTGCGTCATCTGAGTTAATTACGCCTCAACGATGTCTTTTTCTGGAATCCACGAATTAAAGCTGTTGGGCCATCCTAGCCATTTCACTAGCACCTGCTTTTTCCGACCCACTTTTTTTCTAGCCAATATGTTTTCAATTTTAAATGTTTTGTTTTCATCAACAACCACACGTTGTATCTCAGGCTCATAAAATGACCCTTTCAATACCTCTCCTGCTAGATCCACTAGTCTGTACACTGGGGGCTGTCTCCCTATACGTTCCTTGACTGTGAAAATCTCATCGGTGTAGGTCTGCTCGTATCCTTTTCGAAACTTTCCTCTCAGTTTTGATATTCGTACAGTGTCACCGATATTAAATTTAAAGCGCAGTTCCCTCTGAGGCCTCGTTTTGTACAGCGCGTTGAAGACCGACTTCTCATTATCCTTATTCACCTCTGCCGGAGCCATTTGGATAGATCTGTGATAAGCATTGTTATATGCTTGTGTGAGATCTGGTATGATATCTACATATCTCCGGGAGTTGGCTGATGTTAAGTACTTCCACATTCTACCCTTGAAGCTACGATTGAATCTCTCGACAATACTGCATTTAACCTCGCTAGCTGTTGAGAAATGCTTGATATTATATCGCTTCATTAGCTGTTTAAAGGTTGCATTATAAAACTCTTTGCCTTCATCTGTTTGTAGTTTCACAGGGATCCTACCCTCACTAAGTATATCTTCAAAAGCAGCTGATACAACAGACCCTGTCTTGTTTGTTAGGCATCTAACCCATGCGTATTTTGAGAATACATCTATACATGTTAGCAGATATCTCACATTATCATTATCTGTCACATATTCACACATGTCAACCAGATCGGCTTGAAACTGTTTGTCGACCCCTGTCACCAATACTCTATTTCTGGGGAAATGGATCCTCGCAGGTTTATGGAGTGTGTAGGTGTCGTCTTGTTCTAAATAATGTTTGACCTGAGATAGTGGAGGTGTTACACCTGATGCCTCCCCTGCTGCTATACGTAGCTTATTTAAACTGGCTAACCCCGCAGGATGGGCTGGATCATGATATATTTTATGCAATGTGCTTTCCATGATTTACAAACCACAAATGACTATGATGTTGATGTTAACAAGTCTTTTTATTTAATTTTCACAAAGACACAATCACAGACAATGGATACTTGGACACCCCACATTAAACCAGATGTAACCCAGCCCAGTAGTTTCCAATCATGCGGAGCATGGCTGGTTTAACACGGCGGGCGCAAGTACTTGCATCTAGCAGGTGCCCAATGTTGTCATTAATGGCGCATACTATATATCGCTCTGATCTCAGTTCACACATGATGTGTTCTGCAACTCTGCGGATTTGTGTTCCAGACCCATCTGCAGTGGATGAGCGTACAAACAGCCGGATGGCAGGGATGAATCGCTCAGTCTGGAGCCTTATCATCACATCATCATAGTAGGTGTCGAAGAAATACTCAGACAATTCCTGCAAGCAGCTGTGTTGCACCTGACTGGGGTGGCCTGTTTGGCATCCGTAACATGTCTCTTGTATAAACTCATTCAAAGCCAACATTAACAGGTGGAGAGTTGCGAGTTTGATGTCGATTACAGTTTCATCCCACAGGTCTGATATGAGGGGGTCCTGCGAGCATTGTGGTGAGGGTGGTGGAGTCTGGGGGGTCGGGATTAGCAGCTCTGTTGATGGTGACTCCAACAGGTCCCACGAGGGCGTGTCATTCTCTGTAAAATGAAAACCACAAGCTCTTAATTTGTCACATAGATACACACTCAACCCCACACACCCGCACATTAAACCTACCAGTTTATTGTTTAGCTGTCGGAAGGTCTTATGATTTTAGGTTTACACAGGGTACCAGGCAAACCAGTCTTCGGACAACTCGCCAGATCGTCAAAAACAAGGCGCTTTCTAATACTCTCGTACGCAGTGTTGAGTCTGTCCCTCTTGATCGCGTCATCAATCTGGCTAAACAGACGCGACAAACCTCTCCAGTCGCACCACTGTATAAAAAACAAGTCCTTAAACCATCTTGTGCGCTCTTCGAGGTTTAGAGGGTATGGATTTAACCTCCAGTTTTCAAGCCCTCTGGAAGCAATAAGACTATCCCTGTCATCACATACACTGAGAAAAATAAAGTCGTCGGGGTTGCGATTGAAACGATCAGCCTCAACCCTGTAAAGCTCAGGGCCTGATGCACTGTTCCACTGGGAAACATACAGCAGCTCTGGGAAACCCACATTGTCCAGGTCCGCACACACTACGGTGCGGAAGAGCTTCCAGTTTTTAGTAGACATGACTTGGGCTTCCCCCCAAAACAATCCCTCACCACAATCTACACTAAGCACAACTGTCCCTTCGGTATATTTAATGGCATACACATACCCTTCGACGCCTCGATATTCTAACTTGAATACAGTTCCATCTGCGGCGTTTCCACAGCGTTGCTTTTTACGTTGAGGACCCCGACTGCATACTCCTGAAGACATACCTAGAGTGCCTGTGGCATGGGCGATGTCCTGGCTGTGTGTCATTCCGAGCTCCATAGGTCGATGCGTCGGGGATCCTTAGCGAGCGCGATGTGTCGGTGCTCTAGGTCGATGCGTCGGGTATCCTTAGCGCAATGTGTCGGTGCTCTAGGTCGATGCGTCGGGGATCCTTAGCGCAATGTGTCGGTGCTCTAGGTCGATGCGTCGGGGATCCTTAGCGCGATGTGTCGGTGCTCCTCAGACCGTGGCGGTGATGCTCTTAGAATGTGAAAGGATCGCTTTTATACCCATACAACCTAGCACATCCCACTAGGAGGAGTCGTTCCCGCCCAGAGGGTAAGAACACCTGAACACGCATGCGCACACACACACGAAACTGGTCAAACCGGTTTGGGTGGCCGCCATCTTGGACTAGTGCCATCGAATTACTGAACGCGCATGCGCACACGCACGAAACCGGCCGCCATCTTGGATAGGTGCCATCGTACGATGGCCGCCATCTTGGATAGGTGCCATCGTATTACTACTAAGCAGGTCCATCAACATGCTTTCACCTTCTCGTGTTAATGTTGTGAATTTAATTACGGTGATGCTTCCCAACAAAAAGGTAAAGTAATAAGATAGGAAAAATGACATCAGTAAGTCCCATCAGCGTGTGCCCCTAAAGCATCAAAGTTCTTTTGGCCTCATGGCAATCTTAGTTTCCCTCTAAAAAGCCTCCTGAGTGGCTCAGAAGCAGCTGTGCTCCATTTCTGAGTCCTAGCAAAGGAACATAAAGGAGATGCATTTTGGAGATGCTGCTCCACTGATATCCATTATTTCTGCTGTTAGGTAAAAGGGAGCAAAAGGGCAGCGGCAAAGAAATCTGTGTTCTTCCGACACGAAGCAACACTGACTGCAGGCAACATGGAAGTATATCAGGTTTTAAAGTCCAGGGTATCGGTAATTCATTCACATTGGCTGCCACATCTAAGATGTAAGCAAAAAAGAGCACATGCATTTGGAAGATGTAAAATTATTTAAGTTAAATGGAAGAGAATAATCTGGGGGTACTTCTTCTATTAAAGCATGGTATGTTTAGTTTCAGGCTGAGATGAAGAACAATTAAAGGAACTGTCACTTTTTGGAAATACCCATTTGCTAAGCAGTTTTAAAGTTTTTATACATAAAATTTTGTTGGGGATAAAACAAATGAGATATCTGGCGATTCTGTGAGCACTAGAAGTTTTCCTATGTCTGTGCTCAACTTCTCTAACCAGCTTTTGTGATGTTTCAGATCAGCTGAAGTGTGAAACTAAAGTAAAATACTGAAAAAAAAACTCACTGAAAAGCCTTCAGCTAATCCAAAATGCTGCAGCAAGAGTCCTGACAGGGACTAGAAAGAGAGAACATATTTCTCCTGTTTTGGCTTCCCTTCATTGGCTTCCTGTTAAATCCAGAATTGAATTCAAAATCCTGCTTCTCACATACAAGGTCTTAAATAATCAGGCCCCATCATATCTTAATGACCTTGTAGTACCATATCACCCTATTAGAGCACTTCGCTCTCGCTCTGCAGGCCTACTTGTTGTTCCTAGAGTATTTAAAAGTAGAATGGGAGGGAGAGCCTTCAGTTTTCAGGCCCCTCTTCTGTGGAACCAGCTTCCAGTTTGGATTCGGGAGACAGACACTATCTCTACTTTCAAGATTAGGCTTAAAACTTTCCTTTTTGCTAAAGCATATAGTTAGGGCTGGACCAGGTGACCCTGAATCCTCCCTTAGTTATGCTGCAATAGACGTAGGCTGCCGGGGGATTCCCATGATGCATTGAGTTTTTCCTTTCCAGTCACCTTTCTCACTCACTATGTGTTAATAGACCTCTCTGCATTGAATAATATCTGTTATTAACCTCTGTCTCTCTTCCACAGCATGTCTTTTATCCTGTCTTCCTTCTCTCACCCAAACCGGTCGCAGCAGATGGCCGCCCCTCCCTGAGCCTGGTTCTGCCGGAGGTTTCTTCCTGTTAAAAGGGAGTTTTTCCTTCCCACTGTTGCCAAAGTGCTTGCTCATAGGGGGGTCATATGATTGTTGGGTTTTTCTCTGTATCTATGAAGCGCCTTGAGGCGACTTTTGTTGTGATTTGGCGCTATATAAATAAAATTGAATTGAATTGAATGGAAAATTTTAAAGTGTAGCTGCTATAGTCTGCAAACTATTACACTGCTGTATATAGAATGTACGCTTTGCAATTCAATACATCCAGTTTTTTTTGTTTCATTTTAAAAAAATTTATTTTTAATACAATTGTATTTGCAGTTCATTAAATAAAACGAATAAATACATTACTGTGTAAAAGTTTTGAAGCACCACTTATTTCTTTTTATTTTACTTTCAAGGGGCCAGACTTTTTTATAATTCTAAAGTAATCTCAAGCAACAATTTTCCAGGGCTTGTGAAGCTCTTTTTAAAGGTTTTCTTTGGATGACTCTAGGAATAGGAATAGGAATGACTCTAGTAAATACCAGACTACTAAATACTGTGACGCTACTGTAAGCAATGTACAGTATGTTAATGTTAATAGTTTTCCCAAAACATCCTGATTTACAGTATTCAACTGCATTCGTGAAGAAAGCTTTACAGTAAATTGTTACAGTTGACTCTTGGCAAGAAAGCAAATATGAAGAAATGTAAACCTATTACAAGTTTAGGAACAATGAAAGGAAACTCGAATTCAGAAATAAGCTATACCAGTCAGTTCTGTGGAGATTATCCATTACAGGGACTGTTTCATTTGGATTAAAGTTTCCACTGTAATGGTGGGTGGTTAGAAGGCGTGGGGGCCTTAATAGATTGATGTTAATGCTTGGGTTACTTTATTTTTCAAGATTTATTCAACTAGAAAAGTGCACCATAAGCACATTTTCACTGTAAAAACTGGGGTTCAGGAGGGTCAAAGAAAGTTAATGTTATTTGGACAGACGATGACATCAGTGACAACATTCTTTAAATAAGCGATGCACTGATTATGTTCCCGCTGTGAACTCAGTTGCCTCATGCTAGTTTTACTTGATCATTAACCTTGACCGCAGAGCTTTTGCTGCATCATCCCCACAGAGGTGTGCAGCAGGAGAGATGAGTTATTGGACTGTGTGACCATTGGGGTTCAAAGGGTCTATCCTCTGGTGGACTGCAGCCAAGGAGTTGCTGAAGAGGGCATTATGTGAACAAAACCACATCAGCAGAAGTCACAGCAAATAACATCCCCGAAGAAGAAGCTAAGTTATGGTTGCTTGAATTTAGAAGAGCGGCTTGCACTGAACATGTGTATTGTCAGTTAGCAAGCATTTTATTTTTGGCTTAATTTTCTTTGTACTTAAATCATTCCTTAAATTAAACAGAAATGAATTCCCTTGTCACCTCTGCTGAATTCCTCTTCACTCAGTGCCTACCCTATGTTTCTCATACTGCTCCCAGAGAATTAATCAGTTCATCAGGCAGAAAACAAGGGCAGGCTGAAGAGCAGAAGCCTCTGCATAAATAAGCATATTTCTCCCTTCGAATGCATGGTGAGGATGATGTATGGAGCAAATTTGCTCAAGTGTATTTGAAATTCATCACAGTCGCTGCAAACAGGGAATGCATGACTTAGTGTCATATGTACAAAAGAGACTTGAAGCTGAACAGGAGGGCACTGAGGAAAAGCTGAGGAAAAACTGATTTTCTTACGTTTTCCAGGTTATTGTGCTGCACACTTAAGCCAAAGAAATATGCTGCATTGCAGCCAACTGACCTCAGTCTCACACTGACGGAAAGAAAAAGTTTCTGAAGTGTTTCTGAAACTGTTTAGAGGCACTAAGCCCAGATAAAGAAACAA
This sequence comes from Diplotaxodon limnothrissa, assembly GCF_057381915.1. NCBI lineage: Eukaryota > Metazoa > Chordata > Actinopteri > Cichliformes > Cichlidae > Diplotaxodon > Diplotaxodon limnothrissa. The sequence continues at coordinate 30,009,648 of NC_140612.1, forward strand.
CAGCTATTAAAATGCACAATGTCAGCTTTCAGCCAATTAGCAGCAAAGGCCCAGGTCCTCTCTAATCACCAGGTCAAGATTAATCATTTTTCTTCACCCTTAGTAAAAAAGAAAACAAAAAAACAAACGGCATGACACATTTCCGCCTTTTTCATCATTAATCTATGACCTAACCCCTTGCCAACCATGAACATTCACAATGCTTCAACAGGGGACGTTCCACTGATTTTTACTCAGTGTGCCACTTTTAAAATGCCATATGCTGATGTGACTGCTCAGGGCTATAAGTGGGAGACCTTGAGTGTGAGTACAGTGTGAGTACAGGGAATGATCTGTCTGCTGGCATTATGGTGCAGTTATGAGATGTATATTGCATTGGAAATGAGAAAAATGGGGCAGATTTTGAGGGTGCATAGCTCACTTAAACTTTATGACTGTAATGGACCCATGTCAAATGCTTTATATATAAAAGTTAAAGACAAGTTGCACTAACTTTACTATGAAAGTTTACTGGGAATGTAAGCTAAACCCATAGAGGCTTATTATTTAAGGACATTTGAAGATTTTGAGTTAAATGCTGACTCTAAAGTAAGTCATTTCCATTAGTTTTAAGAAATTTCTAAATATATCAATGTACATTTGGAATTTGACCAACTTATGCTGGCTTTTTGAGACTTTAACTCCAAAAACCTAAATGGCAATATAAAGTCGCTACAATGCTAACAATGATGTTAACATGCAGGTTTAACAGATACTTAAGTTTTGCAGACACACGATCACTAACCCTTTAAGATGCATCAGCAATTTTCCATGTGTGACAAGTGAATAAAGCCCCATTTATTCACAGACCTAGAGACTGGTCTGTGACCATCAGGCAAATGGCTGTTGCTAGCAAAAAATTGTGTATTCTCCAACCAGTGGACAAAAAGCTCCCTGTTATTTCATTGTATTATTAATGACCCAACTGCTAGCATATTTCTGTAGTCATAGCTTGAATGTATGGTCTTCAAACACTCAAGCTAATATTTTTTGCGTTCAAACAAAAAGTTACACCTTTTGAAACACGTTGGCTGGAGAACTTTACTTTGACAGCAAACCTCCTTTTCTAGACGAGTACTTAAGTGAGTATTTGGAGGATGGAAGGATGACGCTTAAGTAATTTATGCATTGAATAACACGAGAAACCTCAATAATTTTTACCATGTTTGTCATCTTAGTATGTTAACACTGACAAATTTAAACCGCAATGATCAAAGCTGTTAAATTTCATGGTCGTATAAAATTTAATGGTGTGTATTTGAGCCCAAAGTCCCGTATGCTTAGCAGATGTTTCAAGTTCCTATCAGGAATACTTGGATGCAGTAGAAAGTCATATCTGATTCCTTCCATGACAGATAGCACTCCATTTTAAAGATAACTCCATGAACTGTATCAGTTAGTTAGTTAGTTAGTGTGTACATTTTTATTGTTTGTACGATAAAATTGATGATGCAAGTGTATTGGGCTATGAAACTTTAATGTGGTTGTTGATGAGTGAGGTTGACAGAAGTCAAGAAATCATTCTTTGGGTGCAGTGCAGAGGAATCTCAGATGATCTGGAAGTGTCTGAAAGTGTGGACTGATTTTTTATATTTGGTTTTTGCAGTATTTACACCAAACCATTTTTTTAGTATAAATGCTGTTTTGTTTTGTCGTTTAATGCCGGACTACTTTCCTATTATTCATACTGTGTGCAATATACAAGTTTAGAGAGTTACAAAAAACATAAATACTGCATTTTCTCTCTGGAGTTAAAGACATCCATCTGGTCTCTCTTCAGAGCCATATATCTTGTCTTTCAGTCTTTGTTTTCAATGATCAAGGTCAACTGGAGACATTTATCAGCTGCCCACACACACACGTCTGCAGCGCCATCAGTGCGAGCCACCCTCTTGTTTCAAAGGAGAAAAAAAGTCCGGAGAGGGACAGAGAAATCATTTTTTATGCTTTCTGCATATTGTGTAATTTACAGAAAGCTGGCAGCACTTTCTTGTCCATTCTTGTGAGAGAGGCTTCAGTGTAGGATGGATTACAAATATAGACATGACATGGTTAAATCATGAGATAGCCACAGATGACTCACATGGTTAAAGAGTATCTGTATTGTTTTTTCTTCCTTTTATTTTTTCTTTTCTTTTCTTAACAGAAAAGCTCATTTTGAATTCATTTTCTACAAGAAGATGTTGTTAAAATTGTTATAAGATGCAGTAAAATCTTCTCTTCACCAAAAAAGGCTGTTTTTAAATGGCTGATGAAACCTACCCTATGCAATTCACCTTCAGTGGACATGCAGTGATGCATGGTGTGGGGCATCACCCTTCTTTGTGCTGTGATCAATCTTGAATTGATTGATTATGTAGATGCCAGTCAATACTGTGCTCACTTGGGTGGAAGGACAGAGCTCATAAATACAACTGTTTAGCATGAAAGAGGAAAACATTTGATCCCTACATTCTGAGCAAGCAGAATAAGCAGACGACTAAGATCAATGCCAACCAGTTTGTGTCTCCGAAAGCAAAGAATGGCCCTTTGGCTCTTGTTAAAATCCCACACAGGCTCTTGGGTCTTTTGCTAAGGGCCAACGATTTGTATCACAGGTTTTGCAGGTTGAGGTAAGAATGCAAAAAGAGTTGCAACACAAACAGCGCGTTGCCTCCTGCTATAAAGAGAAAAAAGCCAGAGTTTTCTTTATCGTGTTGAATTTCAAGAGTAAACAAGAGGATACTCACCCCAGAAGGTTGAAGGAACAAACTAGTAGCACATACAGTATGCAAGTACATACAGAGACCAGTAACCACAGGCATTCCAATGCAATGTCAATGAAACATCTTCCCAGCAACAACAGAGTACAGGGTATAAAAACAGGATGGGCTCGTGAAATATGCAAGCCAGTATTTCAAATTGAATCTCTTCAAAAGCTGTTGCCCCAGGTTGTGGGTAAAAGCGAGAAAGACAGCAAGCAATGCGGAGACAGAAAGAGAGAGAGCGGCAGTGGAAATTGCATCGTAGATATACGGTAGACACACTGCAGTAATATATAGTTATATACACAGCTCAGGAATCATGGGCAGGACTTCAAGGATGGAAAACGACATACACCATCATTCAGTGTCATAAAATGTCCCCTATAAAACTGGTGTCAACCCTTCAATCTAGAAAAAAAATGTTCCTACATTAACAATTTGCCTTGTGAATATGGAGAATTTGCTCAATGCATTAGTTTCAGTGTATGATGGACTTATACTAATTACAGCAAACCATACTATATTCATGAAAACGTTTCAATCGTCCTGCAGCTTTCAACTTCAACAGGAGAGCTGGAGGAAAATTCTAGAAATCATCAAATAATGAATGTTTGTACAAAATGTAATTGTATTCCATTTAGACGTTGTACATATTTCAATCAGTGACACAGAGAAAGTGATTGACATTCCTAGAGTGATGGTTGTAAACATCCATTCTTTAAATCTTGCTACTGTGGTGCAATTACAATCACAATTTTGATTGTAATTACATCAATCAAATCAAAGTAAGCCAGTCGCCGTTACTATGATGTGATGATTTCATGTGTATTTGCTGCTTTATGCAGAGATATGCAGTTTTCCCTACATGTGTTAGAAAATGTTTAGATGCAGATATATTGTCTGGAAAAAGAAGGGCAGATTGGCAGCACAAGTTGGTTTAAAAAGGCTAAAGTCTATGTGAAGCCATGACTCACTGCTGTCAAGTCTGTTTGGAAGCCTAAAATCAAAAGACTTATGATTAAGTCTCTTGGACGTCCAGGTTATGTTACCCTGAAGATTTTGAGTCATGCATCGCAAACGTCATTTAGTACTTGTTACTAACACACTGACCGCAGCCAAGTGCTTGAAACTACCTTCACACACAAATGTAACACCACATTTCTCGTAAATGGATTTACTAGCTTCCCGTGAGCATGTGCATCATGTCCACCCTGCAGTCCATGTCATAAAAATCCTGAAAATCTGATAAACATTTACAGTGTGTCCACTGCAAAAGCAGCTTTTTATGGATGCCTGACAGAAAGGCACAGAGAAAAGGGGGTGCGGTCAAGAACTACAATGCCCGGAGAAAGATTCAGCGGCTGCTTCGCCTCGTTGCAAGAGGAACAAACAATTGAGCCCGCCCCCCCCACTCAGACGATTTCACAAACTAATTGCCTATTATGTGGCCTGTCAGGGGGAAATAAGAGTGTTTTTCCTGTTTTTGGCTCTTTTCCTTTGTCACATATTAGAAAACATCCTAAGGCAGATTCCCCATGCAGGAATTTGTATTTGAACTTGGCTCTCTTTAGCGACACAGAACACTTGAAACTGAACACTTCAAGGATCACACAATAGCATATTCACGATATTTACAGTAACAAGAGAAACTTGGAAAATGCTTGTTTGGTGTTAATATGGAAAAAAAGTCTGAGAACTGTTGAAAATATATATTAAACTAAACTTCATAGACATGCAAGCTCTTGTGCTTAAGAGAATGGGACTAAATCACATGTCTCACACTGCCTGTTGTCCAAGTGAATCTGAAATGTTTCACCTTTCAAATTATTAGACAAAGGTGCTTATGAACTAATATGATAACTGTAGTAGTTGTAATATGCTGGCCTCTTTCTACTACCTTGCAACTCTACTGACAATAAAGAAATATGATTATTCAGCAAGCATGGTACTTGTTTCATTGTAATTCATCACATGGTTATGATCAAAGCGCTGGGTGTCAACCTGAGTTTGACAAACTCAGTTACATGTTGTCTGTATGCTGATGTGAAACTGGAACAAAAGAGCTGAAAAAGCCACTGATGTGAAATGTCAAGGTAAGTTAACTGTAAGTTTTAGCTGTGAGTCAGTGCTGTACTGCAGTTTGAAGACAGATGTACATTTTCTGCAATTATTCACAGCTGTGTGAGCATATTTGTGGAAAATGCATCAGAGTGAAAAGGGATGGAATGAAGGAACATGAAATGATGTATAGATCATGATTCAATTATCCCCCCCAACCCGGTCTAAATGAATACCACAAAAACACCACGTAAAAAGTCCATCCTCTTTTCACATGGTGCACAATCATTGGTGAGTAACAATATTTGTCACCACTGAGATTCCCTTTACAGCAAGCAAATATTCAACTTTTGAAGAAAGAATGAACCCTGAACTGTTATGAACCACACGTTTTTTTTACTGAGTATTTTATTACTCATGTACTTATTAAATCAAAGAAGGCGAGCCACCCACATCACTCACCATGATCCTGAATCTCCTGGGAGCTACTTTATGTCATGTGGGCGAGTGAACAGAGAGATACTATACTGGCAAATATAATATAAATATAAATTTAAGACTACCCTGATTAAAGTATTCATGTGTGTTTTGATTTTCTGGTTGAGCTCGAAGTGTTATTTGGAGAATTAAAGGTTAGGCTTTCAAGGGTGCAAATCAGAATTTCTTTAGCAAACAGCTTTTTGTGCTAATAATTTATAGTCAATCAATCAATAGTCAAGAGGAGAAAAGTCAGATGCATTTGGTTCTTCACTAAAAAAAAGTCTAGGTTACCTGAAACTGCTCAGAACAGACTTCAGTCTAAGTGGTTTTATACAAAATATTGACGTGAGTGACTTACTGATTACATGTGTAGTCCAGCTACTGGAAACATAATCTCAGCAGACAGACACCCACAATTACCAATAGGCCCAACTATATCACTCCAGCAATACTTCTAGTATTTACTAGTACAGCTTAAATCTACAGTCGTATTAAAAAGAAACTTCACCCTCTTTCAGTTCTAATGTATTATGTATTAAACTATCAATATTTATTTTAAGTTACGCCGCAATGCAGAAGTAATTTGGGAAATTAAGTACAGTCCACTTTTTACAGCAACAACTTAAAGTAAGTTGAAATAATGACTTTATCAGTCTCAGACTTCAAGTGGAGGAATTTTGTCCCACTCTTCTTTACAACGTTGCTACAGCTCATCAAGATTTGTGGATAATCTTTATACACAGCTCTCTTATGGTCCAATTTGTGGCTGTTGCCACAAATTGATTTTCTTTTTCTTTTCTGTTGTAGATTAGCTGCTGTGCTTGGGATCATTTTCCTGTTGCATGACCTAATTTGGGCCAAGCTTTAGCCATCAAACAGACAGCCCTAGTTTTGAGTCTAAAATTATTTTGTATACAGGATTTGATGGCTGATTCAGTGACTGCATGTTTTCCATGTCCTGTGACTGCAAAAGAAGCCCAAATCATCCCTCCACCACCATGCCCAAGGTGTATACATTCCTTGTAACATGACTGTATTTATCCTAAATTAGTGCAGCAGTCACAACTGTTACCGGTCCGTGTGTCGCTTGGCACTGGGCCGCGAGAGTTGAGGCTTGGGTGTGAAATTGATGGTTTTCAGGGTTTTTATCGTTAACTCGGTCTTTTCCCATGTTGTATTTGTGTGTCTTATTTTGAAAGAAATATTTACGCGTTACCATAGCGACCAGAGAGGATTAAGGGGCAGAAAGGAGGATGTTACTTTCAATGTTGTTGGCCCATTTTCAGGAGGTCGCTGCTAATAAAGTTACACAATTACACAATGAATTCATGTTTATTATTATATTTACAAAATATCGCAGTTTTTGTCATGGTGGTATCATTTTATTTTGTTGTTTTATATCCGCGACACCTTAAAGGCCGGTCCGTGAAAATACTGTCTGACATTAAACCGGTCCGTGGCCCAAAAAAGGTTGGGGACCGCTGCTTTAGTGGACTACTCCCAACTGTCTGCCACTCTGTTGTTTGCTAGTTTAGCATTATCATAATGCTACAGATGCCTTATTGCAGAGGTGTGGACTCGAGTCACATGACTTGGACTCGAGTCAGACTCGAGTCATTAATTTTATGACTTTAGACTTGACTTGAAAAAATGTTCTAAGACTTGTGACTTGACTTGGACTTTTACACCAATGACTTGGGACTTGAATTGGACTTGAACCGGTTTACTTGAAAAGACTTGATATTTTACCCTAAATATAAAATTTAACATGCATATTATATAGAGATTGAAAATGTGACGTCATTCACGGGTAGAACCGCAAAGGATTCTGGGAACTCGTGGCAAGCGGTACTAGCGCACGCAGGCTTTCAATTGAAATCAGTCACACAGCGATAAAAAGAAACACAAAAATGTCAAGAAGCCGTTGTATTATTAACTGCAATAGCCGGTCGCATGACAGCCACGGGAAGCCGACGGGTAAAGAGATCGGTTGTTATCGGATTACGTCGTTGAAGAGAAATTGTTCGAGCCATGTTTCCGAAGTAACAAAGAGGCGACTGGATTGCAGCCATTCAAAGACCAATTATAACGTCCCAGAACACTCCAGCTCACAGGTTAGTCTGCTCCAAGCATTTACACGAAGGTCAGTGTTTTTTAGTAGTTAATACGTCATTTTCTTAACATAATTGGTGATATAGGTTACAAGCAAGTCTGGCGCTGAACAGAAATTGTCGCACTATGCTCCTTTGTTTATTGTGCATAAATAGTGAATTGTCCTGACACAATATTGTGTTTCGCTTCTGTTATTATGGTACATTGACAAAAACATATACTTTTATTCACAGGGTAAAACAGTTGTTTTGTATCACTAATTGTCCAGTACGATTACAGCAGGGACGTGCAGAGAGGTTTAAAGGGGCGGGTGCTCAAAGTTAAAAAGGGGCACATTGAACCATGCTGAATAACAACAACACACATTCATCAAGAATCTAATATGGGAAGGGCAGGGCTGTGTTGATCTGAGACTGTAGACATTAAAAAGTCCACAGGAGAGATGGTAGCTGATTAAACAAGTGTCATGAGATAATAACAAAATGCAAAGATTGGTGACAGCGCTTGGAACCATAAGGCAACGAAAAACTGTGACATAAACTCGGCTCTGCCTGTGAATCACTCTTTGCTTCTCTTCTTCCTTCCTTCCCATCATTTCATATATCACTCTCCACTTGCTGTCTATCTGAGAACAAGGCACAACTTGCTATTGCAATAAACTATAATCTAATTATCCACACCTAACAACTCTTGCACTTAATCTATAATAAAATGATGACAGAAAAATGTTATAGCCCTGCCTTTAGTAGCCTCATACAGCTCCTACTGTTTCCTCCTCATGTCCTTACCAGCCATGTCTGCACAATGTTATATCATGAGTAATAATTTAAAAAAATCTATATACATAAAACACACACATGCACGCACAGTGACATTTTAGACCTTCTTCAGAATACTGTATATACTATGGGCATCCTTACATTATTATTTATTACTAGAGCTACAATAATAAAGCAATGAGGAGGGGGAAGTAATAAATATGAAATAATGTATTTATGATGATTCCATTTGTTTCACTATCCACTCTGTGCAGGGCAAAGCTTATTACATTTTTAAACTGTAGAGATACAATCTTTTGTCTTATTTAAAATATAAATCTAATATAATCTGCTTCTTAATGTATGTTCTTTAAAATACAGCGTGTGTTTTTTAATATATTATAATTATTATTATGTGGACATGCATATTAGATCGTTTTTTAGTGAAATATAATCCCTCCAGAAAGGCAGGAAATGCCCAGAAACTTACTTTAAAACTAAATATGTTCCCTAAAACGGTGACAGAGCTACAGACCCATGACAGCCTTACACAGGTAGCCAGCAGCTGTGACCAGCACTACTTGTGCAGTTAATAAAAGGACAGGTAATGTTTGTCGCGCTGTTGCACACACAGCACGCTCGTTTGTTTCAGTTCGTCAGTTGCAACAAGACAGCTTACCAACGTGTACGTAATAAGCTAATACTCCTGTGTGCTACACACTACAGTGTGCGCTGTACACCTACTTACTGGGTTTGTCGCATCAGTCTGTGTCTCTGAGTTAACTTGTGTTTCTCCTACAGCTCCGGACCGCAAAAAATGCGCGTGCTCTTTGTGAGCTCGTTCCCGGCTCGTAACCAGCGCGTTCTGCCGTCGAGGGCGATCATTGGTTAATGTGATCATGTGACTGATGCAAGCCAGATCCTTTTATTTAGCAAAACTATGATTAATAGTTAAATATTATTGTTGAGGGGCACAGACAGGACTCCGCACGCACACACACATAAAAAAAATAATAAATAAATAAAAAAAATTTAAAAGTTGCCTCAACAAAAGGGCACTTTGGGCACTCATCAGGAAAGGGGCGGGTGCTCAAGCCCCTCTAGCCCCCCCCCTCTGCACGTCCCTGGATTACAGCATACAATATTATTGTCACTGCTACATTTCTGTAATGCTACCAGAAATTATTTCCACTGCTAATTAATTACCATTGAGCTCAAAGGTCCTATTAATAAACGGTTAACGAATGTGTATTTATGACGACGATTTGTGAGACTGGTAAACTTATGATACGTACGATGGTCTTTACTTTCTACACGGTGCATTTCAAGGTCCTGTACCCATCCGTCGGTAAACTGTACCTGGGCTTGTTGCAGTGACCTGAAGTTACTAAACTTCATGAGTGTATGCACTCACTCCAAGAAGCGTATGATTATAAATATGCATATAAATATGCTACGATGAGATAGCTGACTTCATCTAACTAGCAAATGTTTTCCAGGCTACGTTGGTGATGCAGTTTTTTTTTTAAATGATATTTTAAAAAAATATATCATTTATTTATGTATGATATTTTTGTCATGCGATTTTAAAGCCGGTCCTACAAGCGCATCCAAGAATAACATGCAGCTTATCTCAGAACCGTCGGTGAAAATTATTCTTGGAGCTAGGTTTAATTGAGCTGCATTTTAAAGAGGTGCAATTTCACAATTTGTGTATATTTTCTAAGTTCACTATTTTGTCATGTGTTGAGAAAAACACAGATTTTAAAATTACATGGTCTAATATTTACATTTAGCATATAACTGCAACATGCTTTTTTCGTTGTTGTTTTTTAAAGACTCGAAAGGACTTGAAATTCAAAATTTCAGACTTGTGACTTTACTTGGACTTTTACACCAGTGACTTGAGACTCGACTCTGACTTGCCTGACATTACTTGAGACTTGACTTGAGACTTGAGGATAAAGACTTGAGACTTACTTGAGACTTGCAAAACAATGACTTGGTCCCACCTCTGCCTTATTGTCTATTTTGTTTTTTTTATCTTGAGAAAAATATAGCCTCACTCAAATAATCAGGAAGTAAAAGATGGTACCTATCAAATCAAGTGCATTTCAGCAAAACAGTTCATTGGTTCAAGAATATGAATTACTAACATTACTTCTAACCTTGGTGGATGTTTAAAGGTTAACTAAATCTAAGTTACATTTAGAGTAGTCCATTTGTTTCCATTACATTGTGTAGGACAAGGATGGCTTTCCTCCTTAGAGAAATTCATGATATTAATTTAACCTGTTCTAAATATTAGAAATGGTGGGCAGCTGCAGAACTAGCTCCTGATATCAGCCAGTGCCTTGGTCAAGGACACAATGATGAGGAAAAAATTGGCCAGGATTTAGAGCAGGTTATGGAGTTGAATGTGAATGTACAATCTTCCTCAAGCAGTGGGAACATGTGTGTGCAACCTGAGGCAATACTTTATTATTTATTATTTAGTGTATTCTGCAAAGCTGTATGTATTAGAGCTGTGTTTCTTGAATATTACGTGATTCTGGAGGTAGTTTTAGGGCCATCCAATATATCAGAATTCGCTAAAGTGTATTGGTAATTTGGGCGCTATCTTTTTTCTTTTTCTTTTTTTTTTTGATAATCTGGAAGTGTTTTTAGTTTTTCGACAGCAGTTGTTAACTATACGTTATAGCAGAATAGGAGAGTCAGAGGATGAAGCCTTATCAGGCATTATTTAGACTGAGTCACCAATGTTACTGAGAGGCTCATGCACGTGTCATGAGGAATGAAAATGAAACTGCTCAATCGAAATATTAATACAGAGAAAAATAGTGAGTGAGTGAGAAATTTCCCCAATGGTTAAAAATAACTTTGTTGTATGAAGAATAAAGATGAGTTCTGAGAGGATTATCAATACAGTGCTGAAACTGATTGTCTAAGAGATTACAGCCTAACAGAGAACAGAAGAGTACGGGGGATGAAAATACACAAATTTCCAGAATAATTTAGACAAAAAGGATGAAAGGCAGACTGAGGTACTGAAATGGAGGCTCAACTGCACTGATATACTGTAGAATATGGACCAATGGAGACAGAGATGAAGGTATACTGGGTGAAAATGCTGTAGATGAAAGGCCCAAGCCAGGAACTGACATTAAAATTTGCAGCTCCCAATCATTTTTCCCCTTAAAAAATATCAGAATAATTCATCAGAAAAATATGCTACATGACAGATATCACAGTAAAAAGAGAAAATGCATGCATGCATTCAGCACGTTTACTCTTTTCAAATACATTGATTTTAAATAATTCTAAAATGAACATTTTCTATAGAAGTAGCATTGTGTAATGTTGGCCACCATAGTCCAGCAATTACTACAAAGCATCTGCTGCGCATAGATCTAATTAGACTCACACCAATACCAATGGAGCAACTTGAGGCTCAGTGGCTTGACCGAGGACCAAGAGGGAGGAGTTGGAGATCTTTTTAGCTTAGTTGGTCTGGCAATATTTTTATTTTGTTTTATTGTATTAGCAGTAACTGTTGACACAACACAGTCTTATGAAACTCACTGATGATTGCTTGCTATCACCCATCCAAGTCTAATATTCAATCACTTTTTAGCTTTGTGTTGCTCTCCAACATCAGTTAAGGGAAGTGCAACTATTCATAGCTAGCCACTAAGTTTGACAGACGTTCAGTTGATGCTGGACAGGTAGCATCTACTGAGGGTATAAGACCTGCAAAATGACAGATGAGAGCAGTGAGAAGAAGCTAAAACAGTAAAGTTGGAGCTTTAAGCAATCTGCTTTTTTGTTAGTAGATTTATCATTATGCTAATGATGCTGCTCAAAGTCAGCCAACGGGGGATTACATCTGTTGGATTTAAGGCATTTATTTTGGTAGCAGCTGGCTGTGATATTTTTCAGTAATAATAAAAGTCATACAGTTCCAAATTAAACACTTTTGCTTCAATGCTAAATATGCAGTCATGGTTTAAAGAAAGTACACCTTCTCTTAATTCTAAAGTTTAACATCCCATTTTACAGGTTGCTGGTCTGGAGCACTCAGGTGTGTTAACACAATGCCAAGGAGGAAAGACAAGAGCAATTCTCTTAAAGAAGCAGCTGTTGCTACCCATCAGTCTGGGGATGATTAAAGGTCTATTTCCAAACAATTTGAAGTTTCCATCATTCTACAGTGTGAAAGATTTTTCACAACTGGAAAACACTCAAGACAGTTAAAAATTTCCCAGGAGCGTACGTCCCAAACCCCGTTGTTCAACTGAGGTTTGGATCATTTTAGAACCTGGTCTTTTTGTTCTGTACTTATACAGTATGTAAAACCTTGGACTTGAAAGTGGACTTACTTTCATTTACCATAAGTGTAGAAAAGGCAAATACAGAATGTTAAAGAGAATTGTCAACACATTGGTGGACTACCCAACACACACAAGGTGAAAGCTGTCCTGTACATACAGGATGATCTGCTTGTTGTATGCAGAGATAAAGAGATAAAGGCACAAGTCTATGTCTAATAAAACACAAAAGTGGGCATACCTATACACAGACTCAAGTCAGTACAACCAAATAGTTGATAAAGCCAAATATATACACATGGATATACACATGACACAAACATGCACCTTGTTCATTGTATCACACACACTATGTATACAATACAATACAATCTTTATTTATAGAGCACATTTAAAAACCAGCGGTATACCAAGTGCTTAACATAAAAGACAGAAAAGTAACATGAGTATTATACGATATTATTATAGTATCATATTATACCCCATAATGTCAAAGCACTTTCTGAACTGTACACTTGCTCTTACCGCAACTGATTAAATGTTCAAGGTCACACTGCTGCCTTCAACTGAGGTCATTTTAAACTGTTTCAGTGAACAACTAACATCAGTTTTTCTAGAGAAGATTATATTCCCAGAGTTTCAGTGTCAAGTTATTTAATTTCCTTCTTACTGGGTTTATTTGTCACCAGCACTTGGTGTTCCGAAAAGGAAAAAAAATTGAGTGAAGAGGTCATTTATTGCAACAATGGAGCCGAGGCAGGAGAGGCATGGTCTAGCATCAGGCACACCATTCGCTCCATGCCACGTTCTCCATTATCTGTCACTTTTCTCACACACTCATACTTCAGTATCTCCTCATCGGTGAAATTGCTTTTAAAGGAATGGTGAAAAAAAATGTTTCACTCTGGTTATTCCAGGGTGGAAAAAAAGGAAACTCCAGCTGTGGCCAATCTTATGTTTCCATTGACTCCACAGAAAGTGGCAAGATGCTATCCCCTCACCAGGATGATAAGAACTGGGCAAAATTCAATTACATCTCAGTGAAATGTGAAGATTCTTTTAAAAACCAGAATGGGAGTCACTCTATGTCAGTGTGGGCTTTCACAATTATTCTTTTCTCCAGCTATGGTCTTCTTTGGAGATGATGTGGGCTGTTACTGAGTGGCCAGACTGATTGGTAATGTCAAAGCAGGTCTATGTCAAAATGGGCTTAGCAGGCTCCTAGAGAAACAAACTAATGATGCGTTTTATGACCAGGTGGGCTGAAAGAGTTCAATGAAAAGGAAAGGTCTGATCTGCTGCAGACTCTCCACATACTAACAATGCCTGGAACATTAAAGACTCAAGCCACATTAGCGCCACCTATGAGTCAGTAGCACTTTTTTCAGCTTTGTATTTGTCCTTTTATTTGAGGTCTATTAAACCATATCTTGATAAAAAGGGAAAATCTGTGTAGACTGGCACCACTGGTCTGAAGTAACGCATGATGACCACCAGGGACGTGCAGAGAGGTTTAAAGGGGCGGGTGCTCAAAGTTAAAAAGGGGCACATTGAACCATGCTGAATAACAACAACACACATTCATCAAGAATCTAATATGGGAAGGGCAGGGCTGTGTTGATCTGAGACTGTAGACATTAAAAAGTCCACAGGAGAGATGGTAGCTGATTAAACAAGTGTCATGAGATAATAACAAAATGCAAAGATTGGTGACAGCGCTTGGAACCATAAGGCAACGAAAAACTGTGACATAAACTCGGCTCTGCCTGTGAATCACTCTTTGCTTCTCTTCTTCCTTCCTTCCCATCATTTCATATATCACTCTCCACTTGCTGTCTATCTGAGAACAAGGCACAACTTGCTATTGCAATAAACTATAATCTAATTATCCACACCTAACAACTCTTGCACTTAATCTATAATAAAATGATGACAGAAAAATGTTATAGCACTGCCTTTAGTAGCCTCATACAGCGCCTACTGTTTCCTCCTCATGTCCTTACCAGCCATGTCTGCACAATGTTATATCATGAGTAATAATTTAAAAAAATCTATATACATAAAACACACACATGCACGCACAGTGACATTTTAGACCTTCTTCAGAATACTGTATATACTATGGGCATCCTTACATTATTATTTATTACTAGAGCTACAATAATAAAGCAATGAGGAGGGGGAAGTAATAAATATGAAATAATGTATTTATGATGATTCCATTTGTTTCACTATCCACTCTGTGCAGGGCAAAGCTTATTACATTTTTAAACTGTAGAGATACAATCTTTTGTCTTATTTAAAATATAAATCTAATATAATCTGCTTCTTAATGTATGTTCTTTAAAATACAGCGTGTGTTTTTTAATATATTATAATTATAATTATTATTATGTGGACATGCATATTAGATCGTTTTTTAGTGAAATATAATCCCTCCAGAAAGGCAGGAAATGCCCAGAAACTTACTTTAAAACTAAATATGTTCCCTAAAACGGTGACAGAGCTACAGACCCATGACAGCCTTACACAGGTAGCCAGCAGCTGTGACCAGCACTACTTGTGCAGTTAATAAAAGGACAGGTAATGTTTGTCGCGCTGTTGCACACACAGCACGCTCGTTTGTTTCAGTTCGTCAGTTGCAACAAGACAGCTTACCAACGTGTACGTAATAAGCTAATACTCCTGGGTGCTACACACTACAGTGTGCGCTGTACACCTACTTACTGGGTTTGTCGCATCAGTCTGTGTCTCTGAGTTAACTTGTGTTTCTCCTACAGCTCCGGACCGCAAAAAATGCGCGTGCTCTTTGTGAGCTCGTTCCCGGCTCGTAACCAGCGCGTTCTGCCGTCGAGGGCGATCATTGGTTAATGTGATCATGTGACTGATGCAAGCCAGATCCTTTTATTTAGCAAAACTATGATTAATAGTTAAATATTATTGTTGAGGGGCACAGACAGGACTCCGCACGCACACACACATAAAAAAAATAATAAATAAATAAAAAAATTTTAAAAGTTGCCTCAACAAAAGGGCACTTTGGGCACTCATCAGGAAAGGGGCGGGTGCTCAAGCCCCTCTAGCCCCCCCCTCTGCACGTCCCTGATGACCACCCATCACCTCTTCTAAGCAAAGCTAGAACTGACAGGGTATGACAGTCTGACATGAACACTGCAAAGATGACTCAACCCCCACCCTTCCCCCTTGCCACCAAAAATAAATCAAATAAATAAATAAAGAGCATCACTGAAGTCATGGTAACAGCTGCATTGTGCACAAAAGCATGACTAAATGTTGCCTTCTTTCATTTCCTTTCATCAGCAATGAATGGTCTGAAGGTGGTTCACATATTATAAATTAATGGGGAACGACAAAAGCCAATTTTAAGCTCATACATCTTTCACATAAAGTCTTATCTTACCCAGCTGCTCAATATTTTCTATACTGATCACAGACAAGTGAAATGGAAAAGCAAAGCCCATTCAAATAAGATATTATCTCTCTGGAAACAAGTACCTACATCATTAAATCTCACTATTCCTTCCAGCTCATTCTCAAAACTAAACCACGGCCCTTCACTCCCACTCACTTTCCTCGTCATCCCCGTCTCTCATTACACGGAGCGAGGTGACAGCAGAGCGAGGTAGCCTTGTCAGCAGTTTTCCGTGTCCTCTCCTCTTCCTCTACCACCTCCTCTTCTCCTCTCTTTTTCTTGTTGATCTACCGTCATGAGGCTGTCGGCTAGCTGTCAAGGACAAGGACTCTACCCGGTGATGTATGCTGAACGTGACAGAGTCACCCACACGTGGGGTACCTAAAGTCATTTTACAGAGCATTGTGGTGAACAACCTCCACTCTGTTAGATCACTACATTGTTTAGTGTTTGTGTGAACAGGAGCGAAAGCCAAATATAACACATTTTGCCATTTTTCTCTTTTACCACCTGACTCTTCTGATCATGTGGTTATTTGGAAGAACCCAACAAACCCAGATGTTCAAGGTGCCACATACGCCGAGACACAATAGAGGATGGGTAAGTGCTGGGCTTTAAGATTTAGGTGTCAGAGGCTTAGTAGCAGTTTGAAAACTGTCATGAGCTGCCTGTGTTTTAAAGTATAGATTTTTTTTTAATAGAGGACTCACTGGCTGAAATGAAAAAAGAAAACCAATTCTATAAAATCTAATGTCAGGCTTACAAAGCCACAAGAAAAGCAAACACAATAGTAGCATGGGATAGCATTACATAAGTCAGATGAGTATAAGAAATATACTATATCAGCACAGCTAGCCAAAACAGAGAGAAAGCGGTAGCTATTAACACTTTAGACAGTCCTCTGAAAAAGTATTTGCCCCCCTTTGCATGCTTGTAACACACAGACATATTAGATCACCAAGCAGATTTTAAAATTAAATAAATGTTAAAATACAAATTTAATTTATTAAGGAAAAAAAGCTGCGTGACCCTGTCTCTCTCCCATCCCTCACTAGCTACAGTCAACCGGACCTTTTGAATCAAGAAACCACTTAAATAGAACCTATAAGATAAAGTGAAGCAGGCTAGAAGATCTGAAAAAAAAAACATGCCAGGTTTTTTTCTATCTACACAAACTGTTAAGTGGCAAAATCAACAGGGCGCAAAAATTTACAAGCAGGTGACTCTTAGATGTATTTTTTATTAGATGTATTTATTTATTAACTTGTGCATTTATTTACATTGTGGCTGCTTTTGAATATCTGTGTCATCTCTTAATATCAAATCTAGCCATTCTTTAGCAACAGCTGTTTTTACATTTAAATAACCAACATTTTTGTTTGATTACATTTTTAATAATAGTAGTCATGGTACTGTTTATTTTATTAAAAACTGTACAACAAGTTTTGTCGTGAAAAGTCAGAGCCAAATTTAAAACCAGTTTAGTGGCCTGTTGATGTGTGTTTCAAATCTAGGTTGGATTATAGTTGAAAATAAAGCAACTGTCTATATTGGAAGTTGACTTTTAATAAACTTACAATAATTACATTTAATTTAGATCATCTTTTTTAAAAACACGTGTCTCTAAACCAAAGGTGGCAATACCACACATTCAGACATAGCAGTAGATGATGTTTTTAAATGTCTGTTTTTATCAATAAGTACTATATGCACTTTCTGTTTCCATGCACAGCCATTAAAAATCAAATTGGCTTCTAAATATATATATATATTTTTTAACTTTCTTTGACCCTCTAGACCAGCTCTCCCCACATTACATCAATATCTTGCAAGTCTAGAAAAGCAACTGTTGGACAGAAAAACGTCAAATGAGTGGTAAATATTTTGGTTTTCTAATATATCCCTAATCTTCAGTGTATTCAGCAATCATACTTTAGACCAACCCGTTTTACCTCTCGTTTGATTTGCGCTTTAGCTTGGGGAAATTGTTTTTTTTGCTGATCTTTTCTATCTTCTGCTATTAGACTTGTACTATGCTGTTGTCCTCAAAGGAATTCCAGTAGTACTTGGTGTTGACTCCAGTAAATTCTACAAGACCTGCTGTTTAAATTCCCGCCCTCTCGGATCTTCATCTGCTATTCATCTTACTGTTCCGTCCTCACACCTTATTACTATGGGGAACAGAGCTTTCAGTCGCTCTGCTCCCCGGCTCTGAATATTGACTCCCTTTGCGTATTTAAGACACAGCTCAAAACACAGCTGTTTAAACTGGTTTATTCGCTTCAGTGCTGATTTTATCTGTTGTCAAGCTCTGTTTTGCAATTTTAACTTATTTTATGTATTTTATGACTACTGTTCCTTTTATTAATTTTGTTCTTTGTAAGGTGACCTTGGGTTTCTGAAAGGCGCCCTCAAATAAAATGCATTATTATTATTATTATTTTTTTTCTTGCCTGTCCCGTTTGGCTCTTTTGCCATCAGAATTGTTGTCTAAAGGCAAAGAAAGATGCCCAACGGATTTACTTTACCAAATTGACCATCCCAGCCTTGCCGTAATGGTCCATTTGATTCACCTTTTATTGTTTATTTTATTTTCACTTACTGAATACGGGACAGACTTGACTGGGGGAAAGAAGGGGAGAAAGAAAGAGGGAAAGAGAAACAGCTGAGAAGAGGGACGGGGGAGAAGGGCAAAAGACAAAAACCAACAGAACGGGCAGAAAAAAAAAAGAAAAAAGAAAAAAATGCATATATCAATCACCATTATTATTATTATTAAATAAATACAAACAACAACAGTTTGGTCTGCATTTCTTGAAAGATCATATCCCACAAACTTAATCTAGAGGTACCACACTGTCTGAAATTTGTTTTGTGTCTAAATCATTCTGCAGATCATTTCAAAGGTATATAGACACCTTGTAATTAAAATGAAAGAATGAATTAATTTTACATGTATAGAGAAGACATTTAGAATGAAACGTTATTGGCCATGTTTGCATGGTCCTTTTTTAAAAATGCTTTCATGACATTATTGTGAGTTCTGCGGCAGTCAGGGCTTTATAGGCTGATGAGCGGGACAACTGAATGTCAACTCTGGGGACACTGGGGAGGGAACCTGAGTTAGTGCGTGAGGTTAAGAGATACTGACCTCAACAAACAGCTTGGACATCCGCAGCTGTATGTTCTTGAAAGGCGATGAGCTATCAACTGATCACCATGAGTTGGATCAGGTGGCGAGGGAGGATGCCAAACAGACCTGGCACACCCAAACGTATAGTGAGGGTGAACTGGGGACGCATGGCAGAGGCCCTGGTTCAGGAGGTCTTCAACAGCATTCTGATGGAGGCATTGAGTCAGAATGGATGTCCTGCACCACTATAGCTGAGGCTGCTGCAAGGAGCTGTGGCCGCAAGGTGGTTGGTGCCCGACATGGTAGTAATTCCAGAAGGGAGGTATCAAGCTGAAGGAGGAGTCCTATTGGGCTTGGTTAGCCATCAGGTGATGGACAGTATTATATTTTAGACAGTATAAAAAAGTTTGATATACAGTACTCATTTAAAAAAAAGTAAATTGAATATGAATTAGCGCTTTGACTGCGAAAATATTGTTTTCTTCTGTGTAATAAGTGAACATATATGCAAGACAGGGTAGTGTCCAAAGTTCCCTAATGCTAGCAAGTCTGATAGCAAGCTGCATCAGCAACTGTGTTTAGTTTAGATGTTCTCTCAGTGTTTTTGTGGATTCTCTCCAAGCACTTTGACAGGGACATGCATATCGGGTTAACTGGTAATTCTAACTGGTGTGTATGAATGATTCTGTGTGTGTGTGTGTGTGTGTGTGTGTGTGTGTGTGTGTGTGTGTGTGTGTGTGTGTACCCAGGGTCCCAGGGTGAACCCTGCCTCTTGCCCTTTGACAACCCTATGACAACCCTATGCAATCTTGAATTGGATGGATTGGTGGAGTTTATGGATCAATAAACTGTAGTGGTACAATGCAAAGACACACATACATGCAGACTAGCAATAAATAACAGACTAACAAATGGTAAAACCTCATTTACTGAAACTGGAGCACTAACTTCCAAGACAGGCTATACTTCACAGCAGGTCATATTATTTGTCAGGTTATTTAATTTAAATGTTCTGAAAGTCACCAGCATGGCAAAGAGGTCTCGTTCAGTGAATTTAATTAGAGTAGGTGAGTCTTACAGGACATCCAAAAGGGGAAAAAATCATGATGAATACTTAATGATGTAAAGTTGGGAATTTTAACTTTGGGGATTGATCAGAGTGGGCATTAGGGGAACTGCCATTTTTGGAACTTTAAATTTCACAGTAATTAATTAGGAAGGAGTTCGGAGAGCACATTCCTCCATTAATACCTATGCCCTATTTTGTCATTTTAGATAAAGTGATCCATACTTGCATTATGGGTTTTTCCTATGCTTATGTTTCACCTTCCCAATGCGTTTCATGAAAATTAGCTGGGTAGTCTCGTTGACAGACAAAAGGACACTACCAGGCAGCAGTTAAAAAAATACCTCCGCCATGGCTTGTCCTTTGACTGAGGAAAATAAGCAAGCATAATAATGTCATACCAAGTATGAAGTCAATAAAGAGTCGGAGATTTAACAACAGGCCACCTCACTGACCATGGAATTTTTGGAGCTCTGTGCTTACAAATCACCTTGCTCATAATACAACCTTTGGTAGTGGCTAACAGACATTCTGGCTATAGTTGCCTGGGTAACCATCTAATATATTTAACACCAGATCCTATGTCAATCAAGTTTCTTACTTTCCAACTTACAGTAGTTTTAATTACTCACTAATTAAAGAAAGAATTTGCTAAAATATTACTGAGTTAGAATTAGTTTTACTCATAACTTATTACCAACTAACTATATTTACTAGCTGTCTATTATCACTTCTATATGTCACTAGATTGTCTTTTATTCTGAATTTCCTTCGCTAATCTCATCCTTCCATTTCCGACCTGGCGGTTCTCAGTCAAAAATATTTACCAACCTGACACATGATTCAAATCAATCCCACATCAAATTCACACATTAAAATCAGAAATATTCAAAACCAACATTGAAAGGTATGGTGACATTAGAATAATACTAATGCTATTTCCAACAGCTTCTTGTTTTTACTTAAGCTAACAATTTAATATACCCAATTAGTAAAATCAGGTTCTTCATTTCCATATGAAGAACCTGATTTAAGATACTACTCATACTACTACTACTACTACTACTACTACTACCAAGTTAGAACAAAGCTCACATTCTTAGAACATCTTAGTGCCATAGTACCTGACATGTGCTGCAGGAAGAAGCAGATTGTTAATTTGAGCTGACAGAGATAAACAGCCCACACTCTGTCCTCTCAGTTACCTCTGGAGCAGATGGGCAGGGCAAATGAAAGTGCCAGATTTCTGCTTTTTGGAAATTTGGCAGGGGTTTTTTTCGTTTGTTTGTTTTTTGGTTTTTTTTTTTGCACAGTAAGGCAAGAAGTTTACATTAACTATAAGTTAAAAAGTGATGGCCACTGAACTTTACAGTTTAACAGATGGAGCAAGGATTGCTATATGTGGGAAGGTGGTGGTTAAAAAATATAGGCAGATGGCCAAAAACTAAAAGGTCAGGACAAAATGTGCAGCCAGCATGTGGACAGGCAGATGTCTCTGACTGGCAGACCGTCTGCTCCTCATCAGCACCCCCTGCTGTCCAGAGGGGAAATGTTTTGTCCATTTGGGGAGCTGCAGACAATTTAGAGGGACAGCTACATGCAGAGATCAGATAATTATCCTTGGATATTGTGCTCCCTTTTATTTCCAGTCAGTGTGCATGTCTCTTGCATGCACAAACAATCACCTACTCGCAATGTGCATTTTATCACAGCACCGTCAGACTGTTGACCTGTCTGTAAAATAGAGCTATGGACATTCTGGGACCGCTCAAATGATCAACACTAATAGGAGAAAGGAACAAAAGGAAAGCATTAGTGCTGCCAGAGCACATCGTGTGGATCTGTGTGCTTGCAGGTGTGTGTAAGGGGATTTGTAAGATAGTGGGAAAAAGAGGGCTACTAAGTTTCACAAGCCTATATATTTTAAAACTCTGGCATTGTACTCAAAATCTTTATTATCGAAAGTTATAGGATGGGGTTCAAGAATACCGCATCCATCTGAGGTGCATGTGAATCAATAATCTGTATTCAGTTTGAGAACCAAAGGCACCATAATCGAAATAGAAATTCAGCTCATAATGACTGTGTCGTTTTTTCTCAGAAAAATGGAAAACATTAAGGAAAATGTATATTTATTGTATTATTTCCCTGTGGTGACTCTGCCAGCACAGAATGGTTGTTCCTGCATAACAAGTCATCCTGCGGCATATTTTAGTAGATATTATGGCAGTTGCTGTGCCTCCAGAGAAGTGTGAGCCAGTTTCTAGAAATGACCAGAGCCATTGCAAACATGTGTCAGAGAGTGGTAAAATATGATCAAATCAGGAAGGGTTGGAAAGCCCTGTATTAGGTTTTTTTGTTTTGTTTATTTTTTCACATTCCACCTCTATAGAAAATCAAAAATGAATGTTGCATTTGTGACTGATTACAGAAGAATTTTCAGCAAAATGAAGCACTGGCTCTGCAGCAGAAATATGATCCATTTATCAAACAGCATTATGATTTCCTGCTTAGGATGTGTTTTATTTGTAGCAGCTTGAGGTTCTCTCAGTTGCTGAGTTTAGGAGAAAAAGGGGCCTCATTTACTCACAGTGCGTACACAATTATTTTTAACATAATAACAATGATAATATTTATTACTAATGTCATTATTATTATTTCTTATATGTACCGTTTTCCAAAACACCATGAATCACAAAATGCTAATTATATTAAATGATTAATAATTAAATTCCATCTTATCTCATCTTAAATTCTGTATATCATTTAGATTTTTACAAAAATGGCACATCATGGCTGGATTTCATCACTTACACTCTTTTCTTGTTCTTTGTGGTGAGTTTCTCATCTAAGGCTGACAAATCATGTGCTCCTGGTTCTTTTCCTTGTAGTCTGTTAGTCTTTTTCATATCAGCTTTGATAGTTTTCATGTCTTTTTTTACTTGAGTCACACTGACTGTCTTAGGGGAAACAATATTCAAAAACTCTGTTATTTTAGTCTTGCTCTTTGGACACAGTTGTTTCAGTTTCTTAAGGAAACAGTGTGCAGATTTAATAAATCCAATGCTACATTTGCAAAATTTTTTGTGTGGGGTAAGAACATTTCCATGCACATATTAGTAAATGAGGTCCAGTGTCTTTTTGGAACAAGACAAAATTAAAAAAAATAGGCCATTTAGAAACTGGTTTACTATAAGAACCCAAAACTACAAAAAGAGTATGACAATGAAATGCAGTCAAAAAGATGATCATATATTCATGTGACATCTTTATCCGAGAAGTAACTGTTACCAAATATATACAGTATACAGTAAAATAGACTAAACACATTTTTACCTAAACCCTTTCCTCTAGGCAAATCTTCAGTTAGCTGACATCATTATGACATCATTCGAGTGGTAAATTGACTAAACTTGACTCAACAGTTTTAAAAGACGGAGCTGCACTCCAAATGACCTGTAAACTAACTTTCATTATCTACTGTCTTTTATTTCAGAGTGCCTCTTTAAAAGTGTCAATCCGCTGCATTACTGTCAGCATTCTGGCTTTCACAGCAGTTTGCATGCATCAGGGAAGATCTAAGGACCCGGCCTTGACATTTACACAACGGCTGAAACTTAAAAGATTGCTGATACACACTGAGATGCAAACATTTCAAAGCTCAGGCACACACACAAACACACGCAGGCGCTGGGTGCATGAAAGATCCTGCAGCAACTTCATCAAAATGTTGTGGTTTTATTAAATCACCTCTGCAATAAAACCTTCCACTTGCCTCACAATGCTGAGATACGCAGCAAAACCAAGAGAAAAGAGGAGGAGAAACTCTCAGATCAGAAGAATCCATGAGTACCTACAGGCTGACACGACACTGTGCACGAATGCACCATGCAAAGTCTAAGAGTCCTCTTTCTGTGTGCTTGTGTATATTAAATGAGACAAAACAAGTGCACAACATCTCTGATCATGCAGCTGAGCAAGAAGAGATCTGGTGTCTTAGCTGTTTTGCATTAAGCAGGCCTTAGGGTAAAAATAAATTAGTCGGAGCATCACTTTAATTAGAAATTACTCCAAGCACTCGCACTCTTTAAAGCTCCTTTCATTCATTTACAATGCTGTATTTCAATTTTCAAGCGAATTTAGGCTGCGCAAGTCCCAGAGGATGTGTTTAAAGAGGAATAAACTGGAACAAAAACCAACAGCTGAATGGATGGACCCCAGAGGATAATGACACTGACAGAGTGCTTCTGATTGGCCAAGAGACAAAGCCCTTTACACCAATGGGAAGATGGCAACAGAAAGACAGGAAAATAAAAAGCTAAGGCTTACAACGAGGAAGATTTTTTTTTAAAAGGAGGATCAATGCATGTGAATGCTTAGACACTCAGGAGGTATCTGAATGCTAGGTTATATGTTTCTGCTGTGCCCTCTGTTCCCATGACGACTGCCGACAAGGTCACTTTCGCTAGCCAAGGCAACGCGGTAGCCCAGCCATGGCAGGCAACACAGAAAGAGACAGAGGCAGAAGAAGGGGAGGACAAATATTAAATTATGGTGTGAAGAGGGTGAAGGAAATTTGATGATTAAGGACACCATGTGTGAAATTTCATTCGCAGGTGCACAGGTGAGACTAGCGCCGCGTGTGAGGACAAAAGCATCTGCGGTCTTACACTTTAACGAGTTCAGCCTTGAATAGGTGTGCTGATGAGAGCATGTGCCCCACTTCCCCCACTCATCTCAAGGCCAAATCCTGAATGACAAAAAAAAAGAGGCTCTAGGCAAACTTTTTAACATGCCCCTGAACGTCCTCCAACAAAACAGATCAATCACTGAATGAGTTCCCTTGTCTACCTCAATGCATCATGGTCCCTGTATTCCTGCCAGATTCTCTCCCCAAAGTGGCAAAGCATAACCTGTTGTGTCCTTATTCATGCCGCCTCACCTTTCCATTTGGCAGACAGCAGGACTCCGGTAAATTAGTGTAGTTTATTATTAATTCCAGTGATTAATTACAGAAAAAAAGATGTCTTGTTGAGATGACACAGCTGTCTTACTCATGCCATGATCTGAGGTGAATTAATTTCCCGCTGAAACACCATAATTCTCCCCAGTGCCATCTTTCGGGGTGTCAGCTTCATCTTAACCACTCGTGGCATTTGTTTTATTAGTGCTGGCGATAAAGGGCATTGGATGGGCAATGGCCCAAATGTGTTGTCCTTCTTTTTTATATTTCTGTAAAGTCATATGCTTGCAACGTGTGACCCTTCCTCTTCTCTACTTAATCATTCTTTATAACCCATCATAAAAGATAAGGCTGTAAATCCTGATTAGGCTATGGGATTTAAAAAAGGATTGGGTCTAATTTTATCAATAAATCAGACATTTAAATTTTGGATGGCGGAATAGAGATACTGCCCAGCAACAACCAAAAAAACAAACCCAAATAGCTTCCTTAAATAAACTCTTTTAATTGTCATGTGTTCATTAAGATGAAACTTCACGAAGAAGCTAACTAATTTGCTCTCTGAAAATTAAATGGCAGATTGTGTAAGCTAATTAGCATTGGATACCTCATTAAGATGTTGGCATGCATGTGTGTATGTTTGTGCATGTCACTTGTAAGATGCACTGCAGGATAACAAATTTAAAGGGGCTTTAGATAGTGAGCAATGTGTCAGTCTTCCTGTAAGCACTGTGAAGTGGTGGAGAAAAGCAGTCTGTTCGGCAGCCGAATTGCCAACACGATCACGTATCGTGCCAAAAATGTGCGCCGTCACCTGCCAAAGGCTGACTGGTCAGTTTATTTTTAACTCTGGGACCAAAAGAGTGTTTACAAACCTATCAGCATCATCATTATGGTTCCAGCATGACACAACAATGACAGGAAAATTGTGTCTCTTGAGCTGTGCTATTTCTTTTACAAAGACAAAAAGTGATAGCACTCAGATTTAATAAATTGTGCCATATTTTTTGCCCTAAATGGTTTAACTACAGTAAAATGGCTTTATATTGCAAGAATGAAAATTGCATTTTTATGCTAATTGTGGTGAACTGCAATGCATAAATGAAATTAGTTTGATTAAAAACAAAATATTTGCTGTTACCTTTGAATGTTTTTGGGCATTTACTTGAACTGTTATTTTGAAATATTTTACAAGGTTTTAAAAACTCTTTCTTCCTTGGAAGTTATAAAGTTGTGGTAATCTCCCCTTGACTTCAGTTCGGGATTCTTTGAGGAGTATGTCATTCTCTTATAATGTCACTGAAAGAACCTCACCACTTGCAACACTTACATCTGCAGGGTATTTACATTATTCTCCTTGTCTACAATGCCAGACAGCGGCATATCAAAGTCATTTTCCATGCCTTTTTAAAGTATTTAGCTTTCTAAGCTTGTTAAGAAAGCAAGAGCCCCCTTGTTTGGATTTACCAGCTTTCTAAGATAAACACTGTCAAAACAGCAGGCGCTGTCAGATTTACCAAAGTGCTCGGTGATAAATTTGACCATCTGCAAGCTCTGCTAATGTATTATAGCTGGCTGCATAATTAAAATATGCTTTGAAAAACAAATCATTATCATCTCTGATAAAAAAGAAATATATAGCTATCTTCCAAGTATTAATTCAGTTTGTTGCTATCATAGTGTGGCTTTTTAATGATTATTGAAGGATTGTTACGGGAGCAATAGCATAGAACTAATATAGTGCCAAACAGTGCTATACCATATTTCCTCAAATGATAGTTTAGTTTACCACAACAGAATAAGAAAATCAGACACATGTTTGAAACAGGCTTTTAACAGAGGCGAGATTTCGTTCCTCTGCTTGACTGCAGAAAATGGTCAACAACATGCAATATAGGCCTGCTCCAATATTATTTCGTTTGCCCTATTAAAGTAACTGCCTACGCTTATTATAACATAACAAGTGACAGCTCACTCATTAAACAGATAAATTAGCTCCCTTGAGATTCTCCACACAATGACTTTATTTTTAACAACAAGCTGGGAATCAATTAACTCAAGTCATCTGCACTAGCATGAAAGGGGAAGGTCATCAAACTGGTGACTCACTGCACTCATGGTGTCACTTCTTTGTTAATCCAACATAATGGAACAACTTATTATGGCAGAACATGTTTAATTTTTCTTTATGGGTGCTTTGTATTTGTGACTAAGTGAGCAAAAAAAAAAGGTGAACAAAGTAATATGGAGTATACCTAACAAAGCAAAAGCAGTTCATATTTCAAACTCAGCACGAGTGACACTGACTGACACTGACATGTGACATTTTGTGGGAAACATGGTTTGATATATGAGTTTCATTTATCTTTTCCAACTGATCTGGTCTTTTATGAGGGATGAAAGAAAACAAACAAGGACTAAATGTTGAATGTACTTCAATAGTGTCTCTAATATTTTATATATTTGGTCTTTTCTGTGCGCGGTTTCTATGGTGGCTCTGTGTTTGGGACATCCCTGCTGCATCCGGCTGTCAGTCTGCCAGAAATTGCACAAATGCCTTCATAAGTTCTAAGTGACGATTATAATCAACATTGTCTAGCAATTTATTAAGCAGAGCAGAGCCCAGAAAGTTAGTGTACTGTCACTGATCTACTGGTAGTAGCAACACCACCCATGTACCTGCTGACAACAGAACAGAACAGCACTACTGTTAGCACCTTCTGCAAAAAATAAATAAACAAAAAAATGAAAAAAATAGTTCAGAAGTAAGAGTGCAGATTCCCTGTAACATTTGTAACAAATGATTTTGGATATGATCCCAAACACTTGAGTAAACTTCACACTGTGGCATCAAAGTGTGAATATAAATGTATGCTCTGGGAGGGGTTTTTAAGAGGAAGTGCATACTGTTTTTTGTTGTGCTTCCATTCAGATCAAACCAATTGACTATAGGCTGCTGACTAGCTGAGATTTCATGATTGGTACGCATTTGTAGTTACAGGCTCAGAGACTCAAATAAAACTCAATCATTGTACACACAGCAAATTCTACCTGCAGCTTGTCCATTGGGGATCTTTCCAAGTGCCATCTTCTGCTGTGCCTTTCTCTGTGCTGCAATATTCTAATAATCATGTTTTCCTTCCATTTATTAGGTTCCCGAGGCCCTGTGTGTTGACTACAGCAGTTCTCAGTTCTGCTGTAAAGCAGAAAGTTAAACTTAAGGTACCCTATGGGACTGTAAAAGTATCAACAGTACTCCCGAGTGCAAGTTTAGCACACTCCAGCAAAAGATGGCTCACACTACTAATTGAAAGGCTGTGGCCATCCCTTCCAATCACCCCCTCCAATGACTGATTATATATCTGACTTTGTGACCCCGAATACAGATCACCTATCGTCTCTAAACCCTCTGGGGCCTCCTTAATGCATGGCAAGAGTGACCACACTGTCACAATGAATTTCCAGCCTCCTCAGAGTCCTCATTATACGTGACAGTAAAATCTTCACTTTCCTTTTCAGTTCTCAACTTTCCACTTTCTGCTCATTTAAATTCTGCTATATTCACAGCATTGTGAATGCCAGGCTAATCAGAAAAAAACTCCTTAGGTAAAGACGTGCACAAACCAAGAGCAAACAAAGCTCCAAATCAGTACAATTAGTTCTTATAGAGGCTCATGGTGCTGCCCTTTTCTAAGTTGACCCCTCTGACACAGAGGCTTGAATTACTCAGAGTAGAAAGAGCGGTGCTAATGAAACATCAATAATTGCACTTTGTCAGGTTTAGTGAGTGAACGAAGGCTTCATCCCGAAGCGGAGGCAATGCACAACGAGGCAATGAGTTGTCTTTTTTATATGTTAATGAGGTCTTTTTTGCTGTGAAACCCTTTTATCGCTGAAGACAACTCGCTCTTGTTTCAGTATAGTCTGCACCATTTGCAGTTTGCATCAGATTTCACACTCCTCGTCAGAGTCATAACTCTGTCAAATCACGACAGACAGACATGACACAAATATTTTTAGATTAAATGTAATTTGTGATTTTCGATTATCTCTCATGTCATGCATACCATGAATAATCCTCCACAGAATGTCAACTTGTACACCCACTGCTTCATTGCCAATAAGTTCAAGCTGACCTTATTTGACATAATTGTATTGTTATTAATTTATCAAAAAGCCAAGAAACTTGAAGCTCAAGTAGCCCATAGTTAAACAAACGTAATCGACACCATGAAGAATTAAGGTAGTTCTGAAGGTCCAACCCAGTAGAAATAGGTGTAACTAATGAAGTGGTTGGTGAGTGCATATATGGCATGCTTCACCCTTAAGGATTATAAGTATGGGGGAAAAAAAAACAAGTAAGAAATCAAAGTGTTCAGTACAAGTGACATGGCAGCCTATTTTTAAGGATTTCTTTGCTGATTGCCAATGTTGTATGTTTCCCTGCATTTTATGCATTATGTCTAATCTATGCCATGTGTACCATAGCGAAATACTACTACAAACATGTATGTCAGCACACACAAGAATAAGTGGTGCTCCTGGCGTTAAATTCAAAATGAGCATCATCATCATCAAGACAGAGGTAAGTCAAAAATATAAGGATTATCTCCTAAAAGTTTCATGATTTCTGAATTACAGCCTTCCCTGATACAGTTACAAACATATACTCATTAGCCAGTTTATTATGATGTCAAATATCTAATCAACTAATCACACAGCAGCAACTCAGTGTACTTGGGCAGGTAGGCTTGGACAAGACAACCTGCTCAAGAACAGGGAAGAAAGGTCTTTTAAGTCACTTTGAACATTGCATGGTTTTTGGTAGCAGACGGGTATCTCAGAAACTGCTGATCGCTGGGGATTTCCCCACCCAATCATCTTTAAAGTCTGGAACTGTCTGAAAAAGAGAAAATATCCAGTAAAGTGGAAGCTTTCTATGCAAAAATGCCCTGGTGATGTCAGAGGTCATCCTCCTTTGAGTTGAAGGGAAGGCAACAGAAACCCAAATAAACTCTCATTACAACCAAGGTATGCAGAAGAGCATCTCTAAATGTACAACACACCCAATCTTGAAGCAGATGGGCTACGGCAACAGAAGAGCACCTTTGGGATGCGGTGGAATGAGAGATATACATCATGGATGTGCAGCCAGAAATTCTAGAGCTACATTGTAATGTTATCCTGTTAATATGGAGCGAACTGTCTGAGGAATATTTTCAGAATCTTGTTGAATCTATGCCATGACGAATGTAGTCAGTTCTCAAGGAAAAAAAATATGTAACTCTGAATAGCACGGTGTAAAGAAAAACGAGTAAGAAATCAAAGTGTTCGTTACAAGTGATAGGGCAGTCTGTTATTATGGATGTCTTTGTTGATTAGATGGACAGTGTTGTATATTTTTCTGCATTACATGCATATTAATTAATCCATGATGTGTGTACCAAAGTGAAACGCAGCCACCCACACATGTACATCAGCACACACCCACGCACACAGACAGGGAGCTATGTTCTGATCACTGCCAAGCCGAAGCATGCAACATGATAAGAACTTCCTTTTTTCACATGAACACAGATGCAATACATTACATTATGCAATGCAATACAAGGAGGCGCACCAGATTCCAACATGGGAAAGACCCTACTGTACACAGAGTATGTGTTATGGCAGTTTCACAAACACACTCAAGACTTCAGTTACATGGTAATATTCATACATGGCTCTTTTGAACTTAGTGTGACCACAGTGAAGAAACAAGCCCGAATGACGTGAGCATGAATGACGATGGATGCAATGAGGCGTGGGTGCCATGTGGAGTTATGTGATGCGATGATGCCGTGTGAGTAAATGATCGACCAATCACTGACAACAATGCGGACATATAGAAATCAACGACAACAGAATACAGCTTTCAAAAACAGATAAGACACAACAAGAAGAAACGAGAAAGGGCAAAACAAAACCACAAGCTGCTTTCCGTGTGGGCCCCAGAGAGTCCTGCTTTGAAGTGGTTTGCTTCAGATACTGGCAACGAGGGGAGGGGGTGTTTTGCAGGGATGGAGGGGTTGACAAGTTAGCAAAGACCTTCTGCTGTGCACTTCGCTTGTACCTTTTGCTAATGGCCCCAAAGCACAAAACAATCACAAAACACAACAGCCCCAAACACCCTCTATCAAGTAAAGTTCAAGCCGGTGAACTTGATCAATTTTGCTCTTTGAATTGCCCCACCCCTCACCAGTTTTAAACCCATGAGAGTCACTCCTGTGAACCTTTAATCCCTTCCAATAGAATCACAGCATGTATTAAATAATAAAGGCTCTGAAGTGACTTTTATAACAAAAGATCCAGTACAAGATGCTGGGTTTCAGTAAGTCGGCAGGCTTTCTGAAGCCCATTTTTCTGCTTTGTCAAAACAGCAAATAAACCTTGTATAATATTCACAACTCTTCCTTCCTCTGCTTCTCAACTACACAGGCCTGAGAGGGATTTAGAGTGTGATTGTGTTGGTCTGCAGCCTTTTGCCACTTACTGTGTCCAGCACTGCAGGGGCTATGATTTGCTATCAATGGGCGTTTGCTTATCTGCTATTTTCTGCCAAGCTCAGACAATGCGGCAAAGCAATTCTGTGACACGTGCAGTCAACAACAAACAAACCATTTTGGGGCGGATAGCTTAATTGCTATTGATGCTCCTTGGCTAGATGAATATCATAATTTTCTTTCAAAGTCTGGTGGTAGAGTGCACTTGGGGAAAATATAACCAGGAGGCACTGTCAATTTTGCTTGAAAGGGGCCAGATAATACCTTGTCAAAGCCTTTCATTATTTCTTTTGTTCCTACATGTCTAATTATATATCTTAGAGACTGCCTGTACAACATTAAGTATTGATTATTATGCGTCCTCAAAACTGCCTAGCCAAAATAGTCCTACAAAAGTACAGTCATTACAGCAGCTAATTATTAGTTGCTGTGTTTTTTCATATTTCCCAGGACAGTGGGAGTAAATTACCCCATCAAACTGACTTCAGAGCTTTCAAATTACATGGAAAACTTGATTTAAAATAAAGAGCCTATTTGTAATTTACCACCAGTACTAAGTAATTGCATGGGCTAATCTGTCAAAAAAAGATATCATCAGCATTATCATTCTGCTTTGCCTACTAAATCCAATGTAATATTTCCCCAGTTGTTCAGTTTTCGCAAGTACTTGACCATTGTCCAGAAAATGGGATGTTACTGATATAGATCATATTGCTGTGTTTCATTGTGTTTATCGCAGTAGCCTGACAAACATGGCACTAACAGTCGCTGGAAATAACAAATCGTATCCAGTGTATCTTAAATTCACTCAGGAAACAAGTTCAATCTCAACCACAACAAGATCCAAAACCCAAGCTGTTGTGACAAGGGACATTTAAAACCATTGGGAGTGATTCGCTCTCTGTGGCTCGGTGTCTATTTAAGATAGATGAGATCATGAAGGGGATGGAATGCACCTTGTCCTGGAAGAACCTGAAGCAGTTACAACCACTTCAACTTAGATACCACTGCTGGGGCACTTGTGTTGACTAGTGTAGCTACGGCAGCACTGCTATAAAAAGGATGCATGATACGTGGCTGCAATCAAAGTTGAACAAATAAATAAACTTAAATTGAAAAAAATTGAAAAAAGAAAAAAGAAACATTTGTGCAGATGTTACAAGGATGCAGTCATCTTACCTGGGAACACAGGCAGTGGAGGTCTCCCCCTCAGGAGCCTCTGGGGCTGGGCAGCAGAACTGGTGTAGTACTGTTGGGTTTCTGTGTGAAAAAAGAGTGGAAACAAAACAGAGGCAATCATATATTTTGTTTAAACTTTAGTTATTGTTTAAATGTAGAACAAAACACTATATATGACAGCAACTTTTTAATCATGGCTTAGCCAGCGTGGCTAGTGGCTAAATCATTATACACCATATATGTATAACACCATGAAAGTGTAGCAGAGTAATAAGGTTAGAGGATGAGGTTGGTGTACCTAGTTGCCAGTTGGGGTGTGAGCCCCACGTCCATCCTCTGTACTGTTCATGCTCTTAATGGGGTGAACTGTGTTATTTCCTTTACAAACATAGCTTGGTTAAAATGCATTATTTTTTATATGATTATAGTAATATATATATATATATAGTATATATAGTATATATATATATATATATATATATATATATATATATATATATATATATATATATATATATATATTTATGTTTTTGGTTTGTTGATTTATTTATTAATATAGTTTAATGTCTCTTTCTTGTAGCTGTGTTTTAAGTGCTGCAAAGTTAGTCTGACATTACTTAGTTTTTTTTTGGTAAATCTTTGTCTGCCTTCCTTTCTGACCAGCCAGTCATGAACTCATTTGACTGGTGGTTATACTATATACAATAAGGCAGATAACCTTTGACCATGGTTGGATGGTATCACGTGAGAAACCTCTATTGTCAGGTGAATTTATCAGTCTCTAAAAGCCCACAAAAATGTTGACAACAGTTTGCAAACCCTACATTAAAAACATTAATGTCTAAAAAAGTTTTTAAAAAATCTGGATGCTGTTTTAGAGAAGAAATTCAGTGAATGCATTTTAATTTTTGACTGAAATACTGGTTAAAAGATCCCGTCAGTGTCTTATGATTTGCATCAAAATCTGTTTCCTGAGATCCTGAAGCCTGCATTTCCTCACTGCCCACTGGTTTTCCACTGTGGATTTCCCATTTTAGCTCATCACCTGATTAGTTTCCCACATACACATCTGCTTCCCATCAGTCATCAGCCCTGTGTCTCATAGCTGTAGTCACCAACACCTGCATATTTCCAGCTTCCTAGCTAATCAAATAAAACCAATGCCAGTGGGGGAAACAAGATATCAGCATGCACCCTGTTTCACCTTATTCAACTCCTTGCAGTCCTTACAACCAGAAATGTCTGCTTTGTCTGTGTTTCAGAGTCACTCTCTAAGATACTGCTTTACTCAACCCAAGCTCAGTGTTGCTACAGAGTTTATTTATGGGGAGACTTTCAGGATTACCCTAGCATGAAATCACTGTGCTAGCATTGGTTAGGATCTGAAGACAGCAGTGGCATGAATTTGAGGCACTGACAGCTGACAGTGTGATTTTCAGCAGTCCACTAGCACTGAACTGCAATGCAGACTGATGTATTTGGAAAAATTTGAGCCAATATAGTTTGAATATTGGTATACGCACTCACTTTCTCAGGCTTTTACAGTATTCACAATTGCTAAATATTAATTTGTTTATGGGACATTTTTCTTCCTTTTTATTTAAAAAAACCAAATAAATTATAAATGCAGTTCACAGGTGGCTTTGTGTGGCTATTTTGGTTATCCCAACAATCACAGATATATTAACTCTGTTGTGAACAGCTTATTTAGCCTGAAACAAGCATTTCATAACAGGCTTACAGAGTTGAAAGTTAGCATACAGTCACATTGTGTGATGTCTGATGGTGGGAAAGAACCTTCTTTACATTGTACTGAATGCATATATTCACAATGTTACAGCAAACTGGGCACATTATTAGAGTGCCACTGAATGTTTAAGTCATTGTTCTATGTTGTGAACAAAAGCCTAACTTTTTAATGCAGTATGCATTTTTCTTTTGAATTGAATTGTAGCCCTGCAAATACTTACTCAGTCATTTTATACTCCATTTATTAAAATAGGCACTTTTTCTAAAAAAAAAAAAAATTGATGGTGGCGGGCTGAAAAATATATTACTTGCACTTCCTGACCTTGCTCCTTGTCATTTGTGCAAAATGGCCGTAAACCTGTTAATGTCAACTGTGCAGCAATTTGACTCATCTGCACCAGGGCACACCTCCGCCTACCCCACTCCTGCTTTACAGGTGAAAATAGAGCAACAGGACCGCTAGTCTTTGACTTTATTTATTTTCTGCTGTGTTTTACTTGCATCTATTTGAAAGACTGAGTGTAAACACAAAAAATATTTTATTTTATGTGCTGGAATGTGCAGAAAATAGGTTTAAATGTTAAACTAATTTCTTCAAGTCAGAGAATGTTGCATATAATTAAATTTTTACTTGATGCATAAAGTTAAAAGATTAAAACTGATAAAAACAAGTTTAAAAAAAAGAGACTTTTCCATTTGTTTACATTTTATATGATGGATTATGCAGAAAACGTAGAATTGGGCTGAAAGATCTATCGCTTTATCACCTATGCAGGTTGTAAATTGTGTTTTTAAAAAGTAACTAAGTAATTAATTACTTTTGAAAATAAGTAATCAGTAAAATAACGGGATTACTTTTCTGGGGAAGTTATCAGTAATTAGTTACTGATTACTTTTTCAAGTAACTTGACCAACACTGCTTATAAGTGAGTAGTTTGTTTTTCTGTTTTTGTAAAGGACTGAAACACTGTTATCATTTATATGTGGAAATTATGCACTCATACTGAAATATGTGTGTGTGTGATATATCTGGAAGCTGGTCCACGGGAAAAAAAAATTACTCAATCATATATTCTGTAAATGAGTTTGGATGTTATAAGGTGATCTTTCCAGTCACTTTTCTCTTTTGTTTCAAGCTTATTGACATTACAGTTGTCTTTATGTTACTTTAGTGAGAGAATGTGAGATGCTGTGTTTGCTCTCGCACAACAATATCTGCCCCGGAGCCTAACACAGGATTGTTACACTGTATCTATAATGTGAATAAAGATGGTATTTGTTCAGTGCTCTGGGCCCTATTCCAGGAAGCAGGTTCAGCAAACTCTGAGTCTACTCATGAAGTTAGAGTTAATTAACATTCGGACTGACAACTTTGAGTTTACAGTTCAAGAACAGCTGATCAGATCAGTCAGCTCTGAGCATGTTCACCCTGAGTTAAGTGCATGAATGAGTAGGAGCTTCAAACTAGCTGCTGAGCAAGACTTTTTTTTGTCGAAGGACTTTGCTAACATCCACGATGAAATGAAGCATTACTACATAGAGCAACGCAGTTATGTCCATTATGGCAGTTCTGCCACATATTTTCCTGCAGGGCATCACAGTTAGTTCCTTTTATAGCAAAGAAAGGCAAGTGCAGAAATCTGAGAGTGGATGAGTGATAAAAGAGATCCCTGCAAGCTCCTCAGAATTCCTAGATAAAGATGAGGAAATCATATTAAGGTAGCACGGCGAGTCAGTGAGCATGGAACGAGGAAAGGGGAGGAGGGAGTGGAGGATGTGGTTTAAAGGATGTGTATGCTGACAGAAATGATCAAATCAATTTAAAATAGCGTGTATGAAATAAACAACCAGAGAAAAGAATATATCATCCAAAACATATTGCAGTGTTTGGATTTTTCTTTTAATCTTAGTAACATATTTATTTTAGGAAATTCAACTCAAGATTAAAAACACTACTTAGGTGAAAAACTATCTAATGATGTTTCATTTTAATACTCCCCCCCCCC
The DNA here is from genome assembly GCF_057381915.1 of Diplotaxodon limnothrissa. Classification (NCBI taxonomy): domain Eukaryota; kingdom Metazoa; phylum Chordata; class Actinopteri; order Cichliformes; family Cichlidae; genus Diplotaxodon; species Diplotaxodon limnothrissa. The sequence continues at coordinate 30,046,238 of NC_140612.1, forward strand.
CCCCCCCCCCCCCCCAATATCCTTTTCCATTCTTGCCTGTTTAGAGGTAATACAGGAGAGATGTCCACAGAAGCACAGAGTTCATATTTTGAATAAATCAGCACCATGGACAGAGACAGACCAGGCAACTGCGTCTCCGGGAAAAAAACATCTATTCTCAACTCAACTGAAGTTTTTGAAAAGTAATCCCAGCTAAAAAAAAGTGCAGAAAAAATTGTTCAGCTGTTTACAGAGCAATACAATGTGTGCAACAAACGGTTGTTTTCATTTTAAACAAGTGCGCACAGAGAGCACAATGTCCCCAGAAGGGCAAAGGCTATACTTAAACTTTGATGCTTTATGATGTTTATACTACAACATGCTGAATATCTGATGTTAAATGATAATAAAAGGATTCTGATGTTGTGTGGCGTCATACTGAGAGAAAAAACTGTGTACAACACTCTTGATATGTTTTCTTTTTCAAGGCGAATGCTGACCTTTGCTTCCAACAGTGACGACAAAGACCAAATGCTTAAAGAATCTAGTTAGCTGTTACCAGGGTCTACAGTCACACAGCTGTTAAAAATGATATCTTGAAAGCTGTGGACACTGGACTGCTAACAAACCTCTCTTTGTCTTCACAATGATATTAAATTGCAAAAGAAATAATAATAAATTCCTGCTGACACTTTCAGTTTTGTTTTGTTTTTTCTAGTTCATGGTGTGTTCCTTTTTTACCAACTGAGAACAATTAATTGATTATCATAATAGCAGAAATCTTTGTCTTCTACCAACAGACTTAAAGAGTCAGGCCATGCACTTCAAACCAATGCATTAGCAGGTTGGGCTGTGAAATGGTAAAATACTCTTTTCAGAACAAAGAATTCTCATAAAGTTTTAGTAGAAAGACTGATTAGATCATTTGTCTTTAAAGCTGCTGACCAAGAACTCACTGTGTAAAAGTGCTTTTATTATACTAACACTGAAATTTTCCACGATTAGCAGTTCATCAAAACCTCTAAGAGAAAGAAATACAATTGACAGGACAGTGAAAGTGTGGCTCCAGCAAGTCTACTGATAATGCATCAAAGCAAGACATCCCCCTCCTTTGCTGGAACAGTCAATGGCCCTACAGTCAAAGATGAAGGCAATACTGGCTTATAGTGAAGACAGAGCAAGGACTTAAAATTTTAATGTCAAAAAGCTTTGAGGCCATTTTGCTTTTCTTTCTTCCTCAGTTTGCAGTTCTCTTTCAAAGTGGAAGCTACTTCACATTGTCCACATTCCTGACTTCCAGTCTCCATCGTCCATCTCTTACTCCAATACCCCCCACACCCACATCTACTCCCATTCCACTCCTTTCCTTCTGTCCTTTTAACACTCTCGATGACTCTCCATCCCCCTGTTCTGGGCACGTTGAGCTAAAGAAGAATTTGCACAATTACTCTTGCTGTCAGAGGGTGTCACTGGTAAAAAGAGCAACCGGCCTTCCGTATGCCTTGTCGCATCCCTTGACCCAGGACACAGGGAAGGACAGAGAGATGAGAATCAAGACATAAAGGTGAGAAAGCAAGGCCAACATTTACAACAGCAACAATCTCTCAATCCCTTATTACAGCATACTAGTCTTTTGATCACTGACTGGAATCACAAGGAGACTCGTACGCCCTCTTCCAAACGTCCTTCAAGAGCATGACTACAGGCTCAACTTAGGAGTACTTCAGTCTGTTCCCTGTGAAGTGCCTTTGTGAAGTGCAATAGTTGCACACATTAAACAGAAAAAAAAAATTAATAATCATTTTTAGACTTTCCCAAAACAGCTCAGCCATGAAAGCACAGATTGTTGTGCTACTTGTACTCCATAAAGTCAAGAAAAAAGAAGTGGAGACAGGGCCTCAAAAAAGCAAGGCTGGGGTGGAGTGGCAGTAGGGTTGTGGGACGCAACAATAGCAGGCAGTACAGGGAGGGTATGACAGCAAATTAATTCCCATTGTTAATGGCTCCTCTAATTGTGTTCGCCTTAACGAGCATGACACCGCTGTGGCCGATTTTAATAGGTCCAGAACACAGGCGGTCTCAGAGGGGACACAGATTAGTAAGAGTGCTGGAACAGCGGAGCCACTTGTTCACATAGATAAAGGTTTTATATTCTGAAGGTCCATTAAAAAAATTATGTGCACTTTGATAGTCAAAATTCAGACGGGTTGCATTAATGTTTAATTAACCTAATAAAATCTGTTTATCACTTTTGTACTATGACATTTTCAAAAAGAGCAAATCTTTTTTATTAAGAGTCGCACAAACAATTCCTGGCATGTCTTCACTTCTTGCATTTATGACCAAATTGCATTAATTTTCTAACTAATGCTTATGCGCATTGTTGGCAAGAGTAAGATTAAAACAGTGTATGTATATGCTTGAAATGAAGTTGGAACCAGCTGCTTGCCTTAACACAATGTTGTGAATGGGTGGAGGGGGGGAGTTATCTGCCTCTGTCCAAAAGAAGCAGCAACCTCTGGGGCTGAAAATTTAAGCTAGAGCCAAAATGTGCATTTTTACTAATGACCACTAGAGGCTGACCTGACTTTCCAGCAGAAATGACCATTTTTACAACCTTGCAAAGTGCAGCATGGTAGTGTGGGGGCTTCGGTTTCCTCCCACAGTCCAAAAAAACATGTTTTTTGGGTTAACTGTTTATTTTAAATTGGCCATGGGTGTGGATGTGAGACTGAATGGTATCTCTTTGTGCTAGCCTTGCAGCAAAATGTTGACCTGACCAGGGTGCCTACCTTGCCTCTTGCCTGATGACAGCTGGGACAGGCTCCTCTGTGACCCTGAACTGGATAAGTGGAGGTAAATATATGGATGAACGGCAAACCCAAAAAAACACAAGATATTTTGGTGTTTTTAAAAGGCTAGTTTGACTAATGGTGACCCCATGAAGCGCTGAGTGACACCATAAAACATTTCACCTTAACACTTTCATAACAGCTGTCTTAAATAAACGAATTGGTAGTTGAATACAATACAATATTGTTACAATGTTTCTAAATCATTAACAAATATGGGTATTTGTCATTAGTGCACAAATATCATTATCTTATGAATTATTTCATTGTGGATCAGTGAGCCCCTTCTTAGTCAGTTTCCATAGTTTCAACTACCATGATTCAGTCAAGCTGCTAGCTTGGTTTCTTTTACCATTAGCCTTTGACACATACAGCACAGTGAGGACAACATCACTCCAGATTTATCATAATTCAATGCAGAAAAAGACGTTTTGGTTCCTGAACCTAGTTGAACACTTAAGGAAAGCCAAAGATTTTTTTTAAGTGAATGAGTTAAACAGGAACGCAGTAAGTCTTATTATTTAAGCCATGACCATCTCAAATGCCAATGTGATCGTTCTATCATAAACATCATTTACTACTTTATTGTAGTCATTGCTGTAATGTTTATGTTTATCCACACAATGTTCTCCAAACCCATGTTTAACCATCAGGTTTATCTTGTATAGTGTGATGAGTTTAAGACCAGAATTGCAGACATTAAAGAAAAAACCAACAACTCACCACTAGTTTTGCATCATTCGTTGACTTATAGGATTATTTTGTTTAAGTCCAAAAGCTGTTAATTCTTTACTTTGTGTCCTGATCAGTTCATGTACAGATGCAGGTAATAAACTCTAGAAAAACAACAGCCACAGCATGTGTGAGGCCGATCAGTTATCTCTGATGTGTGCACAGACACAGTCACATCTGTATCCACGCAGAGGCAGACTGTTTCGATACTCTTAGGACACTTGATTTCACCTAATTTGGGGCGGAAACACTGCACACGAAGGTAAGGTGGGATGGAAAGAGGACGAACTCTTTTTATCTTTTAAAGCACATTTCCTTTCATTCATTTATCTATCTCTGCCTGCTTTGATCTCTGGCTCCTCACAGTTTTCTCTCCATTACTTTTACCATCTCTCTGCTCAGTTTTACTATCGCCTCCATCTTTCCAAAACAGCTTGCAAGCTTTTTATAACCGTTCTGGTTTATGAGGGGACTTCTAAAAGGGACGACTGCGCAAGAGAGATAGCACATATCTGACCCTGCGTACAAGTTAATGTGGCACCATATATCCTGAATCTATTCATGGTGGAAACAAGTTGCACTGATATGACAACACTAGTAGCTATAATTTCCTAATTAATCTCTATCTGTCTATGGGTGATGGCAATCCACTCACTCCCATGTTTAGGCTTAAGTGAAAATTTCCTCTACAAGACATCAACAGGACTTCTTCTCCATGCGTTTGAATTAGAACATTTACAAGACTGCAAATCCTTGCCTTTAGTTTTGTACACACACACACTCACACACACCACCGGCAAGTAGCGGACTGTTTGATCAATGCGGGCACTGAAGATTAAACTGAACTCGCATGACCTGCTTTCTGATCTTCCACACCAATGACTCAGTTCCCCCCCCCCCCCCCCCCCCCTCATGGCCTGAGCTCACTAATACCACCTATAAAAAATCTATAAGCTTTTATAAGCTCTTCCGCACACTGGCTCTGTGTGAGGGAGAGCGCAATTTGCGCACAGCAGTATCATTGTATTTTGTTTTAACTTGTGGTGTCTAATGTGTTTGTCGATGCGCTCCTCCCAGTGTTGAATCCAGCTTTACTGTGTCAATAGCTCTCTGGCTGAAAGCTCAAGGCGGAAAAAAACCTGCATGTGCTGAAATGATACACTTCACAGCGAAGTGGTGGTGGTCTGTGTGTATGGGGAGGGAGGTAGATCAAAGCATGTGATATCTGATAGATTAGGTTTCGCACAGCATGTCCTGGCAGTCTGGAAATAACATATTAGTCTGCCTCTGAAGACCAAACATGGTAAATACAAAAAGAATTAACCTTGGGGGGAGATATTAAGGCTAGCTGAGGACTTTTAGTTAGCTTTAAAGGGGATTAATTTCTGTTTTTTGACATTATTTCACACTGTGACATAAATGGATTTAAAATTCAAGGTAAAATTTATATGAAGCAACAAAAAAAATCTATATAAAGCACATTCATGATGCGTTCCATTGAAAAAAGGCTTTAAAGCCAAACAGCTCTGTCAGTGCTTCACACAGAATGGAAAAAAAGAGAAAACACTGGTACTCTGCATCGCCATAGCGATCCTCTCAGCCCTTGAGATTAATTTAGGTCGGCTAATATATTACATGCATTTCGCAAGTCAACTCATCCTGTGGCAGTATTATTGGAAGCACTTTGATCATGTTAAATAAAAAATATAGACCCAAAATGTTTTTGCAATACTTCACCTCCATTTGGCAAATTGGCAGCCGCTCTAAGTGCTAGTTTATCGCCGTGTTTTACAGGCTACAAGTGTGTAAGGCTTTCTGTGACGAATAAATTCAACACACATACCCAGTGCTTGCATCTGGGGGTGTGTTGGGGCATTAAAATTAAACGTGATAGTGCAGTGGATTATTAGCAGGAAACTATCCTTAAACTAAATCAGGCATCTATTATGAGTAACACAGTGATCTCAGTCTTCCTCTCTCTCTCACACACACACACACCTTAAAGCCTGCTATATTAATTCCTCTACACATACAGACAGTGAATTAAAAAAAATCCCTGAAAGGTTTACGTCAGCATGGACTTATGGGCTCTCCCAAGCGGCTTAGCTTTAAACGGGAAGAGCTGGAGATGGACGAGAAAGGCAAGTCCAATTTTTCCAAGATGAAGCTAACAAAGGAGGTGGAAAAACATTCCATCCACATATTCAGGCCCTCAAACAAGAAAAAAAAACCTCCAGGATTTTAGCTTTATATATACACTCTCTCTGTGTGATCATAGCCTATGTGATTTCCAGCATTTGACAGTAAACCAGTTCACTCTAAAGCTTTGTGTTTATGCCAAAACAAACCTCCAGTTGGTGGGAACCAAGCTTCCGAATGTGATGAGTAATAATTTTTTCTGAACATTGAGCCCGTTTGAAAGCTTCATTTGAATATAAACCAGGTTTTTCATACTGTGTTGTCTGTTTGGGCATATTTTAGCAGCGACATGAGTTATGTACAAGTAAAAAAGACATGTACAAAATATCAACAGCAAATGTCAAGTTTTGATATCACACCCCCTGAAATCAAAGCACTTTCCAGGCTCTCGACATTTTATGCTCTATTTTAACTTCACTCCCAGCTGTTGGTCCCTCTTCAATAAAACCTAAAAACCTTCTGATGAATAGAGGCACACCCAGTAGAGCATGAGAGAGCTCTGCCCCTTTCGATGAACAGGAGTGAACCACTTTCCAGAGTGCACGCTTGTCAAAGAGAGCTCCATCTCAGCGAAGATTGACTCTGAGCTGGATTTATGTCATCTGGAGATGTTTTATGTCAGAAATGTTGTTCTTTAGCCAAATTTCATGCCACACTAAGACAGTCCTATGCGGGTTTTAATGCCAGATAACACTCAGGCTTGTAACCGCAAACCAGAAACTAGTTCATCTTAGAGCAAAATGGACCTGAATCAGCTGCTTCTTAGGCTTTAAAGCAAACGTTGAAGTTCTAAAAGTAGCATGTGCAAAAATGAAGACAAATTAATGGGGTGAACAAATGTGCACCTGCAAGTGTGAATAATGTAGTCTGACAATTGTAAAGTCTCTGAGTGCCACGTGTATCTTTATTATTTCACTGTGGACTTATCGCTGCCTCAAATGCCCGCAAGTGCCTCAATTTGGACATCTCTTACATCTCATCTTGACAAAGCTTAATCTTCCTACAGAATGCAGTAAGAGTTATATCTCATTAACTACTAAGTCTTGAGCTACCCATCATTTCTTCATATTTTGCTTCTAAGGAGCCCTTTTTTTAAGTGGTCTTGAGCAATAGTTCTCCAGGCTTCTTGAAGGACATTTCAAAGCTCTTCTTGGGTTTTTGGCAGCTTTTGATCCATTCTCTGTCAAGATGATCCCACGCTGCTTCAATAATATTGAGGTCCAGGCTCTGAGGAGGCTAACCCATGACTCATACTGTAGTATTCTATTGTGTGCTTTTCAACCCACGTATGTTTTAACAGTACTGACCTTGTGTTTGAGATCAAGACTAAACTGAAAAATTAAGCCACTGCCATTCACACAGATGCTGCGGATACTCACTGTTGTCCTTCTTACCTGATTTTCGCTGTATTAATTGATGACAATTTGAACCAAAAATGTCAAATTTGGATTCATCACTCCATAAGAACCTGGCACTGGTTTTCAACCCTGTTCTTGTGTAATGTGTAATCTTTTGTAATCTCTTGTAAGCTTTTCCTAATAATGAGGGTCCACATGCATCTATCAGGTCCTGTCAGCTCTTTGCTGTTTTTTTTCTATTTCTTTTTAGTTAGATACTTTTTTTTAGACTGACCCTTCCTGGTTTTGTCTTTGACTTGGCCAATTCACTTGTATTTCAGAGGAATTACTTTACACCATGCTGAGTTTTGATCTAATAGTTCTTTGGGAAGAAAATTAGAACAGATTATGTGTTTTTGTGACTGGCTGCGACTAACACAATGACCTAAAATTTAGGTCATTGGAAGAAAGAAATCCAGAAACAAGCAATGGATCGAAGAAATTACAAAAAAGCTTGCTTAAGAGAGTTCAGGCAGTGCAAAAAAAAATAAAAATAAAGGTGGTCATGCCAAATATTGTCAGTAAAGGCTCTTAGAATTATACTAACATAGTTCCTGCTTCCTTATATACTACATTTCCATAGGCTTGCACAAGTTTCAGCAAATTGCTCCACCTATTTCTCATTTTTGCATTTTATTTGGTTGACTCCTTTTATAGCAAATCATAAATCGGATTTTCAAAATAAATTTTAATATTATGAACACAACTGATTTTGCTAGCCTGAACTCTTTTGTCAGCCTGAATAAATGAAAAAAAATTGACAGATTCTCAGGCGCAATGCTAAATATGACACATAGACTTTTTTTTTGTTCGCACAGAAATTACATTCACTCTTTCTCCCATGAAAGCAGCAATTTTTACTTATTTTTTTTATTTATTTCCACTGTCGTCCATCTGACCTCCAGCTGGTGCCTCCACTATCGAGCCGTTTTAGCAGCTCATATCGAGCATCAAGCTGCACCGTATTGCCGCGGGGCCATCTGCTGAAGACTTGGCAGCGGGTCAGATTTTACAGATATTTTCCACACTTCACGCTGATGCTATCAAAGTGACATGGCTGTCATAGCTGCAGATTTAATGCTGATGAGGAAAATGCCATGTAACAGATCAGCAGCAGCAGCTTTATATTTTCTGAGGATGTAGCTTAACTTATTTTCATTCAGACAGCATTTGTGCTTTGGGATTTTTGCATAATTTGCACATTGTGTTTGTACGGTGAGGAAAATGAAGGCGTGGAAGCTCGGGTCTCATATATATGACTCATACAGCATCCGTGTCCTGATTACCTCATTAGCCCGTTTTTAGGATTTGCTCCAAGTCGAAGCATCCAAAGACAACATCGTCTCCTCCCTATGGGACTGTGTACCTGATGATGTAATACAGGGCGTCAAAGGGTTGACAGACAGGCGTTGATGATGTAACCACAGTGCTGGAGAAGGACAGAGTGCTTTTATGGTCGTCCAAATGTGCGCACAGGCTATGATGGCTACAAAATATCACAGATCACAGCCGATACAAGCCGCAAACTTTTGTGCAAATAAATTCTAAAAGCTTCATAAGTGAAAAGTCAAATCAATCAGGTGAAAAAATTGCACCCACAGCTGCAATAAATAATGCAAATGAGTGAATATGTGATTAAGTTATTACCTGAATGAAAGTATTTCCTGTATATTTTTTCTACTACACAGCACAATAAATCATGGTTGAGGCTTTGTGGAGCCGCTGAGAAGACCAGGAAAGGCAATTGGACATGCAGTGCCTCTTCCGATCAACTCCAGAGTGCCTCGCAGGCTTAGGTGGACGGCTTTGAACATTACTCTGGCTCGTAAAGTTAACCATACCTGACATTTCCTTAGGCTAGCGTGTGCTTGTCCACAAGTGTGTGTGTGCGTGTAGCTGTGCGAGTATCTAATGCTGTACGGAGATTATGTTGGATAGAGAGCAACGGCCGATAAACGAACTGCAGTAATGTTCAGATTACACAAAGTTTAAAAGGCAGGAAATGCATATGTTGCATACTTCATGTTATGAAATTAAAATAAAAAATATATAGCCCCTGTAAACATTTCCCTTTACTGCATCTTCCTTATTAACTGTGTGCACCATCCTTTATCAATCTATATATCTATCTATATTTCTCACGTGGCTTCTTTTTTTTTTGCTTTTACTTTTTCTCCCTTTCCCTTTTTTGCTGAACTCCTCGTCTCATTTTTCTATTCCGTGCCTCCTTGTCTCGGGTAACCTCCATCCTCCCGCTGTGACACGGACATCAATCCCACACGCCATCTTGAAGGATGTCTCAATTCTGGAAATGCATCTAGAGGAGAGAGGACTGAGGGCAGAGGAGGCTTGCTGGGTTAGCTATGATTGAAGATGCACAGGTTTATCCTTTGCAAAATCATTTATACCCTCAACATATAAAAGAAGCGTAACACAATAAACACTCTGTAGTAGCAGAAGTGCATCATATATATCTTTAGTTCTTTAACTAAATCTCACTACTGGACTCAAAAAATGACACAAAATTAAATATTTTGTTCAAACTGTTCACCTCCAACACAACCCCATAATTTAACTGCTCGTGCGGACACACACGCTGATGCAGACGAGTGCACATGGTACTAAACAATCACAGTTGTCTGTCGAGGGATTTTCTCTGCTAAGCTTTCGGGAGGTGAAATCTCTGTGACAGATGGGAGGACATTTTTCCACAACTGCTTTTACTTTCAAAGAACATTTTCAGGAGCTCACTGACCACTCGCAGACATGCCACAGCGCTGTCTGCCCTTGAGGAATTCCAGCATCTTAGCATGAAGGGCAAACACTAGAGCAGCACAGATTGAAATGAAGCATAACATTGAAGACATTTAGCCCTCTCAGGCTCAAATTAAGTTTTTGTTGCTAATGCACAAAAGAATACCTGCAGTGGTACTTCTGAGTAAAAAAAAACTCATAAAATATGCATGTGGAGTAATCAGGTTGTTAGCTTTTAACTGTTGCAAATCTGCAACGCCTGCCTTGAGAGGGTTAGAAGTGTTACGCTACGGTCAACAGATTTTTAAAACACTGCATATGCTAGCAGCTGTTAACTGACGCCTAAAAGCACATTTTAAGTTGAACGATAACACAGATTGCAATGGATTTTAAGGAGATTTTTTTTTAAAGCAAGCCATGAGGCATGTATTAGTGCTACTCTAATGAGATCTGCACATCACTTATTTTCTTAGCTCCACAATAACAAAAATAGTTTTAAATCATACGATTGGTAGGCAGCTGCTAAAGAGGCCAGCTCTTTGAAATATTATATGATCGTAGATTTTGTTAATGTACCATTAACGTAATAAAAGTTATCGCAGTGATGAGAAAGCACAGATTTCAGAAGCAACTGATATTGATGCAAGCTTTGGTTACTTCGTGACGTTATCTGTTTACAATATGCGATGGGACTGAGTGACACCAGATGATAACACTGACGGCATTTCCATTTGCAAACACAACTCTGAAATATGTAGATTGCATACTAATGGCGCGCGTGCACTCCGCTGATTGCTCATTAGGCCTGCTGTTCATTTGCATGGAGAAGAAATGAAATGCATCCATCAGATGTGTGAATAATTTACCTCCAACCATGAAGGCGGCAACTTGCTGCGCAGCTAGTGTAACATGACAACCTACAAAAACATGTCAAAATCCTGGGCAGAGCCACGTTGTGGGTGTGCAATATTTACTAATGGAATGAAATGTCATATGAGGCATCTGGATGCGTCAAGGACGAGAACGGCACGTCTGTCTTTCAGCGAGTCGGCGTGTTGCCTGGGAAACAGTTGGAAGCCATGTTCAGGAAAAAAAAGAACAAGAAAAAGAACGGCTGAGCCAAAGTTTTTCATTTTGATTGATTAGGGAGCATGCAGATGGAGGACAATGAAAGGAAACTGTTTTGCACTTCAGCCGTGAGGAAAGTGGGACAACATTTGGGCTCCTCAGCCCTATGGGGCTTCTCAGTATGTGTTATGCAATTGTTTTGCCCCTGTTTTATTTTTTAATCTGTCCAATTATTTAGCCTGTCCGTCATGGGGGGGGGGGGGGGGTGTATACTGTTGTACTACGTGCCACATTATCACCCCTCTCACTATAGCTTGAAACACCTGGCATCACCTGGAACGCAGTCAAAAACACCATTATTTAAACCTGATATATACAGTTACTGAACGGATCGGGTTTTTAGCTTGTACTGAAAAAAGGGTTTCAGATTTTTCCATGTGTAAACTAAATAAATGAATACATTCCTGCAAAAAATTCAGGAAAACCTGTATACAGTATCATATTGTTTTTGTGGTATGATAAAGGTTTTTTTTGTTTTTCAGAAAAGTCACACTTGAGTATCTCTTTTGCTTGAGTCCACATCAAACTCATCTGTGCACGATCATTTTTCATCCATTCCCAGAGTCAATGTAATGATACGAACTGGGCACCACCAGGATGACAGTTATGTACTGGAGAGTGCAAAGACTCTTCCTACTAAATGTTTAACATCACACTGCAGTTCAGTTTTACAATATTTATATTGAGCAAATACATAACAAAGGTCATCTCAACTCTACTTTAAAAGTAGTGCATAAGTAATATTGGTCACAGTTATTTTTGTGAAAAGGAACATTTTCACAGGACTCTATGCAGGTCTGTTAACAGGCATAACAGTTAACATGCTAACTGAGGTCTGTAGAGTCAGAGATGTAGCTCTTGGGGGGGGGGTTTCTCTCATTTTTTTCTCTTTACAGTCCTGCAAAAAACTAAGCGCACCCCATCAAATTCAATAAGTTGTAGAACCAACTTTAGTTGCAGTACCTTCAAGTAATCATTTTTCTGCATGAATTTTTCAGTCTCTCATATCAAAATGTTGTGGAGGAATTTTTGCCCCTTACTTCAGTTCATCGAGATTTGTGGGCTTTCATTTTAGCATTTCAGATTTAGATCTGGACTTTTACTGGGTCATTGCAGCACCTTTTTTAGACATTGCTAGTGTGTTTGTTGTGTTCATTATCCTTTTGCAGGACAACAGCTTGTCCCAAACTGGGTTTCGACTTAGTGAAAGGCGCAAAACCTCCTTGCTTACAGTTGGTTTGAGGTGTTTATGCTGAATTACTGTGGCACAGTGCATTATTGTGAAATATCTTCATGTTGGTCTTATCTGTAAAATGACATTGCTCCAGAAGTCTCTTAGTTTTTTTGCAATTTCTTTCGCCATTGCACGGCCCACCATGGGACATCCACTTCTTGGTGTGCTGCTAACGTGCATCTGAATCCTCCAAACCAGCAAACTGCCAAAACTTCTGCTCTCATAGAGGTGCTCACATTTGCTCAACGACAATCAGCTACATTCGGTTAAGGGTGTACTTAGTACACCCTTAGTACTCAAACGAACTGCAGAGAGTCCTGCACTAACTGTGTTAATACATTATTGTCAGTGGGTAGTGTGTCACCATAACAAAGACCCCTTTACCAATTAAGAAAAGATAAGAAACCTAATGCATTAATAAGAACATACGGTTAAGACCCTGTTCATCAGGAAAGGTATAGAGGAAAGTATTTTTCATATGTTATATTTATATTCATGTTGAGTAGGGACACTAAATCAATAGTATAATGGCAACCAAATATTATGTTCTATACAACACAGTAATGTAATAGTTTTACGGTAATAAACCATTTGACACTGACAAATGCAGCTGCCAGTAGTTTGTTTTCATTTAAGTACTGAATTTGTTACAGAGAAAAATTGAACTGAATCTCTTTTAAAGGTGAATGTTGTCAGTCAACAGAACTGATCAATGTCCCTGTGCTTCTCATCACACTTGTGAAGAGAACTGCCCATTCCATTAACTGTAATTTTATTTCATACCATTTGCACAGTGTGAGCAGTGCTGTCCTATTTATTTGCACTCAGTACAATATAATTCAATTTAAATTCAGCCACAGTTACAACTAAATTGGATCAAACCAGCACTGCAGACCAACAGTCCAGTGTCCGGTGGGGCAAATCCTAAAGAAGTTACACTCTGGATTACTACACATATCCACATACTGAAATAAATGTAAAGGCTTTGATATGTATCCCGTATATCTCAGAAAACAGCAATTTTTATGTAATTTTCTTACACCCTAGCACAAAAACAGTCACAATCCTAAATACATATGCACACACGAGCGCACGCGGTTGGATTACAGACAGCTGGGACAGTCTTTCGACCCGCTCAACTTGTGCATGAAAACAGCTAATATTCTACCAGTGAGTCAGGAATCACCCCGCAGCTACATCCTCAGAGAAATGAAGCAATTTAAAAGCACTACGCACCAAATGTGATATTCATGATTTGGATTCCAGCAGCAGCAGTCACCCTGTCATAACCGAACAGACATGATTCCCATACAGAGAGGTGAGGGGGAAGTAGAGTAAAGAGCTCCAGTAATGGTACAAAGGGAAATGGCAAGAGAAAGGGGGCTGAGAGAGAGAGAGAGAGCGAGAGAGCAAGAAATAGAAAGGACCATTTACCTCCTAAAATCCATCATCCACCCATCTACTTCTCTTGGAATCACTCCCACTGTTGTTTTCCAATACACAAACATGCTTAGAAGCAGTATTACTTTTCTGTCAGGCTCCAGAGACAGGAAATGGTTGTTTTTGAATCATAAATATATATTTTGCCATTTACCACTACTGGCTTTGAACTAGTCACATCACTTTTTGTGCCAAGGTTTTTGGCCTAGAAACTTGGGCAATCACAGAAGTGCAGAAGTGGAGCTACAATGAATATAGGTTGTAGGCTATCACTCACAGAAGTTGAAGTTGAAGTTACGTGACTTCACTGAACCATTTTAAGCAATCTTAAAATCTTTTTTATTTATTTATTTATTTTTTGCACTACAAAATTAATTTTCTTGTCATTTTAATCTTCAGGGGATTTTTTTAATCACCTACTGGGTAAAGAATCCATAACTAAATTTGTATAAGCTGCTGAAGTGAAAACTGGATGCATCCAATAAGAACAAGCAAACACTCAAACATCCTGTACACATTTTGCTCCAGCTCTATCCTGATAGAAAAAATAAACCAGCACTGACAAGTGGTAAGTTGAGATGCAAAGGTATCCGACATTTATTATGCCTAAAAGAAGATTTGCTGCTAATGTAGTGTTTTTCTAGCCTTCTTGACCACTCCAAACACTCTTTCACTGCAAGCTACATTCACAGACACACTTCCTAAGGACCCTTTGGCAAGCAGGCTGACTGAACCCCCCAACTTTCCAAATAAGGGATGACCTGCTCAGCCTCCTGTGACACAATCACCCAAGAAGCATTCAGCATTCATCAATTTAAACGCTCATTGTCACATATCTTTAGCAGTCTCTTTGGCTCTTAACCTTGTGTTGGTTGCACAGTGCTCTTGTAAAGTCATGATGAAGAATATTATTTGGAGAAAAGGCAGACAATAAATTTTGATAAAAGCAAAAGTCTAGCCTTAGAATAGAGATTTAATAGGATCAAGGCTAGCGGGCCTTTAAAGTGATGGCTTAGGTGTTAGAGCATGAACTGTCAAGCTCCAGGCTCATTGATCTGAGAGCATCAGAACAAGGAGCCGAAGTGGCATCCAGCAGGAACACAGCGGGGTTACTCTAATGTATGCTACAATGTATTTGTGAGTGTATGTGCGTTCACTGAAATCCCAATCTAGAAGAGTTATGTGGAAACCCCCCCCCCACACACACACACACACACACACACATGATTTTCCTGAAGGAGACGGTCGCAGGCAGGAAATGGCATGTGAAATGTCATACATTCTGCTCTCCAGTTGGTGCAGGCCCGGTAGGAGGGAAAACGAGGGCACGGTGGGTGCAGAGGGAGTTGCAGCCAATGTGGAAAAACATGCAGGCTGCCATGTGGCATGTCAGGGTTTTATCTGCATTAGTGAGCATTTTGTGTGTAAAGGCGAGAGGCCTATTATATCTGTAAGAGTGTGTGGGAGGTACAAAAAACGGTAGAGAAGCACCTGGAGCTAAGTGAGAACTCAGGGATTTCCACCTCAGTCGCCCCTATGAACACAAACGCACCACCTCGCCTACTCTTAATGTCACTCTCCTCGATTCCCTCCTGAACATACGTTTTAACACACACACACATACTTGGCAACCCCTATACAGAGCAGGCAGGGTGAACTGAAGGTTCCAGTCCAGTCAGGAGATGGTTTAAGTGGTGGAGAGCCTGATGGTTTGAGGACTGGTCTGAATACTGATTCAGACAGCAGAGGTGGTTCCTGAAGCATAAGCTGCTGATTAAGAGGGAAACGGGAAGTGGGGAGGGGAATGATGATATGAAGGCATGTGGAGAAGAGGAAATTTAAGAGAGGGAGTTTGAATGAAGGGTGGGAAAAGACAAGCAGATGGACAGCTGAGAATGGAAAACAAGTAATGAGGAAGGAGTCAAAGATTGGGAGAATATGAACAATGGAAGCCGAGAAAGTTGGAGGCGCAGTTGACGGAAAAAGGGTGACGAGGAAAGAGGTGTAGCCAGGATTGCTGCGTTTAGATCACACAGGCCCTTTATGAATCTGCCTCAGACTGAGTAACACAATTGCAACACTTCAGACTGTCTTTCTGAGAAGTTACTAGAAACAACTTTTCAGCCAAGTTCGACGCTCAAAGCTGAAAACAGCCTCGATTCGCAGTGCTAAAATAATGAAGGAGGCGAGAAATGCATGACGGGTGGCAAGCGAGCATTTAATTTTTAATTTAGAGCTTTGCAAATGGATTTTCTGCTGTCTTTTAATCAAACAAAAACACCTAGTTGAGCTGGGAAAATGGCGGCTAAGCTGGAAATCCATTACATCTCAATAGTCAAGAATTATTTGTTTAATTCTGCAGCTAATGCAAGAACCTCTTGATGCTATTTGGGTTATTTTTCCTGAGATTTCTATGCATCTGTTTTGTGCAACTGTGCAAAATACGTGCATGTAAATATAGTACAAAAATTTATTTCAAAAGACATACTGAGATACCGTGAAAATCCCTCCACATCAGCACGTTTGACTGCTAATTTCAGCTTGTTTCTTTGGAAAGCATACCTAAATGTATGCTTTTATAAATAAAACATGTTCATTGTTTACACTGATCAATAGGCATGTGAACTTTGGGGAAATATATTTATTTGCTTTCTTTCCGAGAGTTAGATAAGATCAATACCACGCTCATAATGTAAAGCTACTGCAAGCAGTGGGGCAAATCTGAGTTTAGCAGTATCACTGAAAACAGCAGAAAACAGACACCCTAGTGATGTCAGGAAGAAAGCCTGTACCCTGTTCTTTTGCTTAAGTGTGTGGCGGGCTTCCCTCATCATTTATTTTCCACAGACTTCTCAGGAGAAGCCACTTGTTACACAACACTTGCTGTGTGATAGGAATAACCAGAAGTCACTGGCCAGCAAATAGAATAGATAAATATACAGGTACATTTACATGCACGGCTTATTAGGATGCTCGCAATGTGTCCCTGTCACCCTCCCATTACTCGAAATGTATCTATTCTCCTGCAGCAGTGACAGCGCAACGACTCACAATCTTGCCTGACCGAGATCAATGCTCTAAGTGGAAATTACGATGCTGCTTCACGTCTCGCGCATTTTATGTATCACCGCTTTTACATTAACGATGGGATATCGTACCATACGCTCTTTTGAATTGTGTCCATCTCATCATCTCTCTGTCTTGTTGTTCATCACCCTAGTGGAACTGTCAGGGGGCATGGTTACTGAATCAACAATTGAACCTACTTACTGAATCACATGCAATGTGTACAGTTCATACTGTGTGAGTTTGTGTGTTGCTGATTTTGTGTGTGTGTGTGTGTGTGTGTGTGTGTGTGTGTGTGTGTGTGTGTGTGTGTGTGTGTGTGTGTGTGTGTGTGTTTGTGCATGTGTGGGTACCATTCCTGCCCTGCACTCTTTAGAAATTACGACTTAATGGCATGATGAATCAATCTGGATTAACAAAAACAATGCAAATGCAGCCAAGTGGAGCAGATGGGGCTCAGTGCAGTGCGCTGTTTCTGTAACTGTGCGGATCTGGAAGAGTCAGTTCATGTGACCTTGATTGCAGGAGGCAAACAACATCAGCAGCACGGAAACCTCTGAAGCAACTCCGGCGCTTTTAAATGCGAAAGGTTTGCAGGTTTTATTGTTTTACAACTTTGAATCAAAGGGGATTTTTGTAACGCCGATCAGAATATGCCATGTGAGCCCTGCAGAACCCGTGAGCTCGAATGTATGCTGTAAATGACAAAAAGGTACTGGGAAAAAATGATGCAAATCAAATCAAAATCAGTTGCACTACACCTGCAATTTTGTGGAGGATTTGTTATCCAGCAAGAAGGTGACACAGAGGAGAAACTTTAAGATGCACAGAAATGGCATAAAAACAGTTGAAATGGTCAAACTAGTAATCTATTCATATAGATGCATACTAACACTCATCAGTCTTCTCTGTACATTTTAACTAAAGCTGCATAAAAGGAGGTCACAGACAATATGTATTTATTATACCTTTATCCATCATTTGTATTGATTAATTGATATAAGATATGTAAATATTTGATCTTTGACCTTTTACCGCCGTCCAAAATTTCAGCTAATGCAGACAGTGTTTATTTTCATTTATTAATTTTTGCTCCATTAATGTATTTGTTGGTGAAAAGTGGCTGCAGAGCCAACGCTTGTGTCTTTGTGTAAGTTATAAGCAATTTACTGTCAAGTAAGACGAAGACAAGTAGTAAATAATCAGTGTGTATAGAAATAGCTGCTGATGATTTACATTTTGGTTTATATGTTTTATTTGCGGTAAAGATGCCCATAATTGCAAAACTTCTATAAAAAGCAGAAAATTCAGCTTCAATCTGACGTGGCTGTTAGGCGATTTATAAACAGCCCCAAAATGTCTTTCTATCTTTGCTTTTATTCCTGCTGGATTGCTCCTCTTGTGTGTTTCCGTTTCTGTCTTAATGAGGAGTGTGCTGTTTTTACCCACAGCCTGCACTATCAAAGTTCCATGTAGGTGTGTTCCAAGCAAAATTGGTGACATTTCGTCTCAGAGTCAGTGATGTGCCTTTAGGAGTTGCTTGATGTTTTAAGATGGGTGTTTACGATGTCACCAGGCACTCCTGGCACCTGTGAAACTGCTACCTCAGCTGTGCCTAAAAACAGATGCATTTTAACAGATGCATTCCACAGTCAGAATGTGGAAACACGAGGGGGCAGAGCGCTGTAACCTCATCTCAAAGAGAACAGCATGTAAACTGCATAAATGAACCACATTTCAGTTCTACTCTCCTGAAAAAGAAAAAAAAACGTCCTTTCCACTGTTTGGTCGTGCAAAGGTGGTCACGTTCTACCTTGGTGCAAAATTAACCCAAGTTAAAATGCCAGTCTCGGTCCTTGAAATCAATATCCATTAAGTATTCATTTGATCTAATGGGAGCGTGACTGAGAGTGAACAATGTGAAAATACAGGAGGAACTTGAATGAGAAAATTAGGCCTCAGCTTGAAAGCGGGATGTTAAGTAAATCAAAGTGAAATCACATGGAGTCCAGCACTGAGCTCATACAGACACTGTGGTCTGTTATAGTGTGGGCGTGCACTGACTTGACATGATGGCTACTTAGGAAGGGACTCTATATATGCTATATTTAGCCTGGAAAAACTGCAATAAAATAGGTAACGTCACAGTAATGTAATATGTAGAACAAATTACTCAGGTCACTAAATCTGATATTCATGAGAGGCAAGAAAGTCTGCAGATCTGGGGAAGTAATGTCACCTGTTTGACACAGAGCAGTTTCTGTCATTTTAATTAAAGGTCATTTGGGAAAAGGCACATTATTATCATTATCATCATCATTATTATTATTAATGTTACTAATGGAACTTTTTTATGCAGTGCACGCAGCACGAAAGCTACTTACTCCGCTTTCCTGGCCAGACCCACTGAACGGCAGAGAGTGGTTGGAGTCTGCGGAACAAGCGACTTGCAGCAGGGGCTCCTCTTGTCCTCCTCGGCGGAGTCGGGGCTGGCTTGGCTCGCTTTGGGCGACTGCGGCGAGGTGGGAACGAGCTGCAGCTGCTGTGGGTGGTGGGAAGACGGTGCAGGAGGAGTCGGGTGCTGCTGCTGCTGCTGAGGCTGGGCCGACAGACCGGTAATCTGCTGATGCTGCTGCTGCTGGGATGGTGGTGGCTGCTGCTGATGCGCCTGCTGGCCGAGATGAGCCGCAGCTTTGTTGCTTCCCGGGTGTGGGTGAAGGTGGGCCGGCGCCTGGGGACTGGCGCTGCGGTGAGTCGGGTGGTGGTGGTGGTGGTGATGGTGGTGCTGAGAGGGCTGCTGGACGTAGTGATGGGGGTCCCGCAACTGTCGGTTCTCTCCGATCAGGTCCTCCACCTTCCGCTCGAGTTCGTCGATGCGCTGGCGCTGTGTTTGGATCAGGCTTTGCTGGTTCTGGACGATAGTGGTGAGCTCCTTCAGATAAAGAACGGCTTTCATTGGATTATCCAGCAGGCTCTCCATTACTGACTGTAGCTGTGGCAACGCGCCCGGCTATGTTGACTTCTCCTTTAGCTGGTTCTGGAGCGGTGATCGGTCGATGGGGCCTCTGAACAGTGCGTAACCGAGATGCTGTGGCGGCAGTCTGACGCCTCTACGCTCTGGTGAGGTTGAGTCTCTCTCTCGCTCTCTCCCTGTCTCTTTCCCCACCCCCCTCTCTCTTTCTCTCTCTCAGTACTTTGCAAGAAAACCAGAAATGGTGCTGATGCAAGGGGGGATCAGCATCACCGGAGTCCGGAGGCGGGGCCGTAGTGGACCAGTGATGTAAACACGCAGGGCAATTAATCTAGCAGCTTTCACGTTAAACGTGAAAGCGTTAAACGTGAAAGCTGCTGCCCAACCCACAGGCAACAGTCCAGTCAGTTTTTTTTTTTTTTTGTCTTGTTTCTTTCTCCCTTATTCTGTGTTTTCTACTCTCTCCCCACGTTTTCCTCCCTTTCTTTTCTTTTCTTTTCTTTTCTTTTCTTTTCTTTTCTCTTCTCTTCTTTTCTCTCTCTCCTCAATGCCAACTAGCTGTTACAAATGGCTACACCTCCCTGAAAAGGGAGTTTTTCCTCCGTACTTTCACAAAGTGTTTGCTCTAAGGGAGAAATTGCTTGGTTATTAGGGTTTTCTCCAGATATAGGGTCTTATCTTGCAGTATAAAGTGCCTTTATATTATATATAAGCAAAACTGAACTGAATTGAAATAATACTGAACATTAAGACAACCATTCACACTCACGCCCACACCAGAAGGTTTGAACCCAGAACCTTCTCTCTAGAAAATAACAACGGTAAACACTGCACAACTATGCTACCCAGAAATTAAACATAGATCTTCAATTTAAACCAATTAGTGTCTTCCATTTCAACTCTATTTTGAAAAATGAGCCTTTTCTTTCCATGAGAGATTGCAAAATTGTTACTTATGCCCTTGTTTCCTCTCGCTTGGACTACTGCAATTCACTTTATGCTGGTCTCAGTCAGTCTGCTCTGTCCCCTCTCCAACTTGTCTGAAATGCTGCTGCTGAGCTCCTCACAGGCACCTGAAAAAGAGATTATATTACACCTGTTTTACATTCTCCCCGCTGGTTGCTAGTGAGCTTTAGAAACAGTTTCAAGATCTTCCTGTTTGTCTACAAAGCCCTTCGTGGTATCATTTCTTCCTCCATCTCTGATCTTTGAAATCAGGTAATATTTTATCATAATAAAAGCTGGGAGTTGCTGGATGTTTCGACGTCAGCATTTGAATTAGATGCAATTCCCTGCTCACTATATGAATGTGTGATGTGATTAGTATCGCTCATGGTGATCTTTTTGTCACACAGCAGTCTTTGTGTTTTAGATGGTGGCTTTTTTTTCTCTTTTGGGGGGCGGGGGTGGGGGTGGGGGGGGGGGGGGTGTTCCTCTTTCTGGGTTCCAAAAGAAAGGCACAGTGCTCCTTACTTAGCAGCACAGTGATGATTTGATGAAATAATCATGTTCACCACTTTTTTGTTTTTATGCAAACAAATCTGAAGGTTTGTGCTGTGTAGATGGCAATGACCCACCCACCCCTGAATTGGATCAGGAGCCGTAGGCTGATTTTCTGTCTCCATCTTGCTTAGTCTTTGAAAAGAAAAAAAAAACAGTCAACAAAGCAGTTAGCATACAGCAAACTTGTGGAGGTGATTCCTGGCACACATTAAAATGCATCTCACTGAGAGTGTCTTCGGGCGGTATTCAGGAGTTGCATTTAATCATTGCATTTTCATTCACTGAAAATGTGTAGGCGAACTTTCTGTAAAGTTTTTTATGGCCTAATTAGTTTTTTTCTCAATTGTTTGCTATTCAAATACAGACGGTTCTTTATTAATCAGTTGAAGGTTTTATAATTCACCTCATTATTGACACCTATTCCTCTGCTGGAAGTCTTGTAGTGCCCCCTTCCACACTCAGCAGCTCTGTGATGTGATGAACTTTCTTGAACTTGATAAGATCAGCTATTCTCTCCAAGGCAAATCCCAAAAATTCTTGGTTAAGTGGCAGCTCTTCCTGAACTAATTTAGTTCATTATAACCCCCATCTCATGACAGTGACCCTGTTCTAACTCTAACCCTAATCTTTTGTCCATCCTGTATTTATTGACCCTTTTTTAAATGTTATTTATTTATTTATTCATCAATTTTCTTTCTTTTTAATTTGTGTCTGTGCAGTTGTTGTTTTTTTTGTTGTTGTTGTTTTTTGCTTTCTTTATTAGACTTATACTATATTAAAGAGAAGATTTAATATGCTCTATTAAAGGTTCTTTTATTTCTTGGTTTGTGAGAAAGACTTTTTGCTATGCCAAACCATGTCTCGTCTTTTGTTCCCTCAATAAATATGTTGAAGAGAACAAAAAACCTCAATTGTTTATTCATTAATCACTTTTTATACACTATATTGCCCAAAGTGTTCACTCGTCTTAAAAATGCATATGAAATTAAGTGACGTCCTATTTTCTGACTATTCTTCCAGAAGAAAGTGTGGGGTCAGACACTGGCTTGCAGTCTCTGCTCTAATTCATCCCAGAGGTCAGGACTCTGTGCAGGCCAGCCAAGCTCTTTCCACCAAACCTTTTCATCCATGTCTTTATGGACCTTGCTTTGTGCACTGGTGGGCAGTCATGTTGGAACAGGAAAAGACCATCCAAAAAACTGTTCACACAAAGGTGGGAGCATCAAATTGTCCATAATGTCTTGGTATGCTGAAGCATTAAGAGTTCAAGCTAACTCCTGTAAAACAACCCCATGCTACAATCCCCCTCCACCAAATGTTATACTTGGCACAATACAGTCATGTTTCCCTGGCAACTGCCAAACCCAGACTCATCCATCAGGTTACCAGGAAGAGAAGCTTGATTCGTCACTCCAGAGCATCTCATGTCTCCACTGCACTAGATCCTATAGGCAGCATGCTTTAAACCACTGCATTTTGTGCTGTTTGCGCTTGGTGATGTTAGGCTGGATGCAGCTTCTCGACCACAGAAACCCATTCGACGAGCTCTCTACCCGCTGTTCATGAGCAAATCTGAAGGCCACATAATGTTCAAAGGTCTGTAGCTATTGAGTTGCCGTCGTCACCAATAACTTCCACTTGGTTATAATACCATTAACAGCTGACTGTGGAATATTTAGTAGCAAGGAAATTTCACGAATAGACTTGTTGCACAGGCAGCATCGTATCACAGTACCGAGCTGGAATTCACTGAGCTCCTGAGCAGCACCCACTCTTTCACAAATGTTTGCAGAAGTGTGTCACAAAGTGTGTGACACTCACCTGTACAGGAGCGAAAATAACGATATGGTGTGATTAATGCTTTTTATGAGATCAGAGGAAAAAGTGAACTGGACTGTTTTTTTGTCTCACAAAGCCAATTTTAAAACATTTGATTAAACGTTAGTAAAACAGCTTAGAGAGAAATATAAATATCCTATGACCTTGAGACAGTGAAATATTATTACTGTAGTGGTGAGCCAGCATGAGTGCAGCCAGGCCCTTCCTTCCATATGGCTGCTTTACAAGCTGCATGAAGTGAAAAATGGCTTTCGCGCTTGACCAGCGACACATGGCTGAATAGAGCCAAAAATGAGTTTTGTGGCAGGATTGTAAAAAGGGAAATAGTGCCAGTAGTGACTTTGGAGCTGGGCTGACATCTGCATGGTGCAGCCCCCTATACTTATTACGGACTCTCTGCTGGAAGAGGTGCAACCCACCTTTAACACCAATTATCTCACAGAGCAGTCTGAGGCCTGAGAGGGTTGCGCATCCTTGATCTGAAGCGACAAGGACGGGACACAAAGTGTGACATGAATAATCAAGTTACCCTCCATCGACAGATGAGGAAATGCTACGAGCCTTTAAAAAAAAATTGACAAAAGATAGATAAAAAACATCTCTGAACATCCCATTTTTAAACACCATACAGGCATCAGGAGATCACTGATTGCAATTCCCAGTTCAAATTTCACATTAATAAAAGAGAAAAGTTTAAAAGTCGGTTGGCATTGTTAAAGTTTTGCCCCCTCATCGGATCCTCCTCCAGAACATCTAATTTCAAAGCTGCGTTATATCAATATAGGCTTACTCCCCAGAGTCCTGATGTGTCTCGGGTTTGTTGCTAAGTCGAAAGTAGACCAGCTGTATTCTCTCTCATTATTCAGCAGCATTTGATGCAGAGTCTAGCAGACGGAGACGAACTCTTGTGAACCCGAAGCAACATTCAGAGAAACTTTAAGTTATCTGTGTAAAAAAAAAAGTGTCATGCAAGGACTCTTCGTTGTTTTGAATAGCCATGTCACTCAGCACCTACATACATATTTAAAAAGTTTCTCCTTCAAGTAATGCCCCATCCCCTCCCCCTCCCCCCAACATCACTGCAGCATTTACAATGATTTCTTACTCTTCTCTGATCTCCAGACTCCACAATGAACGAAAGCTGCTCTATTCTTCTGCTCTTTTTGGGACAGGGTTTCTCATTAACACTGATAAATGGCTTGTTGCGTGCACTTGACTGGAGTCTGAATATGTGTGATTTTGCACCTCAAGATGACTTGGCATGAAATGTTTCAGGGGAAAAAAACACATTAAAGAAGGAATGAATTATCAAAATGGAGCTTTCATTGGCTTGGTGTGCTCGTAAATTATACCACAGAGGCAATTTCACATTGTAAATACCTGATAAAAAGAGGAAAGTTAAACCCTAATGGAGTGAAGAAAAGACTAAAACATTTTTCAAGGACTTTAGAGCATTAACGACATTAAAAGATGCGATAAGAGCAACCGACACGATAAAGCAATTAACGTCAGGTAGAGATTAATTACTGGCAATGATGCACTTCATTAGTGACGCTTTGCGGTGGTGCCAGTACAGATGAGCAAGTCAGCAAGTCACTGACACTATGAGCATCTGGTAAGAACACCACATTTAAAGGGATTGTTTAGTATTCACACACAGTGCACCTGCCTACAACAGTTAAAGGGTCTTAATTTCAACGTGAATATTATTACAGGAAAACTGGGCTCTAAAGGTCATCCTTAGCATAAACAAAACCAAGAGTCAAAAGCAATGCAAGCTGCTCTGAAGCACTACTAAGGCGCAGCAGGGCATGGAGTAGACTTCTAATGTCAGTATGTTAATATTCTAAAAAAAACAATGTTATGCTAATGATTAGCGGATATAATGTTTACCCTGTATACAACCTGAGGCAAGTCAGTGTGGTAACATTTGCTAATTAGCACTAAACATAGTGCAGCTGAAGCTGATGGGAATGTTATTCATCTGATTAAAACCAAAGTAGCAACAACATCAAATATGGATGACAGGAGACACAATAAGATAATAGAAAAATTAGAAAGAGGTATTACGGAAATAGTTTATATTAAGGGGCAGAGGTGAGCACACATGCAGCACCATAGTTATGCAGATCTTCTCTTTCCAAATTAGGAACAAAGTGAAATTCTGCACTACAATTGTGCATCTTGACTGGGGATTTGGAAGGGCATAACCAATGGTGGCAAAGAGAAGACAGTCAGGTCCCTGTGCCCCCAAAGTGCCTTTCCAAAATATAATAATATACCACCATAATACACAAAGTTTGCCCATGTGTCTGTCTATCAACTCCTACATGATCAAGAGTTGAGCACACAGGTACATCATAGGTCCCTAAAGGTTCTTATCCAAATCAGATTGTATCATCATGTTTCTTAGCAACCCTCTGCTACAATTACATGTTTTCTAGTATTTACACTATATCTATAAAACCTTGTTAAAGAATTGTGTCATTGCAACATCATGTTTTTTTTCATTACAAAACCATCCCATTTAATCCACAAAACTTCAGTTATGCATCGTTCTGTATTATGAGGTTGCCTTGCAACTACAGCAGTAGGATCGTATCATTTTAATTATTTATTCACAAAATCTCAGGCTGTGTAAAATGCAAATAAACAGAAAGGAACAGTTTGCATTTCTCATAAGTTTTGGGGCTCTTCTGTGTTCAGTGTAGAAAATAGAAAACATCAAATGTTTAAACTGACATATTTTAATGTTGGGTCATTTTGAATTTGCAATAACATCTGAAAAAAAATAAATAAGAAAGGGCAAAAAAAGCTGGAAAAACAAGTGGTACTAAAAATAAACAGCTGGCACATTTTGCAATTAATTAGGTTAATTGGCAAAAAAGAGCATCTCAGGAAGGGAGAATCTGCAAAACTCAGCATCTACAAATTGTGAAAAAATTTCTGAAAAACATTCCTCAAAGTAAAACACTTTTTATTACATGTCAGGCATCAAAATATTCAGAGAATCTGGAAAAATCAATATTGAGTGACTGTCAACAGGCACGATTCCTACATGAAAATCACTGCATGGGATCAGAAACACAGTTCACTGAGCCATGCATAAATGCATGTTAAAGCCCTATCATGGAAAAAAAAAGAACCCATACTTTAGCACAATCTAAAAAGGCCCTGTGGCAACTTTTTTGAAATTTGTAGCTGCCATAAAACTCAAAATAACTGATTTTTATTTCGTGATTTTCATGAATTGGTGCATTTTTTTTGTTTAATAATTTGATATGTTTTCTATTTTAATCAAATGTAGGTTCATGAGATTTCTGTTTTTACTGACATTTAATGCAGGATTCAAACTTTCTGCAATTCAATTTGTGCATGATGTGTTATACTGTCATCATATGCCCTAGGAACCATGTAGTGATGATCTATAATTACCTTTTTTTAAATTTATGCACCTCTTAAAAGCATTGTATCATTTGAATGAACGGGAAAAATTGGATTGCACTATGAGAACATTTTTCTAGTATATAAAATATAATAATTGCATGCAATGGTATAAAATTGTAGAGATCACCATAAGGCATTTCAGTTCAGCCTGATGGGAATGTGAAGAATTTAAACATCGAGTTAATTAATTTAAGTAATTTAACTTCAGGAGAAGTGTCTAAAGAAACAGCTGTATAAACAAATATGTAACATATAGCACAACGTGTGTGTAAATGGTTAGTATTGTTAATGTTATCCATCCTCACAAAACTGAAACTAACAAACCCATTAGATAAGCAGAGGCGCATGGTTCTTAAAGAAAAATAATACAATATAACAGTCAAAACAGAAATTGCAGTTATCACTCTCAATCCATACATGTGCAAAACATAGGATTTTATCATTTATAAGATTTTTACAAAAGTAAACTAGAATAAGGTCACAAAGTCACATAATATACAATATTACCAAATATTCTACTAAATATTTCCACAGTCAACTGTTGGTGGTATTATAATAAAGTGGAAGCTATTGGGAACGACTGCAATTCAGCTACAAAGTGGTAGGCCAAATAAAATCACAGGTGGGCGTGTGCTTAGACACGTAGTGCACACAGGTCACCAACTTTCTGCAGCGTCAGTCGTGACAGACCTCTAAACTTAATGTGGCCTTCAGATCAGCTCAAGAACAGTGCGTAGTAAGCTTTATGGAATGGGTGCAGCCAAGCCTTACATCACCAAGCGCAATGCCAAGCCTTGGATGCAGTGGTGTAAAGCAAACTGCTACTGGACTCTAGAGCAGTGGAGATGTATTCTCCGGAGTGACGAATCATGTTTCTCCATTTCACAATCCAAAGAATTAGTCTGGGTTTGATGGTTGCCATGAGAACAGTACTTGTCTGATTGCACTGTTCCAAGTAGTTTGGTGTATGGTGTGGGGTTGTTTTTAGGAGTTGGCGCAGCCCCTTAGTTCCAGTAAAAGGAATTCACAATGCTTCCATACCAAGTCATTTTGGATAATTTCTTGCTGTCAGAATCATGGGAACAATTTTTTTTAATGATCCTTTCCTGTTCCTACATGACTCTCCAAAAGTGCACAAAGCAAGGCCCATAAAGACATGGATGAGTGAGTTTGATGTGGAAAAACCTGACTGGCCTGCACAGAGTCCTGACCTCAACCCGATAGAGCACATTTTGAAGTGAGTGGAGACAGTGAGACAGGCCTTATCGCCCAAGATCAGAGTCTGACCTCAGAAATGTAAGTCTGGAAGAAGGGTCAAAAATTCCAGTAAGCACACTCCTAAACCTTGTGGGAAAGCCTTACCAGAGAAATGTTGAAGATAGGATAGTTGCAACATGTGCCCTGACATCCCACTCATATAGTGTACTACATATGAAGGCAGAAGAAACAACACTTTTGTCAATATGGAAAATTTGATTAAAGATCTGTGATTTTTAACAACAACCAGTAATTTGTGTAAGTAAATTATGCAGTTATTTATTTAAGGCTCAAATGAAAGGATGGTAGGCACGATAGGATGGTAGGAAATGAAGAGTTAAAGTGAGAAATAAAGGCCTCAACTTGAAAAACAGACCCTACAACTTTTCCATAGAATGGCAGTCGAGAGAGTTAATGAGACCGTGCTGATAATGTTAGATGAACAGTTTGGATCATCAGTCATCTGTATTAAAAGTTTCAGGTACAGAGGTATTTCAGTGGA
The DNA here is from genome assembly GCF_057381915.1 of Diplotaxodon limnothrissa. Lineage (NCBI taxonomy): Eukaryota > Metazoa > Chordata > Actinopteri > Cichliformes > Cichlidae > Diplotaxodon > Diplotaxodon limnothrissa. Next base: position 30,074,538 of record NC_140612.1, read on the forward strand.
TAATTGAAGACTGACAATGCTGGGTAAAAGCCAGGGAGTTGTTAAAGTTATTACAATTCATCGTGAAGAACAAAATAATGTTTACAGCACATTTACTGGCATAATTGTCAGAATGCGTCACTCAGAAAAGTTTGTTACGTTTGGGTTTGGTGCATTGTTTTAATTTTGTTGCCACTTGTTTTTTTGCATTTATTTTTGTTTGCCAGGTTCAGCAGTGAGCAGAGCAGGGGCAATTTTAGCCCATTTTTGGAATGAATCAAATGAATCAAAGCACCCCCAAAGATTTCTTACTTTGCTGTTTGTGTGACACACTACTAAAAATATAAAAAACATACAGTACTTGGTTGAGACGTAACATTTTAACAACAAAAGTATAGATACCCCCTTCCCAAAATGGTTTGTTCCAGCTCGCCTCTCCCCTACTCTGGCTCTAGTGCCGTTGCTGCCAGAGCGATGGTGGCTGAGACGCAGCGGAGCGGAGGTGTAAGTGCCTGGCTTAAAACAGGACATGTTAACTGCATTTAACCTTCAGTTACTCTTTATAAAGTTAGGTAGGAGTCAGACCATGTTTCTTTTTAGCTGAAAAACATTACACCCAGGTAACCTGCAGTGTTGAAAACGTGTTTTGCGACAATGTTTGCTACCCTACAATCCGTCCTACTGTGTAGTAAAATCAGCGACATTTGACTGTCCTGTTGCTCCCATTGACATTTATACAGCCTATTTAAAATCTAAAACTTAAAAATTGTCCGTAGCCTGCTGGTGTTACCACTGTCCTGTTTGAAATGGAATGAGAGAAGCTGGTTATTTTGTCATGTGTGCATGTGCCGATATGAAACCCAGGAGCAACATTCAGGTAAAAGTGTAAGAACAAATGATCTGTCAATAAAGGATAATGTTGGATCAGTGTTTCAATATTTCTATATTTCATTAGATGTTCATGTGGTTTGGTTATTTGCCTTTTGGTTCAAAGTACACTGAGAGAGGCCTTTTTTTTTATTAGTGATCTTAATAATTTTTTTTTTCATCTAATTGAATACAATATATTTTTGTATGATTATCAGTCCAAAGAGGGAGAGAGGAAAGAGGGGAACATGAGGAGAAAGTGCAAGGTCAGGAAGAACCAAGTAAGAAAACAGACAAGGAACAGTGACAGGCAAAACAGAAACTGTTAAACTGCTTGAGAGAGTTGACCACCAAAAGTATTTGCCAACTTCAAGGTGAGGCGACACAGGTTAAAATGAAAGGAATAAATCTGCAGAGCCATAGTAGTATCTGCAGTAAAGATATTTTCATACATTGTACCATAGGCAAAGTTGCCTCCATTTTTATAATTTTTTTTTTTTTTATCAATAATTTGTACATTTCAAGGACCCTATTTTTGGAGTCTATTTTCATATATCTGTATTGTATTATACATACACATTAAAAGTGAATCTCTGTCCAAAAAATGCACTCAGTTTACTTTTTACTCACTATTATCACCATTCATCATTTTCCCCCAGTAAAGTAATTAAGGTTAGGATGTGTGTATGTGTGTTTTGTTTTTTTTTTTAATTCCAATGCATTCTTCTTTTGCAGCATTTAAATAACCTTGATCAGATTTGATGGTTTTGTTACAGACTTTTTAAAAAAAAGTGTTTTGCTTTTCTTTCACAAATGTGGGATTAAATTGTGTTAAAATGTACAAAACAATGATGTCATATTTTGAGACGAGGACCCAGGCACAGAGAGACTTGATGAATTTAAGAATCTTATGATTTAATAAAGAAATTTGCTGACTTGCATAGAGATGGTAAAATTATGATGACTGATAACGGAGATGGAGACAACAGATGATGAGGCCAGGGAGGAACAGGGGTTTAAATGCACCAAGGAGACATCCAGAGGGAACTCAGGACAACTGGAGACATTTAAGGATGCAGGGAAGAAGTGTCATCGTGACGAGTAAAGTTTGTCTTGCCTGGCTGAGCAGCTCTGGGTGCTCAGCACCCCCAAAGCTCTGATCCTAGAATCGCCCCTGGAGCAGAGAGATTACAATTTTAGATTTTTTTTACTCATTTTTATTCTGCTTTTAATTGTTATTTTCACTTCAGTCTAGTTTCACTCTGTTTCCAGAGTTAGTTTACTTTTTTCACATTTCACAATTTTTTAGGGTTATAGGATATATTAAAGGCTGAGATCAAAAATAAAACATGAGCCATTTATGGCTGATAAAGGTCTACGCTAAAATCCAAGACAGAAGGAAACCAAAGTCCAAGAAACAAAGTACTCAGAGAAAACACACACAGGAAGCAGGGAGGCACAACACAACAAGGTTTAACTGAAAGTCTGGGGTGTATATACAGTATGCAAGGGGAGTGGAAACAGCAGGGAAACAAGAAACATGTAAAAAATAGTCAACATTCAGCAAGACAAGAAATAAAACTAGAAATAAGGCCGCAAAGTCAAGCCTAAAAAAAAAAACAATCATTATGGAAAGAGACAAGAACTGAATACACATAATTTTGACACAGAAAGATACAAGAGGAAAGGCTAGAAAAATGAGAAACAACTACACAAAATGATCCAAACCACAATACTAATAAATAAAAATGGTCTGTATTTGTATAGCGGTTTACTTGGTCCTAAGGACCCCAAAGCGCTTTACACTATGCACAATCATCCACCCATTCACACACTGGTAATGGCAAGCTACAGTGTAGCCACAGCCACCCTGGGGCGCACTGACAGAGGCGAGGCTGCCGGACACTGGCGCCACCGGGCCCTCTGACCACCACCAGTAGGCAACGGGTGAAGTGTCTTGCCCAAGGACACAACGACCGAGACTGTCGGATCCGGGGCTCGAATCGGCAACCTTCCGATTACAAGATGAACGCCCAACTCTTGAGCCACGATCGCCCCTAAATATTACAACTAGATAGCAACTGAAACAAAGAACTAAAGGGACAGAAAGGAATATGACAATCAAATATAATTGACATACAAACCATGAACCAAATAGCATTTTAAATAAAAGTCCACAAAGATTCTGGGGCTAGGACCCAGGATTATGACAGATACATATGGCAGTTGGTGTGTGGATCTTTCTGTATAGCTCTACTGCTGCTACAAGAGTAGCAAACAAAAATTTCTATTTTAAATCTCTATTTAAGATTATTTTTAAAAATTAATGGGAAACTGATTTGAGGAAAACCAATTCCAGACCCAAATTAGCCAAATATTTGAAGAAAGATTTCCACCTCTTCAGAGTGTGTTAGACATTTTGTGGTGCAGTTTGTAGTTGTACATCATCTTTATTGGTCTAAGGACAAATCAAAAATCCAGCCACACCTTGATCCTCCATGTGACCAATGCAGAGGGCTCCAGCTATAGTTTTACATACGTTTTGATTATGTCCAAAGCTATATATCATATGCCAATGTATTTTTTAGACTTTCTCTAAAATATATGGCCAAATGGTACATTCATCTCTGCTGATTTCACTTGTTTTTTTTTTGTATTGTTTTTTTTACATATTTCTCTTAGTGAGCATGATGCTTGTGATTTCCTTGTCTTCGTTTCTCTATTGCCCAGAAGACTAATACTTTCTAAATAGAAGGATTCTCTGCCCACCATGTTTTGCCACTGGAAGAAAGGTAATGCCTCATTTTCATCTAGAAAAAAATATATATCATTAGAGGATCTTTTGGGAAATTGTATGTTATCTGGCAGCCATTCACATCCTTTGTGTGTGGCAGCTGTTGTTATTAGCACATAACTGTAATGTTATTAGAGTACTGAATGCATAAATGACCATTTATTTTTATACATTATTGAGTAAATATGTCAATGATGTCTGACTATGTTCGTGTCCTTGAACTGCAATTCTAGGGGTAGAGTGGGAGACGTTTGATAAATGGGTTCAAACTGGTTTATGAAGGTCGGTATTATATTTTTCTGGCACGAAATACAATAAAAAAATGACCTTGGTAAAATAATGTCAATGCTTATATTTACATTTTTATATTAAGATTGCCTTGATTGAGCCACATATGCGTCTTTTTATTGTCTGCTGTTTTTGGTATTTCTATGGATATCACTCTTTATCTTTTACAGTTTCCCTTTAAAGAATGCAGCGACTCAGCCAGAAACATTAGGAATGATCATAGGAACAATGACTACTTATAGAAATTTATGGCAGTTTCTGGAGTAGTTCGATATTTTATTCCAGATGAAGCAGGCTGATAAAGCAACACCGCCACCCGAAGAGCAGCCATGCTGGGGAGCAGAGTGAGGGCAGAAATACTGCAGACTCTTTCTATAAAGTGCACTGCTGAGGTGAGTCTAGGTAAAATCCATTATTCTTTATTGATTCTCCAAGTATCTCTACACGGAGGAGGAGATGGAGATAAAAGAGGAGCAGATGAGTAACAGAGGGAGTTTTAAGCTTTGTTACAAGTGAGATGTGGGTTATAAAAAAAGGGGGGGGGGGGGGGAGGCTGGGGTTTAATGTTCTTAATATTTTGTAGATTCAGTTTAGTCAGCAGTTTTATTTTGTCCCAGAGCTGTCAGAGGTTTCTAAAATATGGAGAAACTTATTTTAATACCCACAGAGACCTCTTGAGGTTTTGGAAAACAATAGCTTACACAATGTTTGGTACTGTTGCAAGAAAAAAGAGAAAATTTGAGCTGCCCTTTTCCAGCATTTTTCATCCAAAAATATCTATTAATAATGTGAGACAGGCTGTTCACACGGTTGCTCCAAGGAGACCTGAGGCAATGCAGAGTCAGCCTGTGACGTTTCTCCCTGTGTGTCACTGGGATTTGAATCCAGCAGCAAATGTCAGGTTTCCCAGAGATTTCCATTCATTTTAAAATGTCTCAAATAAAGCTGACACTTTATTGCATAAAATTTAATAAAACTCAATTAAACCAATATATGTTATCAGAACTGTCTCCTTAAGTTAAATAGTAGATACTCCAATTTTAGTTGTAGGCCTTTCAAAAGCTTCCACCTGATTAAAAGAAGAGGAATCTATATTGGCTGGATGTTGTTGACTCCTGGCCAGCTTTGGTGTCCAAAACCAATACCCGTCAGCCTCTTCTCCCTCCCTATTGGCTCACAGGAGATCGATAGTGAGAAGGCGGCAAGGCCGCAGGCACGGATTGTAGATGAACCTAAACCATTACAAGTGACAGGAGGAAAAGTGAGGATGTGCTGGATGTACAATGGCTGCTTATATTTAGTGGAGATAATATGTTCTGAAGGTCTTTCTTAATAAGTCCCTGAAAACATATTGCATTGTGTGGCACTGTAAATCTTTGCTGGGAACAGATAAAGATTTTTTTTCTTTCTTTAAAAATATATAAAGAAACAAATTCCAAGAGTCCATTAAAAGGTGTATTAATTCTGCATGTCGCAGACGAGAAAAAGTGTGCAGCTGCTTCAGATATTGACTCACTTTCCTCTGTGATTTTTTTTCCTCGTTGTGCGGTGAATATATAACAGGAACGAAGACAGACCAAAGCACGCCAAGGGTGTGGTGGTCGAGGCATGGCCTGCTGTGAACAAATCAAATCAAATCACTTTTTTTTTTTTTTTTTTTTTTTTTATTGTCACATCACATGTGCAGGCACACTGGCACAGCACATGCGAGTGAAATTCTTGTGTGCGAGCCCCACAAGCAACAGAGATGTGCAAACACAACAACACAAACGAGCAAAATACAAGAATGGCCAACCTGAAACTAATAAATATATGTACAATATATAATAGTGTATGCATTTCTGGATGTGTATACTAAATATTTTCCTACGTGTGTGTGTGTGTGTGTGTGTGTGTGTGTGTGTGTGTGTGTGTGTGTGTGTGTATACACATTTTTACAAATTAAATAGTAAAAAAATAAAATAAAATAATAATAATAATAATAATAATAATAATAATAAAATATATAAAATATACAGAGTTGAATATGTGCAAAACAAGTGGCATTTATATACAGTGTGGAGTGCATAATGTTGAAGTTCCAGTAGTGAAGCTGAGGTGTCTATGACGTGTTCAGCAGTCTGATGGCCTGATGGAAAAAGCTGTCTCTCAGTCTGCTGGTACGGGACCGGATGCTGCAGAACCTCCTTCCTGATGGAAGCAGTCTGAACAGTTTATGGCTGGGGTGACTGGAGTCCTTGATGATCCTCCCCGCTTTCCTCAGGCACCGCTTCCTGTAGATGTCTTGGAGGGAGGGAAGCTCACCTCCAATTATCCGTTCAGAGCACCGCACTACTCGCTGGAGAGCTTTGCAGTTGTAGGCGGTGCTGTTGCCATACCAGGTGGTGATGCATCCAGTGAGGATGCTCTCAATGGCAACAGCTGAAGGTGATGAAACAGCCCTGAAACAGCTTTATAGAAGATGAAATAAATACATAACATACTCAGATGTGACAAAAGGCTTCTCACTCTTGTCTCTCTAATGTCTCCCATCTGAAACCTCATGAAATATCTAAGCATTCATAAAAAGATTTAAAGAAAATCAATGTGGACTAACTTTAACTTTTCTTCTATATATTAAAAGGAAAGCATGTTAAACTGCCCAACTTTACAGCAGACATACAGTAAACATGTTTACAGCCTGGTTCATAACTATTTTTTTGTCTACAGACAATATACTTATTTGTGAAGGGCGAATTTATGAAACACACCTGTGAACTTTACTAAGCTTTGAATTTACTGACAGTTGCCTTCCGATGCATAGCTGAATGATAGGCATTACCTCGGCTAACAGTGCTCTTAGTGCCTTTGGTAGCTTTTTAATCCAACTGGCTGACATATAATATGGTTTTTCATATGGTTATTTCTAAAAACCAAACTAAATATGGTCACTTCCGAGTCAAAAAACAATGGAAATGGCCATAAAGCTCAAACTGAGGCCTGGAAATCCATAAACTAATAGACAAAAAGCTATATCTATCTTTTATACACAGTCTGCAAGTTGTTCTCATCAATGCAGTGCTTTAACCTCTTTTGTTTTTTCACAGTTAAGTACCCATAAATGTTTGTTTTTTTTATTTAACGCCAGAATACTTTAGCATATGAAGACTTTGACTCAGTGACGACAACATGGCCAGGTCCTATATCCTTAATACTTTTTTTGACTGAGGGGCACACGGTGCAGTTTGCCCAAGTATGTGCGTGTATTTTTATGTCCATTTAAACCCTTGAATCCACAAGTTTAATTCTACATTAAAGCTGCTTTTCTGTGTCATTACCTCCAAATATAGACTATCGTTTAGAAAAGAAACAGGATTTGCCTCAAGCTGCTTATTTGACACATCACCCCAGGAAGCTATGAATATATACAGCTTCTAGTTAGTGCAGCAGAAGACCAGAAGCTAAAGAAATGGGCTTTACATAAAGGAAGGTTGCTAGTTTGCACCCTCAAAGGAATGGGAGAAAGTTGAAATGGTGATTTAAATGAATAAAAAAATATTTAAAACACTTTTTTGCTTTGCTATGAGTAAATGTTGCAACCCTAAATTCAGTGACTGACTGATAACTTTGTATGTAAAATGTTTACACTTTGGGGCCACTTAAGGCACAAAACACAAGACAACCTTATGAGAAAGGCAAAATGATAACCTTGAGATAAATACAGTAAAAACAAATAAAAACAAAAAGGCAGGTGTTCCCTGATTTAAGGCTGTATTAGACAGACAAATATCTGGCGTTATGTCGCATTGTGAGAGAGGCTTTAAGGCCTGCCTTTTAAAAGTTTCACTAACAAAATTGGCCTGGAACAAAAGAAAAGGACAGAGTTGACCTACATCTATCAATCCACCAATCCCTATCCTGTCTTAAAGACCTTATAGTATTATAACAGCCCGCTTCTCTCTCAGGCTGATGGTTTATTTGTGATTCCTGTGGTATTTAAAATTTATATATGCAGTGCAGCCTATGATTTGCTATCATTGTGCAGTCTACTTACGTAAAGCTTGATGCTGTGCCCAAGTTTATTAAATCCAAGTTGCACAGTTTGATTTGGAATAAGTGAAATTTCAGAGCCTGTAGGCATTTCTACTTCTCCAAAGGTTTTGTGTTCCTCATAAAACTTTCCAGATCATTGTCTTTCCTCATTAGTTTAACTGTTACCCAGCTAACCAGCTTCACACCAGGTGGATAGTACACTTTATTAGGTTATTAAGTGCAACTTTATAGCTCACCTCCATGCTTCCTATTTCCAAAGCATCTGCACATTCTTACAGTCTTTCAGTTCAGTATAAGCTACCGCAGTTCAGTATAAGCTACCGCAGTTCAGTATAAGCTACCGCTGTTTTATTAAAACCTGCTTGTCTGTGACCGTCCTCCCAGTTGTCTGGATTGTTTGTCTGATTCTTTCTGTCCCAGAGTTCCAGACTGTCGCCTTGCTTATTGATCACACTGCCTTCAATTCAGCCTACTCTCACTGACTTTTTGCATTTTGTTTTTCTTTCCAGTTATTGAGTAGTTGCAACAAGGTACTGGCTGATAATAAAATTTCATGATGTTTTATCTTTAGTACAAAGTGCTTTTCCGTGGCCTGTGGGCTGAATGTGCCATACCGCTGAAAGAAACTTAGACAAGACTTCATACAAAGAACTGAGCCTGAGAGTCTCTGTCATAGGGCAGTGTGTCTAATCATCAGACCACCCTCTGTTACCGTCAACCCACCCCTGGTCCCTGCAGCAATAAATGCAACGCTTGTGCTTTATGTTGAAGATTAATGGCATCAATCATACCTCCTCATCAGGCCACACGCACATACACATTGCAGACACTGTAATCAGCACTGGCATTTTATTTTTTTTGCAGATTAACGCTCATTTTTTCTTTTCCTTTGGGTTATTCTGTGAGTGAAATGAACTGGCACTGCTTAGAGCCACAAGAGTAATTATTTATTGTCAGGCTCTGCTACTTCCATCTTAGAACTTGCGAACTGTATTTTACTCTGTAGAAGAACATGTGAAATAGTGGGAAGTTTCTTTAAGTTAGGCTAGTTTCATTGACGTAATCCAGAATCACAGAGATGTGAGCCATGGGCAGGACCTGAGCCGCATTCCCCAAAGACATGGAATGAGGATAGACTAGTCATGATTAGTCTAAGCTTATTCCTGGCACCACCACCACACTTTAGAAAACCGGTCTCCAACCCCCGGGCCACGGTACCAGTCTGTGAGTTGTTTGGTACCGGGCCGCGAGAGCTGACGCTCGGGCGGGAAATTTATGTTTTTTATGGGTTTTTGTCGCTTTTTATCGTTATTTTTTTCAATCGTTTTTATCATCTGTTATGAATAAATCTTCTTTTTTGGTACCGGTACTAGTTTTATTTTGTTGTATTTATCCGTGACACCTTAAAAGCCAGTCTGTGAAAATATTGTCAGACACAAACCGGTCCGTGGCGCAAAAAAGGTTGGGGGCTGCTACTTTAGAATAAAATTAATGTCATGTATAGGTGACATCAATTATATTACAAATTAATTATATATTAGTGCTAATAGTATTTTTTAAGCTTTCTGCATTGTATTTATTAACTGTATTAAGCCTTTAATGTACATAATATTCACCAGTTGTTCAGAAACCTTATTAACAATAATAGATTTTTGAATGAGAATATGTCAATTTAGTTTCAAGTAAATTTTCAAAGCAGTAATTACTTTTCCCAGCAGCGGATTTATTAATGCTGTTGTGAGCTGCCACCAAGTGGCGCTGATAATGAAGTGCAAGCGGCACAAACGTGCTAACATGAGCCATGACTAATGCTTGGATGATTTCAAAAGTGCTCAAAAAGCTTTCTGACCTTTGCACTTAACAGTCATCAATATGTGGTGCTGACAAGTCGGCTGTCAACATTTGTGGTATATGAAAATAGGTACTGTCTGTTCCTTTACATAGACAGAGAATTTAAGCCTGTTTGTTTTGTTTGTTGATTTGTTTTGATTTTATAAGATTAGTTTAAATGTAGAAACCATTATAAAACAGCTCTTTAATAACATAAAGTGTCAGCTGTCCTTTACACGCAACACTGATATGCTGCGTGCAGCCCTATCAGCTTTATTTAAAACACACACAGATGTTTCTAGTCCATAAAAGTATAAAAACAGACTCACCACTTCCAGAAGTCATGAAGCTATTACTGGTGTTACTGTCACGCCTCAGATAACAATGTCTGGCTTTCAGCAACCAGACAACCCAGTCAAACAAAGAAGCAGTGCATGAATGCATGAAATGTCTAGGATGGCAGTGTTAGTGGGCTTCTGAAGCTTTCTGGAGCTTTGATTTATAGAAGATGACATCATGGCTGAATATATTCTGTCAAAGTCTAAGGTGGAACATGTGCTGGAAAAGCCTCTTTGTTTTACTTCTGCCATTAAACTGCTTTAAATGTTACTTGTCATAATGAATCCCTGTTAAACTTGCTTTTTCCAATTATTAAATGCTACTGTATGTCGAAAGCAAAATTATTTCCAAGTTGAAAAAACAATTTTAAAAAAGGAGCCTTTTTTTTTTAAATTTTTTATTCATTTGCTTTGAGTTTACTTTAAACACAATCTTTTGCTTTCACACAAGGTCTATTTAAAACACTGAAACAGATACACAGAATGCAACTGCCACCTGTTGTTCCCCCTCCCTTCACTTTTCATCTTTCTTTTTAAATCCATCAACAGCCAAGCTGCTTGCCGTCCTTTGACGTGCCACACATAATCCTTCTGGTGCCAATAAAATGAAACACGATAAAGTCAAGTACAGATATGGAACATCACCGATGGAAACAATATGTGTTCATTTAAATCCTCTTTAATTGTCTTAAGGTGACATAACAAAACAAAATATTCTTTGGTAACAAAAACAAAACAAAACATGGGCTTCTACACTTTTATTTTACACTTTAAGTGCATTGAGTTGTTAAACTGAGTGACTATCAGGTAAAATGCAGCACAGGTGGGATTTATACTTGCTTTTACCTCAAACTAAACTCCAGCAGCTTTTGGGTCAATTTGTCTCCCATTAGGTATTCCACTTTTTCTGTCTAGACAGCTTAACTTTTCCTGCTTTCAGAGGTGATCTCACTGTGCTCCGCCGCCTGTGTCGAACATCTTCTTACGGCCCTCCATACCTGACATGGCCTCCACATTCTTACGCCAGTCGCCTACTTCACTGGTAAGCACCTGAGAATGAAGAGAACCGGGAAAAAAGAAATAAAAATCAGAAAAAAATGTTTTGATACTGAGAAACACAAGAGATTAGGAGCTAAGACGTGAGAGTGGTGATTCTGGTACCTTGTCCTGTTTCACATCCTCTTTCTTCACAGACTTGAGGTTGGCTCTGAGGTCCATTGAACCTTTGTGTTTGGAGCCCAGGAGGGCTCTCATCATCTCGTCTGCTGACACCCTCACTTTTCGCAGGGCAGGCTTTTTGAACTTGCCCCCAAGGTCCTGTACCTTCAGCTTCAGCTCATGGATCTAAAGCATTATGACGCAAAATGTATGAAAAAAACAGAAACAGGAAGAAAAAGCTCACTTTGTCTCCTTATTCTTTAGTTTTTTAGGAGAGTACATAGTGTAAAAGTGCTGCAATAATATTTGAGTAATGTCTTTCTGTTATATTGGCCGGCCTGTTCTGGTTTGACCTAAATATACAGTTAATAGAGAATTTAGCCCCCGATTTCAATGCAGACATTTTACAGATACAAAGGATATGCAGAGGTCTGGAGGATAAAAGAGACTTACATCTTTGTTATGCTTGCTCACTTTGGATTCACAGTCATATCTCTCCTCATCCACAATATCAATTTTTGTATGAAGCTGCTTGCACAGTTCCTAAAAGATCAGATATTGATAACATTAATAGTATTATATTTTCTGCTTTACAAAAGCTGGTCTTTTGTGGCTTTAGAGAGCTTACTTGTAGTTCTTGCAGGGACTTTCCAGACATTTGCAACGGAGGCAACTTTTCTCCTAAATAGCGTACTTTCTCCTCCTCCCTCTCTTGCCTCTCCTTCTCCAAATCCTCACAGGCTCTTGTGAGGAGCAGCATCTGATTGGACACAAATGGGTATCAATCACAGGACGAGGAAGTTTTAGTCTGACCGTGACAAAAATGATAATTTATGTTGGTTTTCATAAACAGTATGTATTATGTTATATGGCAGTGAGTCAAGTGTGCACTAAGAGTCAATGAAACTTGCAGCATGTGCATGGCTCGTCATATTGTTCTTATATAAAATAGTATTAAATTAATATCAAGTTTTGTTTTCATGGGGATATATAGCAAACAAAAAAAGGTGTGTAAAGGCAACTCACTTTGAGGGAGAGCTTGCGAGAAGCCGAAATCTTCGACTTCGGCTGTGGAGAAAGCCAAAGCACAATCAGCTCAGTGATTCTAAATCAAATATTGATTATTTAGGTCTGTAAGGTGATATTTACAGTGTCGAGTACAGTAAATAAAAGGCTAACAAAGTACACTGTATCTTTCAACTAAAATTAAACATTGCACATTGTATGGAAAGACCTGCGAGTGTCAAACTTGACTCCACTTACTGCAGTCACACATAAAAAGATAACGCTTTATTATTAGGATGAAGTCAAGGGGAAAGCTCTCAGGGATGCAGATAACAATTCTGACAGATAACCACTGCCACATCTTTGCCATGTGTGCAAGGACAATGTGTCCCCTGTCCATGCATGGAGGATTAACACTGTGGAATATAGCTGGCTCACCTTTTCCCCTCTGGGATTCATCGCTCTGGATCTGTCGTGCTCCTGAAACAGCAAGCAGGAACACATGAGGACGATGATCTTAAAGGCAACGGCAGGTTTACATGAGTGCATTATCTATTCTTATCCTTTTAGGAAGCGAGCACAACTTTCCCTTAAAAAACATTTTCACAAATATGAACCATACAGCAGGCATAAAAGGAATTTTCTTACCTCACTTCAACTTCTTGAGCAGAAACAAACACATGGAAGAAAAGAAAGTTTATTATTATTAGTATTAGTCATGTTTTGGTGTAATATGTCATCCCATTAAACTACACTGAAAATTAACCATGTATTTACTCCATCATGTTGATCGTCATCCCAAATATTAATTTTTTCATTCTGTATTTTTTACAGTTTAACTAATGACAGCTCAGCACATTTGTTAAGCGAATACATCAGCTGCAACATTTGTTCTGACAAAAAAAAGCAAAGCCAGACAGCAGCAGCTGCACACAGATTTTTAAGATCAGCTCTTTGTTAGGTTGACAGCATTTATGTACAAGTATGTACAAATTACTATATTGTACAGCTTTAACCAAAACAACACTGGCTAAGCACTGTCTTATTGTCTACAAAATCTATTTACTTTTTATATTTTCTGCTCTAATCTTGTAAGAAAATTAAAATTATATTAGTACCTTCTTGTTAGTCACTCTGGCAATATTCTGAGAAACCTTAACTAGGTAAAACACACAATATAGCATCTGTTCTTTTACCTGTAAATGAGCGTCTGTGGAGGTGAAGAGAGTCAAACGGCAGCTGCTGAAGACAATGGGCAGCTTTTTATGTGGGGTTGATGGCCAGTGGACAGCAGATATAACGTCTGGTCCCAAGAATGTGCTGGCAAGAGACCAAGCACTAAATATCACCTCCCCTGACACTGACAACACAAGGAAAGTGTAATAATAAATCCGTAGCATTGCCTTAATGGTATTGTCTAGAGATCAGCATTTGAAATGTTATCATTTTTCCCAATTGGAATAATTGGAAAAATTCACAAGCTGATATATTAGTAACAAATATTGTCATTATTATAAGTTCTCATAAAAAGGACATTCGAAAGCTTGCCAATTCTTCTATGTTGGTGAAGCCAGTAGCTATATAACCTAAGCAATTACATCAATTCATTATAGCTAAAGAGATTCTCTCAGTAATAAATATGCTGTTTATGAGAAACCTAAAGCCTTTACTGGGGCTAGCCAATGCAGACAATCATACTCTAAGAATAGATCAGGCCTCTTCACCATTGTACTCTGCTTTTAACCGAGTTAGCTGTGTCAACACATGCGGTAAGGTTTACTGCAGGTACAGTGAAAAAACAGAGTTTAATTCATTTTTTTTTCTTTTTACAGACAGTTGCAAAGAATCTGGGGTTTTCTTATCCAAGGTCTTTACATGACTAAACGGTTTACAGACTCCAGAGAAATCTCTGTGCGTATGACTGTATGAGCTCAGGAACACTTCTAAAAGCTTTGTAGAAAGCAAAAATCACTGCAAGCACAAATGGTCAAGACCTTGTTAATGCTGGATACAGCTTTCAAAGCAACATGCTGTCCTTTCAAATTTTCAGGAAATGGAAACAGGAAGTTGGTAAAGACAGGAAAAATCTGCTGTGTGACAAGGCATGTAACAGCCATTCATTTCCTGGGGTGAAATGAGCATCTTGGTGTAGAAAAGTCAGAGTTTCAAAATATTTGTTGTTTCATTTTAGGGTCATTTTTCAGTGACATTTGAAAAAATGACAAATTCTTTCTGTGAGAATTACCAAAACAGTCAAAGAAATCCCAACAGTGCACACTCTTTAAATAAACTACATTAAAAAGCAAGGCAGTTGCTCAAAGCTGAAGAAGGCGCATATACAAAGATTTCAAAACACAAACATCTACTGTCAACAATTCTTTGGCACAACTTTACAAAGACTCCAGAGTATGAGCGCTAATCTTGACCTGAGCGCTGACTCTTCTTGCAAATCACTTAACCCCTGAGCATCAAGTTTCTAATCTTTCCAGTGGCTTATACTGGAATAAAACTGATGCAAGCGCTAAGGTGTTTTTGGTAAACTGAGCATTAGCTACAAAGGGCATCTTCATATAGAGCCACATGTTACATGGAACAGTCAATGCTCCTTTGCTCTCTTGAAGGCTTCTCACAGATTAGAAATCATTGTGAAAATTAGTGAGAATATCTGTCAGCTAAAAGATGAGCCTGTCAGACATGGTTCCTTCTGACCCTACTTGACTTCACTGTAACGCCATTATAGACCGACCACATAATACCATTCAAGTTTAGTATCGCGGATGAGTTTTGCATTCTGTGGCTTTAAGAGCAGTGCATTCAGCAGCTCTTAAGTTCAAGATAGAGTATTAAATATTCATTGCTAGAAATCTGAAGATTGCTTGCCAGTATTATTGTTCAGTTTGTTACATCTCAAACTTCTTTGTCTTTGCAATTTTTAAATTAAATCAATATATATCTTACGTCAGCTTGTATTTGAATCATTTTACCCCAATAATTTCCATTAAATTCATAGACAACATAACTCTAAGAGCTTGGGTTTTTTTGTGCCAGTAAATATTCTTATGGCATACACTACCAACTTATCTGTCATATTAGCAGTACACTGCTTTCAGCGGTGGGCAAGCTAAAGAGACAATACCTCAGTGTGTAACGAGTGTCAGTAAAAGGAAGAAGATGAAGGGGACAACAAATGTCCTGTCATATTTTTTTTCCAGTGATCCTCAGCAGGTGGGAGCGCTATTTCTGATGCAACCCAACTCCCTCCTGTCTTTGCACAGGCACACGGGCACCCAAAAAGAAAACTAGGCAGGCCTTGGTATCGGGGAACTGCTTGTAATGCACTTTCTACTGGTGCTGCTTTCACAAATAGGTCAGTTACTTTTGGGCTTAAAGGAAAGAACAAATGGAAAATTATTTTTTTGAATTTAAAGAAGATATTTAAAGTTATATTTTGCATTTGTTGTATTTGTCATATGTTCCATAGTCCACCTGAACCCATGGTCATGACATAACAAGTTAAGTTATCGTGTGTATTGTGTATCAAATGTACTACTTTTTAGGAAAAACAAAATGAAAGTAATTTTTTTTTTCATTTACAGCCCTAAAGTACAACTTTGAGTTATTTTAATAATCATGTATTAAACTTGAGCATCAGAATGAGGGAATACCATTTAAGTGACTTTGACCGTGGTTATTGGCGCCAGATGGTCTGGTCTGACTATTTCAGAAACTGCTGATTTTCCCCACATGAACCTCTCTAGGGTTTCCAGAGGGTGCGTCAAAAACAGGCACATAAAAAAACAGGAAATGAAGAACAGTCCACTAGAAAAAAATGCTTTCTTAATACTAGATGTCAGAAGATAATGCGCAGACTTTTCAAGCCAAAATGACAGTACCTCAAATAACCGCTTGTTACAACCAAGGTATGCAGAAGAGCTTATCTGAAGGCACAAACACTTCAAACCTTGAAGCACATGGGCTACAGCAATAGAAAAACCACACTGTTGTCAGTTAGGAACACAAAACGGAGGGCACAGTTTACACAGTTTACATTGACCCCACCAAAACTGGTTAATAGAAGATTGGAAAAAATGTTTGAGTTTGTGGGGTCAGATTTTGACATAAACTGCATGCCAGTATGAAACCACCTGCCCTTTATCAATTGTTCAGACTGGAGGTGGAGATGTAATCGTCCTGGGACTTTGGGTGTGTTCGTGTCAAATGAGCATTATTTGAATGCCCCAGCCCTCCTGACTATTTTTGCTGACCATGCCTCCACAGTCACCAGATTTCGATCCAAAAGAACACCTTTGGGATGTCGTGGATGAGCAGGCTCACATCATGGACGTGTACGGCTCACGAATCTGCAGCAGTTGTGTGATGCTATCACATCACTTCCCTTATCAAGCTACACTCTGATAAGAAACATTTGTGAGGCTCTTTTTTCTTTCTTGTGTATTTTTAGTATCTTTTTTTAATATATAAGTGCCTTGTCTTGAGTTCCCTTATAAGTATCTCATAACTGGCAGGGTCAAAGAGGCATCCTGAGAGAAAGCACAGCTGGAAGCAAAGTTAAAAAATTCAAGTTACTGAAAATCTGGTATGCCTACGCCCACACACCGGATTATTCTGGGGGGGATAAAGCAGTTACATAGCGAAGGTTCACACAGGAGGTTATACTGCAGCTGCAGGTACAGTCCAACTCAAAAGAAAAATCCTGGGCACATGGCAAAAATGGGACTTTTTTGTTGTAAAGCAATCGTCTGAAGATGGTTAAGTCTGGATTAAAATGAGATCGCAAAGTGGCTTTAGTGTGGCGTTGAGGTGTGGTAATCTCACAGCTGCACCAGCGTCTCATGTGAAATCCTATTTCGCTTGTGCAGGAGATGTCCGGCAGGGGGCGACAGCGATTCACATCAGAGAAGATGCTTGCTTTTACGCGTCAGTCATTGACAAGTCAGCGGTAATACAGACGTGACTCTGAAGCAGGATCTTTAAAATAAAGACTCTCACTCAAGAAACTTGGAGAAATATGTTGAAATATGCTGTAAAAGAAAAGTCAAAAGATTTAAAAAAAAATGTACAGGTAATATTATAAACAGTCACTTGTCACAGTAGGAATCTAAATTACTTAGCAGAAGCCTTTCAGTGGATATTACAGTAGCATGTGGATGCTGTGCCTTTTACTTTATGAAATCAATCATCAAGATAGTGCCTAATAATCGAAAAATGTTTCAAGGCAAGTCCAAAGAAGAAAGCGCTGATGGTTAAACTTCGTACAGCAAACTTTGGAGTCGCACGCTCCGCTGAGGTTCCAGCTCCTTGAGATAAGAAGTCTTCTTTGGATTTTGATGTGTTTATCTGCTCTTTAAGCCAGAATGTTTAACATTAAGGTTGACAGCTAACATTTTAGTGTTAAAAGGACAGTACCTTCAGCTTCACCTTCTTATATGGGATTAGAATAGCATATTTTTCATGTAAAACAGATTAAGACCTGTAACTGCTATCATAACAGATACAAGATTACACAATATGCTCTAAGGCATGTGTTTTATGGCACTGCTTTATCGACACATTTGCAAATTTAAGATGTGAATTTATTCCCCCTTTTTTATTGACATTATGTGAGTGTGTTATATGGTCTGGCAGAATGCACTGCACGCCTAGAAGCATTATAATCTTATAATATTCCATGTGCTCCTCGGTTGCATGTTTGCACATAAAAACATCAAAAGCCTTTGCTCAGCATGCTCTACAGTGCGGCATGCGTAAATATACTGTTAAATATTTAGTCAGGACTAAACCAAAGTTGATTTTGCTTTATATATTTGTAGATTTGTAGAGAGAGAAACGTGGCACTCCAACAGTAAGAAGATTTGTTGGAACATTTTAAAGGGCAAAGGTTGCATTACAACGACAGAGGCCATAAAACCATTAAAAAGGGTTGTGTGATTAACTTGTATAACATCTACTGTTTGGGTTATCCCTAAATAAACATGACGTGCTGGAAGAGCTATTTATCCATGATTTTATCTATATGTTGTGTTAGAGCAGATACTTTAATAAAATAATTTCAATAAAATTCAAACCTAAATTGTGTTCAGGTCCTTCTCAGCTTGCTAGGTGCAGGGGAAAAGTGGACAAGCGTGAGCCGTAAGGATCGCGTGTGCTTTTATTTTGAAAGCCGTTTTCCGTTGTCGCACGAGGTACTATTGGCATTGATGCGCCTCCGACTGCACAAGAAGCACTTTGTCTGAGGGGAAAGAGGTGAGGGAGGGGGCGGTGTCGATAGAAGAAAGACGGGGAGGTGGAGGGGAGCTGAGTCGGAATTAGCTGGTTAACTTGCACCGCAGACCCCCAGTCCAGGATCTGGGCGATAACGTGCGGTGATCGTGGTCGTGGGGGTCGAGAGAGATCCAGGTGGAAAGGAGTGGGACATACAGAATCGGGATGCAGCAGGACGCGGGGTTTGGAGGGAACACGCGTGCCTCCTCACGAACCGCGCGCTGTAATGGAGATGGTGATGCACCAAGAACAGAACAGCAGATTCCTGCAGAGCCACACACGCTGCCCCACAGCCCCGCGACCCAGCGCCAGCCGTTGCAGGGATAGACGCTGCTCGCTGTTAAAACCTCGCCAAGAAAAAAACGGATTTCCAAACTGATGCTCGAGCCAAACAACTGGATAACAGACTACCTTGCTCCTCCATTCATACCCCCACCGCGTCTGCGGGATGAGACGGGGATTCGGGACGAACAGAGAGACCTGCTTTGAAAAGACTGCGTTTCACACCACATGCTTCGCTCTGCTGGTGGTTTTGAGAAACAGATAAGAAAAAAAAGAGAGGGATAGAAGGAAAATAAAATAAAAGGGAAAGATGTTTCTGCGATGCTACCGCGCCAAATTGTCGGCGTGGGCCGCTCTGTGCGTGCTGGTGCTTTGCTGGTTTTACGTTTTCCCTGTCTACAGACTGCCGAGCGATAAAGAAATAGTGGAGGAGGTGCTGAGGCAGGGGGAAGACTGGCAGAAGAACCAGACCGGCATCGATTTGTACAGGTTCGACTCAGAGCTCTGAATTTCCTTTAATAAGCTTCAAGCTGTGATTGGCAGTGTGTGCCCCCCCCCCCCCCCCCCCCCTTGGATTTAAGTGTGTTTCAAGAGAAGATGAAATGATTAATAATAATTTTAAGGCTTATTGCTGAATGTAACAGATTCCCAGGAAAAAATAGGCCTCTAATTTCAGTTTCAATTTCGTAATTAATACATGCTTTTAATATTTTGGTGCTTTAAGACCAACAATTATGACAAACAAAACCATAATTCTAAAGGGAGTAATTCTAGTGTATTACAGTAGTGTCTCAGCCATAAAGATGACCACAGACAAAGCAAAAACAGAGCTCTGAGTGTGTTAGTTACACAGTAGCAGCTTTATTTATATCTTATTAAACATTCTCAGAGGCAAAGCTGATTACAGGGTAATCAGAGAAAGTGACCCCTGAAGAGCACGCCTGCTGGAGGATGTGATGCTCACTTGGAGCTGGGTTGTTTCTGTGGTTCTCTTTTAATGGAGCTATAAAGACCTTTTATAGGTTGATGACTTAGATTTGCTTGCTTCTTGGGAATTAACAGAGGGGGGGAAAGGCAGTTTAAAATTAGCTTGATGTAATGATGTAATATAGTTAAAGTATCTAATTTAGTTTAGTCACCAAAATTGGTGTTTCCTCCTTTCTCCACAGGAAGCTGCTGTCAGAATGCTGCGATCCGAAGCGGATGTTTGCAGTGACCAAGGAGAACTCCCCTGTGGGCAAAGTCCTGTGGTACGATGGCGAGTTTTACTACTCGCACACCGTCAACAACAACACGTACTCTCTCTTTGTACAGGTATACTGATAAGTAACGCTCTTATGTTTCTCAGAAAATAGTGCTGTGTGAGTTGCTGTGACGGTCAGTTCACATACGAGTCCTTCCTCTGGGTTTTATTGTGGGGTTTTGACTTTCCCACATCTAGAGATGCATGTTATTAAGACCGGCAGCTGTGTCTTTGAGATGTGACTGAGACCAAATAACTGAAAATTGATTTCTGTCCTACCCGGTGCATTACAGATGTGTTGTGGTGACTGTGTTAGTGTGAAATCTAGCTGATCCATAATGGAGGAGGGGAGAGGATTACAGGTCTACAGCTCTTAGTGTGGACAGGAGTCGATATGAAGATGTGACGGGATTAGTGGTTTGGGGCAACTTGAAAGCTGAAAAAGATAATACAGTTAGTTATTCCCTGCAATTTCCTTTTTAGCTTTTTTTTTAAACATTAAAAAGGCTCCTGCTCTGACCTTTTATAACACTCAACTATATAAGTCTTGTTCTGGTTTTCTTTCTCCACTTAAGTCTAGGACAGTGTTGTTGCGACACTACTTAAAACTGGAAAGGGGCGCGGCTTCAAGGTCTTTCTTCTTTGCTCTATTTTCACTTAGGAAAAAAGGAAAGAGGGTTTTTTGTGTTCATGAGTAGAAACAGCAACGAAAGGGGAGCTATAGGTGTAAGTGCTGTTGCTGTGTTTACCGTATTGAGTTCTTTCTCTGAGGCTTTAGATCTGCAGTCAAATATCCTTCTTGGTACATGTGATGAATATTTTACCCTAATTTCCAGGCATGAGCTGTGCATGTTCTTTCATGAAGGACAGGGGGAGGTGAGTGTGAATAATTAAATAAAATGACCAACCTAGGCACTTGTGTGTGTTTGCATTTGCATTTAATTTATTGGTTTAAACATAGACTTACTGTCACCGGACACTTTATTAGGTACAGTTTGTTAGTACTAGCGTGAACTGCCTTAATTATTTGTGTATAATATATTTAACACGGTACAGGTAACATTCATCAGAGATTTCCATCCTTATTGACATGACAGTATCACACTGTGTGATATTGGATATTCCACGTGCAGAGTGCTCTGATGCATTGAGATCTGGTGACTGTGGAGGATATTTCAGGACAGTGAACTTATTGTTATGTTCAAGAAGCCAGATTGTATTTTATTGAACTTTGTGAGAAGGTTCATCCTGCTGAAAGCGGCTATTAGAAGATGGATACACTATAGTCATAAAAGAATGGACATGGCCAGCAACAATACTTGGGTAGGGTGTGGCTGTAAATTATCCTCAGTTGATACAAAGGGGGCCTAGAGCGTGCCCATAAAACGTCCCTCACACCATTACGTCACCACAACCAGCCTAAAGTGATTTTGTTGCTACAAGCAGAATGAATTCATGCTTTCATGTTTATGCCTAATTCTGAGCCTGCCATAGTGTTGACATGCTTCACGGTCTGGTTTCAAATTGCAAAATAAAAACCACATTGATATCAAATCGTGTCGGAAGAATTGTGATCGTATCGTAGTGTTTCTGGGGATTCCCACCTTTAGTACATGAGCAATTGTGAATTACTCAAACCAGCTTTTCTGACACCAACAACCATGCCATGTTTAAAGACACTTAAGTCACCCTATTTCACTATTTAGTTTGACCAATGAGTTGTTGTCATGCGATTGTCTGATTAGATATTTGTGTTCACAAGTAGTTGACTGTACTACATGCTGCAACAATGCGATTTCATTGCAGATAAATCACTTGCAAATGTAAAAGAAAATGTTGAGCTAAAGAGAGAGATATCATCTGCGCATAGCAGTAGATTGCATACTTCACCTCTCCTATTTCCTGTTTAGCAGAATCTATGCATCTTTGCTCCACATAATCCTCTAAAATCAGACTACATTGCTTTATCCAAATTAAATCTGGCACTGTGATTTCATTTGTGGAGATGAACCTGCAGCTGTTTACACAACCAATTACAGGAAAGATTTCTTAAGCAACAGTGGCACAGAAAGACAGGATCCTGTTTTTCAAATATAGATATGCTGGTTTTCTTTTTTTTTTTTAGATGATGGCAAAATAAATGTATGTGTTTTGGACAAATCAAGCAGTTTGCAAGACCTCGCCTTTTGTTTTGGTGATGTGTCAGCTATAATCCAAATCACTGTTTATTTTTTATTTTTTTTTAATTCTAATGGAACTATATACCTTGGTTTTGAGATTTCCAAAACAGCCCCGTTTTCAATTAAGTATACTGGGAGCGTTGCTTTGTTTCTTACATTGAGAGCAGGAGTCTCAATCTCAGATGAGCTGGGGTCGTTTCATTGGAGGCCCACGGTAGTGTTCGAAGACTACAAAAAAAACCCCCACAACGCTGAGTTTTACACAGTTCAGTCTCATAGGCTGTTGTGATGAGCTGTCCGGGATCCTGTAGATCTAGGTTCAGGATTTTTAGCTCCTGTGTCATGTCTAAAAGGAATGCCAAATCCATTATCCATTTTGGATCATTGATCTCAGGAACATCCAGTCTTCCAATTTCCATGAAACGCTTGAAATACATCACTTCAGCTCTTAACTTAAAAAAATCTTTTTAACACGTTTCCCCTGCTGAGCCAACGCACTTCTTTAAATTGCAGTACATACAGTGCCTTAGTTTGTTCTCAAAATGCTCAGAATTGCCAGTGTTTTTACACATTTCAGGAGAACAGACGTGGTATGTTTACATGTCGAGCATTTGCTGCATGTTGATGTATAATGCAGTGCAGAACCACTGTTGGATCTCCATTTTCCTTCTCTACGTTTCTCAGTACCAGTGCCAATGCCAGTGGTAATGCACTTCATACCAAGTCACTCAATAATAATACACAGCTGCTGAAATCATACTTTAGCTTTGGTCTGGCCGGACAGGGGACACAAACCTAGCAACTTTTTTTCTCACCTCAAACTTGTCGATAACACTTTCGATGAAAACTGCAAATCTGCTTGTTGCACATTGAATAAGCTCTTTTTTCAGGACATAGGAGACCAGCAACTCACAACATGCAAAGAGAGCAAAAAAAAATCTAAAATGAGGTTTTCAGCTGATATTCTTTAGATGTACAGATAGTGTGTTAGAGTCTTATTACAGGCAAAGATGATGGAGTAGTTTATGACATTTTCTGCAATGTATATTGTGTATATGTATGTATATTAAACCAGTTTTCCACTTCATGTACTTGTTAGTCGACATGTGTGGCAGACAGTGCTCAGAACACTGTAAACAGTGGAGCTGAACATTATTTCCATTAGAAAACAGTGCGATAAGGTAACACGGTGGGTTTTGTGTTTTTAAGTGAACTGACTCTATAGTGACTGTTTTGCCCAACATTTCTTTTATTCCAAGTGTGTTTTTCTGACTAAATACTATGATTAGGTCTTTATATTCTATGTGTCATCTTTTCATTTCCCTGCTCCTCTCTAGAGCCATGTCCTTGTGTCCATTGCATATTTTTATGGGGACCGTTTCACTTCCTTAAACCTATATTGTGGCTAGTTATGGTTCCCAGTAAAAAGACAACTGATAGTTTGGTGGGATGTACTGTGCTCAAATTCAAACACACAAGCACTCCCTTCTTCTCAACTCCCATTGCTGTGATTGCAGGTCTGAATGCCGACAAGCAGCCACGCTGCACCAAGCTGGCAGCAGCTACAGTATCTGGGCATATGCCAGGGAATGTGCCAATTAGGGCTTTGACAGTTAATTGCTGGTTAGTTCAGTGACTGAAACAGAGCATATATACATACAGCTCAGTGAACTGAGCAGTAGAGTCCTATAATCTTTTTTTTATGTTTACTTAGTGATGTCTTTCCTTTTCTCTAGACCTTTGACAGCGTATGGAGCACAACTGACTGAGTGAAAAATCTTATATGCACATTATAACACCAAAAAATAGAACAGAAGTCCAACACTAACTACTTAAACATGTTTTCTCTTTTATATCATGTTAAATTTGTCTTTTCAGTCAGTTGGATAAATCAGGTCAACTTAACAAGCCAAAGAAAAGATATGTCCACGTATTAGTAAAAGATTTGGTTTAATGTAAGTAGTTGGTGCTGTTGCTAAAGAAACAAGTGTCTTCCTTTAGAGCTTTACAGCTTTAGCTTGTTTTTCTGGTTCCTGTCCTCTTCTTGGTTTGCTGTTAAAGGTCTAAAAGAGACTCTTAAGGGCAAAGAGTCTGTGTTTGCGTCTCTATACGTGTGTGTGTGTGTGTGTGTGTGTGTGTGTGTGTGTGTGTGTGTGTGTGTGTGTGTGTGTGTGTGTGTGTGTGTGCCTCAAGCGGGTGCACTCTGAGGGGAATAATGAGAACAATTGTTTCCACTGTCTCGCTTAATCCATTCCCTTGAGTTAAATGCAGTCAATGCACAAAGAGAGGACATTTCTTTTGGGTGGTGTTTCAGTGTCTTCTGCAGCAGCTTTAATCCTGTCCTTAATAAGTTTTCAGCTGTGGTGATGGTAAGATAATGATTCACTGCAACAAAATTGATTACTGGTAGTGACTGGTAATTTTTGTTGTCACTTCCTTGTTGGTTGTTTATTTCAAATGGACTACAGTAAAGTGGAAAATGGAAGATTTTAAAGTAGAAATTTTGGGGGGGGGACATGGACACCATATCCTCTAGATTAAAAAGGAGAGGGGCTGTGAGGTGTATTGTCAGCGCTCACCTAAAAAGTCTGCATCTCTGTTGATATGGAGGTGCTTTAGTGGAAATGGTTCCCTGGAAAAGGCACCAGCAATGTTGAAAGGTATATACAGGTTAGAGCAGTGCTCTCCATCAACTGGAATATTGGTGATGTGATCCTTGGCTGCTCCAGTCTGCATGCCAAGATACTGATTCATAATTTGATCTGTGATGCATTTATCAGAAAGTAGGAATATGTGTGTCATCACAGTGTGCGTGTTAGAAAGCACTTAGACGTAGACAAAAGTGCTTATGTGAATGGCTGAATGAGTGAATGAGGCATGTTGTGTAAAGCAGCGGACCCCAACCCCCAGGTTGTTTGGTACTGGGCCGCAAGAGTTGAGGCTGGGGTGCGAAATTCATGGTTTATTGGTTTCAATGTGCTGTACATATAGAGATGCTTTTTGGCATACTGTAGTTGTAACAAGTGATTATTGAGTTACTGTTGCTGTCATATCAGCTTAAAATCTGGCCATTATCGTTGGATCTCTGGCATCAACAAGGCATTTTCGCTGAGAACTCCTGTCATGCAGTGGTTGTATGGAAAAATCTCCATAGATCAGCAGTTTCTGAAATTCTCTTGCACCAACAACCATGCCACGTTTAAAGTCCTGGATAATACACAGAAACTGTGTATGATCCATCTCTATTACATCAGCCTGCCTCAACTCTTCTTATCACTTTGCTGGTTTTGTCGGTCAGCACCCGGGGGCTATAAAGGCACATTAGCACTAGGCCCGGGGTGTTACATCATGTGTTTAGGAGCTAGTGGCTGTGTGCATTCTAACAAAGCTTCATGTTGTCTCCTGTGCAGGAAAACCCTTTGCAGCTTCCCCTGAAGAAGTGTGCGGTGGTGGGCAATGGCGGCATTCTCAGACACAGCAAGTGTGGCAGGGATATCGACCAGGCCGACTTTGTTATGAGGTAAGAAACAAAAAACACTCCAAATTTGAATCAGCAGTTCCCCAGAGACCTGCTAGATACCATCAGTGATTATAAGAGCTGGTGTCGATTTCAACAAAGAAGGAAGAACAGAGACAGAAAAATGGGCCACAGTGAGGATGAGAAAGAAAAGAGGTTAAGCAGAAAAAAAACATCTGATGGGGTATGTCAGATATTTATCTTCTGTTGTGTTATACTAGGACTATCGATTGTATTTTATAAACAAGCTGATTGTCTTGGCATTTTTAAAAAGTAATCAAAGACTTGAGACTGAGGAGGAGACCAGGGGGGGAAAGGTACATTTTCATCAGTTATAAGGGCAGTAGAAGTTCAAGTTGAAGAACTAATGTACCATCAACAGTCAACAGACCTCGTGCATGCAGAAAAATGCATGACATATGCATTTCAACTAAAGGATGACCTTTGAGAGCGCCAGGAAATAGTGAATACTTCTGGATAAACACTTGATACAAGCTGCATTTGCACAAACGTCTTTTAATTCGTGGTAACTGACGTATTCTGGCTAGGTATGTGTCAGTCTAAACACAAAGCACAGCTGATTGTCCGCCTCGAGAAAACACAACAGAGCATTTTTTTGCTTTGAGCGACAGTGAAGTGAAACTGTTTCTGTCTTATGTTTAAATTAGGTTTTCTGTATAATGTTGAGTATGTGTTTTTTGTCTGTGTGGTTAGTGGTTATCTTTTGAGTCACCCTCTAAATTTACTTTGACTGTTGGCCCTATTCCAGGAAGAAGGTTTAGGTAACAGCTGTATGTCTGTTGAGCTGTCTGTTAGCTTTGAGTTTTCTCTTCCAGAAAGAGAGTTAACTTAAAGGTACAGTAAGCATTTTTGAGTTTAATTAATAGAAAAAAAATACTCTACTCATAAATATTCATTGATCCATTGTGCAATTACATCTTCCAACAAATCATGTATTTGCATAAACTTAGATTTCTGTCCATTAAAAATAATAGGAGCATCCCCCGATTTGTGGAAGCCACCATGTTGCCCCACCGTTTTGATTGCTGTGGCGAAGATGAACATCACTGTTCCACCTAATTGCATTTTATTTCTGTGTCTAGAAACCAGCCACATACATTTTACTCTCAACAAGCAGCGGGTGCTGTAACGCAGTCAGTTCTTCTTTTACTCTTTTACTCTTATGCTGTTTTGTGGATCACAAGGTTTAAAACTACTTATAAACACACACACACAAAGTAACTCTCCCAGAGTGCCAATTTCGGGTCACTTTTGCTGGTCCAAGCCCGGGTAAAGGAGCAGGGCTGGAATTGTGACATTAAAAAAAACAATAATTGCTAAAAGAAATTTAATTTATAGTTCTAAATAAATTCTAAATGCATTTAGGACGTTTTTTACTCACTTTATATCTCTTCCACGATGTTATTTCTCTCTCCAACAACATAGGTTACAATTAGATTAGCATGACCAATTATGCAAATTAGGTGATGACGTCTTTTAGCGACTTCTAGCGACTTTTAGGACAGCCAATAGCGATTTTCCTTACTGAGGAGTTGGCAACACTGATCATGATCTCTTTGTCATTATGCCTCTTCCTGCTCCAGCTCTGCTCTTTCTTTCTTCGTCATTTCCACTTCACTTTGTTCTTCCTATCCGCAAGTCCTGTCAGGTCTGAGCCAGTTACCAGAGTAACAGACATTTTCTTCCATAAACTCGCTTTCTCTCTGACTAAATTTCCTTCCTCATTAAGTTGCTGTCTCAGTGCATAATACTAGAGTGAATAAACAGAGTGAATTAATTTAATTTACCACATTTTCCGCACTATAAAGCGCACTTAAAATCCTTACATTTTCTCAAAAATCAACACTGCGCCTTATAATTGGTGCGCCTTATGTATGAATTCTACTTGTGCTTACTGGCCTCAAACAGATTTTATGTGGTACACGGCACTCAAAAATCTGTCAAAAAATGTTTTAGTACAACTTTGGTAAGCTACAAAGCCGCTCCACTTGATGGATAGTCAGGAGTCCTGCGGAGTAATCTGTGTCCAAACCTCCGTCTGCTTCAGGTCCCAGAGCCAAATGAACACTGCGGCATCACTGAGAGTTAAAAACTGTCTAAATTCGTTCATTTATAATAAAATGATCAGCATTGCTGCTTTACCAGGTGTGAATTGAGTTTAACATCCAGGCATGAAAACGGAATTTATTAAATTTAATGGAGTTAGAAGTTAGCAGGAAGTTAGCTCGCTAGTTTCTACCTAAACATGATATAGCATGTTCTGACTGAGAGATTTCTGAAAAAATTAAAACATACAGCTCTGCTATCACTTCCAACATAAATGAAGACAGAAAACTAAACAACAGTGATGTTTGCAGGGTTACTGAAGTTGCACTAGCTGGTATATAATGATGTGCTACGTGATCGCTAGTGATACAGCTATGTTAGCATAATGCTAACTTTTTTCCACTCGATAAAAATTAAACGGACCATTAAACGGACCAAACTTCAGTCAGGAGAACAACTGAGATAATCTACCCACAATATGAGGTTAGTCATTAATATACTGCAACAACATGGAGCAGCTGCAACAGAATTCAACATTAATGAATCAATGGTACGGAAGTGGAGGAAGCAAGAAGAATGAGTTCAGTAAAGTTTGACTTATCTGACTGTTTTGTTTTGCTTAATGTGCCTTATAATCTGGTGCGCCTTATGTATGAAAACAGACCCGTTTAACGACAGTGCGCCTTATAATCCAGTGCGACTTCTGGTCCGAAAAATTTTAGTGAATTAAGTTTATGTTTTTACACATGCTTAAATCCTACTTAGACATTTGTTATTTTACCCCCTTAACCATCACCGCTTTATAATCAGTTGTCAATGTGAGAACGAAGACAGTGATTATGGTACATTTCTTATCAACTCAGGAAAAAACCTGGAAAAACTGGTCTCCATTTATTTAACTCTGTGACTCTTGGGACAGCACAGAAACATTAACTTATTTCTCTGGAAAAAATGTTGATATACTTTAGCAATCATTATTTAACTCTGTATAAAGCTTACGGCAGATAACACACTGATCAACAATCTGTCATTTGCCATACTGGATATCATTCACGTTGATTTAAAAAAGATAAGGCTGTCACAGTTGGGATCTTGGGGGTGAATATGTGAAATAAATCGAGTCGAATTGAGTTCAAGAATCTAAAACAGAACTAAATATGTAAGTGTTAAATTCAGCCTCTAGACACCCTGTGTTCTGAACATTTCACGGTGACAGTTGGTCACAGGCTGAGATGCAGTCGTTAAATTATGTAAACATATAGTGTCTGACATTCAGATTTAATGCGACATGACCATTCAAACAGCAGTCGCTTTCTAAAACATCAGAAATTTATTGGATTCAGTACCACATACGAAAGTGACCTAGGTCAGATTTGAAAATATCTGATTTTTTCTTTTCAAACTGTCATATCATAATCGGATATGGGTCGCATAGGGTCAAAAAGGTCAGATTTGATGCGCTTTCGCCTGCAGTGTGAACGTAGTCAAAGTGACTCTCTAAAAAATTAAGTTTGGTAATAGGTGACCACAGAAAGTATAGTGTCTGTGATCATGAGCGGATCAAGCAATTTGAAATGACTCCTTTTTCCCTTCCTGTTTATTAAAAAAAATCTCATAGCCTATAGTGACCACATTGTTATTCCTCGGTCCACTGGATTAAAATGGATGCTCTGCTCTTTATTTACCTGTTGCTATGGTGAATCTCAGTATTAGAGCTCCATTAATGATGGTTTTCTTTCTCTACTCACGCATGCACTTAACTTGGGCTAAACATGTTCAGAGCTGATCTGCCGTTGTCCAACTGAAAACTCAGACTCGTGTTTGTTCTGTTTATTTAGGTGTAACCTTCCACCGATCTCAAAGGAATATGCGGAGGATGTGGGCACAAAGACACATCTGGTTACAGCCAACCCAAGCATCATAGAGAAAAGGTAAACAAGTTGGAAACTGCACCACTGTCGCAAACACTAAGCAAATGTACATTTGTCACTTGACCAGAAACACTCAAAGTCAAAGTCAGCTTTATTGTCAAAGACCATATGTACAGTCTTACACAGGAATTTGCTCCCATGGCCCTCAGTGTACGCTAAAAATATAAAGACAAAAAAGGAAAAATAATAATAATAAAATAAAATAAAATAAAAGTCTTATGTAAAACACAATACAATACTATACAATTATTTAAACAGCAGTGTCCAAGACAATCATAGTGATTGTGGGCAAGTTCGTGTGGGGCAGTCAGTGAAATGGCAATGGTGGTGGGTCAGAGTTTGTATGTTTGGGGGGGGGGGGGTTGGAAAGCATGTTAGCCGGTTGAGTTGAATGGCGCTGTCGGGAATGTTATTGTTAAGCCAAGTTTCCACAAAGACGAAGACACAACACTCTCTCACTGACTTCAAGGTGGACCGAAGTAAGTGTACATGATCCAGCCTGTTGTCCAGGGAGCGCATGTTGAACAGTGCAATAGTGGGAATAGCGGGTTTGTGTGGATTAGCCGCTAGCCTGCTCCGGATGCCTCAGCCCTTACCCCTCTTTTGTCTCCTCTCGCACCGCCTGAGACGTTTCCACTGTAGGTGAGGTCTTGCTAGCAGGGGTTGCTAATGGTAGATGCCCCGACGTTTCCACTGTGGGCAAGGTGTAGTAGCAGGGGTCGCCGATGGTAGATGCCTCCGAAGCTGCAGTTCGTCAGTGTGGTTCGTAGCTCTTCTGTGATTAAAAAGTTAGTGGATTTGCTTCTCTTATTTTGAGAAGGAGCTCACGACTATATCAGTGTTGTGAAAAACAAGAAAAAGAGCAAAACAAAGACAGGAACACTGTTTTCCGCACCGCCATCTTGGATCATCACACAGATTGTAGATGGGGGCAGGAAAGCATCCGTCTGAGGACACAGGCACAGACAGATGGAAAAGACTAATGGACTGAGTTGTGGAATGAATGTGAAGGCATGAGATATGCAAGAGTTTACATATGGGTTTTGCAGAAGACACAAATTATAGCTGTAATATGCATAAGACAAGAACAACTCAGCCCAGAGCTACTAAACAATAAGTAGAATATTTGCAGAAGCAACACTAGGCATTGTAATCAGGGTTTAAAGAAACATAAAAGACATCATAATAAATAATAACTTGTAATAGCAGTAGTAATACAAAGCCTTTTCTTTTCTTTGTCACATTGTCTGTTTACTCGAAGCTGTTAAATGTTTGTTAAATGTTAAATTGCTGAAAAGTGGTCACGAGTGTTAGTCTAATAGGCCATTGTAGTTTATAGATTTATTGCACCAGCATAGCAAGGTCATTTCCTTTAACAACTGGCAGAAAGAGAAAGCAACTGAAGAAAGCAATCTTTAGTTTGGAGAGAAGTCACCAGGTTAGCGATCACTCTAAAGTATACAGTTATGCAGTCATCTTTTTATCTATCTTTCTCTCTTACTCAGATTTCAGAGCCTTCTGTGGTCAAGAAAATATTTTGTGGATAGTATGAAGGTCTATGGCTCGAGCTACATCTACATGCCTGCGTTTTCCATGAGGCCTGGCACAGACCCATCACTGCGGGCATATTACACACTGGCAGATTCCTCCTCCAACCTCACCATGCTTTTTGCCAACCCTGAATTCCTACGCACAGTGGGTAAATTTTGGAAATCCCACGGTGTGCACGCCAGGCGCCTATCCACAGGGCTCTTCCTGGTGAGCTTAGCCCTAGGACTGTGTGAGGAAGTCACAACCTACGGCTTCTGGCCGTTTTCCGTCGACCTGGATCAGCGACCGGTCAGCCACCATTACTACGACAACATCCTGCCCTATAAATGGTTCCATGCCATGCCTGAGGAGTTTGTCCAGCTTTGGCATCTGCACAAAAGCGGCACGCTTCGTGTGAGGGTGGGACGTTGCGCCCCTCAGGAAGGAGGAAGTTAGAGCACCTTGAAAAGTGAAGCGATTGCACACAGCTCCATCTGTCTCCCTACGCATTCCTGCTGTAAACCCCCAATCCCCACCCCCACCCTAGCCCAGCTGATCCCTAATTACTATGAGAATGTCCTCCACCCATATGAGCCACACTAGGGAAAAAGGAACACAGTGACACATGCAGGCACGCACTCACACAGCATAACATATTTACACATTCCTGAAACTAGCCATATCTACCTGTGTTTCTGAAATTGTGTATGTGTGCATGGTTGAGTGTCTGTATGGAAAGCATCATCTGGGACTAATACATGTGAAAGTATGGGAGTGGATGGTTGGGGGATGGATTTTGTGCACTGACTGTGTGTAACTGACAGAAGGGGCAGCTGGAGCACATTCCCCTCTGGGACTTTGTTAATCAAGAATAAAAGAAGTGGAGGGCGGAAAGGGGGACAAATAAGACTAAAAGACTAGAGATAATGGTAGTTCCTAGTAACTTGAATAGAAGCTAAATTTAATAGAGGAAGGGAAAAAGGGTAAACTTTGAAGTTGAGTCATTAAAAGCCATCGGCCAAGATTTTAAATAGTCTAAAAATTTTACGTTTGAACCTGGACCTCTCTTCCACTGAAGATTACCAAATTCAGTTTCCGTCTTAGCTTCACTTGCTGTCATCTGCATTTTATCCTCGTCAAGCTACATCTTTTAGCTTGTTGCTGCTAAGGATGTAAGCTTTATCTAATAACGAAAACTCAATTGAGTGCTGAGGTGAATAAGATGACTCTTGATACATATTCATACTTCAGAGTACGCTGGATTAAAATAGGTGCTCTGCTGTTTATGTCCCTGTTGCCAGGATAGATCATGGTATCATTAGCTTGATCAAGGAGGGCTTTTTTTTCCACCACTCACATACATGCCTAACTCAGGGTGAACATGCTCCGAGTTGACTGAACTAAGTGTTATCATCCTTTCTAGAGCCAAGAACGGAGTTTCCCATCTTTTATTTAATCAGTTAGACTCAGTGTTTGATGAATCTGTCTTCTAGAACAGGACCAAGGGGAACATGGGAAAAAACTAGAAGTCACACACACATATACACTAGGGGTGCAACGATACTCATATCGATATTGAACCGTTCGATACAGTGCTTTTGGTTCAGTACGCATATGTATCAAACAATACATCCATCCATCCATTCGCTTCCACTTATCGTTTTCAGGGTCGCGGGGGGCGCTGGAGCCTATCCCAGCTGTCATAGGGCGAAAGGCGGGGTACACGCTGGACAGGTCGCCAGTCTGTCGCAGGGCTAACACATAGGGACAGACAACCATTCACACTCACATTCACTCGCACATTCACACCTAGTGGCAATTTGGATTATCCAATTAACCTATCCTCACAAGCTGCATGTCTTTGGATGGTGGGAGGAAGCCGGAGTACCCGGAGAGAACGCACGCAAACACGGGGAGAACATGCAAACTCCACACAGAAAGACCCCAGCCTGATGGTGGAATTGAACTCAGGACCTTCTTGCTGTGCGGCAACAGTGCTAACCACCGTGCCACCGATGCTGTCTGTGTTGAGCGCTCAGTGGATCTGCGTTCGACTACTCCGCCTAGGCTGCACTGTGGAGTGCAGATCCACTGAGCGCAGCGCAAGACAGAAGCTAAGCTCGTTGCAACATGGCAACCGCCTCAACGCTACCTGAAATTGAAGCTCCCTCACGCTCATTCAGATCTGGCGTTTGGTACTATCTTGGTTTTCATGTGAAGTATGACCCTGATGGTAAGCGCGTCATGGACAAAAGTAAAACAGTATGTCGGATGTGCCACGCAATGCTCAATTTGTGGGAACTAGTGCGTTAGCACAGTTAGCTTGTTAACGTGTTGACGCCGTCCAGCCCCACACACGGGCGATCTGCAGTAACACGTTAACGGAGATTTGCCGTGTTATGGCGTTAATGTCATTTTAACGAGATTAACGCTGACAGCACTAGTGGGAACACAACAAACATGACTGCACATTTACGCCGACATCATCCTAGTGAAAAGACAAGTGGAAGCAGACAAAAACAACAAGCACGCATGCTACAAACTTTACCCGAGTCATTTAGACAGCTGTTAGCATGTGATTCTCCTTATGGGGACCTGATATATTTAAAATGCTGCTGAGAATATAGCCCAGAAGAAGCATATAGTATAGCTTTTATTTTGGAAAGAGCCATTTCTCTGTAATAAACTCTCTTTTCTAAAGATGAGTGATTTCTCGATCAGATAGTTTTTTTTATTATTATTATTTTGTTGTTTCAGCAACATTAAATTTAAAAACTGTACTTTTGAATTAAAATATATATTTATAATTTTAATAAATGACAAATTAAAAAGCATGAACATTTTTTTGTATTGAAAAAATATCGAACCGTGACACCAAACTATCGAACCGAACCGAACCGTGAATTTTGTGTATCGTTGCACCCCTAATATACACACGGGGGGGGGGTGAAGAAAGAAGATTAAAAGTTGTGTTTATAGAAGGATTTTTCTCTGCTTTCCTTTAAACAAGCGCTGGGGTGCCAAATAGAGCTTTAGTTCAAAGTAAAAGCCATTAGAAATGTTGTCTTAAGTACGATATTCCCTAGAATGTTTAGCCAAGATGCATTTTAACCTGGTGTTCAAATGGTTTTCTTTGCCAAATGGGATTTTTCAGGACTATGACAATTCTTTTTTTAAGGTTCATTGTCAAGGGGAAAACATCTATAAGCAAAAATGAACATTTGCTATGCTAATTAGACAAAATGAACACACACACACATAAGTACCTCACCTTTTATTTGACTCTAATCATCGATGACTGAATCTTTGGTATGTTTCAACTGTTAGCAGAACTCGTAGACCAAAAGAAGAAAAAGAAAAATGCACAGCCAGTGCATTTCTTCAGAGGGGCTGCTGGAAGTCGTCTCTTGGTAACTGTACTATACTTGTGAAGTGCCAACAGTGGTCTCTTTGATACATGATGTTGAATTGAGTGAGGGCGTGACAGAAAGAGACAGAAAAATCCTGTCACTAAATTACATTTCAATCAGTGTTGTTGTTTTTTTTATCATTACCTGAACTTATGAGGTAAGTTTTGTGATTTATTCATGCCGTTATTGTCATTTTACATTGTAGCACAGGAATAACTGAGCCTGTTAGAATAGTTTCTTTTTCTTTTTGTTTGCACAAGGGAAAAGTAACCTGCTGACACACAAGCCAACACGGCATATGTTTGTGTGGACTTGCAGCCCTTGCAGACTGAAAGTGGTGTACTTGTTTTGAAAGAGCTGTTTCTTAAAAATGCTGTAAATGCTATTTGAGAGTGATAAATGTGATCATGACATGCTGTTATTTAGCAACGAAGGATGACTAACTGGAAAGTGCATGGAGTATTGTACCACAATACTATATTCCTCTGAGTCAAAGTTGAACTATGTTCATAGGTTTGTGCTTTATGTTCTTGTCCACTCTGATACACTGAACAAGGTCCAGTGCCTTTATGCTCTACTAAAGCGAAAATAATAATTTAAACAAGGGATATTTCTAGTGCTAATCATGTATCTTGATTTTCTTGGCTAAATTTGGATCAGTTGGACGATATGTGATATGTAATAATGGCTGATGATATGTAAATGTAACTTAAAATGAGTTGTACACATAGCTAGACCATGTTATAATTTGAAAAAAAAAAAAGGTCTAGTCAAAATACATCTGTTGTTCTATAAGACTTTGAATTTGGCTGAAATTAGCGCTGGTCTAGGTATGTGATTTATTACTTTCTTGTACTTTCTATTGGGATGTTTCATATTTGCACCTTTATTTCATGTTGTGTTTCCTGTCCAGTGTAGTGAATGAATGATATGTGACATAATTTGAACTTTAGGAAAGCATGACGATCTTTGAATACTTATGTGCATTTGGTACCCAGACTTTTTATGCTGTGATGCAAGTTTTCATTTGATACTATGAGTGATTTGAGCAAGTGAAAACACAATAAGCAAAGCTGCACTTGTCTGTGAAAGTGAAGTAAATGTTAATATGTGTCCATTAGCAAAATTGCAGGTCTAAAACCAGTTAGCTATCCCTGTACTAAAACACCTGTTTCACTAAACTGAGTGGACTGCATCATTAATTGTAAGAAATCTATGAGAAATATAATTTAAAAAATTTTCTTGGTTTCTGTGGAGTAAATATTTATCTACAGCAAAGTGTAACTAGTAGCTTAGCATACAGCTACATATCCCTGGCAAAATCACAACTTGTCCCATTTAACTACCCAAGATAAAACTAAACTGTGCAATTTCTGAAGTAGCAACAATACTAGACTTGGTCTGTTGCTTGTTGCAGAAAGTTGGGGGTAAAAACATTATAGGGAGAAAATGCATGATACTTGCATCCTAAAAAGTTTTTTTTTGTTGTTTTTTTTAATGAAATAGGTTTCCAATTTTAAAATGTGGCACAATGAATTTGATAAACTCTATTCTAAAACTCTTATTTATCAGTGTTGTTAATTTTATAAAAGAATTAAGGGCTTTTGTTTTGTAAATTACACATATATTAAAGCATATTAGTCTACTGTTAAGACATAGCTGACTTTTATTTTGAAAATCCAACACCCACTTGGCCTTTCTGTTAATCATTGTCAGGGTCTGATGCTGTAGACTAATTTCCATCAGTATGTGTATGTGAGAAAGAGGAAGACAAGAGCAACTTTACATTGCGATTGGAAACTTAATTAGCGCTAGAAGTACTTTTGGGTTTCCCATACATAAATCAAGCAGTCGGATCATGTTTAATCAACATGTCAGCTGTCAAGTTGCTTACACTTGTGTCAGTGACCAACACAGCACTTAAATGTACCATTGTGATTGTATTCTGTGTAACTGAAAAAATCTGTTAAATTTTGCTTAGCACTACTCACAAGAGATGGCTAGTGGTCAGAATAACAGCTAATAATAATATTTATATGTAATGTTCTTTTACGTTAACCGACCCAAAAAGTGACTTTACAGATCTGTGTTTGGGTTTTGTTTTTTTGTTTTTTTTAAACCCCTAGTATTAAAAATTTTATTGTTTCTGTGTTTCTTCAAAAAATGCAACAAATTCCTAGATTGCAATTGCAAGTAATTGCCTCACACAGAGGAAGTCACTTTGGTGTGAAAATGGTGTTTCTGCAACAAACAATGTAAGAGAGATAACCATTAAAGAAAAAGTTTTAAAAAGTAATCTAAATTTTTTTTTAAAAGTGCTTTGTAACAGTTAGACCAAAGAGCCAATTAAACCACTTCACAGATAGACTTGACAGAACCAATTTAACTTTTTTTTTTTTACTGTTTTTACTAACCCAAGCTAAGAAGCACTAGTTGTAAATGTATCTTAGATTAGCTTAACTTACTGTAGCTCAGAAATAACAACTAAAGTAACTAAACTAAATCCACTAATAGTCAACTCACACTCAAATTTAATCTTTGGTCATCTGTGTACTTAAAAAAAATGGAAAACAAATTAAAGATACAATTTTATAGCCCTAGCCTATGAGCTTTGTAGCATTTGGACAAAGGTTGCTTGCGTGTTTTTGCTAAGCTAAGGTAACTTGCTGCTGATTGTACCTTTAGGACACAAATGATATATATATTTCCTAAAATGTCAAACAAAAGACAGCATTCTCTGAGGTTTTTTTGAAAAAAGTGCAATTAAAATATAGCATCACAGCATAAACACAAAAGCAGTATTGTTAGCATATTCTTTCCTGTCTCCGTCCAGCATTTCCCATCAAGCGCCAGTATGTGTGGCTGCAGTGCACACTGGTAACACCCTTGTAATAGAAAGGTTACATGCTTTATCTGCAGTGTTTTTAAATTAGACACCTCCATGTGATGACAAAGTGAAACCTATGATTAGCTCTTAGTTCTGTAATACAGTTCCACGGCGTCATGGTAATGATATCTTCTGCTAGGAAAACAGTGTTTTGTTGTCATAGTGAGGGTTTAGTACTGCAAATCAGGACTCAGAGCAGTTCAGGTTGCTTGTGAAATCTTCACATTCGTGTGTAAGGGGAATAGTAAGGTGGGTCAGCTAGTACACTAATTAAACCAGTTGTGATCTGATCAATCTAATCAATAGTTTCGCTAAGAAACTGCACAAGTTAATGACACTGTGTATATGAGTTTTTGTTTTGCTATCTGCATCCTCAGTTCAAATAGGAAGACATTTTTATGCAACCCCCGAGGGTATTAAAAAGAAATCTTTAAAATTCAAAGACACTAGTCAAAGATCATTGAAACAGAAATAATCATGTGTAAATACAGTTTGCCTTCCCACACCCCTGTGTTTGGATTGAGATGTGTCCATAAAGTACAGCTTTTCTACACATTTAAATATTCAATGTTATGCAAAGCTTTTTTTTTTGTTTTAATTGCCGTGTACATGTGTCTTATCTGCCTTGACTGAGTACATTTGATATAAAAAGATGAAGAAATTCAACCTTATTGAAGGCGTTGCATTTTGCTTTACTCTGGCTTGCTCCTTATCCGCTCATTGAAGTTATGACATGTTCCTGCCTCAGCATGGTAAAATAAATCAGGACTGCTGTTGGACTAGAACCAGTTTTATCTGCCACCTGGAATAAACTGTGAAAGATAAATTAAGAGGGGGGAAAAAACAATGAATCCAACTTATCAATAAACAAGTTGAATAAAGGAATCCAATAAAAAAAGGAATATGCATTTTTTTGTGGTTTTCTTTAAGAATATGAGTGTTGAAATGGTGCTGATGGTGGTGTTTTATAGCTACACACTAAGAAGGGCAAATTTTTCCCTTTTCCCATCCTTCGCGTACTCAATCTGCACCTAACATGTTTCATGTAAACTTCCCAGGCTGCTCATACTCATATGTAAGGCTTTTCATCTTACAATTTCACTGAAATTTACTTGCTTATTTTCTTTAGTTGTTATGAATATATCAGTGACACCTTCTGC
Source organism: Diplotaxodon limnothrissa (assembly GCF_057381915.1). NCBI lineage: Eukaryota > Metazoa > Chordata > Actinopteri > Cichliformes > Cichlidae > Diplotaxodon > Diplotaxodon limnothrissa. The sequence goes on from NC_140612.1 coordinate 30,113,318, forward strand.
TTGCTGCAGCCTACAGTCTGCATGGCTTATTTTTTCGGGCCATTAATTTTTAGAAAATGTGTCAGGAAAAGCTGCACAACTGTCTCCCAGGCCCGTACCCCCTGCTGGACCATTCAGCCTCATATGTGCTGTATTAATGTTCAAGGCCCTTTGTCTGATAAAAAGAGAGGTAATAGGATAAAGCCTATTAAGAATGATGAAGATTTATTTAGGGAGGTTAGAGGGAATGTAATCTGTAGTAATGTGGCTTTATTTTTTAACATATTGAAATACTATGACAACAAGGAAAAGCATGAAACAAACATAAGAAAAACCATGATTATAATTTAACACTCAAAAAGGAGTAGAAGGACGGCAACTGCCCCCTTGCTGCTATATATATTATGCTGTCAATAGATTAAAAAAAATAACTAATTAATCTCACAATTTTCTGTAAATAATTGCGAGTAATTGCTTACTTGATCTATCCTGGTTGTACTTACAGTTTTCAACAATATATTTAAGCTTGTAACTGACATTTATGCAATATAATGAAGTTGTCAGAAGAATGTGAGAGTCTCTGGCATGTTTGTCACAAATGGAAATAAGGGAAGTTGTTGTGTTTGTTAAAGCGTAGAATCAAATAAAAAGAGTTATGTATGCATTGCATTGCTAAAAGATTAATAAAAAATCATAATCATAACAAGTGCCATAGATCATTAGAGGAGAGCTGCCGTTAATAAGTGTGGCTGACAAATATCTTTCATTAAGGTTGCCAATGAGAGCATAGTGTCAGAGGTAGTGCAGGGCGGGCGTTTAGACGAAGGCAGTTAGAGGCTGAGCGAGTCTCCTCGCCACCGGCTTAAACTAGTCTCAACATCACCTAACAAGGTAATACCCGTAGGGATTAAGGGACTCTGACCCGAAGGATGGAGAGCCGGTCCAGACCACCTGTACAGGGGTAACTGGGATCTAATAGCTTGGCGTCCCTGGGTGGGCTCGAGAGGAGAATTGAGTCCACTAACAAAGAAGCAGCAGAAGGAGCACCACTGACAGCTGTTGAAACGACCAAGAGGGGCAGTGAGGACCAGCCTGCAGAGAAGGTGTGCAGCTGACAGGACGTCGACCCGAGCACCAGGCAGAGAGCTACTGCCACAGAGGAGGTGTGCAGTGGAGGGGACATCCGCCCGAGCATCGAATCAAGATGACCAACTCTGAGGAGGGAAATTGTCAGGAGTAATGCAACATCGAAGGAGGATTGACCAAACTCCGGAGGACAGCGTAGAGCAACCAGGCAGCTGACCAATCATCCCTGACTCAGCGCGCGAAGAGAGGCTTTGAAAGGTGAGCAACTCAAGACGACAAAGACTATAGACCAAGAACTCTAAGGAGAACGGAGAAAAAGAAGTAGACCCTCGAGGAAGGAGGGAGCTCTCCCTCATCACTGGGCGAAGGTTAAAGTCCAGAGGCCACAGGAGGGACAGAGGGAACCCACAAGCAACTCTGCCGAGTGATACCCTACAGAAATGGCTTTAACTCTTGGCACGAGTCAGTCCGGGCGCACCTTAAAGGGATGAATGAAGAAACGGACACTGAGACCCTGAGTGAGAAAATTGAGGAAGCAATAAAACGGGGAGAGAAGTTTTATTCACCCAAGACCTACGATAAAGAGATGGTGGTGGTGATATCCAGTCCAAAAGAGACGAAAAGCAAAGAAAATATCTGCGGTTGGATAAGGTGGTGGAACGTAACATTGAAGGCAGCCTATCACTTTGCTCAGCAAATCTTAGAGAAAATGAAAAGAGACTTATCGGACGAAGAAGAAGAAGAAGAAGAAGAAGAAGATTTGGAGCCGGCTATCCATCACCCTACACCTAAGGAAGAACAACGAGGGAGACGCAAGAGTTTCCAGAATTTAAGAAACTGAAGAACCTGGTTCGGGAACAAAATGAAGAGGAAAGTATAACCGAGTACTTAAGAGAGGTATGGCCTCTGGTAGAGAGCTGCACCAGTAACGACAGCGCCAGGAGGTTGTGGCTCACACACCTGACTTCACAGCCCTTGAATGCAAGGGAGCCTGCAGTCAAACATTATCAAAGATTGGTGCTGGAAGACTTGGATGATGAGGAGTTCCTGATCGCACGCGGCAGAGCTGGACTGGAGAATGGACAGACACTCTCACAGGTATGGCACATGCTGAAGGGTTCCATCCCCCCGAGGAGGTATGTTAAGACCCTACGAGCCATCACTGTAGGGAGAAGAGGAGAGGTAACCTTTGTAAGGATGCCAGCTGACATGACCTCTACCCGAGAATTGGAAGTTGAGGTGAAAAAGTACGACTTGGAGCAGAATTTCTATGACGGGAAAAGGAAGAGAGGGACTAAACAGCCTGTCAAAGCAGAAAAGCCAACACCTAGACCAGCCACTCCTGGACCAACCAGAAGACCGCCTAAGAGATCACAGGTCAGCCCATCAAAACCACCTGAGTCAGGGCCACGAGCGGCGCCTGCAAAGAAAGGGGGTATTTGCCCCCAGAAGAATACAGCAAACTCACATCAGAACAACGAGACGCTCTCCGGGAAGCCCACTGGGTGACGTCTGGAGGGCCAAGCAAATGACGTCTCTAGAGGCGCGGGTGACCCTGGACAATGCCTACTGGGTCGGAGATGAAATCTACACGTTAGTGGATGGATCTCCATACCTGGTAGACACCGGGGCAGAGGTGTCAATGACCCGCAAAAGCCTCAAGAGAAAACGACACCTGACTGTACAGTTTGCGAATGGATTTGAGAGTGCCAAGGGAAAGGCAGTGGCCCATACAGATCTTTGGAAAAAGATCGCTGAACTAAGGATGAGTATAGACTTGAGAGTAGCCCACCAAAGAGCCCACGTCAAGGAGGGGGCTCATTGGAGAGGAAACAACGAAGTGGATCGCTTCGTGCAACAAAGGAAAATAGCCTTTGTTGGGATTGAGAGCCCTGCGACAGACTGGCGACCTGTCCAGGGTGTACCCCGCCTCTCGCCCTATGACTGCTGGGATTGGCTCCAGCACCCCCCGCGACCCTGAAAAGGATAAGTGGTAGCGAATGGATGGATGGATGGATGGATGGGATTGAGAAGTGGGACAAGACACCCAAGGGGTCCTGGTTGGGTGATGATGACTGGTGCGGTCTTCCCGAAGAGCGACCGAGCCATAAGCCCCGGAAATACACGCCCACCAGGGCCCACTGGGTCAACAAGCCCAGTGCATACTAGTTCAGAATAGGAGCAGCAATTGGTTGATCAAATAGCAGAAGCCCAGCAAGAAGAACTGATGGAGTATGACTCTGTTTCATCAGGATCCCTGACAGATACTCCAACTGTGGAAGAGATGACAGTCCTAGATTCCTGGGAACTAGGCCTCACTCCATCCCCTGAGTTCCCTCAACTGATTCCACCATTTGGAAGTGATGACGATATTCTGACCCTGACAGTCCCGGACGACGATCTGCTACATGAGTTGTGAGGGGGTGTCAGAAGAATGTGAGAGTCTCCGGCATGTTTGTCACAAATGGAAAAATCTAACAAAGTAAATGCAGAATAAACACAAAGAATGTATGCTTAAATTCAAAGAGAATTTGAATAGTTTTCAGAAATCTTTTAGCACAGGTTCAGTCCTGTGAAATACAACTTTTTAAAACTCTCATATACTAATAGGTAAGTATACACTAATATATATAATATACATATATACTAATATATATGTTCCTTCTTCCTGATGTTGCTGTCATTCGGAACTACTACTTCTATCACCATGGCCGTCTTCTTCTGTTTGCCTTCCACCAATATGTCCGGTTGGTTAGCCATCACCATTTTGTCCGTCTGTATCTGGAAGTCCCACAGGATCTTAGCTCAGTCATCCTCCACCCAAAATAGGAGTTGTCTCCTATTTTGACCTCTTGACTTCCAGGCCATACTCGGCACAGATGTTTTTATATATACTATGACGGCCACTTCTATTACAGTCAAAAATTGACCTACAGTGGGGCCTACTGGGGGCCAAAATAATGCCATCCACAGTAATCTGTTAGCTTCAGCTTTGCGTGAATGTAAAGGTAGAATTTTTTTTATAATTTTTCAGTTATGAATGAATCTACAGAGCTCTGGGGAACTCCATGGCTACATTTAGAGAAAGACTCATTCATGGCTAAACTGAGAAGGCTTTTCAAAGAAGCACGGGGGATTTCCTTTAATCTCAATCTCAAAATCCTGTGATGATGCATCACTGAGTCATAAAATAATACAAGACTAGATGAAACCTCAATATGAGGCTATAAGAGGCTGCTGACTTTAACTCGTTGTATAAACTGCTGGAACAATCTGACCACACTGTATACCTCCACATTTTAGTTTTTCTCTACTTGCTATAGCCATTTCTGTTTTTACTTTTTGTTTCTGGACTTTGAAAAACCTCCCCAGACACCCAACAGACACCTCCAAAACCTGAATAAAGGGGGGTTTGTGTGGTGAGCACATGTTGAAAGTTAATAGGCTAAAGGAGTTAAAGTCTGGTTACTCTGAGATTAGAGCTAGTTTGATCAATTCAGTCTCTAAATTTAAGTTTGCCATGTTTCTTTTTCACTGCACATTATTGTCGTTGATGTGTTACAAAGCAAATCTTCATTTTAGTCCTCAAAGGTGGTGCTGTGAAATATTAACTTGTGCAAGACTCCGGGGGATTCTTTCTTGAAGTCATTTTAGATTAATAATTCGTTTCATTTTATGGTGTCCTCTAATGCGTTGCGATGTTACAGAATACACTCACACACCCAACACACATCCGACTGCCCATGCAGAGATGTTACCACTACAACTTGCGGATATAACTTAGCCTCTGGTTTTCCCCAAAATTCCAGTCCACCACCGCTTTCCTTTATTCCACCCCCCCCCCCCCCCCCCCCCCCCCACCACCACCCACCCACACACACACACACACAATCTAAACATATCACCATTTGTCCCAAGCCTCTTTTGCACTTTGTCTTGAATGCTTCCATTTCTTTAAATGGTCTTTAGCTGAAGACAGAAGACAGGAATCAAACATTTGAGGTACTTCTTTGCATGTTTGGTGTATTTTGCAAATGGTATGTTTTTTCAACAGGTTCTCCCCCTAAGGGTAATATTTTACGCTACGTGACAAATCTTCAACTTTTTACGCTTTCGGGTACCCAACACGTTCCTAAATGACGACTTCGGAAAAATCAGAAAACATGAGAACCGCTTGGACTCAATCTACACATGTTTGTTCATTTTATTAAAATAGCTTTGGAAAACACTATTTTATGTAATTTCAGTGCTGGTTAACGTTAGGAATAGGGTTATGGTTAGGGTTAGGGATAAGTTTAGGGCTGGAATACATGGTTGTAACGTGTATTACCGCGGGACCGTCATTCCACTGGAATTCATCCATAACCCAGCGCGTACCATAAGAACGCGGAAGGTGACAAACACCCCAGGAGCACACGGGCTGTTTTTTTAATTACAAGCAGCGTTGGTCAAGTCACTTAAAAAAGTAATTTGTTACTAATTACTAATTACTTATCCAAGAAAGTATTCTTGTTACTTTACTGATTACTTGTTTTCAAAAGTAATTAGTAACTTTATTAATTAAATTTTTTACTTGAGTTTTCTTCCCACGCATAGTGCACAGTGGATACTAATGATTTTGTCACTTTTTACGGAATCAAACTCAAAGTAATGCCAGTTTTTCAAAGTTTTAAACGTCGTGCTCACTCCCGGACTCCATATTATCCATTGTTGTTCTACACCATTTTAAATCTAGACACGTCTGTTGCTGCCATGGATGTAGCACACTCGTACGTCATTGTCATGAGACACTCTCACAAACAAAATCACAGTTTAGTAACGTAGAGTGCTTATGGGAAAGTAACAGTAATCTAATTACTTTTTTGCAACAGTAATCCCTCACTTTACTCGTTACTTAAAAAAACTAATCGTATTATGAATTACTGCCCATCTCTGATTACAAGTATACCAGATAACTGTTAAAACCTTCATGTTTGCAGTTAGGGCAAGGAATCATATTACAAAGTACAACTGAAAGTTCAATATTGCATTCCTTGCTAAGGATGTCGCATTTATGTATATTAAGGTCATGTGATAATAAGCATAGTGTCTTTCTTGCTATTTATTTCTCTTCCCACTTTATTGATTAGGTCCAGTTAGTCTCCTGGGTTTGTAAATGCAAAAGTCTTGAAATATGCATGACCGTACGGGGTTGACTGCAGCTCGGGAAGTAGAGGAGTAGATGTAGTGACATCTACTAAGCCTTCAGTCTGCATGTCTATATCCTTGGGTAAGATACTACCCCAAACTGCTCTCCAATGCCTTCATCAGAGCATGAATGTGTGTAAATATTAGATAAAAAGCACGTTAGAAAAAGCATAGAAAAAGGTGCTTATGTAAAGATCCAGTCCATTTAACATGACAGAGTCATGCCACTTTAATTCCTTCCAGTGGGAAGAAAGCTTTTAAAACCTTTAAAGGCATGTGAAGAAAAAAATAATAGGAAAAGCTATGAAAGAAAATACATTTCTACTCTGTGTGTGTTTAATTTTTTATGTTAATACAGGGCAGTATGTGCACTCATATGCACATATGCACAGTGCATACACACACTCATGCACAGTGCCCTTGCCTGAGCTCTGTCCTTCTAAATGCACGAGGGAGAAAGAAGAATGGGACAAACCCAGTGAGGGGCCTTTGGGACATGCAAGCGCAAACACATTTCCACCACAGGCCCCTGATGTCAGGTCCGATTACATCCAGCATAAGGTCCTTGGGGCAATTAGGGCACATGGCTCTATCCCAAAAAGATTGTCACCCTTATTCTTTGTCGATATGTCTATATGTCCACACAACGGGTGGCTCTTGCTAACATTACGGACCAAAAATAAATAAGTTGACATTACAGGCCAAAAAAAAACTATAAAGAAATAAGGGACACATGTGGAGCAAAGTACAGGAATATTTTAGTTAGACTGAAAGTTGATGGTACTGACATCCCTCCACACACACACAGACACACAAAATACACAAACAGGATGCGGTTGAATTTTTCCCCTTTTCTGTGTTTATTTAATGAATGCCTTTGCATCTCAGAAACATTTTTTGTGAAATAAAATTGTTTTTCTTCTTACAAAAGCAACCAATGCTAATGAGACAAAGAAAAGATCTCAACTGTGTCATCTATCCATCTCTTCCTGGTGGCATGCCATTTACCCCTCCAACTAATCCATAATGGATCATATAGCCAAGTTTACGGGGGAAATAGAGGGGGTTTCCGAAAGCCTCTGGGATGCTTTCCAAGGCACAGAACATAATTTGGAGATGGCCCATGTGGTTTATGTGAATGGACTACAGGAAAATTAGATTTATGGGCTGCAGGACAACTTGAGCCACTTTAGTAATAAGCTGATTAAGCAGACTGTAATTCTGGGGCCATAATTCAAACCCAGAAGGTCTAATAAGGGTGTAGTGCATTTAGAAAATGCACAAATAAAATAATTAAGGCTTCTCTAAATGATTCTTAGGATAATGTTAAGGTAAAACATCTGGTTTCCAGACATTTTAAACATGTTTCTCTAGTTTCACTTCCAAATTGGTTCCACATCTCCCCGCTGACCTCAGTAACTACTTTTATGAGAAACTTTTATTACCTAATATGGTTTCTGAAAGAAAAAATAATCCAATTTGGGCAATGTTGACTTAAGCAGTATATAGTTTGGGATCGTAAGTAAATATTCAAAGAACTTATTCCTACAATGTAAAGTGACAGCAGATAAGCTCACTGCCTTGCATTTAAGGAGTATTATAATGGTTGACCAGGTTAGCAAAAACAGAAATTATACTGCACCACATCACATTTAATTTTTCCTCATAACCTAGCAGCAAGTATCAACATGGTAAAGGCATTACTGTATTAAACTTAGACAAAAGGCTTTTTATTGTCATTGTGCAGTTTCTTGCCCAGCGAAATTGGGTAGCTGGACCACAAAGGTGCAAAAGTAAGAAGAGAAAACAATATACAACGAGGGAAAAAAAATAATAAATAAATAGAAAGCAATATATATGTATACACATACAGTGGCTTGCAAAAGAATTCGGCCCCCTTGAACTTTCCCACATTTTGTCACATTACAGTCACAAACATGAATCAATTTTATTGGAATTCCACGTGAAAGACCAACACAAAGTGGTGCACACGTGAGAAGTGGAACGAAAATCATACATGATTCCAAACATTTTTTACAAATAAATAACTGAAAAGTGGGGTGTGCGTAATTATTCAGCCCCCTTTGGTCTGAGTGCAGTCAGTTCCCCATAGACATTGCCTGATGAGTGCTAATGACTAAACAGAGTGCACCTGTGTGTAATCTAATGTCAGTACAAATACAGCTGCTCTGTGATGGCCTCAGAGGTCGTCTAAGGGAGCAACAACACCATGAAGTCCAAAGAACACACCAGACAGTTCAGGGATAAAGTTATTGAGAAATTTAAAGCAGGCTTAGGCTACAAAAAGATTTCCCAAGCTTTGAACATCCCACAGAGCACTGTTCAAGAGATCATTCAGAAATGGAGGGAGTATGGCACACCTGTAAACCTACCAAGACAAGGCCGTCCACCTAAACTCACAGACCGAACAAGGAGAGCGCTGATCAGAAATGCAGCCAAGAGGCCCATGGTGACTCTGGACGAGCTGCAGAGATCTACAGCTCAGGTGGGGGAATCTGTCCATAGGACAACTATTAGTCGTGCACTGCACAAAATTGGCCTTTATGGAAGAGTGGCAAGATGAAATTCATTGTTAACTTCCCTGTTAACCAGGGTTACACAAGGAACGATGGTGTGATTTTTTTTTTTTTTTTTTTTTTTTTTTTTTTTTTTTTTTTTTTTTTTTTTTTTTTAGTGTACTTTAAAATTTGATTAACGGATTCTTTCAACCAAGGGTCCTCAGTAAGGTGAAGGCCTGCCTCCCGAGTCCCGGCACATGATTCTGAGAGAGTAATTCACATTTTTATTGCCTCTATAGACTATTGTAATTGTTTGGCTTTGATGAGTTGTTACTTTTGTCTTCGTGCTGTAAAGAATGTAGCAACACGTCTTTTGAGAAAAAAAACACTGATCACATTGCACCTGATAATGGCCTACTTACACTGGCTTCCAATCAGTTTCAGGATCAACTGGTTTAAAATTTCATTACTTGTTTTTAAGAGTCTCAGTTATTTGGTGACACCTTACCTAACTCAATTTGTACAAACCTACACTCTTAAAAGAGAACTGAGGTCAACAAACCAACTCTTGAATATTCCTAAATCCAGGCTCAAAAGCAGAGATAATAGACCAGGGTACCCTGTGTGTGGGTTTTTTTTTGTTTGTTTTAAATTATAAGTCTAATTTGGTGTGTGTGTGATACTGTGTATTGTACAGTACATTAAATGCACAATGGAAATAAACTGACCTAACCTGACAGAAAATCCCAAGCTAAGACAATGAGTGTTTTTGGATACATGTTAGAGCATTTAAAAAACCCAGTTTCTTCTTGTTGACACACACACCTCTCATTCACACACAAACAGCAATTTTAGCCAGAAATAGGTCATTTTCAGGGAAAAAAATGGAATGGTTTTGCTGCGAGCTAAAGTATATTATCAAAGTAAATTACACTGTTTAGACTACAAGCCTTTTCTTTGCACTTGGCATGTGTTTGCAGACCACTTGATGAAAATTTGCTTCAATCCACTGAAACTACATGATATTCTTTCGACTTTAGTTTGGTATGAGCAGGAAATTCTTTATTAAAGTATCCCAGTTCTTGTGTCGGTGCCAGTGAAGTTAATAACTGGGTCGCAGGGCTGCTCTGATGGCTCGGCTAGAAAAAGCATGGACTACGTAACTCTCAATACCCTTGTCTTAAATATGACCTTAGTCCCGTGTCATCTCCTCCATCTCTCTGCTCTCCTGTGTTCATCTAATTAACAGAAGAGTGCTATCTAAAGAAAAGAGGATTTTAGATTATATCTGTGGATATGTGAGAACTCAACACAGACCTTGATGTTAAATCTCCACAAATAAGGCTTTTCTTAATGCTAGACTGTAACTTGCAAGCTGAACAGGCAGTTTCTGTTAAGTCATAATAACAAGTGTGACATTTGCTGAATCATTATAATTCTGAACTTGCCATGACATCCTACTGGGTGATTTCCACACATGAATCACCCAGTGAACACACACTGTACCTTTCTTTATAGCACAAAGATGAAAGGATGAGGAAAAGTGAGATAAATGATCAGCATGCATACAGTTTTGAACTCTACCAGTCTCCTACTCAAATTACTGTTGTTTAAAATTCAATCACAGTTGTCGACAGAGAACCTTAGACACCCACACGAGCAGCTGTGAGTCATAGCGTTGAAGCTGGAAGGCATACAGGCAGAGTTTGGAGAATAATAGCAAGTGGGTGGAAAGAGTAGGTGGGAGAGGAGGCAGGGGGTCTTTGGCTGCCGAAGAGCTTTTTTTTTTTTTTTTTTTTTCTTCATAATTCATTGGTTTCTCCCTTCTTCCCACTTCTTTTTCTCCTCTCTTGCCATCTTCTATGGGAGGAGCTTGGGGAACACAAGCATGCTCATGCATGTGTTTGTGTGTGCAAGGCTGAGATCCAACCAGGTCTGGGATATTTATAGCTCTCATTAGCCACATCCCACTAGAGCCAGGGTCACAGCGCAGTGAGTTGAAGACAAAAGGACTGCATTTGTCTCACACCAGCAAAGCGCAAACACTCTGCAGTGCACTGCATACACCAAGAGACCTGATATGACCCAGCTACAGACAGAGGAACAAAATGTACAACAACACATTTTCACTTTTGAATAGAGCTTCTTTCTGGCAGATAATAAGAAGCTTCTCCAAAACCCATATTTTAAGCCCTTTTGGCATGTTGGAATGTACTTAGAAACACACTGTCTTGGCTAGATGTCCACTCAATCTGTCTGCTTGAGAGATCCCAGCATGCCCTGGTGCAGCAGGTGGCCAGTGGGCGTAGGGACTGGATGGGGGAGCCTGCTATGCTTAATAGAAAAATGTAAATAAATAAGTAAAAAGATAACGAAGAACAGAACCAAGAAAAATCAAACTGAGGTGTTCATACGCACAATCAGGAGGTAAATCCTTTTTGAAACTGACACAAAGCGTGCTGATTATATCGCTGTGCTTTGGGACTGAATGATGGAGATATTCTCCTGCATGGTTCACTCTGTTGGCATGGCAACAAGTATCAAATCGGACAGAACAAGCTTTGTCCACTCGGTATATTTTGGTTCTGGGACAATAAAGAAAAGAAGAAGCTATTTTCAGCTGCTCCCTCTTTTACAAGGCATCACCACAGCTGGAAGTTTTGATTGTCTTCCAGTGGATGCCCTTCCTGACCCAAACACAGAGCGATAATGTGTTTGGGTCCATATAAAAACCAGGAATCTTTCAGTTGTTAGGTGAATTTGTACATTGATTCTTACACTGATTCTGGCACCATAAATGATTTATGGTCTGGTCTGTGCAGAAAAAAATCTCAACATAGGATTCAGATGTTAATCACTTTCTTTCACTCAGAAATGTCAGCACTCCATTTTCAGTCTGTAGTCCATAAATGTCTATAAAATTATTTGAATATGCTGATCAATTTTTTTTTCAAAGGAAAAAAAAAAAAGATTACGAAGGAATTTTTTTTTTTTTTTTCTATCTCTAGGCATCAAATCATTAACAGTCTCCTTACAGCCAGATGGTTGTGATGCTGCTTGTTTCTGTGTTAAAGACAGAAAGACAGTCCTACAGTCTGTGTTTCTGCGTTAAGCCAAAGAAAATGGATGGATAATAAATTAAAAACATAAAATTAGAAGTTTAGAGTGACGCTAGCTGTTCTTGCTGTGCATTCGGAATCTCTTCCTGCAGCAAATGTCATGAATAACGAGCTGACATTCGCATGTGTATTTCCTGTTGTTACATGTTTAGTGACCTCAGGCTCACCTTAACATTTGTAGACACAACAAAAGATGGGATTCTACCTGCCCTTTGTCCTAACAAAGAAGTGTGATTTAAAACAAATCTATGATTGAGCTCTATGAACACATAACATATCAAATATTTTGTCTTAGCTTAGCCCTTTAAAATCCAAATGTATCATATCTGATGCATGAGTTTTTGTAAATTTTTGAGATTTCTGCATCATCAGTGTAAATTTTTTTTTATCTTCTGAAAAATTGAAATGATGAATGACATTACTTGTTTCATCTGTTTTCTTTCTTTTCTTTTTTCAAAGAGCCTGACAGGTGCCATAACTTAATACCCTGGCTGTCAATAATTATGTAACCTAAATCATTCATAATGTTTCCACCAGCATCGTACACGCTCCTTCACTTCATGTTTTTTATGTCTTGCTCGCCGACACTGCTGCGCAGTCGTTACATTTGTTGTTTGGGCCACAGAGGGTAGCACCACCTCACACTTGTGCGTTAATCATGCTCCTTGTCCTGGAAAATTACCATAAATCTTTCAGAGATGCAAAACAGCTTTTCCAGACATGCCAGCTGGTATAGCCTATAATCAGATCATTTGAACAAGGGCATCTAAATGAGAATGGGAGATTTGTGTGATGGAAGTTGTGGGGGCTTATGGGAACAAGGAAGCAAATCAGCAAAGTGAGCTCTTAGTGAATTGGATTACAACCATGAGATCAAGTTTATTTTCTGGCATCATTCCAGTGAAGGGAGTTGCTGTCTCAAGGACATCAAGCGTCAACGTCTTGCAAGCTGCTAGAAAATCTAGGATGCTTAAAGTCAGCAGATTCCTGGACACACACATATGAGTCACATTTAAAAGATGCAACTTTATCAAGCAAATATTTGTGAGTGGGAGATATGGGAGTGTGTTTTTAGAGCGAATTTAGCCAAGTAGCATGCCGCTTTCATTTCATCTGCCCATCCCTCACTCACTCCCTCTGGAGAGCCACCGCACTGCAGAGGAAACCTGAACTGTGTGGCTGGCTCTTGTGAATATCACAGACAGCTTTGACCCATCCTCACATAAAAATACTTCCCTTAATGTGATTACTGAGAAAAAAGAAGAAATTATTGGTTACTCAGATTGTCTTATTTAAAGGTCTAATAGACATGACATTTTCTCCTTAAAAGCATTTTCTTATAAGTATACTTTTTGTTTTTGTTTTTTAAATATTGTAATCTTTTCAAAAGCAATTGCTTCAATTTTTGAATTGTTTCTGTTATATGAAAAAATAAATACATCTTTTTTTTTTTTTTTTTTTTTTTTTTTGTCTCAGGCATTTGGCTTTGACTTAAAAATAAAACCTAGAGTTCTTTTTGTTGTTGTGTAGTTTTTTGTTTGTTTGTTTTTTGCTTTGTTTTGTTTTTTTTCCACAATGGTTCATACTGTTAAGAAATAGGTTTTTTTTTTTTTTTGTTGTTGTTGTTTTTTTAAGGCTTATCTGCTCATTGGAGTGTTTTATGAGAGGTCCGGACTTGACTAGGTCACAGGCTGACCAAATGCTTCAAAATGGCCACCGTCGTCCCTGTACCCAAATCCTCCACCATCTCCTCATTGAACGACTGGCGACCTGTAGCCCTGACCCCCATCGTAAGCAAATGCTTCGAGAAGCTGGTCAGGGACTTCATCTGCTCTGCACTACCCGACTCACTGGACCCTCTACAGTTTGCATACCGCCACAACAGGTCCACTGATGATGCCATAGCCCTGACACTACACACTGCCCTGTCACACCTGGAGAAGAGAGACACGTATGTGAGAATGCTGTTTGTAGATTACAGCTCAGCATTCAATACCATCGTTCCCTCGAAGCTGGACAGGAAACTGCAGGATCTAGGACTGAGCAGCTCCCTCTGCAGCTGGATCCTTAGCTTCCTGTCTGACAGACGCCAGGTGGTCAGACTGGGCAGCATCACCTCGTCCCCTATCACACTGAACACTGGTGCTCCACAGGGGTGTGTACTGAGCCCTCTCCTATACTCACTCTACACCTACGACTGCACGGCCACTAACAATTCCAACATCATTATGAAGTTTGCGGACGACACTACAGTGGTGGGTCTTATCACCAACGGTGATGAGACGGCTTACAGGGAGGAGGTCAGCGCCCTGACCCACTGGTGTCAAGACAACCATCTCACCCTCAACGTCGCAAAGACAAAGGAGTTGATAGTGGACTTCCGGAGGTGCAGAGAAGTACACACCCCCATCACCATCAACGGCGCTGCTGTGGAGAGAGTGAGCAGCTTCCGCTTCCTTGGAGTACATCTGGCTGAGGATCTTACATGGTCAGTACACACAAACAAAACAGTGAAGAAGGCGCAGCAGCGCCTCTTCTTTCTCAGGAGACTGAAAAGATTCGGCATGAGCCCCCGCATCCTCAGGACCTTCTATCACTGTGCCATTGAGAGCATCCTCACTGGATGCATCACCACCTGGTATGGCAACAGCACCGCCTACAACTGCAAAGCTCTCCAGCGAGTAGTGCGGTGCTCTGAACGGATAATTGGAGGTGAGCTTCCCTCCCTCCAAGACATCTACAGGAAGCAGTGCCTGAGGAAAGCGGGGAGGATCATCAAGGACTCCAGTCACCCCAGCCATAAACGGTTCAGACTACTTCCATCAGGAAGGAGGTTCTGCAGCATCCGGTCCCGTACCAGCAGACTGAGAGACAGCTTTTTCCATCAGGCCATCAGACTGATGAACACGTCAGACACCTCAGCTTCACTACTGGAACTTTAACATTATGCACTCCATACTGTACAGTAATGCCACTGTTTTGCACATGTCTCAACTCTGTATATTTTTATATATTTTATTTGTTTACTTTATTTAATTTGTAAAATATGCGTGCGCGCGTGCACACACACAGAAAAATATTTAGTATACACATCCAGAAATGCATATACTATTATATATTGTACATATATTTATTAGTTTCAGATGAGCCATTCTTGTATTTTGCTTGTTTACATTATTGTATTTTGCACAACTCTGTTGCTTGTGAAGCTCGCACACAAGAATTTCACTCACATGTGCAGGTACATTGGTACAGCACATGTGATGTGACAATAAAAGTGATTTGATTTGATTTGATTTGATTTGACCAGAAACTGCATGGTTTTGCAGAATATGAGGAACAGAGTAAGACTAAGTTCACAGGTTGCCCCTGCAACAGACCTCAGAAAGGGGAAGTTATTGCAAGCTGCACAGGAAGTTTTAGTGCACAGGCATCTTAATAAATTAGAAACAGAAAAGAGGAACTGAGTAGAAGGAGTTTGTTTGTAATGAAACTGTGTGTGTCACGTGTGCGACGTCTGAAATACCGAAATACAGGGAGTGCAGAATTATTAGGCAAGTTCTATTTTTGAGGAATAATTTTATTATTGAACAACAACCATGTTCTCAATGAACCCAAAAAACTCATTAATATCAAAGCTGAATGTTTTTGGAAGTAGTTTTTAGTTTTAGCTATTTTAGGGGGATATCTGTGTGTGCAGGTGACTATTACTGTGCATAAATATTAGGCAACTTAACAAAAAACAAATATACCCATTTCAATTACTTATTTTGACCAGTGAAACCAATATAACATCTCCACATTCACAAATATACATTTCTGACATTCAAAAACAAAACAAAAACAAATCAGCGACCAATATAGCCACCTTTCTTTGCAAGGACACTCAAAAGCCTGCCATCCATGGATTCTGTCAGTGTTTTGATCTGTTCACCATCAACATTGCGTGCAGCAGCAACCACAGCCTCCCAGACACTGTTCAGAGAGGTGTACTGTTTTCCCTCCTTGTAAATCTCACATTTGATGATGGACCACAGGTTCTCAATGGGGTTCAGATCAGGTGAACAAGGTGGCCATGTCATTAGTTTTTCTTCTTTTATACCCTTTCTTGCCAGCCACGCTGTGGAGTACTTGGACGGGTGTGATGGAGCATTGTCCTGCATGAAAATCATGTTTTTCTTGAAGGATGCAGACTTCTTCCTGTACCACTGCTTGAAGAAGGTGTCTTCCAGAAACTGGCAGTAGGACTGGGAGTTGAGCTTGACTCCATCCTCAACCCGAAAAGGCCCCACAAGCTCATCTTTGATGATACCAGCCCAAACCAGTACTCCACCTCCACCTTGCTGGCGTCTGAGTCGGACTGGAGCTCTCTGCCCTTTACCAATCCAGCCACGGGCCCATCCATCTGGCCCATCAAGACTCACTCTCATTTCATCAGTCCATAAAACCTTAGAAAAATCAGTCTTGAGATATTTCTTGGCCCAGTCTTGACGTTTCAGCTTGTGTGTCTTGTTCAGTGGTGGTCGTCTTTCAGCGTTTCTTACCTTGGCCATGTCTCTGAGTATTGCACACTTTGTGCTTTTGGGCACTCCAGTGATGTTGCAGCTCTGAAATATGGCCAAACTGGTGGCAAGTGGCATCTTGGCAGCTGCACGCTTGACTTTTCTCAGTTCATGGGCAGTTATTTTGCACCTTGGTTTTTCCACACGCTTCTTGCGACCCTGTTGTCTATTTTGAATGAAACGCTTGATTGTTCGATGATCACGCTTCAGATGCTTTGCAATTTTGAGACTGCTGCATCCCTCTGCAAGATATCTCACTATTTTTGACTTTTCTGAGCCTGTCAAGTCCTTCTTTTGACCCATTTTGCCAAAGGAAAGGATGTTGCCTAATAATTATGCACACCCGATATAGGGTGTTGATGTCATTAGACCACACCCCTTCTCATTACAGCGATGCACATCACCTAATATGCTTAATTGGTAGTAGGCTTTCGAGCCTATACAGCTTGGAGTAAGACAACATGCATGAAGAGGATGAAGTGGACAAAATACTCATTTGCCTAATAATTCTGCACTCCCTATAACACCATATAAGACCCATGTTGAGCTTCAAATGTTAGAGATCCTGCAACTGGCGTTTGGGCTGTGCAGGGGTCTCTCTCTTCCGGAAGATGATTGAATAAAAAGAAATATAAAATGTTTTGACCACTATGAGTCGGGTTTTCTCTGTTCTATCATGGGGACAAAAGAATCGGGGTTTAATAATACCTTTTGAAAATTCATTGGATGACCAAATTATGCCCAAGTTATCATTTTATTAACCTTATCACAGCGTATGGTAAATGGACCAGTATTTATGTCACCTTTCTACTCTAAATGACAACTTAAAGTGCTTTCCCCCTTTTCATCTATTCATACAAACACATTGATACGTCATTTTATTCTAAATACCCTGTCTAATATTCACACACTCATTTGGCGTGCAATATATAACCCTGATAGACAGCCCACTCTACCCCTTGAGCCACAGACCCAGGCTTCACAGAATCTTATGCAACAGTTTAGATTATGATGGGATTTCAGACTGGACTGTCAAAGCCTGAAAGGCCCCAGACAAGAACCACAAACAAAAACATAAAATCAGACAAGAAGTAAAATATACATATCTAAAAATATTACCACAAAGGTTATTTGTACTGAGAGAGCCTTCGTGGTCCTTTTAATGTCATAAGAAGTGCTTAGACTGAAAGATAAAGTGTAATGTGCTGTGAAGAACACCATGCAGGTGGAGCTGATCAATTCTCAAATATGAAATGGGAACGTGGGAGCATGCATGGAGGAAGCAGTGAGAGTTGTCTGGTGGACACTCGTAAAAAAAACACTGTGGAATTCCCATGAGATTGATTTTTCTTTGGTTGCAACAGAGCAACACTTATGAAGTAACACGATGCTTCATCAGCAAGATGGAAATTCAATAAAATCCACACCAACTACTTTCCTCCTAACTTCTAGAGGTGTGTCTTTACATTGCACCATAAGACCTAGGTTTGTGTTTACTTATCATCAAACCAACAACACAAGGTAAAATGTTATCTTACAGTCACACTAGGCCCTAGTGCAACTTAAGATAACATTTGACTGGGGGAAAAAATGATTATAAATTGCACTTGCTGTTGTGTTGCCTTGGAAATTGTTGCTGTGATGACAGAGACCAGATCTGCGACCATTAGGACCCCACAGCAGCTTTATGGATTCAGCCTGCTATAAGTTTAAGGTTAAATGGGGTCAAACTGGCAATTATGTGCAATCTGGTTGCGATAATACATTAATTAACTGTGATGAACAGAAGAAAATTGCAAATCTATTGCCATCTGTTGCAAATATGTTGCTTTCTACATACATGCATATTCCTCTTAAAATGAAATTCACATTATCTACTTCCATTCAGACTCCAGCTAGAATCTCATAGTCTTGAAACTCTAGTTCAGAAATTCTTTAACATCTAGCAATGTACTTGTTGCAGAATGACAATTTACCTGCAAAATGACACACCGTTCACCAACCAGAATACGACTAGTTGCCAACTAGTTTGCAACCAGTTGAGGCAAGTCCCCTATTTCAAAGAGATTCATTGCAGCTATTGGTGCAAACGGACTCAGATTGATTGCAATGTGTTGGCAACCTGCCTGCATCATAAATTACCCAGCAACAGAGATTACAGACCCTCCAAATAGGATTGTGATTGGTTTTACTACTACTGATTTTATCTATTGTTCTGATTTTGTTTTGATTTTATATACTGTTTTGTTTGTTTGTTAATTAGTTTGTTTGCTTGTTTTATTCAATTTTAAATCATGCTTTTTATTTGTTTTTGTTTCTAATGTCTCTGTAAAGCACTTTGAATCATCTTGTTGTTGAATTGTGCTATACAAATAAACTTGCCTTGCCTTGGAGATAGATTGCCTCCCACCAAGCAAACTGTGGAATTACCTTGCAACTAAAAGTCATCACTACTACTTTCAAATAGTTGCCAAAGCAGAAAGGTTCTGTGCAATCTACAACTGCTGATTTCTCCTGTTCATAAGGAGGTTGTTGACCTATTTTAAGTGTGATTGAGCCATTAGGAAACTCTTTGTCCATCTAACATATGCTGGCAATATTCATATGGTAAGGCTTCAATTATATTTCACTGCAGACAGAGACAGAGACACAGACACCGGGAGACTAGAGACCAGACAGATGAGCAGTCTTTATGTTATACTTCTTTGAAGTCCACCACCTGGGTTGCATGTGTAGTTGTTTGATTGTAATGTAAATTACAGTGCTGTTTTGTTATTTACACATCTGGTTGATCGCCTGCTTTTGAGGCTATTGTTGACTGTATTTGGGGCTTTAGCCTTTCATTCAACAGTATTGTTGTATGTAATTATGTATGTAATTCTTAATAAGCAAGATCTGCTTTTTATTTTAAAACAGACTTGCTGAGAGCAGACCAACTTCCCAGCGAACTTGTAAGCTTTGGTTAGTTTTGTCAAGAGCTGATAAAACCTGCTACTAACGATGGTAATTTAAGCTTTCAAAGAAACAGGAAACAGCTTCTGTTCACCTCTGTGAACTCACTGCTTCAGATTTTACTATAACATTTTATTGGTAATTATTACATGCAACCTTTCTCTTACTTTTCTGCGTGGGACAAAAAATCTGCAATGTTGCGTGGAAATCAGGGGTGGTATGTCTGGATTGGCAGACTGTTTTGGTGGTTACCATCTTTAAGAAGGGGGAATGGAAAGTGTGTTCCAACTATAGGGGGATCACACTCCTCAGCCTCCCTAGGAAAGTCTATGCCAGGGTGCTGGAAAGGAGAGTCTGTCCATTAGTCGAACCTTAGATACCTCATCCTGGTTGTATCTGCATGATGTCATTCCAGTGTCAGATGCACAGATCAAGTGGAAATGAAAAGGAAATTCTAGTGGGTGGAACATTAATGAGGATGAACAGATGGGCACAAAACCAAAACATTAAGTAGTTTGAAAGGGCTTTAGAAGAGGAATCAATGTGTTCGCCTGATTGCCATCCACACACAAAGAAGCCCAGTTGTTCATAGACATCCTGAGTTCATGAGGCAATGACCAAACCAAACATCCAGAATAGAGGAGCTGTTCTTGTAACACAATAAAGGCTCTTATTGAATTTTCGCTGCCCCTGGAGTGACTCTTAAACCAAAACGTATTTCATGGAGAAGTCTGCCATCTAGTGGTAGTTACACTTCATTTACCATTCGACAGCCTGTCAACTATTAAAACAAACAACAGAATTAGAATGAAAACAACGGAATTAACATGAAAACGACGGAATTTTAATGAAAACAACAGAATTTGAGAACAAACAATGGAATTTGAATAGAAACAATGGAAATAGAATGAAAAGAACAGAATTAGAATGAAAAGAACAGAATTTGATCAAAAACTAAAGAATTTGAATGAAAACAACGGAATTAAAATGAAAACGATGGAATTTGAATGAAAACAACAGAATTTGAGAACAAACAATGGAATTTGAATAAAAAAAGAGTAGAATTAGAATGAAAACAAAAGCATTTGAATGAAAACAACGGAATTAGAATGTACAGAACAGAATTTGAGGACAAACAATGGAATTTGAATAAAAAAAGAGTAGAATTAGAATGAAAACAAAAGCATTTGAATGAAAACAAAAGCATTTGAATGAAAACAACGGAATTAGAATGTACAGAACAGAATTTGAATCAAAACAACGGAATTTGAATAAACAGAGGTCCGTTCTTCGTACCTCGCTTACTACATCCAAGATCAAATGACACATCCAAGATCAAATCATCACGCCAACTTTGAGCTCGCTATTCCGCTTTTCCGAACACACCTGTTGTTGATGATTAGTACAGCTGGATGAAGTAATGTGAGATCACTGGGTGGCTTAAAAGGGGCTACGCATCGATAGTAGAAACATTGATCAGCAACCCTTTGATTGGTCGGCGAAAATGTCGAAGGAGCGCGCTCAGTATTTTTCAGCAGCGGAGCAAGAACTCTTGATTGAGGGATTTCAGGAGTTTCAGAGTTTAATTAAAATGCAAGGGAACACTGCAAAGGCTGCAAAAGCAAGGAGAGAGGGCTGGCAGAAAGTTGCTGACAAATTAAACTCGTAAGTAATGTAATAATAATGGATTGGATTTATATAGTGCTTTTCAAGGCACCCAAAGCGCTTTACAATGCCACTATTCAGTCACTCTCACATTCACACACTGGTGGAGGTAAGCTACGGTTGTAGCCACAGCTGCCCTGGGGCAGACTGACAGAAGCCAGGCTGCCATATCGCGCCATCGGCCCCTCTGGCCAACACCAGTAGGCGGTAGGGTAAATTTATTATATTATATTACATTATATCATATTATATTATATTACATTATATCCTCTTTCACATTAGAGCCACAACAGGACCCACTAGAACATGGGAACAAGTAAAAGTGAAATATAAGAATATTCTACAGAATGGTAATATTTATCACTTATATTGCTTTTAGTCTCTTGAAAAGAGACCCTGAAATAATCTGTTTGTTTGTTTGTTTATAACAGCAACCAAGAAAAGGGCAGAGCAAAAAAAGATAGGTGGTGGTCCTGCACCCCCTCGTCAACAAGTTGGTTAAGTAAATAATACCCTCACGGGAAAATCGACATCTCTCTATGAGCACACTGTCGCGCTGAGCTAAAGGATCCTGTCTATCCCGCAATATACGCTGAATTCTGAGGACTCTCCTTATCAATCTTGCACCTTCCGCAATGGGTTGCTCGCGTATACGGACAGGACATGGCTGCGACAGGCTTCCCAAATCCACCTTTGCTTTTATAACCGTGGTCTCTCATCTTGATTACACGAAGTAATTTACTATTACGGTACTACTCTAAAATATGAATTACATCTGAACCCAGCCAACATGTATATATGGGCCCCACCTGGTTTTTGCTCGGGCTGGATGGGTACCATGTGGGCATGGGCTCAAACTGGGCTTTTTGTATGGGGCCTACTTGGGTTCTTCACATTAAACCCATATGGGCCATCCCAAGTGAGCACTTTTAGTAGGTCCTAGCTGGGTCAAACATGGGAAACACTTAACTTGGTCCAAAATGGGAAACACATGTAGGACCCACTTGGGTTTTCCACCTGGGATAGACATGGGCAAACACAGTCATTTAAGGATAGGCTGTTGTTGTGTGCCCCAGGTGGGGCAAAGTTAGGTAATCAATATATGTTTTAGTATCGATGACACAGGTGGGCCCCACCTGGTCAAACTAAATGGGTCGCACATGGGCAAATGCAAGTCAGACCCTGAAAACATGTCTATGTGGGCCCCAGGTGGGGCAAAGTGAGGTAATCAATATATTTTTTTAGCACTGATGACATAGGTGGGGCCCACCTGGTCAAACTATATGGGTCGCACATGGGCAAATGCAAGTCAGACCCTGAAACAAATCAAATGCATGAAATAGAATGATTAATAGTACATTTCCCTGTTTTTTAGGAAATGACCTGTATGTATCTGTATGAAATCAATGAAAGGATCAAGTACTGCATTATCTTTAGTTACATTGATAATATTTATTTATGGAAAAACAGTGGTAAAATATCGCTGTTGCTTTCATATACATGAAGCGGACATACCCGAGTGGCCGCGATCTAATCCTGTTTACATAAAGTAAGCCTGCTCCCGAGCAGGTTTACGCTTACGGATCTGTTGCTATGACAGCAAGTCCCTGATGAGCTTCGGAGAACCGAACGATCCAAGATCACGCGAAATCGTCAACAATCAAATCCAGCTAACTTACTTAGCGAGGTACGAAGAACGGACCCCCGAACAGAATTTGAATGAAAACAATGGTGGTTTAAAACAAACAACAGAATTAGAATGAAAACAACGGAATTAACATGAAAACGACGGAATTTGAATGAAAACAATGGAAGTTTAAAACAAACAACAGAATTAGAATGAAAACAACGGAAATTGAATGAAAACAACGGAATTTGAATGAACACAACAGAATTTGAATGAAAACAACGGAATTTGAATGAACACAACAGAATTTGAATGAAAACAACGGAATTTGAATGAAAACAACGGAATTTGAATGAAAACAATGGAATTAGAATGAACAGAACAGAATTTGAATGAAAACAACGGAATTAGAATGAACAGAACAGAATTTAAATCAAAACAATGGAATTCCAATGAAAAGAACAGAATTTGAATGAAAACAATGGAAGTTTAAAACAAACAACAGAATTAGAATGAAAACAACGGAATTAACATAAAAACGACGGAATTTTAATGAAAACAACAGAATTTGAGAATAAACAATGGAATTTGAATAAAAAGAGTAGAATTAGAATGAAAACAAAAGCATTTGAATGAAAACAACGGAATTTGAATGAACAGAATTTGAATGAAAACAATGGAATTTGAATGAAAACAATGGAATTTGAATGAAAACAACGGAATTAGAAGGAAAACAATGGAATTAGAATGAAAACAACAGAATTAGAATGAAAACAACGGAATTAGAATGTACAGGGCCCTATTTCAGGAAGCCGGTTTAGTGCAAACTCTGAGTAAGTATACCCTGAGTTAACAAAAACTCTGGTTTTTCGGTTTCACAAAGCGAGTTTAGATTAATTCTGAGTGAGTTACTATGACGACACACTCCGTGAAGCTAACCTGCCCCCTAGAATAGAATAGAATAGAATAGAATTCAACTTTATTGTCATTGCACATGCACAGGTACAGGGCAACGAAATGCAGTTTGCATCCATCCAGAAGTGCTTTAGTGATATAGATATATTACAATATATATTAGCAATAGTATAGATATGTAAGTATATTACAGAAATGGGTCTATTATGGTATGTTATAATGTACACGGTATGAAGTATGTTGTGAATATGCTATAACTATAAGTATGTACAGGCTGTAGTGAGTACAAGCTATGTACAGGCTATGAACAGGATATAAATATGAAAAACTATACAGAATATGAAATAAATAACTTTACAGAAATCTGAGATATACAGCTATACAGAAATGTGAACTATGGAAGTTGTAAACAGTTGTAGAATTAAAGATTATCGAATGTACAGAATGATTATTTACACAGAGCTATACAGTAGTGCAGTTAAGATAAGTGAGGGTGTAGATAGTTTCTACAGAGGCTATATAAAGTGCTAGTGGTTGTGAGTGGTGGTTCAGTCCATGTTGTTATTATTGTGTGTTTGAGGGTACAGTTGTCCATTGTGGGTGTGTGTATGTTCAGTCCATGAGTTAACGTGGGTCAGATGTCAGGAGGCAGAGTTCAGGAGTCTGACAGCTGTGGGGAAGAAGCTGTTCCGGTACCTGGTGGTCTTAGTCCGGAGGCTCCTGTAGCGCCTCCCAGAGGGCAGGAGGGTGAAGAGTCCATGTGATGGGTGACTGGGGTCTTTGATGATTTTCCCAGCCCTTTTCAGACACCGCTTCCTGTAGATGTCTTTTATGGCAGGAAGTGGTGCTCCGGCGATGCGCTGGGCAGTTTTCACGACCCTCTGCAACGCCTTCCGGTCCGAGGCAGAGCAGTTCCCGTACCAGACTGTTATACAGTTGGTCAGGATGCTCTCGATGGTGCAACGATAGAAGTTCACCAGGATGTCTGAGGACAGGTGGTTCTTCCTCAGAGTCCTCAAGAAGAAGAGGCGCTGATGAGCCTTCTTGACCAGCTTGGAGCAGTTGGTCGTCCAGGTGAGATCCTCGGAGATGTGGACTCCCAGGAACTTGAAGCTGCTCACACGCTCCACAGCCGTCCCCTTAATGTGGATGGGTGGATGTGGGTCAGCATTCCTCCTGTAGTCCACGATGAGCTCCTTGGTCTTCTCGGTGTTAAGCAGCAGGTTGTTTCTGTTGCACCACTCAGCCAGACGATCCACTTCCTCCCTGTAGGCGGCCTCATCGTTGTCACTGATGAGGCCAATCACCGTGGTGTCATCTGCAAACTTAATGATGGTGTTGGAACCATCAGCAGGTCTGCAGTCGTGGGTGAAGAGGGAGTAGAGGAAAGGGCTCATCACACAGCCTTGTGGTACACCGGTGTTCATTGTGATGGTAGATGAGCAGTGGTTATCCAGCCGGACATGTTGGGGGCGGTTGGTCAGGAAGTCCAGTAACCATTTGCAGATGAGGGAACTGATGCCCAGGTCTGTCAGTTTCTTGATGAGTTGTGAGGGGTGGATTGTATTGAATGCTGAACTGAAGTCTATAAACAGCATTCTGGCGTAGGTGTTGTTGTTGTCCAGGTGTGAGAGGACAGAGTGCAGTGCGATGGAGACTGCATCCTCTGTGCTCCTGTTCTGGCAGTATGCGAATTGGTGGGGGTCCAGGGTGGGGGGGAGACAGGATTTGAAGTGTGCTAGGACCAGCTGCTCTAAGCACTTAGTGATGATGGGGGTGAGTGCTACTGGGCGGTAGTCATTGAGGCAAGATGGGTTGGAGTTTTTGGGTATCGGGACGATGGAGGTGGATTTGAAGCAGGCCGGTACCACAGCGTGGGCCAAGGACAGATTGAATATGTCTGTGAGCACTCCTGCAAGCTCCCCAGAACAAGCTCTGAGAACACGCCCGGGGATGCCATCGGGACCTGCAGCCTTGTGGACATTGATCCTGCTCAGCACCGCTCCTACATCGGTGGGGGAGAGAGTCAGAGGTTGGTGGTCTGGCGTCATGTCTGCTTTGGTTGTGGTTGTGGGGTTCCCTCGCTCAAAACGAGCATAAAAGTTGTTGAGCTCGTTGAGGAAGGAGACATCAGAGGATGCGGGGGAGGGTTTGGTGGTCCTGTAGTCTGTAATGGTCTGGAGTCCTTGCCACATGCGTCGGGGGTTGGAGTTGGAGAAGTGTTCTTCTACCTTCTTTTTGTAATGGTGTTTGGCTTTTTTGATGCCCTTCTTTAGATTAGCCCTGGCTGTGCTGTAGGCGTGTGCATCTCCTGACCTAAAGGCGGTGTTGCGGGCCTTCAGGAGGAGACGAACATCCCGGTTCATCCAAGGCTTCTGGTTGGGGTACATGGTGATCCGTTTCTGGGTGGTGACACTGTCTGTGATTTCGGAGATGTAATCCAGTACAGATGAGGCGTACTGGTTCAGGTCTGTGTGGGTGAACATATTCTAGCAGGTTTACTTCAACTAACCCTGACCTTCTCCGCCTCTTTGTCGGAAACCTGACTGTAGGAAGTGTCAGACATGGCGTGCCCCTTCCTTGAAGAGCCAGTAGATGTTGAAGCCCAAATTCACCGCAGAGCTCTCCGCCGGGAGAGAGTGATTAGAGCGCGTTTGGACATTTTATCATTTCCTGATGATTTTCTGTGTGAACGTTACCGTTTTTCAGCACAATCTATAATTTATTTGAATAACATCCTCAGGCCATATATTGCTCATGTGACACATCGCGGACATCCTCTCAGTTCTGTACATATTATTTGTATTGCACTTCGGTTTTTTGCAAACGGGAGCTTTCTGTATAATATTGGTGACGCTGAGCACGTTTCCAAGGCTACCGTCTGTCGGGCAGTCAGGAATGTTACAGTTGCACTGAAACGTCTCCTGTACTCGTTTGTGGTGTTCCCCGGTCATAGACCCACAAGATTTATCAAAGAGGGATGCCACAAAATTGCAGGTATCAGGATGAACAAAACTTAATTCATGATGTGGTGATACTTGAACTACTACTTAAATTTTACATTTATTCTCACGGTTCCCAGGCGTGATTGGCTGTATAGATGGCACTCACATTCCAATCATTGCTCCTTCAGTAAATGAAGGAGACTATGTGAACAGGAAGTCTTTCCACAGCATTAATGTACAGGTACATAGTTCCCTGTAGCATTTCAAACTAACAAATTATTTCATTATAGTAATGGATGCTAATTTGTGTTCTCTGCACTGTGAAGATCATATGTGATGCTGCCAACATTATCACAAATGTGGAAGCCAACTGCTCAGCCTCTGTGCGTGGTGGTGGTGGAGGACCCCCACCTGTTTTTCGGGCCTCCGCTTTTTGTCTGTTGGCTATAACGGGTCACATTTGAGCATACAGAGTATGCAAATATTTACTTGTAATGTGCTCAGATAATTTCAATAAATGCTTACAGAAAGAAAAGTAATGTAGCCTCTAACTGCAATTGATTTATATAGGACAAACAGACCAAGCACTATGGCTCATAATACAATTACACCTTACCTGTTTGGACTATATTTTTATATTTCATTTTTACTTGCTGCCAGGAACGTTTGGGGCCTGTTGGGTTGCACCTGCGCTCACATCACATCACAAAATAAAATGTATAAAATAAAAAAAATAAAAAAATAACGTGTTAAATGGGTGGAAATCTCTAGATCAATGTTTAAATTAACACTCACGCATTGACTCTGTCGGCTATGTTTTGCCATGCATGCTCCCTTTCTTTTGCAGCTGAGGCTGTGTTACTTTTTTTCCGCAAAATTTGCATGTTATCGGCATATGCTGCCATCAGAATTTCGGCCCCAAGCGCTGTAAAATACATTGACCGCGCCTTCTTTCCCTCCGTCTCCATGGTGACTCGCTTAATCTGTGCTCCACTAATCAGGGCTTTATGTATCCTCGTGCGCGCGTTTAACTTGGGGTTAAAGCAACTCCGCGTTGACTGAACTAATTGTTATCAGCCTTTCTGAAACCAAATATTCCGAGTTGGACAGTTCGGGGTTACTCAACCCTGAGTATCGTTTTTCACTCTGAGTTTTCTAAAACGGCTTCCTGAAATAGGGCCCTGAACAGAATTTGAATGAAAACAACAGAATTTTAATGAAAACAACAGAATTTTAATGAAAACAACAGAATTTTAATGAAAACAACAGAATTTGAATGAAAACAACGGAATTAGAATGAAAACAATGGAAGTTTAAAACAAACAACAGAATTAGAATGAAAACAACGGAATTTGAATGAAAACAATGGAATTAGAATGAAATGAATAGAATTTGAATCAAAACAATGGAATTTGAATGAACAGAAAAGAATTTGAATGAAAACAACGGAATTTGAATGAAAACAATGGAAGTTTAAAACAAACAACAGAATTTGAATGAAAACAATGGAATTAGAATGTACAGAACAGAGTTTGAATGAAAACAACAGAATTTGAGAACAAACAATGGAATTTGAATGAAAACAATGGAAGTTTAAAACAAACAACAGAATTTGAATGAAAACAACGGAATTAGAATGTACAGAACAGAGTTTGAATGAAAACAACAGAATTTGAGGACAAACAATGGAATTTGAATAAAAAGAGTAGAATTAGAATGAAAACAAAAGCATTTGAATGAAAACAACGGAATTAGAATGAACAGAACAGAATTTGAATGAAAACAACGGAATTAGAATGAACAGGGGCCCGTTCTTCGTACGTCGCTTACTACATCCAAGATCAAATGACACATCCAAGACCAAATCATCGCGCTACCCGTGAGCTCGCTAATCCAGTTCTCCGAACACACCTGCTGTTGACGATTAGTACAGCTGGATGAAGTAATGTGAGATCACTGGGTGTCGTAAAAGGGGCTACGCATCGATAGTAGAAACATTGATCGGCAACCCTTTGATTGGTCGGCGAAAATGTCGAAGGAGAGCGCTTGGTATTTTTCGGCAGCAGAGCAAGAACTCTTGAGTGAGGGATTTCAGGAGTTTCAGAGTTTAATCAGAACGCAAGGGAACACTGCAAAGGCTGCAAAAGCAAGGAGAGAGGGCTGGCAGAAAGTTGCTGACAAATTAAACTCGTA
Source organism: Diplotaxodon limnothrissa (assembly GCF_057381915.1). NCBI lineage: Eukaryota > Metazoa > Chordata > Actinopteri > Cichliformes > Cichlidae > Diplotaxodon > Diplotaxodon limnothrissa. The sequence goes on from NC_140612.1 coordinate 30,142,067, forward strand.
AGTAATTTAATAATAACAATAATAATGGAGTGGATTGATATAGCGCTTTCCAAGGCACCCAAAGCGCTTTACAATGCCACTATTCAGTCACTCTCACATTCACACACTGGTGGAGGCAGCGACAGTTGTAGCCACAGCTGCCCTGGGGCAGACTGACAGAAGCCAGGCTGCCATATCGCGTCATTGGCCCCTCTGGCCAACACCAGTAGGTGGTAGGGTAGATTTATCATATCACACTATATTATCCAATATTATATTACATTATATTATATTATAATATGTTATATTATATCCCCTTTCACATTAGAGCCACAACAGGACCCACTAGAACATGGGAACAAGTAAAAGTGAAATATAAGAATATTCTACAGAATGGTAATATTTATCACTTATATTGCTTTTAGTCTCTAGGAAAGAGACCCTGGAATACTCTGTTTGTTTGTTCATAACAGCAACCAAGAAAAGGGCAGAGCAAAAAAAGACAGGTGGTGGTCCTGCACCCCCTTGTCAACAAGTTGGTTAAGTAAATAATACCCTCACGGGAAAATCGATATCTCTCAATGAGCACACTGTCGCGCTGAGCTAAAAGATCCTGTCTGTCCCGCAATATACGCTGAATTCTGAGGACTCTCCTTATCAATCTTGCACCTTCCGCAATGGGTTGCTCGCGTAAACGGACAGGACATGGCTGCGACAGGCTTCCCAAATCCACCTTCGCTTTTATAGCCGTGGTCTCTCATCTTGATTACACGAAGTAATTTACAATTACTACTCTGAAATATGAATTACATCTGTAATAATCACATACATGTAATAGATTGGTAATAGTACATTTCCCGTTATTAGGAAATGACCTGTATGTATCTGTGTGAAATCAATAAAAGGATCAAGTGCTGCATTATCTTTAGTTACATTGATGTTATTTATTTATGGTGAAACAGTGGTGGAATATCGCTGTTGCTTTCGTATACATGAAGCGGACATACCTGCGTGGCCGCGATCTAATCCTGTTTACATAAAGTAAACCTGCTCCCGAACAGGTTTACGCTTACGGCTCTGTTGCTATGACAGTAAGTCCCGGATGAGCTTCGGAGAACCGAACGATCCAAGATCACGCGAAATCGTCGACAATCAAATCCAGCTAACTTACTTAGCGAGGTACGAAGAACGGACCCCCGAACAGAATTTGAATGAAAACAATGGAATTTGAGAACAAACAATGGCATTAGAATGAAAACAATGGAAGTTTAAAACAAACAACAGAATTAGAATGAAAACAACGGAATTAGAATGTACAGAACAGAGTTTGAATGAAAACAACAGAATTTGAGAACAAACAATGGAATTTGAATAAAAAGGGCCCGTTCTTCGTACGTCGCTTACTACATCCAAGATCAAATGACACATCCAAGATCAAATCATCGCGCTAACTCTGAGCTCGCTATTCCGGTTCCCCGAACACACCTGTTGTTGACGATTAGTATAGCTGGATGAAGTAATGTGAGATCACTGGGTGGCCCAACAGGGGCTACGCATCGATAGTAGAAACATTGATCGGCAACCCTTTGATTGGTCGGCGAAAATGTCGAAGGAGCGCGCTCGGTATTCTTCGGCAGCAGAGCAAGAACTCTTGAGTGAGGGATTTTAGGAGTTTCAGAGTCTAATTAAAACGCAAGGGAACACTGCAAAGGCTGCAAAAGCAAGGAGAGAGGGCTGGCAGAAAGTTGCTGACAAATTAAACTCGTAAGTAATTTAATAATAACAATAATAATGGAGTGGATCTATAAAGCGCTCTTCAAGGCACCCAAAGCGTTTTACAATGCCACTATTCAGTCACTCTCACATTCACACACTGGTAGCTGTCACAGCTGCCCTGGGACAGAAGCCAGGCTGCCATATCGCGCCATCGGCCCCTCTGGCCAACACCAGTAGGTGGTAGGGTAGATTTATCATATCACACTATATTATCCAATATTATATTACATTATATTATATTACATTATGTTATATTATATCCCCTTTCACATTAGAGCCACAACAGGACCCACTAGAACATGGGAACAAGTAAAAGTGAAATATAAGAATATTCTACAGAATGGTAATATTGATCACTTATATTGCTTTTCGTCTCTTGGAAAGAGACCCTGAAATAATCTGTTTGTTTGTTTATAACAGCAACCAAGAAAAGGGGCAGCGCAAAAAAAGACAGGTGGTGGTCCTGCACCCCCTCGTCAACAAGTTGGTTAAGTGAATAATACCCTCACGGGAAAATCGATATCTCTCTATGAGCACACTGTCGCGCTGAGCTAAAGGATCCTGTCTGTCCCGCAATATACGCTGGATTCTGAGGACTCTCCTTATCAATCTTGCACCTTCCGCAATGGGTGGCTCGCGTATACGGACAGGACATGGCTGCAACAGGCTTCCCAAATCCACCTTCGCTTTTATAGCCGTGGTCTCCCATCTTGATTACACGAAGTAAATTGCAATTACTAGCCTACTCTGAAATCTGAATTACATCTGTAATAATCACATACATGTAATAGAATGTTAATAGTACATTTCCCTTTTTTAGGAAATGACCTGTATGTATCTGTGTGACATCAATAAAAGGATCAAGTGCTGCATTATCTTTAGTTACATTGATGTTATTTATTTATGGTACAACAGTGGTAAAATATCGCTGTTGCTTTCGTATACATGAAGCGGAAATACCTGAGTGGCCGCGATCTAATCCTGTTTACATAAAGTAAACCTGCTCCCGAGCAGGTTTACGCTTACGGCTCTGTTGCTATGACAGCAAGTCCCGGATGGGCTTCGAAGAACCGAACGATCCAGGATCACGCGAAATCGTCAACAGTCAAATCCGGCTAACTTACTTAGCGAGGTACGAAGAACGGGCCCAAAGAGTAGAATTAGAATGAAAACAAAAGCAGTTGAATGAAAACAACGGAATTAGAATGAACAGAACAGAATTTGAATCAAAACAATGGAATTTCAATGAAAAGAACAGAATTTGAATGAAAACAATGGAATTTGAATAAAAACAACAGAATTTGAATGAAATGGAAGTTTAAAACAAACAACAGAATTTGAATGAACACAACAGAATTTGAATCAAAACAACGAAATTTGAATGAAAACAATGGAATTTCAATGAAAAGAACAGAATTTGAATGAAAACAATGGATTTTGAATGAAAACAACAGAATTTGAATGAAAACAATGGAATTAACATGAAAATGACGGAATTTGAGAACAAACAATGGAATTTGAATGAAAACAATGGAAGTTTAAAACAAACAACAGAATTAGAATGAAAACAACAGAAATTGAATGAAAACAACGGAATTAGAATGAACAGAACAGAATTTGAATCAAAACAATGGAATTTGAATGAACACAACAGAATTTGAATGAAAACAATGGAATTAGAATGTACAGAACAGAGTTTGAATGAAAACAACGGAATTTGAATCAACAGAACAGAATTTGAATCAAAACAACGGAATTTGAATGAACAGAACAGAATTTGAATGAACAGAGCAGAATTTGAATGAAAACAATGGAATTTGAATGAACAGGGCCCTGTTTCAGGAAGCCGGTTTAGTGGAAAAACTGAGTAAGTAAACCCTGAGTTAACGAAAACTCTGGGTTTTCGGTTTCACAAAGCGAGTTCAGATGAAGCCTCAGTGAGTCACTATGACGACACACTCCGTGAAGCTAACCTGCCCCCTAGCAGGTTTACTACAACTAACCCTGACTGTCTCCGCCCCTTTGTCAGAAACCTGACAGTAGGAAGTGTCGGACATGGCGTGCCCCGTCCTTGAAGAGCCAGTAGATCGTGAAGCCCAAATTCTCCGCAGAGCTCTCCGCCGGGAGAGAGTGATCAGAGCGCGTTTGGACATTTTATCATTTCCTGATGATTTTCTGTGTGAACGTTACCGTTCTTCAGCACAATCTATAAGTTATTTGGATAACATCCTCAGGCCATATATTACACATGTGACACATCGTGGACATTCTCTCAGTTCTGTACATATTATTTGTATTGCACTTCGGTTTTTTGCAAACGGGAGCTTTCTGTATAATATTGGTGACGCTGAGCACGTTTCCAAGGCTACCGTCTGTCGGGCAGTCAGGAATGTTACAGTTGCACTGAAACGTCTCCTGTACTCGTCTGTGGTGTTCCCCGGTCATAGACCCACAAGATTTATCAAAGAGGGATGCCACAAAATTGCAGGTATCAGGATGACCAAAACTTAATATATGATGTGGTGATACTTGAACTACTACTTAAATTTTACATTTATTCTCACGGTTCCCAGGCGTGATTGGCTGTATAGATGGCACTCACATTCCAATCATTGCTCCTTCAGTAAATGAAGGAGACTATGTGAACAGGAAGTCTTTCCACAGCATTAATGTACAGGTACATAGTTCCCTGTAGCATTTCAAACTAACAAATTATTTCATTATAGTAATGGATGCTAATTTGTGTTCTCTGCACTGTGAAGATCATATGTGATGCTGCCAACATTATCACAAATGTGGAAGCCAAGTGGCCAGGCTCTGTCCATGACTCACAAATATTCCGTGAATGTACACTGAGCACAAAATTTGGACATGGTGAGTTGAAAATACTTTAAAATATATAAAGACCAATTGCTACAGGGACATTTGAACTGAAGTGTATCCTTCTGTCTTAGGAGAGTTCACTGGCTACTTGCTTGGTGATAGGGGGTATCCATGTTTACCCTATTTGCTTACCCCTTACCCTGACCCTGAACCGGGCCCACAGCAGCGATATAATCTGGCTCATTGCAGGAAAAGAGCCAGAATTGAAATGACTATCGGAATGCTTAAGGCCCGGTTCCAGTGCCTGCAAAGACTCAGGGTCACCCCAGAAAGGGCATGTGATATTATTGTGGCATGTGTGATTCTTCACAACATTGCCACAATTAGAGGAGAACACTGTCCTTCTGAACCAAACATCAGCAGTGATCCAAACCATGAACATCCTGACCCTCCCACGGACATACAAGATGGAAGCGCAGTCAGAGACACCATATGTCACAATCATTTCTTTTGACCCATCACCTCAACATGTTGAAAGACGAATAAACAGATTTTCTGTTCAACTGGCTTTATTGGTCGCCTGTATTTCCTGTACACAAAGTATTAAAAGATGTAAACCTCATAAAGTGTCTCTGTTGCTTCCTCCTCTGTAACAGCTGTCAATGTTTCTTCATTATTTTCCTGTAGTAAAGAAATAAACAACATTGCTGTTCTACTGTAAACTCATATAATCTGTGGAGTATTACTCACAACTGCATGTTGGTCTGGCTCAACAGGAGGCTGCACCAGATGCAGTACACCATCACCATCAACTGATAGAATATGAGGTTTACACAGGTCACTTATAACTTACAAGGGACCAAATGGCAATTAACAAACATATAGCACTCAGCTTACACTTCATTGTCATTATGCTCTCAAAGACAACCAAGACTGAGGGAAGGCAAAATAAGTAGGAAAATAACTTCACTACAAAATAATCCATTATGGTAAAGAGTTTATCAAATGAATGAGCAGCACTGCAAAGGTGACTGTGAAGAAAGGATGTATGCACATCATGTATTATTTTGAATTTACCCCCTATGTAGGCACTTGTGTCTTGCGGGGTTATTGACTCAGAGGATGTCCCCACAGAGATGCCTTCGGCCACAGGGCGCCCACTGTTTTGGCTGAGGGCCAACTGCTCAGCCTCTGTGAGTGGTGGTGGTGGAGGACCCCCACCTGTTTTTCGGGCCTCCGCTTTTTTTCTGTTGGCTATAACGGGGTCACATTTGAGCATACAGAGTAAGCAAATATGTACTTGTAATGTGCTCAGATAATTTCAATAAGTGCTTACAGAAAGAATATTAATGTAGCCTCTAACTGCAATTGATTTACATCGGACAAACAGACCAAGCACTATGGCTCATAATACAATTACACCTTACCTGTTTGGACTATATTTTTATATTTCATTTTTACTTGCTGCCAGGCACGTTTGGGGCCTGTTGGGTTGCACCTGCGCTCACATCACATCACAAAATAAAATGTATAAAATAACAAATAAAATAACATATGATAAAATAACGTGTTAAATGGGTGGAAATCCCTAGATCAATGTTTAAATTAACACTCACGCATTGACTCTGTCGGCTATGTTTTGCCATGCATGCTCCCTTTCTTTTGCAGCTGTGGCTGTGTTACTTTTTTCCGCGGAATTTGCATGTTATCGGCATATGCTGCCATCAGAATTTCGGCCTCAAGCGCTGTGAAATACATTGACCGCGCCTTCTTTCCCTCCGTCTCCATGGTGACTCGCTTAATCTGTGCTCCGCTTATCAGGGCTTTATGTATCCTCGTCCGCGTGCTTCACTTGGGGTTGACGCAACTCCGCGTTGATTGAACTAATTGTTATCAGCCTTTCTGAAACCGAATATTCCGAGTTGGACAGTTCGGGGTTACTCAACCCTGCGTATCGTTTTTCACTCTGAGTTTTCTAAACCGGCTTCCTGAAACAGGGCCCAGAACAGAATTTGAATCAAAACAACGGAATTTGAATGAACAGAACAGAATTTGAATGAACAGAACAGAATTTGAATGAAAACAACGGAATTTGAATGAAAACAACGGAATTTGAATGAACAGAACAGAATTTGAATCAAAACAATGGAATTTGAATGAAAACAATGGAAGTTTAAAACAAACAACAGAATTAGAATGAAAACAACTGAATTAACATAAAAACGACGGAATTTTAATGAAAACAACAGAATTTGAGAATAAACAATGGAATTTGAATGAAAAGAGTAGAATTAGAATGAAAACAAAAGCATTTGAATAAAAACAACGGAATTTGAATGAAAACAATGGAATTTGAATTAAAACAACGGAATTAGAATGAACAGAACAGAATTTAAATCAAAACAATGGAATTTGAATGAGCAGAACAGAATTTGAATGAAAAAACAATGGAATTTGAATGAAAACAATGGAAGTTTAAAACAAACAACAGAATTAGAATGAAAACAACGGAAATTGAATGAAAACAATGGAATTAGAATGAACAGAAGAGAGTTTGAATGAAAACAACGGAATTTGAATGAACAGAACAGAATTTGAATCAAAACAATGGAATTTCAATGAAAAGAACAGAATTTGAATGAAAACAATGGAATTTGAATAAAAACAACAGAATTTGAATGAAATGGAAGTTTAAAACAAACAACAGAATTTGAATGAACACAACAGAATTTGAATCAAAACAATGAAATTTGAATGAAAACAATGGATTTTGAATGAAAACAACAGAATTTGAATGAAAACAATGGAATTAACATGAAAATGACGGAATTTGAGAACAAACAATGGAATTTGAATGAAAACAATGGAAGTTTAAAACAAACAACAGAATTAGAATGAAAACAACAGAAATTGAATGAAAACAACGGAATTAGAATGAACAGAACAGAATTTGAATCAAAACAATGGAATTTGAATGAACACAACAGAATTTGAATGAAAACAATGGAATTAGAATGAACAGAACAGAATTTGAATCAAAACAACGGAATTTGAATGAACAGAACAGAATTTGAATGAACAGAACAGAATTTGAATGAAAACAACGGAATTTGAATGAAAACAACGGAATTTGAATGAACAGAACAGAATTTGAATCAAAACAATGGAATTTGAATGAAAACAATGGAAGTTTAAAACAAACAACAGAATTAGAATGAAAACAACTGAATTAACATAAAAACGACGGAATTTTAATGAAAACAACAGAATTTGAGAATAAACAATGGAATTTGAATGAAAAGAGTAGAATTAGAATGAAAACAAAAGCATTTGAATAAAAACAACGGAATTTGAATGAAAACAACGGAATTTGAATGAACAGAATTTGAATGAAAACAATGGAATTTGAATTAAAACAACGGAATTAGAATGAACAGAACAGAATTTAAATCAAAACAATGGAATTTGAATGAGCAGAACAGAATTTGAATGAAAAAACAATGGAATTTGAATGAAAACAATGGAAGTTTAAAACAAACAACAGAATTAGAATGAAAACAACGGAGATTGAATGAAAACAATGGAATTAGAATGAACAGAAGAGAGTTTGAATGAAAACAACGGAATTTGAATGAACAGAACAGAATTTGAATCAAAACAATGGAATTTCAATGAAAAGAACAGAATTTGAATGAAAACAATGGAATTTGAATAAAAACAACAGAATTTGAATGAAATGGAAGTTTAAAACAAACAACAGAATTTGAATGAACACAACAGAATTTGAATCAAAACAATGAAATTTGAATGAAAACAATGGATTTTGAATGAAAACAACAGAATTTGAATGAAAACAATGGAATTAACATGAAAATGACGGAATTTGAGAACAAACAATGGAATTTGAATGAAAACAATGGAAGTTTAAAACAAACAACAGAATTAGAATGAAAACAACAGAAATTGAATGAAAACAACGGAATTAGAATGAACAGAACAGAATTTGAATCAAAACAATGGAATTTGAATGAACACAACAGAATTTGAATGAAAACAATGGAATTAGAATGAACAGAACAGAATTTGAATCAAAACAACGGAATTTGAATGAACAGAACAGAATTTGAATGAACAGAACAGAATTTGAATGAAAACAACGGAATTAGAATGAAAACAATGGAATTTGAATGAACAGAACAGAATTTGAATCAAAACAATGGAATTTGAATGAAAACAATGGAAGTTTAAAACAAACAACAGAATTAGAATGAAAACAACGGAATTAACATAAAAACGACGGAATTTGAATGAAAACAACAGAATTTGAGAATAAACAATGGAATTTGAATAAAAAGAGTAGAATTAGAATGAAAACAAAAGCATTTGAATGAAAACAATGGAATTTGAATGAACAGAACAGAATTTGAATCAAAACAACGAAATTTGAATGAAAACAACGGAAATTGAATGAAAACAATGGAATTAGAATGTACAGAACAGAGTTTGAATGAAAGCAACGAAATTTGAATGAACAGAACAGAATTTGAATCAAAACACCGGAATTTGAATGAACAGAACAGAATTTGAATGAACAGAACAGAATTTGAATGAACAGAGCAGAATTTGAATGAAAACAATGGAATTTGAATGAACAGAACAGAATTTGAATCAAAACAACGGAATTTGAATGAACAGAACAGAATTTGAATGAACAGAACAGAATTTGAATGAAAACAACGGAATTTGAATGAAAACAACGGAATTTGAATGAAAACAATGGAATTTGAATGAACAGAACAGAATTTGAATCAAAACAATGGAATTTGAATGAAAACAATGGAAGTTTAAAACAAACAACAGAATTAGAATGAAAACAACGGAATTAACATAAAAACGACGGAATTTTAATGAAAACAACAGAATTTGAGAATAAACAATGGAATTTGAATAAAAAGAGTAGAATTAGAATGAAAACAAAAGCATTTGAATGAAAACAACGGAATTAGAATGAACAGAACAGAATTTGAATGAAAACAATGGAATTAGAATGAACAGAAGAGAGTTTGAATGAAAACAACGGAATTTGAATGAACAGAACAGAATTTGAATCAAAACAATGAAATTAGAATGAACAGAACAGAATTTGAATGAAAACAATGGAATTTGAATAAAAACAACAGAATTTGAATGAAATGGAAGTTTAAAACAAACAACAGAATTTGAATGAACACAACAGAATTTGAATCAAAACAATGAAATTTGAATGAACAGAAAATAATTTGAATCAAAACAACGAAATTTGAATGAAAACAATGGATTTTGAATGAAAACAAGAGAATTTGAATGAAAACAATGGAATTAACATGAAAATGACGGAATTTGAGAACAAACAATGGAATTTGAATGAAAACATCCATCCATCCATCCATCGTCATCCGCTTTGTCCGGGGTCGGGTCGCGGGGGCAGCAGCCTAAGCAAAGAGGCCCAGACCTCCCTCTCCCCAGCCACCTCCTCCAGCTTGTCCGGGGGAATACCAAGGCGTTCCCAGGCCAGCCGAGAGATATAATCTCTCCAGCGTGTCCTGGGTCTGCCCCGGGGCCTCCTCCCGGTGGGACATGCCTGGAACACCTCACCCAGGAGGCGCCCAGGGGGCATCCTTGTCAGATGCCCGAACCACCTCAGCTGGCTCCTTTCGATGTGGAGCAGCAGCTGCTCTACTCTGAGCCCCTCCCGGATGGCCGAACTTCTCACCCTATCTCTAAGGGAGAGGCCAGCCACCCTTCGGAGGAAGCTCATTTCTGCCGCTTGTATCCACGATCTCGTTCTTTCGGTCATGAATGAAAACAATGGAAGTTTAAAACAAACAACAGAATTAGAATGAAAACAACGGAAATTGAATGAAAACAACGGAATTAGAATGAACAGAACAGAATTTGAATGAAAACAATGGAATTTGAATGAAAACAATGGAAGTTTAAAACAAACAACATAATTAGAATGAAAACAACGGAATTAACATAAAAACGACGGAATTTTAATGAAAACAACAGAATTTGAGAATAAACAATGGAATTTGAATAAAAAGAGTAGAATTAGAATGAAAACAAAAGCATTTGAATGAAAACAACGGAATTTGAATGAAAACGACGGAATTTAAATGAACAGAATTTGAATGAAAACAATGGAACTTGAATGAAAACAACGGAATTAGAATGAACAGAACAGAATTTGAATGAAAACAACGGAATTAGAATGAACAGAACAGAATTTGAATGAAAACAACGGAATTTGAATGAACAGAATTTGAATGAAAACAATGGAATTAGAATGAACAGAACAGAATTTGAATGAAAACAACGGAATTTGAATGAACAGATTTTGAATGAAAACAATGAAATTTGAATGAAAACAACGGAATTAGAATGAACAGAACAGAATTTAAATCAAAACAATGGAATTTGAATGAACAGAACAGAATTTGAATGAAAACAATGGAATTTGAATGAAAACAATGGAATTAGAATGAAAACAATGGAAGTTTAAAACAAACAACAGAATTAGAATGAAAACAACGGAAATTGAATGAAAACAATGGAATTAGAATTAACAGAGAGTTGGAATGAAAACAACGGAATTAGAATGAACAGAACAGAATTTGAATCAAAACAACGGAATTTGAATGAACAGAACAGAATTTGAATGAACAGAACAGAATTTGAATGAAAACAACAGAATTTGAGAATAAACAATGGAATTTGAATAAAAAGAGTAGAATTAGAATGAAAACAAAAGCATTTGAATGAAAACAACGGAATTTGAATGAAAACAACGGAATTTGAATGAACAGAATTTGAATGAAAACAATGGAATTTGAATAAAAAACAACGGAATTTGAATGAACAGAACAGAATTTGAATGAAAACAACGGAATTTGAATGAACAGAATTTGAATGAACAGAACAGAATTTGAATGAAAACAACGGAATTAGAATGAACAGAACGGAATTAACATAAAAACGACGGAATTTTAATGAACAGAATTTGAATGAAAACAATGGAATTTGAATGAAAACAACGGAATTAGAATGAACAGAACAGAATTTGAATGAAAACAACGGAATTTGAATGAACAGAATTTGAATGAAAACAACGGAATTTCAACGAAAAGAACGGAATTAGAATGAAATGAATAGAATTTGAATCAAAACAATGGAATTTGAATGAACAGAAAAGAATTTGAATGAAAACAATGGAATTAACATGAAAACGACGGAATTTGAATGAAAACAACAGAATTTGAGAACAAACAATGGAATTGGAATGAAAACAATGGAATTTGAATGAAAACAACGGAATTAACATGAAAACGACGGAATTTGAATGAAAACAACAGAATTTGAGAACAAACAATGGAATTGGAATGAAAACAATGGAATTTGAATGAAAACAACGGAATTAGAATGAACAGAACAGAATCTGAATGAAAACAACGGAATTTGAATGAAAACAATGGAAGTTTAAAACAAACAACAGAATTTGAATGAAAACAATGGAATTAACATGAAAACAACAGAATTAGAATGAAAACAACGGAATTAGAATGTACAGAACAGGGGCCCGTTCTTCGTACCTCGCTAAGTAGGTTAGCTGGATTTGATTGTTGACGATTTCGCGTGATCTTGGATCGTTCGGTTCCCCGAAGCTCATCCGGGACTTGCTGCCATAGCAACAGAGCCGTAAGCGTAAACCTGCTCGGGAGCAGGTTTACTTTATGTAAACAGGATTAGATCGCGGCCACGCAGGTATGTCCGCTTCATGTATACGAAAGCAACAGCGATATTCCACCACTGTTTCACCATAAATAAATAACATCAATGTAACTAAAGATAATGCAGCACTTGATCCATTTATTGATTTCACACAGATACATACAGGTCATTTCCTAAAAAAGGGAAATGTACTATTAACATTCTATCACATGTATGTGATTATTACAGATGTAATTCATATTTCAGAGTAGTAATTGCAAATTACTTCGTGTAATCAAGATGAGAGACCACAGCTATAAAAGCGAAGGTGGATTTGGGAAGCCTGTCGCAGCCATGTCCTGTCCGTATACGCGAGCCACCCATTGCGGAAGGTGCAAGATTGATAAGGAGAGTTTTCAGAAGTCAGCGTATATTGCGGGACAGACAGGATCCTTTAGCTCAGCGCGACAGTGTGCTCATTGAGAGATATCGATTTTCCCGTGAGGATATTATTTACTTAACCAACTTGTTGACGAGGAGGTGCAAGACCACCACCTGTCTTTTTCTGCTCTGCCCTTTTCTTGGTTGCTGTTATGAACAAACAAACAGAGTATTCCAGGGTCTCTTTCCAAGAGACGAAAAGCAATATAAGTGATAAATATTACCATTCTGTAGAATATTCTTATATTTCACTTTTACTTGTTCCCATGTTCTAGTGGGTCCTGTTGTGGCTCTAATGTGTAAGGGGATATAATATAACATAATATAATATAATGTAATATAATATTGGATAATATAGTGTAATATAATAAATTTACCCTACCGCCTACTGGTGTTGGCCAGAGGGGCCGATGGCGCGATATGGCAGCCTGGCTTCTGTCAGTCTGCCCCAGGGCAGCTGTGGCTACAGCCGTAGCTGCCTCCACCAGTGTGTGAATGTGAGAGTGACTGAATAGTGGCATTGTAAAGCGCTTTGGGTGCCTTGAAAAGCGCTATATCAATCCACTCCATTATTACTGTTATTATTAAATCACTTACGAGTTTAATTTGTCAGCAACTTTCTGCCAGCCCTCTCTCCTTGCTTTTGCAGCCTTTGCAGTGTTCCCTTGCGTTCTGATTAAACTCTGAAACTCCTGAAATCCCTCACTCAAGGGTTCTTGCTCTGCTGCCGAAAAATACCGAGCCGAGCGCGCTCCTTCGCCATTTTCACCGACCAATCAGAGGGTTGCCGATCAATGTTTCTACTATCGATGCGTAGCCCCTTTTACGACACCCAGTGATCTCACATTACTTCATCCAGCTGTACTAATCGTCAACAGCAGGTGTGTTCGGAGAACTGGATTAGCGAGCTCACGGGTAGCGCGATGATTTGGTCTTGGATGTGTCATTTGATCTTGGATGTAGTAAGCGAGGTACGAAGAACGGGCCCCAGAGTTTGAATGAAAACAACAGGATTTGAGAACAAACAATGGAATTTGAATAAAAATAGTAGAATTAGAATGAAAACAAAAGCATTTGAATGAAAACAACGGAATTAGAATGAACAGAACAGAATTTGAATGAAAACAATAGAATTTGAATAAAAACAACAGAATTTGAATGAAATGGAAGTTTAAAACAAACAACAAAATTAGAATGAAAACAACGGAATTTGAATGAAAACAACGGAATTAGAATCTACAGAACAGAGTTTGAATGAAAACAATGGAGGTTTAAAGAATCACTTTAATATTAATGTAATTCTCAGCTTAAGTATGGAATGTCTGATGCAGTTTTTTGTGATTGGTATCCCATATGCCAGTTTTTTAAATGTATTGTGGCGATATGTTCTGCTATAATATATTATTGATGGAAGGATTGTTTGTGTTGTGTTCTGGACTAATTAGATTAAAAGAAAAATAAATCTGAATGAATACATGAATGATGCTGCTTTACAACTGACAGCTGAGATAGCATTGTATAGATGATATAGATTTATGTGTTTGTCTTCAGTATTCGCAAAGCAAATCATAACACAAACTCTTGCAGTGGCTTTCACTTAAAATGACAGCACTAGTTAGAGCTGTATCGGCTCTTTTCTGTTTTGAGTGTTTTGTTTGATTATCATTGTCAGACAAAAATAAGGAATTCATCTGGAAAACAAAAAGAGATGAAAATAATATAATTTAATAAACTCTGGTCGATGTTATATAAGGGAGGTTGACTCAGCTTTGGTTAAAATAGCTGTTAAATATAAATCTTCTTCTTCTTCTTTTTTTTAGCTGATGGGTTTGTAAATTTCATGATATGCATTAATGGTTGAGCAAAGGTCTTGAGCGACTCCTAATTTTGTAATGAGTAGCAAGCATGTGTTCACATTTCTGCAGGTAAATCTATGAAAATGAAATGATAAAGATATCATTTGACAGAAATAAAATAGCATTTCTTACACAAAAAATGTGATTCGGGAGCTATTACCTAAAAATTCCCAGCATGACATGCAGTGTGTCATAGAAAAATGAGGAAACTGGACTATTGGCGGACAAAAGAAGAAGTGGCAGGCCTAAAAAAAAACATCTACAGCAGATGAACATACAGGAATTATCTGTAAAGCACTGTGGAGGTTATGTGATTGTCTGGGGTTGTGTTTCAGTAAGTGGTGTTGGGAATCTTATCAAAATTTAGAGAATCGTAAAAGTAGAAATTCAGATTTCCATTGACAAGGCAATACAATCTGAAAAGCATCCAACTAGCAATGGCTTCGTTTATTAGCATGACAATGATACTAAACACACTGCATTGTAGTAAAATAATAACAGGATAGAAAAACTTACAATGGATAACAATCAGTCATTGATTGAACTTCCCAGACTCCTGCAGGATTGTTCCTGAAGACAGCTACTTCTTCCTTTTTTACTCACAATATGGTGTTTAAACACCACTATACATTTAATCATTAATTACTATTAATTTCTGGCTCTTTCTCCCATCACCCCCAAATGGTCACAGCAGATGGCTTGTTAGACTCTGTCTTTATCTTATATACGTATTTTCATGTATGTTTATTATTATTATTATTATTATTGTTATACATTTTATTTATAAAGCACCTTTCAGGACACCCGAGGACACTGTACAATAGGATAAAACACATAATAGAACAATGACACAATGAAGGACAATAAAAATAAAAGGCAAAAGATAAAATTAACAAACAGTGAATATGTTTGCATGTTTAAAAAAAATTGCGCTTATTTCTTATTTTCCTATAAAGAAATGCAAAGTATTTTATTGATTTGCCAATGTTTCTATATATTATACTGGGTTGTAGAAAGCTGTAATTATTTGAAAATAAAATAAAATCCCGTGGTTATACTTTATTTCTCCTGTACTTATGGTAATCACTTTAAAGTTTTGTGTCTTCCTCACCGTTAGGTGGCAGCACCTACATTCAGCCCAACCATTACCTTTAGAAAGCGATGGATTGTGGGTATCCTCTGTGATAAAATGCAACGTGAGCGTTGCGTTAGCGAAGTTTTGTGTGAAGTGAGCAGAGTGTGGTCGACGTTCT
Organism: Diplotaxodon limnothrissa; assembly: GCF_057381915.1. Classification (NCBI taxonomy): domain Eukaryota; kingdom Metazoa; phylum Chordata; class Actinopteri; order Cichliformes; family Cichlidae; genus Diplotaxodon; species Diplotaxodon limnothrissa. The sequence continues at coordinate 30,157,944 of NC_140612.1, forward strand.
CTGTGCTCTCATTATATTGATTGTCTTTTTGGGACTTTTATTTTAAATATATTCTGCTTTACGCTTTTAAGAAGGTGTTTTGGAGAGGAAAAGCGATCCTTCGATTTAATTATTATTACCTTTTAAAGAACTTTATGCGGAGCGAGAAGAAGGAAAAGCTGTCCAGTTTGTCAACAAGAGATTTTTTTTCCTCGGACATGTGTGTAAAAATGATGACAACTAAAGCGAAGAGAATAAAAACGAGTTGTCTGCGGAAAAACATGAAGTTTGGCTCTAAGTTGACGTGGAGGCTTTTCCCAGTGGCCGCGGAGGAGAACGAGGCCCTCAAACAGAGTCCAGCCACCACGGTGAAGACCACCATTCGAAAATACCTCCGCCGGGAACAGAGACGGGCTCAGCAGGACGGCCTCTGCACCCTGCGGGGCCACACGGACGGGAAGAACGGAGACTTCATGTCTGTGGAAAGTACCGCCACGGCCTGTGTGCACCGTCATCCAGCTGTCGCAATGGCGCCGGAAAACACCACGCAGTACCTGATGGGAAACCTGTATGAAGACATGAATATTGACATTAACAAGTCAGTTCAGGATTCACAGGCAGTAGCTGCTCAACAGTTTAGCGAATGTTCTTCACCGACGAGCTCATGTACTGCCTTGGACTCTGATAGCTACCTTGCGTTTCAGCAGCGGAACTTTGATGAGGCCTTTGAAATGTTTTGGTAACCAGGACGAACTTCGTGAGCGTGGCCCGGCTCCCTCAGCAGCCCGACTTTAATTCAGCTCATTGTTAAAAGGTGTGAAGAGTTTAATTGTAAATATTTAAGTGTGATTCATGTGTCATGTGGTGTTCCGTTCTGTTTTGTAGCCCTGATCATGTAGTGTGTATGTGTGCGCGTGATTCATAGTTGGGCCTTTATTTGTCTCACAGCGGCGCGCCTTTGCACGCTTGCCGCCCGCCCACTGGGGAGCGCTACCGAGCCCTGCGTGCCGCCGCCTGGAGGGAATCGACCAAACGGCCCGGCTCTGCTACGCTATGCTCGGCTCTGGTCTCTTCACGGATTATAAAATCCAGGTAAACCCGGGCAGGTATTGTTAGCAGTGCATTGTCATTGATGGCAATAGTCGATGGTGATTGGATGTTCCACAGTCACTGTTGTCTGAGCGTTTTCCAGGTCGACCCTGCTAGGACACGTGGCTCAGCTGTGGGAGGAGCAGGAAGCAAAGGAGGTCGGTCTTCACGTGACTGACACAAGGTGACACTTCAAACTGAAAGGGCCGTAATGGCGAGATAATCATGTGCATGTCATTTTAATGATAGAATTTAATGTTGTATTAAAACTTTGATTGCAAAGTGATGGTGAATGTGAGTTTAATCTTCAATAAAAATTATTTGTTACATTGTGTAACCTCTTTTTTTATATTTTTTATTTTTTTTTGGCTACTTTACAAAACTATTCTGTTCAACTTTAAATGGTTTCAAATCACAGCAATGGCCACCTCATCGTGCTTGGTAAATATGCTACTATAATATGAACCTGGACAGCCCCCTATGAGCAACAGCTTTGCTAAAGATCCTGGGCCCGTATCCCTAAAGATTCTGAGAATCCTCTCAGAGAGCTCCTAACTTAACCTAAAAATTCCTTGCCAGGAGTTTTAGCTTAGAAGTGATTCCAGAACATTTTCAGTGAACTCTGAGCAAGGAATGGATGGAAAATCCTATCTTAGTGAGGTGTGGTTGACCCCGTTGCTAGGTATGAGTCATCATTTCAAAAGCCGTGATTGGTTGATCCTACAAGTTTGATGGAAATGAGCTTTTGGTGATAATGAGCAAAGGATGTACCCTCAAATCAATAAACATATTATATACTCTAATCTTATGCTGACTGTAATTGTAAATAATATTTCACATTCAAGAAAATATCTGGAAAATGAATAGTAAGCTGTAGGGGTTATAGCCATTAGAATCTAAAATATGTGAAAACTTAAACTCATTACACCCTGTTCAAATAATGATTCGTGTCTTATTTGCTCATATAAATATCCTAGCTGGCATATTTTGTACTTTCACTCCCATATGGACCCCGTTGAAAACAAGATGGCCTATCTCAAGAGGCTGTCCTTAATGAAGTAGAAATCACAACGTTACAAGTCCAGTGTGGTCTTAACGAGGGTAACATGGCTCAGCTTTTAGCAATGTCTGTGATTGCAGACCCAAGTCATCACTGCTGCATTGTTGCATTTTCCCGGTTTCCAAATACCTCAGGGTTGTGATTACTTTCGTCTCCGGTGTAATAGCGTTGTGGCGTCGAGTTGGTGAAGTAATTGCATCTCTAAGGAGATCCACCACAAACATGATTCCTGCACGATCCAATCTGTAGCATCTCAATAATTCCCTGTCATCCAGTGTTTGCAGGACATCTCTCCTGCCTCTTCTGTTGGCCATTTTGTGCAGCTGCTTAGGGGAACTCCTAAGCCACTAAAAGTCCTCTTCCCTGCTCTTAGCAGATCTCGCCTTAGGAGCCCTTTTAAGCGCTAGGAATCTTGAGGAATAGCTTTTATATTAACTGGGATTGTCGTGTCACTTTTAGGGGAAATTCTAAGAAAACGTCATGACTCTGAGAATTTTCTTAGAATTTGGCCGCTAGGAGCCACTTTTTGCACAAAGATTCTTTAGGGATACGGGCCCTGGAATGCAGCCGAAGGGTTTTTTGTTTTTTTTAACATGCATTCATGTCAAGGTTGTTATAGCAAATTTAAATATGTGAATGCGGTTTAAAAACCATATTGTGAGTTTGGAAAAATATTTTAGTGCTTAAAAATGTATCAGACTTGTGAGGCTTTCAGATATTCATTGACAGACAGTTGTCTGCACAACATGGTCAACAATTTTCATAAAATTGCAATTACCGTCAGTGTGGATTTTGCTAAATCTTGCCTCTGATACAACCTCAATTCAATACAACCGTGACTCTAAAATGAATTTAAAGCATAAAGCCAAAACAAGAACTAGAAGTTACAAAACTTGGGTTTTAGCTTAGCTGAAGTATCCCATGCACCACATACTGGCAGCTGATGTGACTAAAAATAAATGCTAAACTAGTTGCAATATTGCTTTATAGTGCTAGAAAGGTGTTTCTGGCATATGCTCCCAGGTATGGTCCCCCACAAGAGTTGAGAATTCTCAACTACCAAGGTTTGTTCATCTGCTCCTGAGTCATTAGTTCCCGATAAACACTTGTGTATATGGATTTATGTGAGGTGTGATTGTAATTTGTTGGAAGCCTGAAAATAAAGTCTCATATTTATGTGAAGAGTCACTTGGATGAGTTGTTTCTTCCACTGAAACTGCTATGTCCAGCTGAACAGAATACCCTTTTTGGGATGTATTTGTTTAAAAAAATAAAAGATAAAAACGAACCCCAGCTGATCCCCAGCATTAAAGCCAGTTACAGGAACTGAGTGTTGTACATATAACGTATTAAGTACAAAGTATTTCTTAGAACAAGATTGACTGAGCTAAGATATGAGGTTCAAGTGCTTTCTTTAAAAAACAAAGTTAATATTTAAAGACTCATTGTGAAAAGTGCACTTATATCTGTTGGTTGGCCTGGGAATGCCTTGGTGTTCCATGGACAAGCAGTGAGAGGGAGGTCGGGACTTCTTTCCTCTTAGGCTGCTCCCCCTGCAACTTGGCCTTGGATAACCAGAAGACTATGGATGGATGGACATTGTGAATTGTCCAGTTTTGCCAGATCTCTTTAAAAAAGTCCCAGATCACTTTCAAAGGTTACTTTCTTTGAACATGGGGCAATTCCTATCTCTGGTATAAATAAATAATGATCATTTTAGAAAGGAAGAGAATCACGTATATACTTTTTTTTTAATTGTTAGTCACAATTTCCTTAGTGCTACTGTAAAGTTTGACAAACCATGTTTTATATTCAATATACCCGCTCACCCTACTGTAAATCCACTGAAAAAGAAGGCAATAAATATAACTGTTTAATATGAAAAGGAAGATATTTCTTGAAAGATTAAAATCAAGCTGAAAAAAGCGAAATTATATTAATTTGTCCAAGCCCTACTTTCCTGCAGTTATCCTTTTTTTACTTTTCAGTGAAGTACCTTCATGCTAAGTATTAAGTACAACTACAGTGCCATCTAATTATTGTTGCATTGTGACAAAAATATCTTGCTTTGATGAGGCTATCCATTGCAAAGCTCTGTGTTTACGGAATAACGGTACACCCTAGCTGTTTCTTACAAATTGCTAGCTGTGGTTGAATTTCATCAGTAGCACCACAGCAGACTTGCACAATTTAACGGAAGTGGAAAAGTAATTATGACTCCCCAGAGTGTTCCTGTAATTCCCGGCATGCACAACAAAAGCTGACAAACCTTTATTCCCATATATGGTGCCAATTCCCAGCACTCCACCCAGATTGATGCTTTGCACTGATATGTATTTGTGTTTTTGTTTTATCTAATCCCCACATGGTGGCAGTAGTGGAGAACACATTTGCAGACGGCAAAGACTGGAGGTGGGTGGGCTTGTGCAGGTCATTTGGTTTGTGCCAGAGGAAGAGGTGTTGATTGTTGTTATCCGCATTTAGACCGCATTGCATGGCATTTACTTCAGCTGTGGGCTCACTGGGACACCTCCACACATCCTTTAGGTGGAGTCTTATGGCAGCAGACTGGCAGGGACAAATGGCTTGGGTTATTGAGCAAGATTGAAATCTCTTAAATCCAAATACAGTTTTTTTTATTTTTTTTATTTTTTTCAAATGCTCTGATTTACAGTATGTTTCCAAGTTAATCTGATATGAGATGTTTTAATGGAGAAACTATTATGGTGTCTTTGAAGAGCTCTTAAAATGGCACACCAAAAGTTCCATGTCTTTTTAAGGCAGAAAAATCATCTGGAAAAGGGCTGCGGTGCCTTTATCTCCTCCTTCTGATTCAGAGGCTGATAGCTTTGAGAAACGGCCACAGTTGTTGCTGTGGGGTGACGCACTGGCCGAGGTCCTGGGTTCAGGAGCTGTCAGACTGAAAAGCTCGCTCTGTGGTCCAACTGTCAAGTGTGATGGTCAGCAATTACACCTTTGGGTCCACTGTTTGTGTGTGCGCGCATGTGTGGGGTAGAGACTCGGTCAGGATATCTGCAGGATGATTAATGAATACTCCTGTGGGATGTCACAACATCGATCCACTCGTGATCGCTGCTGTGCTACGTACAGTTCCAAGTATTAGCTCATCTCACTTCTGTCATCACCTTCTTTAAAATCTACGCTGCACATTATATATCAGTTACTGTATATTTTATCGCCTCATTGTGCTCAAGGCCTCATTAGTGATATTACTCATGAAAGTTTTTAGAAAGGGTAATTTCAGTTGATTTTGCACATCATTAAAGAAGTCTCATATAGTTGATGGATGAGGTCGGCTGAACATTAAATTTAAAAATACTGCAAGATTTACTACACATGTCTTCAGATAGTTAGATTTCTCTGCATAACTGCAACACAAAAATTTAACCAAGCCATTAAAAATCAATGCTTACCCTCCAAATCCACAAACAGTTATACTCTAAGACTGTTCAGTAGGCACACCCTGTGGTTAGTCACCATGTCCCTAGTAGAAGTTCACCAGTCATCTTTCTACAATAACATTTAAAGATAGAAATGTCCACAAAATAATAAACATAATTTATTTTTGATTGTCTCAGAGAGCACAAATATAGGGAGTGCAGAATTATTAGGCAAATGAGTATTTTGTCCACATCATCCTCTTCATGCATGTTGTCTTACTCCAAGCTGTATAGGCTCGAAAGCCTACTACCAATTAAGCATATTAGGTGATGTGCATCTCTGTAATGAGAAGGGGTGTGGTCTAATGACATCAACACGCTATATCAGGTGTTCATAATTATTAGGCAATGTCTTTTCCTTTGGCAAAATGGGTCAAAAGAAGGACTTGACAGGCTCAGAAAAGTCAAAAATAGTGAGATATCTTGCAGAGGGATGCAGCAGTCTCAAAATTGCAAAGCTTCTGAAGCGTGATCATCGAACAATCAAGCGTTTCATTCAAAATAGACAACAACCAAGGCGCAAAATAACTGCCCATGAACTGAGAAAAGTCAAGCGTGCAGCTGCCAAGATGCCACTTGCCACCAGTTTGGCCATATTTCAGAGCTGCAACATCACTGGAGTGCCCAAAAGCACAAGGTGTGCAATACTCAGAGACATGGCCAAGGTAAGAAAGGCTGAAAGACGACCACCACTGAACAAGACGCACAAGCTGAAACGTCAAGACTGGGCCAAGAAATATCTCAAGACTGATTTTTCTAAGGTTTTATGGACTGATGAAATGAGAGTGAGTCTTGATGGGCCAGATGGATGGGCCCATGGCTGGATTGGTAAAGGGCAGAGAGCTCCAGTCCGACTCAGACGCCAGCAAGGTGGAGGTGGAGTACTGGTTTGGGCTGGTATCATCAAAGATGAGCTTGTGGGGCCTTTTCGGGTTGAGGATGGAGTCAAGCTCAACTCCCAGTCCTACTGCCAGTTTCTGGAAGACACCTTCTTCAAGCAGTGGTACAGGAAGAAGTCTGCATCCTTCAAGAAAAACATGATTTTCATGCAGGACAATGCTCCATCACACGCATCCAAGTACTCCACAGCGTGGCTGGCAAGAAAGGGTATAAAAGAAGAAAAACTAATGACATGGCCACCTTGTTTACCTGATCTGAACCCCATTGAGAACCTGTGGTCCATCATCAAATGTGAGATTTACAAGGAGGGAAAACAGTACACCTCTCTGAACAGTGTCTGGGAGGCTGTGGTTGCTGCTGCACGCAATGTTGATGGTGAACAGATCAAAACACCGACAGAATCCATGGATGGCAGGCTTTTGAGTGTCCTTGCAAAGAAAGGTGGCTATATTGGTCGCTGATTTGTTTTTGTTTTGTTTTTGAATGTCAGAAATGTATATTTGTGAATGTGGAGATGTTATATTGGTGTCCCTGGTAAAAATAAATAATTGAAATGGGTATATATTTGTTTTTTGTTAAGTTGCCTAATAATTATGCACAGTAATAGTCACCTGCACACACAGATATCCCCCTAAAATAGCTAAAACTAAAAACAAACTAAAAACTACTTTCAAAAACATTCAGCTTTGATATTAATGAGTTTTTTGGGTTCCTTGAGAACATGGTTGTTGTTCAATAATAAAATTATTCCTCAAAAATACAACTTGCCTAATAATTCTGCACTCCCTGTATTGAGCTGGCAGGTCTCTGATCTGCAGCCAGTGTCAGTGTGATGTCCACTTGCATCCATGTGATAATAGAGCAGGTAATTATCTGGCTTTATCACAGCAAATGCGTTGGCGTCATATATTTTGAACTCTCCAAGGAGCTTGATTGATCAGAACTTAACCACCAACAGTGATGTTGTTGACGGGGATGTGAATAAACTTGACAAATAAACCAATGAAGGCAATATATATATATATATATATATATATGTGTGTGTATGTGGCCAGGGTGGCCTTTTGTTGTGGGCAGTCTGAGGTACACCTGTGCACTACTCATGATGTCAGCATCCTGATGTGGCACACCTGTGAGGTGGGATGGATTATCTCAATATAGCAGATGTGCCCACTACCACACATTTGGACTGATTTGTGACCACTGTTTGGGAGGGATGGTTATATTGTGTATCTGGAATTAATTTTAGGTCTCTACGTCCATCCCATGGGGAATGGGAGCAAAAACAAAAGTGTTGCGTTTATATTTTTGTTCAGTGTATATATGTATATATAGCAAGAATAAGTGAAAAGAAAAATATCTCTAAAGATACAATTATGCATCTTATTATGTTTCCAGTAAGACTTATTTTCCATCATCTATCCTCACCACAACAGACTTCCTCACTCCAGAGATGAAGTTTGGCCACTTGGCGTCACATGAAGGAAAAGGGCAAGTGGCCAAGAGTTGGGATTTGGCTCTGACAGGACTTTGGGCACAGACTCCCCTTTAATTGGAGGTGTTAAAAGAATCTGGTGTGCGAGCGAGTGTGTTTGCGTGTCTGTGTGTTTGAGCCCTACTTAAAGTGTGAAAATGCATCAGGGATAAATGTCAGGCTACAGTATGTGTGGAGGGAATTAAGAGGTAATCTTCATCCGCGGGTCCTTCTCCGTGCCCCACACGTAGCCAGTGATGACTATCTGTGCGTGCTGACGTAAGCTTTGGTGTGAAGTTCAGGATGCAACCCTGGAGAAATCAGATTAGAAAAGTTCGCATGGATCAAAACAAAGGAAGCAGCACTGATTTAAGCTCCCACGAGAAGTTCTGGCTCAGATCCTGTAGTGAGAGAAGTGACTAACTAAAGTGTAAATATCCCAGCACTGTGTTTTTTGTTCCCACTCAAGGGCGGACTTCAAAGTGACTTCTAGATGGAATTTGGGGGAAGGGTGGGGGTGGGTGTAGTAATGAGTGGATGAGTAATCAGAAGGCTGAATGATTTGCATTAAGAGCCTGTTCTTGTCATGTTACCACTTTGTTAAAATGGGCGTCAATGAGCTTAGCACCCTGCCCTAAGCACCCTGATTTGATTATCTTTAGCTTTGTAAAATACTGCAGTCCAGACTATCCTGGGACATAAAATATGATTTCTGTACAGGATGATGACTGTCTAAATATTATTATGACCATTAGCTCACTATATAAATCTATAAATTTATTCTGAGAATAAAAATGAGTGACGTCATGTTTTGGGGCCACTTCAAAAAACACACATAGGGGAGGGGGAGTGATGAGGAGGCCAGGTTCTTGTTTGCTTTGACCTTCACAGTTAAATGACAGGAAAAGTGCTGCAGGACATTCAGGTGGTTGTGTTAACCTGCTGACACTCGAAGACCGCAGAGTCACACACAAACACCCCTAAGAGATACCTTCAAGGTACAGAAGACTCGCACCTACAGCATGAGAAGTGGTGACACGGGTACACACATATTATCATTTTTCACAAGTGTTGCAACATTTTATCTTAAATGAGACACAGGTGTAATTTTGCTGTCCTTCCTGCAAGGTTCATGTAGAATGACTATTCCTGTGTATTTGACCACAGTGGGTGTTGGATTAACAGTTGCTGAAATTTGTAGTGTGCATTAGGATTGGCCAATTGTATTTTGTGCATAAATTGTTTCGGGAAATTCTTCCAAAGGAAAAAAACTTAATCTACCTTGATCTGTGAATTCAGCAAACATTTTCATAATTGGTACACAGTCTTTATCGATAGTTTCAAGAAGTATTTAATAAAATATGATGGTCATTTTAAATTTTATGGTCCCCAGAAGAATTAAAAAACAGGATAAAAAAGGGCTTCAGGGCAACTGTGTCAAACATAAGGCTCAGGGGCCAAAATCAGTACAGCAAAGACTCCAGCCTACTGGACAGGATTGGAAGAAGGGAGAGAGGTCATTAATTTGGGACTTTTTAGTGTATTTTTTCACTGCAATAGAAATAAAAAATAAAAAAACTTTATAATTACAAGACAGTCTGGGCAATTAGCCATCTCACATAATTTATTCCCATAAAGTCACAGCGACCTGTATCTGTGCAGAAAAACTGATATCCACTGTTGATATTGCACCTTTTTTCTGATTAAGTGTGCAGTTAAACTTCTTTACACTGGAGCATGTCACTGGTCCAGCCACTCAACTGGGTTGAATGTGGCCCATAATGTACAATGAGCTTTACATCCCAGCTTTAGGGCCATTGTGATTGGAGTGTTCCGTCTGTCGGTTTCTCAGTCAGACCATTTATCATGTCTCATTTCAAAGCATCAAGATAGGCAACAGCAAAAACAGGTCCTCTCTAATGAGTGAGTGACATCACGATGACTATATCTTTTATATACAGTCTTCTCTACTGGCACATCTGTGTCTCACCCCCCTACATACCTACAGCTGTACCTACTTTCTCGCCAGATCATTCTGTGAGTGCTCAGGTCAAGTTACTCCAATTTTCCCCGGCATTTGTTTCAAGTTATTTTTTTTTTCCTTCTTCAGTCGACGCTCCTGCCAGCAACTAACTTGTTTGTGTGCCAGCTCAATGCCACACCAGCTTCACGAACTATAGCCTCAAAGATCACCCAGCTCCTTCCTCTGCTTTGCCTTGTAGTTCAGATAAACACTTTTCAAATCTGATTCTTCATTGATGTCCTGCTTTTTCCTAAACGTCATGTTACGTAAGTTGTAATTTCTACATCCAAGATGTTCTACATCCAAAGTTCTGCAGCTTTGTGGAAAAAAAGCAATCAAGTTCTGACTACAAAGGGAATTAGACTGTTTGTTTCTTTAATTCTGTTCCTCAGCTGAACACCATCAAAGTTAGACCACTTGTGGTCATGTGCTTCTTTCACTGTGCTGCTATTTCCACTTGCTGGTTTCCCTCTACTTGTGATGTTGACGGTTATTAATATGAGTCAGTCAGCTGGTCTGAAACCCACTTCTTACTGTCAGTTAGAGGTTTGGATTGTGACCCAAAAAGAAAGAAACTAGCCCTGCCCAGCATGTGGGGGTTTCATGTCAACCACACATATTTAAAATAAACCCAGACAGGAACACTCTCGAATGGAAAGAAAAATAGGGCAAGGAGAAGGGGGCACTGACGCTACCCTGTGCACCCTTTTGGGAATTAACCCTCTGAAATATTTGCTCATTAGTCAAAATGGTCTGAGGCGTGAAACTGAGGCATGGTTGTGCCATATCTATTTCTGTCCTTAGTTCCCCAGTTTGCTTAACTTCTCTGCAGAGACCAGGCAGAGGACGTTAATGGTCGTTGACCTGGCAGTTCGAAGGAAACAGGCAGGTAGAACGTGTATGTTGTGACACTGGCACTGTGTCCAGGGGTAGAATTTGCCACATGCAGTGACAGTCCTCTAACTGTGTCAAGGACATGGACAAACAAACCGGCTGAAGCCAGAAAGTGAGAGAAGACCTGATTCATGCACACACTCAAAGTGAAGCTCTGACATTACTCTGAAAAGTAAATAATCTTTTGCTGTTTTCTGCACAAGCAGAGCTCTGGCCTTATTTAATGTGCTCAGCTTTGATGCTTTTTCATGGGTATTTTGGTAAATACCAAGCTGCTTTATAGAAGGAGAGCAGCGAAAAGAAGAAAAAAATATGAAGCATGAGCCACATTCTCACTTACACCTTCTGACAGCACAGAGAAATACCTATAGTTACCATCTTTCTTTGATTTAATCAAGACAGTTTTTTGTATAGCACTGTTGCTCAATGGGAATAGCCAAATATAAGGACACAATGTTACACACACCAGCATGTGTTGTTAAATGTTATTAAATTCTGTTTATTAAAAAAAAAGTGCATAGTTGTTCACATCATACACACACAGTGGAAATGGAAAGTGAAAAAAGCATGTCTTGAAGCATACTCAATCATCCAGGTAAGTAAATCCCAAAAGGTTGATTCTGTTCATCTGGACGTAGCGTTTTCAGTGGGAAAAACATTTCATCACTCATCCAAGTGACTTCTTCAGTCTCAGCTGACTGCAGGTGTCACGAACCTTATAAACAGTACATTTGCACAACAACTGAAACCAGTCCACTGAATGAACAATGGGCTGTGATGTCAGTGCATTGATCATTAATATGCAAATTTTCATGACCTTTTGATCAAAGACCACTGATCAATGGTTATGAGTGCCGTTCAGAGAGTTGTGGAATGGCTGCAATCACAGCATTTTAAGATGGCGAAATATATACCCTTAAAAATAAATCCTGGAGGTGGCGCTAGATTCAGATTGCCTCCAAGAATCCATATCTTAGCAAAAAAAACAACAACAAAAAAACACCCCAAAACATAGAAATGAACAGAAAAACTAAGCCCATTGGAATGAATGAAAACTAGAGATTTTTAAAGAAAACGCAATAATTAATGGAAAGTAATGGTTCTCCATGAATTACATGAATTTCCATATTCCCCATCATTGCCAGCAAGACTCACAACTGAAAATGCATGCACAAAAGCAGAATTAATGTCCACTAATACAGCTGTGTGTTCCCTACTCAAGTCAGAATTTCTGCTCCATAAAGCATTCATTGGACATAGGCACAAAGAACCTCTTGTTGATTTTGCCTGTGAACAATTACAATGCAGTTTATTCACTCTAGGTGATAACACTTATCACCGGACAAGAGATTTGTGTAATAATGAATGAAAAGATAAATATAGTGAGATATCACACTAATCACCAAACATTCAACTACATGTGGAAAAAAATAAAAACTAGTTAGTAATATTTAACATGAATTTTTTTTTAGCTTTGTCTGCATCCATGTGGGACATTTGACCTGTAGAATAGACAAACCTAAGGTATCTGAAGTGCAAGCAGCTAATTTGGTATAGTGAGCCTCCAAAAAACTGCATAGTCAGATTGGGATGTGATCACTTGTTGCAGAGAGAGCAGAGAAGTCACTCTTAGACAGACATATCTGTTTTTCAGTGTACCTTTCACCAGTGTTATCTTTGTTTGACTAGTGCAGCTGAGAAGGGATCAATGGCAGCGCAGTTTCTGTGTTTCTGTCATTGCAGGGGCAGGGACACTTGTGTCACTGTCAGATATTGTTGAGGGCAGTAGGACATAAAAAGCAGATGGCTGAAGCAGTGCCTAAACAGCATGATAACTTCTACCATTCAGTGTACAGCTCAGCCTGTAGATAGTCTCTATATGAGCATATGAAGAATTATGAACTAAATTGGCTTGTCAGTTGGCTCATGATTATATGGGTTGATGTCTGGAATACAGTTTGTGTCCCATGTGGTGCTTTTGATCTCTGAGCTCTTCCAACTTTTGCTACATTCAATAACAGAAAAAATGTAGCTCAATAGTTACAGAACAGTAACAATTGCATAGCTTGGTGGTTAATAAGCAACATTATCGTCTTAATATATATAATGTATAATTCACATTTTGTGGCTGTGAATGAGATACTGTCATGAAACTTAATTGACAGGATATTTTCATGTAGGTGAATAAATCCAAAAAATGGATAATGTTCGCCCATTGTCAACTCATTCCTAGGCACAAAGATGACATCATAGAATAGCATAAGATCCTTTATGGGCCTAAGATCTACCTGTGTGCCAAGTTTTGTTGCTCATCTCCTGATTGTGTGGGAAAAGATGGCGGACAAACAAACAAACACACAGACAGACGGAGCTTTCAGATATTATATCAAGACACTGAAAACCAGGGGAAAGTACTGCCAAGATTACAATTTAAAATACATAATTTGTGCACAAAGGAAACATACTGGAATGTAGAAAAAAGGCAGGGAACACAAAAAGGATATAAAGAACAAGAAGGAGAGGGTTAATCATAGACAGGGAATCAAGCCAAATTGAAGGTGGGGCAGAAAAGCAGGAGGGAAAAATATAGAGACAGTAAGTAAAATTAACCTAAATATGCAGTGATGATGAGAGGGAACAAATTTAGGGGCTCAAAATCCCAGATTAGGAGCAATTCTTGTAAAAAAAAAAAAAAAAAAGAAAAAAAAAAGCCTTTCCTAATATAACTAAATAACCAGCAACAGCAAATCCTCAGCAATTCAGCAACTTCAGCAACTCAGACTTCACAATATTCTTTTACATGGAAAAGTAATATATCCGTTTTAGTATTTGTTGTTTATTGTCACACTTATAATCATTTATAATTTCTGTGTTTTTCCTAGTGAGTAAACCTTTGTGGGTTTGGCTTAAAGACTTGTGGTCCTTTAAAACACTTGTTTTGGATGCATTTGAGCAGATTTCCCCTGCCAGCAGGAGCTTTGGTCTGACTTTGTTGTGTGGCTTGGCAAAAAAGAGACGTAATAGACTTGAGTCAATACAGAGCTGTGAATTTTGGCAGCACCTTAATAACATGGGGTGGGGGAATCAATAAGATCAGAGAGCGAGGGACAATATGAGGCTCCCACCCCCGACCTATCACCTGCTGCAGGGCGCGCTGCCTATCAGCTATTTTTTACCCGGCACACACACACACACACACACACACACACACACACACACACACACACACACACACACACACACACACACACACAGGTGCAATTATAAAGAAACGTACATGCATATTCTGTTACTGGCAACCCCACATACAGCTGACCTTTGTTTTAAAGCACAATATCTAGGTGTGCACATGCATGAGGATGCATCAGGATACAACTGATAAACGCTCATAGATTTATAAGCACAATATAAGCATCCATACTGTGCAAAACACAGCAAAACATGGCACACAATTCTGGAAAAATATGTTCTTCTTCAGGACAAAAGCCATGCAATCAATCATGCTTACTCTGCCTCGCTAGCGCCGAAGGGAAAAAAAGACGAAAATTGATTTTTGTTAAATTCTCTCCACTGAAGAGTGACTCACACTGTCTTTCCACTACTAGATGATGTGGGAAGAAAAATGGGAGTTACAGAATAGCAGCATACATACAAACAATCCTCCTGCACTTTCTGGAAGAAGGCAGACCTTTGTCAGCGAAAGATTTTGTGCCATTAACTGAAAAAAGATCCATTTATTTGTGTTAAGTCTATCAGCAGACCCGCAGCTGTTTATGAGACCGCATACATCATATCCCTCAGTAGCACTCCTGTCAAAAACCGTCCTTTCTCTCTCTCACTGACTGCCTAGAACTAAAATTGTTCTGTTCTATCCTGAAACTTTTCGGGTTCTCTGAGCTCTCACAGAAGAAATGTGTCAGCTTGTCGTACTGAATCTGTATCAAAGTCAGTCAGAAATGCCTCTGCACCCCTTATAATCCTCTGCCACGTCTGCAACTTTACATTAGATACCTAAGAAATTCTAAATCCGCTCATGCAGAAGGAAAATATTATTAAGAATTATCAGCAACCGTGACAAAAACAGAATCTGACTAATGGCTCAGAGAGAAAAATTACAACCAATCTCCGAACTCCAGGGCTGAAAGATCATATAAACGTTTATTGCAGTTCCTGGAGTGGCCACTTGAGGCTTCGTCAAAATCATCATAAAACTTTTTTCAGATTGCATTTTTTGGAGGGCAAAATTTTTGTAAAATGGTTTTCACTGTGTATATACTTTACATGACAAGTTTGCATCCGAAAAATTTTGAATTGAATTGTGTTATTTATAAAGCTTTTTTTCTTTTTTCTTTTTTTTTTTTGCAATGCCCTCATGTATAAATGTAAATGTATATAAAGTTAGGAGCATTTTATTTACAGTATGCTGACACACGCAACTGTAGCCAATCACCATCTGCCATCTTTTAGCTCTTTTAAAAAGTTAGTAGCGGACCTCAGTGTTACTTAGTGAAAGTCCATAAATTAGCATAAATCTGTGGTTGTGCATTACATCGATACAGTTTATGAATGCACATAGCATAGCTAAGCTAGCTTGTCCAAAGACTGGCTAAAAAAAATAAATTAAAAAAACATCCATGTTTTACATATATAATTCTAACATGTACAGGGCTCCATTATAATATATATACCTCTCTATTTCAAGGCATCATTGTTAACTGAATGTGCATGAAATAAAAAGATATTGCTGATTTACAGCCTTACTGCAGTTGCCCAAATTAACAAAGGAGTCTTTCGTGCCTCTTTCATCTCTCCTTGGCAATACTTCCCTCTTGGTCACATGTGTGATTGCTTTGATTTGGCCAGTAATTAATTTTCCCATTACAGGGTTGTTTGAGGATACCTTGCCTCACTTTCAGTAACCGTTTAAAGTCCTTTTAATTAGTTAGAGGTAATTAAAAATGCCATTCAAATCCAGCAAGTGGTAATTATTTTCTTTACAGTTTTTTGTAAGCACTTAACATGTTCTAATGGATATTTATCACATTTTAAATGACCTTATGAAAATTTGCAGTATTTATTTGTTGAATCATAATGTTCAGTGGCGGGCGTACTACTTTATGGCTTGGCGTCTTCCCTGTTTTAATCAGCAGCAGGTTTTCTGGCTTTAAGGCAGACTGAGTTATGTTGAGTGGATTTCAGCTGTTTATGTTCTGTTTTTTTTCCCCCTCTCTTTTTTAATCTGCCGCTTGGACAAGTTAGGCTCCGGCACTTTATGAGCGCTGAAATGTCACATGAATGAAAGGCCGCTGATTCATTTAACACTGCACTTTAATCAACTGCACGAAGGATGTTTATTGACGCCTAAACATATTAAGAAACGTGATGATAGTTTACAGATTTTCTACTTGGTGTTTGGATTTAATTTGTTATTTATTTGAATCACTTAGACTAGATTAAAGTGGGTTTTCCTATCCCTTCTAAGAGATATTATTCATAGTATTACAGTAATTTCTCTCTCACACACACTCACTCACATCCCACCAATTCTGTTTCCCTTGACAACCTATCTGCTGTTCATAATTATGCAAATGATATGGATCTCTGAGCCAAAACGATGCTCATAAACAACCAACCCCTTCAACTATTCCTGTGTTTGTCTGCCTAAAGTGGCTATGATTACCGTTGGAGGTGGAGGCGTGAGTTTAATTGAAAGTCACAACTCATTTCTTTTTCCATATTTGCAAAAGGTCAGTTTTTATAGTTATAGGCAAGGATGCATGGGTGTGTAATTCGTCTTGCAAATTTAGGCCTCCCACCTATTAAGAATTAGAACTACAAATAGACTGACATCCCCTTCTCTCCACTATGATTCATTCCTACACTCTGAAAGAATCCGCTCCTGTGAGGTCTAGTTCCGGAGCATCTACTGTAAGTGAAGTCTTTTCTGGTCCACTGGTGCAAATATTTTATAACAACCAGCCACCCAAACTATTTTTTTCCACTCCGGCTTCCATTTTCAAACAGAGCAAACAGTTCTTTCTTTCCTCCCATTTTTCCCCTCATTCGTCTATCAGTGTAATTGCCCTCTTTCCAGGAATAGAAAAGAGCTGCCACAGTCTGTCAAAGAGCCCGTGGTTAAAGTGTCCTTCAGGAGACCATTGAAACACTCTGGAGGTTAGCTTCCCCCCCCCCCCCGAACAGTGTGTGAAGTTGTTCACACTTCAATTGTGTCACCCGGGTTATTCCTTTCTGTCCTTCAACTCTCCACAAGTAGCAGATTTTGTCAAAGTATACAAAAATATTTCCCTACACGCATGAATAATAATACTCTAATTATACATTCAGGCATTCTAGCAGTGGCTGGGTAATCCATCTCTTTGATAGTACAAATATATTAAGCAAATTTTAAAAAAAGACTGCAAATACCACTCAGCCCTGCGTGGTGCTGCAAACTTAAACATTTTGGTCAGGTGGGGAAATTTGCAGTTGTTTCATTCTCTCTGCCGTGCAGACAGCTGTGACTCACTCTAATTACATCCAGCAGTCGTTTCTTTCATCCGGCTTTGGTTCTGAAATTCACTCAATTTAATTTATCATCTAAAAGCATTTCTAAGCTGCAGCAAGGACGCCTCACTCCGTGCCAGCAGAAGCAGCCTTGAAAGTGTTTTCAGTGCTATTCTCTCAGCTTGCTTTGTCCACCGCTATCCTCCTTTTCTTTTTCCTCAGCCATCTTTTTTTCTGTGCTGCTGCCCTGTCTCATCAGTTGACCGTCTCATCTTTGCTTGTAGATTCAGAGAAAAGGTGTGTGTTCCCTGAAATATTCAGATTCATTTATGCGCAACATGAAGGCAGAAATGTTATGATATTGGCTGATTAATGAGACGCTCGCACATTTCTGCCAAAGGAGCGTCCTGCTTTTTTGTGTGTCTGTGTGTGCATATTTGTTTTCGTCCCTCGTTGTTTTTCATTTATTCAGTCTGTCACCAAGCTTTAATGCCAACCCACTGTGCTGGAGGCAGTACAGCCTTTCTCACTTTGTAAACTCCTTTTAATACTAAGTGATGTGAAAATATTGGATGGATTATAGTCCCATGTGGCTCCAGTCACAGTCAGTCTGTTTAATTGCTGTGATTTGACATTTACTTGCAATGTTTTTAACTTTCAGTGTACAGTACAGTGGGGCAAAAAAGTATTTAGTCAGCCACCGATTGTGCAAGTTCCCCCACCTAAAATGATGACAGAGGTCAGTAATTTGCACCAGAGGTACACTTCAACTGTGAGAGACAGAATGTGAAAAAAAAAATCCATGAATCCACATGGTAGGATTTGTAAAGAATTTATTCATAAATCAGGGTGGAAAATAAGTATTTGGTCAATAACAAAAATACAACTCAATACTTTGTAACATAACCTTTGTTGGCAATAACAGAGGTCAAACGTTTACTATAGGTCTTTACCAGGTTTGCACACACAGTAGCTGGTATTTTGGCCCATTCCTCCATGCAGATCTTCTCGAGAGCAGTGATGTTTTGGGGCTGTCGCCGAGCAACACGGACTTTCAACTCCTGCCACAGATTTTCTATGGGGTTGAGGTCTGGAGACTGGCTAGGCCACTCCAGGACTTTCAAATGCTTCTTACGGAGCCACTCCTTTGTTGCCCGGGCGGTGTGTTTTGGATCATTGTCATGTTGGAAGACCTAGCCTCGTTTCATCTTCAAAGTTCTCACTGATGGAAGGAGGTTTTGGCTCAAAATCTCACGATACATGGCCCCATTCATTCTGTCCTTGACACGGATCAGTCGTCCTGTCCCCTTGGCAGAAAAACAGCCCCATAGCATGATGTTTCCACCCCCATGCTTCACAGTAGGTATGGTGTTCTTGGGATGCAACTCAGTATTCTTCTTCTTCCAAACACGACGAGTTGAGTTTATACCAAAAAGTTCTACTTTGGTTTCATCTGACCACATGACATTCTCCCAATCCTCTGCTGTATCATCCATGTGCTCTCTGGCAAACTTCAGACGGGCCTGGACATGCACTGGCTTCAGCAGCGGAACACGTCTGGCACTGCGGGATTTGATTCCCTGCCGTTGTAGTGTGTTACTGATGGTGACCTTTGTTACTTTGGTCCCAGCTCTCTGCAGGTCATTCACCAGGTCCCCCCGTGTGGTTCTGGGATCTTTGCTCACCGTTCTCATGATCATTTTGACCCCACGGGATGAGATCTTGCGTGGAGCCCCAGATCGAGGGAGATTATCAGTGGTCTTGTATGTCTTCCATTTTCTGATGATTGCTCCCACAGTTGATTTTTTTCACACCAAGCTGCTTGCCTATTGTAGATTCACTCTTCCCAGTCTGGTGCAGGTCTACAATACTTTTCCTGGTGTCCTTCGAAAGCTCTTTGGTCTTGGCCATGGCGGAGTTTGGAGTCTGACTGTTTGAGGCTGTGGACAGGTGTCTTTTATACAGATGATGAGTTCAAACAGGTGCCATTCATACAGGTAACGAGTGGGGGACAGAAAAGCTTCTTACAGAAGACGTTACAGGTCTGTGAGAGCCAGAGATTTTCCTTGTTTGAGGTGACCAAATACTTATTTTCCACCCTGATTTACGAATAAATTCTTTACAAATCCTACCATGTGGATTCATGGATTTTTTTTTCACATTCTGTCTCTCACAGTTGAAGTGTACCTCTGGTGCAAATTACTGACCTCTGTCATCATTTTAGGTGGGGGAACTTGCACAATCGGTGGCTGACTAAATACTTTTTTGCCCCACTGTATGTGTCTTTGGAGGGCAGGGGGTAGTAACACGGAGCTCCCACACGTTGCATAAGCCGGTATTTGTGAAGGAAAGAAGCCTTCACCCTTACTCTCGCTGCAAATTATCTCACCTCTGTCATTAGCCAATCTTGTAAGTCGTACTCACTGCCAAGCTTGCTGCTAAAATGCTAATGAGGCCCATGCCTCACAATTACAAAACGCACGCAAAAATGCAGAAACACACACCTCCTCTATGTCACCCACTAGGGGTCAAAACAACCCCCATGCCGAGTCTAATTAAATGAATGGACAGGCTTCACTTTGGGTGCTGTTAATCTAAGGCATTATGTTAGATTTAATAAGACTTTAATTGGACTGAGCTTGTGCAACAGTAGCAGAATAGAAGGGAAAGAATGAGGGGTGAGGGAGCTGAGAGCTATTGGTTGGTCAGTTCACCACTCTGGTCTGAATTGATTGGCTGAGGCAAAAAATAGCACTCACTCACTTGAAAAGAAGGTGGGGGGTCTTAAAATTAAAGTAACTACTAATTAAAGTACCCTAACCCTGCATTGTTTCTCTTGGCCAGCTTAAGGTGACTTCTCTGACTGGACTTATAAAGGCCTGTGAGAAAATCACCCTACATCTCAGTTCATTTATGACCTCAGTGTACTCTTTCCTTCAAGTCCTATTTATCAAAGCAATGCATTCATTTTGATGTTGACATTTCTCTTGTCTCTGTGTGTGTGTGTGTGTGTGTGTGTGTGTGTGTGTGTGTGTGTGTGTGTGTGTGTGTGTGTGTGTGTGTGTGTGTGTGTGCGCGCGCGCGCATGTGTGTTTCAGTCCATCTATCTTCACCAATCTCAATGACACTTCATCCAGTCTATTTTAAATCTCTATCTCTCATGTAATATTAAATTTGAGATTGGTTTAGAGGTGGTCTCATTTTTTTTGTTTTTGTTTTTTTCCTCTGTTGCTATACAACAGTAGGTGACAAATGACTTCCTTGTTACTAGGCAAATATATCCTTGTGTGATAATGCCACGGTCATTTACATACATTGTAGTTACAGGACGAAGATATGAACCAAATAGAAAGAAACCTTTTTACAAAGTGGAACAAAAGGCCATAATATTAGTAGAAAACAGCAAAAAGTTATCTGGTTTGCACGTCTTTGAACACAGGCGGCTTACAACAAGAGATGATAAAGTGAAGTAAGCAACTGTCAGTCCACAACAAAAAGAGATGTCTCAGTTGGCAAGCCCCTGGAAAAGTCCACAGGACCTACAGGAGGCAAATGACTTTCACATAAGCTTGCAGCTGGATGAGCCGACTTAGCGAGCAGTAACCTCTGCAGAGGCTTCCCCAGTGCTCCAGAAGTAGCTCCAAAAATGCTCAAACTGCCTTCTGCTTTGAACAAAATGGCTGCCGAGAGTCTTGATCTGCATACTGTAACTCACAAATTTCAGACCGGTATCGTGCCGAAACCCCATTGAATGATGACGGCCGAGCCTCCAGATGCAATGCTCAAATCGCAGATCTTCAAAGTGATAGAAAAGGGAGACACCACTGTTAAGAAAGAAAGCTTCATGACACCCATGCAGGTGTGTCATGAAGTGGAATTTAATGCAAAGGTGTGTGACAACGACCAAAGGATTTGTGATCTAGAAAAAGATAAGGAATGCTTAAGCAGTTAAATGAACTGATTGCAACAAAAAAGAAGCGATCCTAGAAAGAGCTTTAACAAAAAAAAAAGGGAAGCTGAATGTAGACGGAAGATCCCCCGAGTGGTTTAAAGCAGAATGCCTGGTGCCTGGTCTAAGAAGGCACAGGAAACTACAAAAATAAAGTTGCTCGGGCCCACCAGATGAAACAGATAAATGAGCAACTACACCAGCAGGTAAAAGGAAAAGTCCTTTCTCATTTCTCAGCACAAAGAGACGACAACAACAACACCACGGAGGTGGTAATAATGGAGGTTCAGGGATTCCAAAATAAGCAAAAAAGCCAATGGCAGCAAGTAAAGTCTCACTTACTAAAATCTCAAACTTTGCTGAAGAAGAAGCTTGACGAGAGGGATCCAACAAGAAATGAGATTGTGGACAAACTTATAAAATTACAACACATGATTGAGTAGGTATTTTTTTAAAAAGCATGGGAAAAGAGAAACTTCCAGCTTTTAAAAAGAATCTAATTCATTGCAAATTAATTTTATAGCACAGGTTCACAGCAACAATTGTCTCAAGGCACTTTAAATCCACTATCCCACAAGCACTCTTCTTCTTCCTTATTGTTTTTCTCCACCTCCCCCGCTCTCTAAACTCCCTCTTGTTCTTCCTTCATCTCCCTTCACCCTCATTCTTATCCCTCTTCTTATAGCCTTCCTTTCATCCTACCTCTTTTGCCTCTCTGTATCACTAAGGGTGAGGAATATATACTATGGCTGTTTTCAGAGTTTCAAGCTTATGGAAGCTAGAGCATCTGAAAAACAGCTGGTTGGATCACCCTGACTCCATCAAGATGACTAACTTTCACTTAGTTTTTAAATCCAGCGCCATCATCATGTTAAAAGTTTAATTTGTTCTATACTTTAGTTCAGGATCACAGTCATACAGAGCTACGTCTCACCAGCTTCAGCTGTACATATTAGTTTTACAGCTGTGTGGTTGCCCTGTGATAACCCAGCTCCCCTGAGCAAAAGTAATTCATATCAAATTACAGCACCTTATCCACTTCATATTATCTGTTGTCATGATGTTGAGCTTCTGTTGAGCAATCTACTGATTTATTTTGTAATTCTCAGTCTGTTTAATCTGTTGTCACCTTTGCTTTTTGATTTAGTTTAATATGGATATTTTTTTCCAAGTGTCCTGGAAATCCTTAAAGTTGATACTATAATTAAGACCACCTTGTGATAACACTCTTTATTTTTCCATGTGAGCTCTGTCGTCTTGATCCTACTTCACCTTAAATGCATTCACCTTTTACATTCTCGGGATACTTGGGTGTTCACAGTAAGGTAGACAATAGATAAGTGTAAATAATGGCTTTTTTTTTTTTGTAGAGTTTTTTTTTTTATTTCATATTCTGTATAGTTTTTCATATTTATATCCTGTTCATACCCTGTACATAGCTTGTACTCACTACAGCCTGTACATACTTATAGTTATAGCATATTCATAACGTACTTCATACCGTGTACATTATAACATACCATAATAGACCCATTTCTGTAATATACTCACATATCTATATTATTGCTAATATATATTTGTAATATATCTATATCATGGCTAAAGCACTTCTGGATGGATGCAAACTGCCTTTCGTTGCCTTGTACCTGTACATGTGCAATGACAATAAAGTTGAATTCTATTCTATTCTTTTACAGTATTGCATTCACACTGCACTGCAATGCCTCATTAATGCTTCAAAATGTTTTTCAAATTACTCTGTAAGTTTACAACCGAGACAGTGTGGATAAATTTATCCCAAATCACAAAACCTCTCCCTTTTTCTATTGGAGAAAGAACCTATTTTTACAGCTTGTCCTATTTTAAATTTGTGAGACTCTGCTCAAACCCTGTTTTTGTGTGTGTGTGTGGGGGGGGGGGTAATGGTAAGGTACAAAACCTCAGACTTTAAGGTACAGTTCTTGTTTTGTTTTGGGGGTTTTTGTCGCTCAGAGATGGAGAGACTGAGACAAATTACATGTGACAAAGGTCCTAGTCTGGAATCAAACTGAGGACGTCACAGCCACATGATAGGTGCCTTTAGCCAGCACTGCCACCCACACAGGGGATTACTGCTAAAAAAAAATAGATGTGGAGAGACTAAAAAAATTTCAGTTCAGCAAGGCTGGGGATGGTTGCTGACTTAATTTATGCTGATTAATCTGCAGGGCTGATAAACAAATCCCAGCGCTCAGTGACTCCTGCTTTGCTGAACAGCGGGATGATTCTCGTTAACAACACTTGTCATGTAGCCTTGTGTGTGTGTGTGTGTGTGTGTGTGTGTGTGTGTGTGTGTGTGTGTGTGTGTGTGTGTGTGTGTGTGTGTGTTTGTTTCTTAATTTTTCATACTGTGCGTGATGGCATAAATAGACTCACAGCCATTGAGGCTGTCGTTTCAGGGATGCACGTTGTTTTGTGTGAGACAGAAGGAGGAAAAAAAATCCTGTTTGCATGCTGTTGCCAGGTAGAGCTCCACAGAGATTTGAGTGTGTGACTGCGCATGTATGTGTGTATTTTGGAAAAATTACTATGGGGGGTTGTGTATTTACTCTGCATGGCAAAATCATTTTGTTGACTGCGTGGAAAATCAATGGCATGACTCTTTCTCTGCCCGCCTCTGCAGTGCCCAGAGGCGGGCCCCATCTTCCACATGGTGGCGCTCTTACTCAACCCCCGGTGTCCCTGACACTTGCTCCTGTTCTCACCTGATTGTCTCCTCTCTTCCACTTGTCTTTTCTCCACTACTATCTATCATGTCCTCTTGTGCTTCTCACTGTTTTCTCTCCTCTGTTGACAGAGGCTCAATGTCACACCATCTGCCGTGGCATGTTGCTGTGTTCGACTCTATGAGATGAAGTGTTTTATCAGTGCTGCTCCTGGCATGGATTTTGGCCTCGCTTGACTTGGCTGCACTGATCCCGATGACAGGCTCGCACTCGCATATTAAAAAAAAAAAAGTATGAGCACACGAGTTGGTACAGGGGGACTTTTCTAATTTGAACACTGAGAGAAATTAATTACATTTTAGTTTAGCCAAAAACTGACGGAGAGAAGTGAGTGGGGGTGGAGTGAAAAAGAAGTGAGCGAGAGTTGGTTAATTCTGTCTGAGCTGGAAGCCTCAGCCCCCAGTCAGAACATGGGGGCTTGTCTCTTCTAGTTCCAAAGAGTGCAGTGAAATGCCCTGTGGAGGAGACGCATGGGCAGCAACCACAGGAAAGTCAGTGTGATCAGCACTCACATGCCTTGGACAGGGGCGGGGGATTTTAATAAGGGTATTCAAATGTGTTTGTGTGTGTGATTTAGATGTCTGTGTGCATGCAGTTAGAAGAGAAGCAGTCTAGATTGGCTCTGATTAAACACATATCACAAACACATATACACAGATAGCCTACACACACTGTTATTTTTAACCACTGTCGCACTCTTTTCTCTCTTCAACCCCTGTGCTCTCACTCACTCTCTCTCCCTCTCCACAGCAAAGTGGAAGAACACTGGTTCATATGATTGTTTTTTGGACAAATGGCTCCACCGCCCATCCTCCTTTCTGTCAGGACATCACAGCTCCCCCCCCAACACACACACACACTTCTTGCTCCAGTTGCCTGCAAGAGGTGTTAGAATGAAAGATGCAAGTTCATATAGATCAGCAGACAGAGCGAAATGGAGAAAGCAATCCATCACCCCCATCCTTTACATGTATCTCATTTTCTCTGTCCTGTACCGACTCTGATACACACACACCAAAGATATTGATACGTGTGCTTTCCAAAGCAGCCCTCATTGTTGTGAACATGGCTATTGAACATCGGCCATTAAGTATAATCAATCACGGTACTGTAACAGATACGCTCGGCCAAAGCGCAGCTTCCAGATATATGACTTTTTTTCTTGTATCTTTAGGTTGGAGTTCAGTTGTGTTGTTTATTCGCATGAGTATATGCATATTTTGACCATTGATCGACTGGTTTGTAAAGAAAACTGCAGATCCTGGTGGCTGGTCCTGTCTGTAAAGTGAATGAGGAAATTTTGCTATTTTGGTATTACTCTACCTTTTCTCGTGTAACATGATGTAAATTATAGATAAGAAACTGTATCAGGACATGGCCCTCTGATCAATGTGTTTGTGTGCTTATATATTACTAAAATTAACCGGTTCTTCAGCTTTTCAAGCACATGATCAAGCACAAGCAAACATACCTTTAGGCAAAGTATACACAGCACACAGAAAATGTTGTCCCTTTTAACTTAAAGTAATATAAATGACTCTATGAGTTATATGCAGCAAGACGTTACCCATCAAAATTAACTACTTGAAAAGCAGTTTGACAGGTTTAACTTTCAAAGCAACAATACTTTCATAAATGGTTAAGAATATAGTTGTTTTGAATTGTTTTTCCAATTTCTTCCAACTCAAAGTGCAACTTTAAAATCATTTTTGGAATTTTTCACCGCTTCAAACGTTCACTAGTCACATGGTAGCAATTTCAGTGAGCCTTGATAATTGTTGGTACCAGAAGCACTGGTTTGAGGATTTCAGAAAATCCTGATCTACTGGGATTTTCCTGCACAGCCATCTCTAGGGTTTCCAGGGAAAATGAGAAAATATTCAGGGAGCAGCAGTTCTGTGGATGAAAACCAGAATTTAGCACTAATTTAAATAATAACAAAAAAATCAAATCTGAAAGAAACACAGGAGTATAAAAAGTATACTTAAAAAATAAATTCATTGTATACATTGTGTCATGGTTTTATTTTTTGTTGATGTTCTGGTCCGCTATGTGTTTATTATCCATACTCTTGGAACTGGAAAGTGGTTTCTCTGAAATGTAGTCTTCCTGTTACACCACTATCACTTTTAAAAGTTTCCATAGATTAAAAATAAATAAATAAAAATGAAGTCACCCAGTAACCAAAGCCTAAACGAGCTACACTGGTATGTAGTCCTACAAATAGACTACCCCCCCCCCTCCCCCCAAAAAAACAAAACAAAACAAAACAAAACATGAAAGCCTCCTTTTGCTACCTTTCATAAGCTTTACATATACAGATTGTAGGGACTACTATGACTTTAAAAAGTCACTGTAAATTCACTGTAGCCTGACTTAATATGTCTTGGAATTTAAACGGTTAATTAGCTAAACTCCAGCATTAGCTAGCATGCTACGTTTACCTTTTAGAGTAAATTTAAATGGAAGCAGCAGCAGAGGAGGCGATTAATGGTCTGGTAATACAGTTTTAGATTATAGACACATATTTAACTGTGTACTTTATATAGATTTATTATGCGCATTCTATTTCCTTCCAACTTTTGGTTTTTACAGAAAGCTAAAATGGATTTTTTTTTTCTTGCAGTTTTCATATTATTTGGTGCAAGATAAAGGGAGAGACAATGGAAATGAGGTAGATGAGAGAGAACAAGAACAGCTCAGGTGAGTGCAGCTGGGTTTCAATTACAGTGATTTTAAGTGTGCTATATTTAAGCTGATATGCTTTTAACATCTTCTTATGGAATAGCACATTGCTTTGAAAAGCAGCTTTTATCACATGAGAGCCACTTTACCTGGAGGGCTACAGTAAGCTGTAAAATGTGTGTTACAGGGTGTAATGTTTTAAAAAATGGTAATTCACTCAGTTTTCAGTATTTTAAAGGGAAATATCTTTAAATATTTTTTTCCAACTGAAACCTGTATTTTTCTGTAGAGAACAAGGTTGGCATTAGCTCGAGAAAAGCTGTTGCAAGACTTAATTTAGGTTAGTAGTGGTATATATCCGCAGTCACAGGATTAGATGGGTTGTATCAGTGTTGGCAATTTATACTGTGTGACCTGTGTTATTGTCTGTTAAACTATGTGTCTGTTTTGCCTTGCTGCTGCTCTATTTGTTTTTCCATTATGGTGTGTGCATTGTGCAGTGTTGCTATATGCTTCAGGCAATTAGGCGACAGCTTATCAAACTGCTAACATTATGTTGTCAATAATGTGCTAAAGTCTGGCTCGTTATTGACAGTTGGATGCATTGTATCCTGAGTGTAAAGGCTGGGTGTCTGTACGCAAATAAACTGTACAGTCGTGCATCTGTGAATGTGGAATTACCAGAACTATAGCTATTTCTCTATTGTTTGCTTATCACATATGGTCTATAGTCAGAGATATAGACAGTTATTTAACATTTTCAGCAATAACTCAGTACTGGCTTCAAATAATAAATAAGTATATAATGTAAGTGAATTTCCTGACTTTTAGTGAGCAGCTGTTTTTGAGACTTTCACAACAATTAAGAGGGACCATTAGGACCAGGCAGGTCCAACATCTCAACTGGGTTAAGGCCGCAACTGTAACTCTCAGTCTAAAACATGAGTTCTTCTCTTTCAAGCATTTAGCTATTGATTTACTGGTGGGTCATTGTCTTTTTTGAACCAACATTTGTTAAGATTATTTGTATGAAGTGCTTACCTGACATTCTTCTCTGCAATTGATTGCCATTCAGGCCCTCTAGAATCCCTCTACACTGAAAAAAAGGGACTGGCCATCTCTTGGATTTATGTAAGCATCTTGCATGTATTTAACACAATTGCCTCATGTTTTAAAGTTAAATGTAACTATATAGTGTAAAAACTACATGATATGCAGAAAGGGTGTATTAAATTGTTCATATCATGTTCAGGTGAAGTAAGTCAATAAGATAGCAACGTTAAATCTCGTGAAACCACGCGTGATTTCATCTCGCGGGCTTTGGATCGTGGTTTAAAAAAGGCATCCATCTCAGTCAAGTCGAGCAGCCAACTCTACGTTTTTGGTATGTCTTGATTTTTTGAATTAATATTTACCATATTTCAGCCAAATGTAGTTAAACGTCTAGAGTGTCGCCATGTAACATGCTAAAAAAGAGCCGTTAGCTTATTTGCTGTTTTATCTGTTGTCAAAGAATTGGCGCTTTTTCATTTGAATTTGTCTTTGGCACAAGAGCCGTAATATCACATTAAACCTAATTACGAGGCACTCATAACATAATTTGGTTTTCTGTGTGAATAGATTTGCCAACTGACTCTTCAGTTACATTGTGTATTTACTGCACCATGGTGTTAGTGAGATTTTGGACATTGAACAGCTTTAGCTAATATCATCAGCGGTATTATGCTAGCTTACATCCCTACCCCTCCTGCCCTCACCTGCTGTCCTTTTGTTTTTGTTTTTGTTTTTTTTGCTGCACATTGAGAGACGACCTCTATTCTGCATTTCACCAGGAGTCAGCTGATGGATTGTGGGTTCAAGGTGTTATGGTAAGAAAGTATATTCTATTTTCGTTTCTGTAACTTAATTATAATAGGTTTTTTATAATTATTAGGTGCATGCATACTCACCCTATTAATACAACTGAGAAATCCAAAATCTGCCATAGGTTTAACTTATACCTGTATGTATTGCCAGAAAGGTGATTACTGGACTCGCATTAATGCACACTTGAACTGAAATGAGGTTGTAACTTGTGGGTTGTTGGGTTGCAAATCAGAAACAAACATCTTTGGATTTTTTTTAATCCCATAAGATCTGGAAACACAGTTTTTATTCAACAAAACATTACTGATTAACCAAGCACAGTGCCTGCTGTTATTTCAAAATAATTTTATGTCATTTCAGATAAAATGCAGCATTCCAGTGCATCCCAACCATGCCTTTACAGTCAAGGTTTCTGACGGAGCTGAGTTTTTCTCTGACAGTCTGCTGAAAGTGTTTGCAAAGTGATCGGGGGAACAGGGCACAAAGCTAAAGGATGTAGCTGCCATAATGACAGTAAGAACTTTAAAATTCTTTAACTACAAAGTGTATATGTATTGCATTAGGTCAGTAAAAGATTTTTATGCTACATCCATTGAAACAGTCAACTATTACCTGTGAGTAATGATTCCACTAAAAGGATGCCATAATTTTCGTCATGCATTTACTGGCCCACTGAGAAAAAATTATCTTTTTTTAAAAATAAATGTTCTGGAAACTATATATCCATAAAGTTGATGTCAAACAGGAACTTTTGATATTGCTTTGTAGATGCTGGTGTTGCATGTTGACTGGTTTAAAAAGTCAAGAGTTTTTGTCTGGGATCATTTTCTTCTGTGCTACTGAAAAGTTCACAAATCTCTGTTTTCTTTGTTATAATAGTCAAGGATGACATTAATGCTCGGAGTCCCTCATCAAAGTGCTCCGCATCTGTGTGAAAGACAATTGCAACATCTTGGTGCAGGAGTTCATGGTGAGTGTTTTATGAGTAGATTGTGGCTTTGCAACATTTAAAAATGCATTTAGTTATCCACTTGATCCTCATTGGACTGGTTAGGACCAGTAGTCCTCTTTAATAATTTGAAGTTCACATGAGGCCTGGTAGTGAACTCGGCCGCCGGCCCTTGAGGCCCCATCCCCACCCCTGTATTAGGGGTCACATCAGTGTGAAAAAACTTTAAATTTGTCATTCTAGTGAACAAAGGAAAATCCCACCAATATTTATATTAGCTTTTGTTTGAAAAAATGACCAACTGACCAACAGCTAACCAAATTGTGGGGCTGAAAGTCTAAATTCTAACATCTTCTGAGTGACATAACCTGGATTTCTGATGGGCCGGTGTCTTTCTAACAAAAACTAATGTAAAGCATTTGAAATTATTATGTTTTTCACCCTCTCTTAGAAACTCTGTTAGACCATGAATGGCAGCATGGCAGGCCACTCTTTGGCTATAGCTATTTACTATGTTGCTTGCATTGGTTTAAATTACTCTAACATTAGAACTGGTAGATTCAAAAGAGATGAGTTTAAAAAGGAATCTTAAAGAAATGTTTTGTGTTTAACCAGGACTTGACTGAGGCCACTGCACAGATTGAGAAAACCACAATGAACATCTGTCTCCAGAGGATGCGGCAGGCAATGACTTTTCTGATGTTGGCATCATCATCGAGGGTATAGTAGTTCTTCAAGATCTGGATAACGTGACCTTTGCAGTAGCCATGCTGTTTGGACCTTTTTTATTCCTTCAACATGAGTTACCCATCACAACTCTGCTACACTTTTGAGGTGATTCAATGGGTGGTAATGGAGTTGGATGCAACTCAGCTCTCAAGAAAAGCTCACAACTAAGACAAAACTGCTCCTGCAACGAAGCTCACTGTTATGCATGTGAGGTGACCAGCTCTAGGTGAGAGGACATTTAAATCTCACACTTGTTCTGCTGCATTTTTGAAGCTCAATTCCAGGAACGGATCGCAGGGTTCATTTTTATATACTCTGCAACTGCCATGAGGACGAGCTGTTTTTTGTTGTTGTTTGTTTTTCCTTTTGCTCTGTACAAGTTCTGTTTGTCTGTTTGGCAGCATTTTTAAATTTCTCTTTGTATTTTTTCTTTCTTTTACTAGTGAAGAGATGTAGCGTGAACAGTTATACAGTCTAAATATCCCATATGGGTCGTGTGAAATGGTATTTTCAGTTTCATTCAGTTGAAGTAAAGAACGTTGAATATTTCTAAGTGTGCTGTTTTGAACCAAGATGTCACAGTATGATCAGTGCTGTAATTTTTGACAGTCACTGTATCAATGTTATTTTTGCATCTCTTGAATAAAGGTTTTGACCTGCAAGTGCTAATTTCTTTAGTTATTGGGGTAAAATGGGTAGTGTTAATAGGAAGGTGTTTGCCAATTCAGTAACCTAATTTAATGTTAATGGAAACTAACATTACCTCAAATTGTTTAGTTATAATTGTTGTTTAACTGAATCTTGATGTCAGAGGCCTTAAATAGAATGTTTTGTATTGTTCTTTCCCAACATTTTTCAAAAGAAACAGTCTAATTTCTTTGCTGCGATTGATTCCAGAGAACACGGAAGAACTGACATTATTTAACTGTTGATTTATATAGATTCAGTAGAGGAGTAATGTCAGTTTAATTCTTTACCTACTGCAGTGAAATTAGACATGTTGTTTTGAAAGGTTACTGGTGGATGCCAGCAACCATCTTGGAAGAGAACAATACAATCTGTTATAAGGCCTCCATTTGAAAATTGTGTATTTGATACTAGAATATAATAGCAAAATGTAATTTGAAGATAACATGTAGTATTTAAGTGACCAAGTAGTATTGGGTAAAAGTTATTGAATCGTGTTGGGATAACGTGAGAAAATTGTGAAGGATTAAAATATTCCAAGAGCTCAAATTACTTCATCAAAACATGTTTAAGTCACATTTTATCAACACAAATTGCACAGGTTTATTGAACATGAATAAATTGTGTTAATTTAACTCAATTGTTTAAGTTGCTGCCAAAGCAAAACATCTGTGTGCAACAAATGTCCACCATTGAATTAAGTAAATCCAACAACATATTTTTTTCAGTGTACACCACTCAACTATCCTACGGTACTCTCCCAACCCCATGTCTTTAGCATGAACATCTGACTCCAGTTAGCTTTTGGAAAAGTTCTTACCTGTTTGATTAGTGTGGCTACATGGTGTAGTTAATACATTTGCTTTGCATGTGAAAGCTCAATTCGGGAGAGTTTGAAAGCTAGCTTGCTGCTGATGACCTGTCCCTTGGGAAATAAGGGAGCAACCTACTCTACCTAGAAGGTCAGACAACCCCCTTGTAGTCTGTGTAATCAAGCAGAAATTCTGGTATTTCCAAACAATTATCAACCTTTTTTTCTTTTTTTGCGACTGGATATCATATTTTCAAGCAACCCCTTCACCTCACATTAACCCCGTAAACCATTCTTTGTATATTGTTATTGTACTGTGTTTTTAAGCATCCTCTCTTAAGCAGAGATGTGCATACAAAAATACACTCTAGCTGTCAGTCAGAATATTGTTACATATAAGAAAGTGCGATCTCTCTGTCAGGGCATATTCTGGTTAAAAATGATTTTTATTCTTTGTACTGAGATCTTGACTTTTTATTTATTCATCTGAAAAATTCATTCTTTGATCTCGCACATTTTAAATTCTTTGTGTGAATATAGTATGATATTAGGATGACTAAGTCAAACTCAAGTTTAATCTGAGGATCGGTTTGCAAGTCCTAATTTTTTTAAACGTGCTTCCAATTTAAATGATTAGGGATATTTAAAAAAAATATTTACCATCCTGTTTTATGCAAAAATATATGTCAAACTTTATCAGGGAGTTACGTTCCAAAAATAACCCGCAATAGGTGAAATCCGCGAAGTAGCTAACTTTATTTTTTACAATTACTATGGATGTTTTAAGGCTGTAAAACCCCTCATTATATGCTTTATACACTTTTCTCAGACAGATTGGCTGTAGACCATTGTCAGTCAATCAGGATGCAGAACACAATGCGCTGGAAAAAAAACAAAAACAAAACAAAAGACCAGCATGCAAAATTGCACCCAAAAAATCCGCGAAACAGCGAGGCCGCAAAAAGTGAACAGTGTTATAGCGAGGGACCACTGTGCTTTCTATTCATTGCTCAGCATAGAAACACAGAGAAAGGATGTAGCTTTCATTTCATTCAGTAATCAGCCCATAATTTTAAACAATAATTTCTTATTGTGAATTATTGTGAATTTGAAATTTGTGAATATTTTTGTATCTGTTTCTGTCTGTAATTCTGGATGCAAAAACCCATCATCACATTTATGATTTTGTTGTAAAACAGAAAATAGACAATGCTTTATTCAGGATGACCGTAAATCATCTACTAAGCTTATAAATCCAATAGCAAAGGTTTTACAGAGGTCCAGTCAGGAAGCCTTTTTCCAATAGACTTGTATAGGAACAGAATTCTTTTCACAACCAAAGGTATCAACCCGTGGTGGCTATTAAAAATACTGCATGTTTACAATACTTCGATGCCGGTTTCACTCTTCTGACCTGGTAACATCCATCTCTTATACTGTTGATGTTACTAAGCAAGCTAGCCATAGATGGAATTAGCTCTATAGTTCTGGACTGTGAAATGTCAAACAGTATAGTTAGATAATTAATCAAGTAGTAACATTTTTTGTCAGTTCATTAGAATGTCAAACATTAGACCAACTCCTTTGATTTAATGGTTAATTATTTTAAGTCAAATTTCAAGCACGAGGCTTTTGTAGTATCAGCATGTTTCCTACAACTCCCCAACTGTTACATGCTTTTGTCAAAACGTAATTTTACATAGTGTATATCGCCCTCTTACCAACACACACACACGCATACCAACATCCTTAGGGAGTCAGTTCTAAGTTTGGGGGCTGCTAAGTCGTGCCAAGAAACCCAATACCCCTCATTGTCCCTGGGATGCACTTCACATATGACATTTGAAGATGGTGCTCCAAGAGCGAGGCTTACGTCATTGTCGATATTGCCACCACTTATTCTTATCTACATAAATGTCTAGAGACAACAGTATTCTGTGTGTTATTTGAAAGTTTACTGTTTTTACAGTGTTTGACGCCGAAGAAAATCAGAAGGATGGGAGTACCTTACAGTGAACTCAGACTTCCTGACTATCTGGGGTGAGGTTGACACGGCTGGCTGCAGGGAGGGTGACATTTGTCCAAAATAACCATTGGCTATTGTGCTATATCCTGTAGCTATGAGACTGTAGCCAGGTGATGCTGCTTCAGATCTGCCCTTGTCAACTAAAAGCTCAAAGGTCACATCAGCACTTGTTAAAACCTGCATGTTTGCAGTCAGCCAAAGGTCAGTTGAGTGCTTAAACAATGAGTTTAAACACAGCATTTCAGCTAGACAAACAAAGTGCTTCAAAGGCACTACAAAAATGTAGATGATAATATATGCTAATTCAGACAAATTAGCTTTAAGAGACCTAAAATGTCCTGAACTTGGCTGCTTCCATGTATTATGATAGTATTTATTGTCTGCATACCATTATGGGATTTGGGAATTTATGTAAACACACCTCTGTTGATCTGTTAGCCACAATGCCAAAATTAATAAACATGAGAAGACATGGAGCACACTGGATCAGCTCTCTATCTGCAGCCCAGCAAACCCAGCTAAAATTTCCCCACTAGTGTTATTCCAGCTATCTTTCCCATCATTCATTCTTATTCAGCTTCTCCCTTTTCCCCCTCATCTCAGTAGTGAGGAGATAAACATCATTAGACTTTGTTGGCTCCACATAATCTTACCTCATAGGGTTTGTTTATTGCTAATGGACAAAAATAAATGCATAACAAATAGCTGGCATTTTGCATCTGCAATTAAGCCTTGAGGTGAAAAATACAATTAAAAATAATTTACTCTACAGGTTCATTATATATTTGTAATGAGTGAGTTGTATAAGAGGTGTGCTTACAGCGTGATAACTAACTAAAAATGAACCTCCATGCACAGTTGATTTGCTGGTATTATATGCACAATTGTAGATTTGGAAAATACTGCATAAGTAAACATGGTTCATCGAGGAAATTCCTCAAATTCAAATCACAAAGTTACTTGACGTTTAATAGAAAGTCCTTGGATTAAACTAGATAAAATCCTAGATAAAACTCTTCTATAAAGGTTCTATTTTTTATAAGCCCACCATCCCAGGACTCTTGGCTTTACAATTCTGAAAGCAAGCATCCTAGTTAGATGGCTGAACCACCTGAATTGACTCCTTTCAGTGTGGAGGCGTAGCAGCTCTACTCTGAGATTTTTCTAGATGACTGAGCTCTGCAACCCAACTCTGTGGGACAGCACAGCCTCCCCTCAGAGAAAGCTCATATCTTGCTTGTATGTGCGATTTCTTCTTCTTTCAGTCACTCATAACCATAGGTGAAGACAGGAATGTTGATCAGTAATTCGACAGCTTTTCTTTTCATATTCAGCTCGGACAGATGAAGTGTTCCCATTTCTGCCAGAGCTGTGCCAATCCATCTTTCAATCTCCTGCTCATCTCTTCCTTCACAAGATCTTGAGATACTTAAACGGCCCCACTTGGGGCAGCAACTCACCTCTACACCCCTTTCTGGCTCAGAACCATGGCCTCAGACTTGGAGTTACTAATTCTCATTTCCACAGCTTCACGCTTGCTCTTCACACTTTACACCTCACAACTGCCCCAATGTGAGCTTGAGGTCATTGGCTAATGAAGCCAAAAGAACCATATTATACACTTCATGCAAAAGCAAAGAGGTGATCATGAGGCCACAGACAAGACTCGCCACCCTTTGGCAATGACTATAAATTCTTTCCATGAAAGCAATGAACAGATCAGCGACAAAAAGGCATCCCTGAGTCCAACTGTGCATGAGTCTCACTTACTGATGGCAATGCAGGCCACAGTTGTACAGGGAACGAAAGGGGCCAGACACCCCATACTCCCTAAAGGCCCTGCAAGCACATCCTAATAGATGTTTGAATGCACTTGTCACATACCTAAACTAGTTGGGCAAACACCCACAAATGAAAACTATATTAAGATATATTTTAACTGACGCTTTACAAGACTTTTTCTGGAGGTTAGGGAATCCAAGACAATTTATAATATGCAACACAGAGTAATCGGTACATTGTATTGACTTATCTTTTTCCTTATCTTTTTAATTGGTTATTTCTTGGTTTACTGCTGCATTCTTTCATGATACCAGGTTTTTTCATGCACTTGTTTGAATCTACTTTTTCATTGAAAACATCATCTTATTTAATTAGCACAATGCTGATGTTAATTAAAAATATGCCGTTAGTTCTTTAATGTATTAGCCAGCACCAGTGGAATTCTTACAAAGCTATTTTAATAATTATATTTAGAGCACATTTATAATATTATGCTTATCAATAGGCAATGTTATTACCCAACACAGTCATATATGATCAAAATAGAGTGCCTGAATAAAATAATGAATTTATTAAAATGGGAAATAAATTAATAACTGAATACATACATACTTAAGCAATTAAGTGTACAGTTTAATTGATTACAATGTGAATGAATTTTAATTTTAAAAACATAGTTAAATTATTTCACTATTTAATTAAATAATTCATTCTTCTGCAGTCCATTGTAAAATAATTTAAATTGTTACTGCAACTTATCAGCAGGCCCTAATGTGTGGTTTAATACCCTGCACACCAAGTCAAGACAAATCGATTCCAGATAATGGATTGATCATTATCACAGTCAGTTGGTGGTATTGTGGACTTGGGGAAGCCAGGTATTACAGAATATATTTTGAAAAAAATCATACTTAATACTGTTTTAAATACTGTTTCTGTGTCATCAAATGCACTATTTTTACTTGACAACATAGTGATGTAATCTTAAGATATCTGGTTGACTTGTCAAGATAGAACCAGTTGGCTTGCCTCACCAGCTATTAGCTGACCAGGTGGTCAGAGTTCATGATACCCACTGAGAACAGCCTGATAGCAGCAAGCTGTTTTCAAAACCCTCACTGACCTTTACCTTTCCTTGGAAGGTAAATATGATGTGATGTTTGGGTATATTTCAATGTTTTATTTGTTTGCAAGCAAGATTTGGCTACACTATCCCAAGCACCAGCTGTCTGTTTTAAGTTTTGGAAGTCTACTAGAATTTTTAAAAATGGCGTTTTGTTTTTTTTTTTTCTTTAATAAGCACTTATACATATATCACATTTTTAAGAGAGATCTACTGTACATTTTTTGATTAACCCTTGTATGGTGTTCGGGTCTGTGAGACCCGTGTTCAGTTTTTTTCAAAAGAAAAATTAAACAATTAATTATTTTTTCACGTGTAAATGTGTTGTCTTTCCACTCACTCCACTTGATTATAACTGATTTATTTATAACATTTTATATAAAAGAAAAACGAGAAGCACATTAATTCATAAATGTGATCTAACAAAGGTAAAGGGAAAAAATTAACCATGTTTGCTGTTCATATGTCTTGTAATTGGGATGAAGTAAACATCTGTTGAGTAATTTAACATAAAATTGTTTGATAGTGTTAATTTGGAAAGCCAAAACTCTAGCGGGTCCACCAGACCCATGAACACTGGCTGAGTAACAAAAATACGAACACCACACAAGGGTTAATCAGTAATATTTAACTCAGTATATTGGGATACAATTTTTCTTGCCAAAAATGTAAAAGAATACATGTAATTAGGTCTGTTATGTGCTATTTTCATTGTAAATAATAATTATGAGGGTTAAAAATCACTAAAGTAGACATGGCCCAGAATTGGTGTCATCATGTACTAAAACAACTAATGTGAAATGTATTACTTAGTTACGTATTTGAGAATGTATTTATTTATTTTATCCTGTTTTAAAAAAAAAAAAAAAAGTTTTTTGCTTTAGTTATTTCATTTGGGAAGTTTTAGGACTCCACACTGAACACTAACACTTTTTTATTTACTGTACTACAATTTGTCGTGAGTGACAAATGTTTGTGTTTGCCGTCATAGGCATTCATTAGCATATTTTCTTACAGATTACTTTTACATTTTCAAGACTGAGCTGCTGAGGGTACCTTACCGAGGGTACTGTACAAAATATACAAAGGAGTATTTAGGACCACACTAAGGAAACAAAATATATAAAGTCGGAATTTTAAGATTAAAGTACAAAATGCTTTGTTTAGAAGAGTTAGTGAAACTGATTGATCAGCCGTCTTGTGATACAACATACATCCTCCTAATTGCACAAGGCTGTAACCATCCATAACACTAGCCTCTTTCCATTACAAATCATTTCCTTTTGTACAATCCACTCTTCCAAGATCAGATACAGCCTTCTGTACCATCTTTACAACATCCTAAAAAATGCTCAGCTCAAGCTTCTGTTACAGTGGCTGCATCTTTTATTTACAGTCTGTGGGTTATAATAGTTCCTCGGTTTGAAAGGACTATTTGCCTGCCAGGGGATGTGATGGTTCGTCTGACTGTTTGGGACAGAGTCTCCCGTAACGGAAGGCTCAGTGTCTAAATGAGTGTTTCGATGTGGAAGGATAGCGCTCTGTGCTGTTGATAGAATCAAAAACACTCAACTGCCTACTGAGACAAACAAATAGGCAAACAAGGCACTTGTGAGTCATTGTTCACTTGATGACAGAAAACAATGGCAGCATGTAATCATGGATCAATTTGTGTTTACTAGAAAGTAGGACGGAGGACGAAAATACAGCTTCTTAAAATTTGTCACATACCCGGTGTGAGCACCTGTCAATCAGTGCCATGCAGCCGAGAGTGGTGCTGTTACCATGGCGACGGTACACTTATTTTGAATAGCCCATTCCATCATTTTCTTGTAAAGCAATACTTCTATTTTTATTTTGTTGCCTGGCATCTGCAATTTTCAGTGGCGTCAGAATTTTGATGTCACCAAATTCACTTCCAGACAATTTTTCCATAGTAATTACAGACGAGACAACAACCCACGATTATAAAAAACACGACTTTAGAGTAGAGAGAAGAAAAAAGACATGCTTGTGGTTAAGCCTTCTCTTGACCAACACAAAGTTTTTCTGTATCTAAATACATGTCCTATTTATGTCACTTGATATGCTGTTGTTTGTTCTCCTTCGAAGGGAAAAAACAGGCAGCAGTAGTTAAATCTAATATATGTTAGCCTAAAGCATACTGTAAAAGACTGCTCCATACTGGTTTCTGAGTAACAACGGTTTATTTTGTCTTCATTTGCAAAGATACGCACACCAGTGTATCAATGTACAGCACCAATAAAGCAGGATCACAGAACTCTGTTGGGTTTTTTTCCATCTTTTTTTTTTTAAATCTGTCATGCGCGTCATGTCCTTCAGCATATCCACTTATGAATTTCCATGCAGATGACAGACACTTTGTGAAAAACCTCCCCAAGGGAGACTTGTTTGCTGAAACTCGACGTTGTGAGCTGACTAAATGCCCTTGAAACAGAAAGAAGTCAACACTGGTTTGTATTCACATATGGGATATTCACCTGGATTAACCCAGGTGGATTATTTAAAAAAAAAAAAAAAAACAAGAACACACAATTGCTGCATTCCCTTTAAAGGAGACTGAATGTGTTGCATTAAGGCTAAAGCTTTACAAAGACCTCTGTTGAAAAGGCAGTGCATAATCGAGTGACGGCAGCAGAGCCTAAAAAAGAAGCTCGCTTTATTATTTGCCAAAGTAGCATCTTTTCATCGTGGAAGAGAAGCAGTATGCCCTCCAGAGGGTCAGGACTAATATGCTGCTCAATCTTTATTAGGAAAATAGCTTTCACTCATTCTCTGAATGCCAGGGTCATGATAAAGCGTGGTTTGAATAAATGCAAGAAGCCTGATTTACTGTCCTAAATTCAGGCATATGGCACTTTCAAAAGGCATACAATGCCTTATGCTGCAGGAAGTCTTTGGCCTCCCTAAGGAATGTAATTATAAACCCTTCCAACTCTCCTGAATGTGCCTCACAAAAACAGCATCACTTTCAAAGTGTCCCTTTCTTTCTTTGTGATATGTTGTAACTTTTAAATCAAAAGGCAAAATCAATGGGCATTTTTCCTTGATTGGCATAAAAGCCAGTGCTGATATAACAAAACCAGCTTTCTGCTCATCATTCAGCTCCCAAATCAATTTAATGCTGTCTTACATGTGATTCAGTGCTGGCTTCACTGAATATTGTGTGCTATCCGTGGGAAACAAAGTGCCCCTCTGAGGAAGCATCCCCCTTTGTCTCTAAAGGCATTATCTCAAGTGCAGTTACAAATACATTTGGGTATGTATACTAGACACCAGAGGTGGGACCAAGTCATTGTTTTGCAAGTCTCAAGTAAGTCTCAAGTCTTTATCCTCAAGTCTCAAGTCAAGTCTCAAGTAATGTCAGGCAAGTCAGAGTCGAGTCTCAAGTCACTGGTGTAAAAGTCCGAGTCAAGTCACAAGTCTGAAACTTTGAATTTCAAGTCCTTTCGAGTCTTTAAAAAAAAAATGAAAAAATGTTGCAGTTATGCTAAATGTAAATATTAGACCATGTAATTTTAAAATCTGTGTTTTTCTCAAAACATGACAAAATAGTGAACTTAGAAAATATACACAAATTGTGAAATTGCACCTCTATAAAATGCAGCTCAATTAAACCTAGCTCCAAGAATAATTTTCACCGACAGTTCTGAGATAAGCTGCATGTTATTCTTGGATGCGGTTGTAGGACCGGCTTTAAAATCGCATGACAAAAATATCATACACATTAAAAAAAACTGTATCACCAACGTAGCCTGGACAACATTTGCTAGTTAGATGAAGTCAGCTATCTCATCGTAGCATATTTATATGCATATTTATAATTATACGGTTCTTGGAGTGAGTGCACACACTCATGAAGTTTAGTAACTTCAGGTCACTGCAACAAGTCCAGGTACAGTTTACCGACGGATGGGTGCAGGACCTTGAAATGCACCGTGTAGAACGAAAGACCATCGTACGTATCATAAGTTTACCAGTCTCACAAATTGTCTTCATAAATACACATTCATTAACCGTTTATTAATAGGACCTTTGAGCTCAACGGTAATTAATTAGTAGTGGAAATAATTTCTGGTACGCGTTACAGAAATGTAGCAGTGACAATAATACTGTATGCTGTAATCGTACTGGACAATTAGTGATACAAAAAACCTGTTTTATCCTGTGAATAAAAGTATATGTTTTTGTCAATGTACCATAATAACAGAGGCGAAACGCAATATTGTGTCAGGACAATTCACTATTTATGCACAATAAATAAAGGAGCATAGCGCGACAATTTCTGTTCAGCGCCAGACTTGCTTGTAACCTATATCACCAATTATGTTATGAAAATGACGTATTAACTACTAAAAAACACTGACCTTCGTGTAAATGCTTGGAGCAGACTAACATGTGAGCTGGAATGTTCTGGGACGTTATATTTGGTCTTTGAATGGCTGCAATCCAGGCCATCCGTGGCTCTTTGTTACTTCGGAAACATGGCTGAACAATTTCTCTTCAACGACGTAATCCAATAACAACCGATCTCTTTACCCGTCGGCTTCCCGTGGCTGTCATGCGACCGGCTATTGCAGTTAATAATACAAGGCTTCTTGACATTTTTGTGTTTCTTTTTATCGCTGTGTGACTGCTTTCAATTGAAAGCCTGCGTGCGCTAGTACCTCTTGCCACGAGTTCCCAGAATCCTTTGCGGTTTACCCCTGAATGACGTCACATTTTCAATCTCTATATAATATGCATGTTAAATTCAATTAAATTTCAAGTAAACCGGTTCAAGTCCAATTCAAGTCCCAGGTCATTGGTGTAAAAGTCCAAGTCAAGTCACAAGTCTTAGAACATTTTTTCAAGTCAAGTCTAAAGTCATAAAATTAATGACTCGAGTCTGACTCGAGTCCAAGTCATGTGACTCGAGTCCACACCTCTGCTAGACACACACACTTGCACAACTGCAATTAATCTTTCAAGATTGCAAGTGTAGTCTGGAGGCTTGCCTCCCAAGAGAGCTCCACACTTATTAAAGAACAGAAAAGAGAATAGTTTCATCTCAGAGGGAGATGACAAAATCTCACTACAGACATGAACATTCACACAGCAACAAGCACTTACCCCCAATTTCACTTTTTAATCATCTTCCTCATTACCATATGCAAATAAGCAGCATGTATTAACATCTGCGGTGGCTAATGACTGGGCTGTTTAGAAAGATTGGTTTGGATTGAACTCACAGCGCTTCGCTTGCTCGGGGTTCTGTGGGACAGTCAGCTGAGTCCATGGGGAGTATTGTTGGAAAAGATGGATTACAGTTTTTTTATAAGCATGATTATTTTCTCATACTGCTTAGAGAGATATCGCAGTGAATTACTGTGAAGTGACGGATAGAA
This sequence comes from Diplotaxodon limnothrissa, assembly GCF_057381915.1. Lineage (NCBI taxonomy): Eukaryota > Metazoa > Chordata > Actinopteri > Cichliformes > Cichlidae > Diplotaxodon > Diplotaxodon limnothrissa. The sequence continues at coordinate 30,200,108 of NC_140612.1, forward strand.
TCATATCATGCACCTCTCCTCAATAAAAGCCAGTAAGGAGTGGATCATCTTAAACAGATTTGGATAAATAAATCAATAAATCCTTGGTTTTAAGCCCCATTTTCTTCTTTTTTTTTCCCCTTCCCCTAAAAAATGATTGATGAGTGTTGTCATATAGAGTTGTCCTTTAGTTTCTAGGTAGTGACAGTTTTGGGGGGTTCTGTTGGGTTTAGATCAGGTGACAGAACCAGTGACGAATGTCCCAGTTAGTTTTTTTAATTTTTGCTTTGAGAAACTCCTGGGTTTCTTTTGCACTATGCTTTAGGTCCACTTGCACTGTGAAGCACCCTCAATTGAGTTTCGCAGATATGACGGAAAATGAGTATACTGCTTATGACTAAGATGCCAAATTACAGTTATTTACTTGCATTCCTAAACAGATAAAATTAGTTTTAGTGGTTGAATGTCATGCTTGGTCGATGCTTCAAGTCCAGTGTGGCCCAACTTTGTGGATAAAAAGGTGAATTCGGTTCAGTAAGTTTAGAATTTTTTTGATTTACACAAGACTTATTTATAAGGTATATTTGTGTTTTCCTTACACAAACACAACTAACAAATATATGAGTCATTTAAATGAGAGAAAAAGAAAAGCGAAACAACATGCCTTTTATATACTTTGTAAGCGTTGAAATGTTTATGTGTAAAATCTAATGGGCAGGGTTAAACACTGCCCATACTAATAATGCACATGTATTTAACACATCCCGGCTTAATGCAACATAAAGTAACCTGCAGGTACTCTCCCCGGTGACAGTGCCGGTTTGTTGGTGCTGTTGATCCAGACTGAAATGCATTAACTATAGCCATTTTTCCAGGCATTTATGTGCTCCACTTTAGTGATGTGACAATTCCCAAAATGTTCACTTTTTTTTTTTATCTTCATATTACAGAAAAATGTATGTCAGCCACTATTTAGTGCATATCTGTTTCCTAAAGTTACCCTTCTTTATGTTAATTGATAAATTAACATCAAAGTATCCCTTTGATGTTAATTTATCAAAAAGTGCCCAACTCAATTCTAAGAAAAAATGTAGAGTGATTAGAGAAAAATGCTTAACATAAGTTAGCTGTTTCAACCTCAATCTAGCAGATGCCTTTTAGTCAACAGAACTTCAGTAAAGGTTCTGCAATTTTATTTAAATATGAGAGATTCATACAATTTTTTTTTTTTCACACAAAAACTATTCTTCAGATTTTCTACATGATGCATTTTAGATATGAAGTAGGGGCTTAGTGCCATTAAGCTGTAAACCGTTGACTGCGCAACAATTTACTGATCAATAAATTGACTAAACGTTTTAGGATCAGTGCATTGTTGTTCATTTTGCTGCTGAGAGCATTTGATACACTTTATTTAAAATTTCTCTCCATTCATTTCAGGGCTGGGGTGTTTGGATGGGGTATCTGAGTCTTGTGTAGCATTAAAATCCTTAAATAAAAATTCAGCACTTGAGCACCATTCAAAACATCTATTGTTGATCTACTTTGCATTTCTGCCAGATATATAAAAGCTGCTTAAGGGCTCTAAAGGTGTAGCTGCTCTTTTTTTGTGAATCCACACACTAAAATTTGCATGTCTGAGTGCAGGCAGTATAGATGAGTCTATTCAAACCAATGAAGCTTGTGTTAAGTGTCTCCCCATGCTGATCTAACCTCCAAAGTCTTCTGTGACTTATGCATTAAGACAGATTAACCTGTAACCAGAAGTTTCTGCCCACTCTGCTGTAGCCTGGTAGTTCAGGGTAAACCCTTTTTTATTAGTAGCAAAACCTAATATTTAAAAAAATTCTCAGACTTAAGTGTCAGTGAGAGAGGAGTGTCTAAAGACTGGTGAGCAGTGGAGATCATAACCCTGTCATAGTTGCACTCTGTTGAATGTCAGTGTCTGCGTTCGTTTGCTCTATTTTCCACTATTCATCAAGGGAGTTGCTCCATATTTTATTCTTAGTATTTATTCTCTGCAGGCCCCACCAATGATGTTCTTGATGTGAGAATACCAAAGGTTCATGGTTCATCCACCACACACACACACATCGATCGCAGACCACCCACCATCTATACCCCACCTGTCCTTTAATGTCTTTAGACTCAAAATTCCCCATTACATAGAAATCTGTAGTAGTTTCCCATGTACGTCATAGCCATGCATGCCTAGATCCTATGCTGCATACGGCTAAACTCCACCTACATCTTTCTTACATAAAGAAATGCACTCATACTTGATTCACCCCCTGATGTGTGCTGCAGGCCTGTGAAGTGAGTCCATGCCAAGAAATCTCCTGCATCCATTGATTTCAGCGATCTATTTCTCTTTCTAGCTCATCCCCACCATGGAGTGCACCACTATTTCCCCCACAGTGTCGTGGTGACATGTAAAGACACATGTGGCGTGGCTGACGTTGTTCTAGACAGATTACCAGTCCTGAAATAGATCAACCTTTTTGTCTTTCTCTCCTCTGTTACCCCTCCATTCCAATTTCTCAACGGTATCCATCTCTCTATCTGACTGCCACACTTTGTTTTCCCTATCAAATAAGATGGATTACATCAATGCTGGATGAGATTGTGTGGAATTATGGATTTGTATCAAAGGTCAGCTGTCTTATGTCTTCAAGGATTAAATGGAGTATCAAAGGTCTGTGGGGCAACACTGCGTCCGTTAAAAGCAACAGCACTGTAAATTTGACCCAGACTGTCCTGTTACATTTGATCCACAGAGACCCCACACTTGTAGAAGCCTCTTTAGCTATTTTCACACATCAGCTCAGGAAAATATTGAGAGAATCCAGTTGGGACATTATCTAAATTTGTTCTTTCTTACATGTAGCACACAGCAACAGATCGCTAACCGTTGGCTGTTTTGTTTTACTTCCTTCATCATTTGGTTTAGGGAAAGCATGCAGGAGGCAGGAAACAGGATAACTAATTACTATCTGTAAATTCAAAGTACTGCTACCTGGTCTGTTCTTATATCTGCACATCACTGACTTTGTACTAGGGTACAGATCATTTAACACCCAATCAAACTGAGTAGTGTCTAAAAAAATGTAAAAATGGCTTTATATATCTTTAACACAAGGTCTTATTTGGGATAGATTTCTATTTCTTTCTGGACTTTACTCATTATTACTGTAGCAATTTAGTGTTGCTTTTAGACAAAATTCCCAAAAATTGTGCAACAGCCTTGTCATGTGGTAGAGCAGGGGAGTATACTAGAGTATACAATGCCGGTTATATGTTAAACAAGGTTTTCTGATTCAGGCTCTCTGCGCCGTCACATAAAAAGAGATGTTTCAGACATCGTTCATGTTAATTTTCTGCAGCACAAAATGATCCCTGTGAGTGCCGCCTCCTCAAATCACAAACATTATCAGATGTGTCAAATAAGACACGAAATTAATTGTGCAGAAAACTGCTAATCTTGGAATTTAGCGTACAGAGCTTTAAAATAAATATTTTAAATTGAGTTAATTATTTTAATGCTGAGCTTGCTCTCAGTACTGCTCTTTTATTCTAATATGACATAAAAGGCTACTGTCCCATAGCTAATAAAGGAAACCTGGAAATCGCTTTCATTTGTCAGTGGATCAAAGTTATATTAATTTCAATGATTGAATGACAGAAATTCTTGGTGTGCTTTTGTATTCTAGTGGCTGCACTTCTAGCAGCAAAAACAAAACTTATTATGGATCAGAGAAAAGTATTTAAAAAGCATTTAGACATTTTATGCATCAACACTGAAATGCAGGTAAATTCCACTGAGAATGCAGTAGGTAATTTGTGCTGCTAATTTTACAGCTAAGCATCATTTGTGATTTTAGTCAGCTGCACATATAAAGAGTATTCCCTCAACAGAGAGTCTGTCTTGCTTTTAAAACAAACTCTAAATAAAGGAATTTGCAAAAACATGGTACTTCCAACCAATTTTAAACCAAAACTCTGAATATAACCTGCTCCTGACTAGGTTATGTGTTCAGTATAAGTTACCATAGCAATTTATCAAGGTAAAAAAGAGAGCCACCTTTGTGGCACAAAAAATTCAAACTTCTAGTACATCGTTATGCATCAGCAGGAGAGATAAGGTTTCATGGAGGTAGCGAACAGCAAACAGTCAGCATTTTGGAGGCATTTTATGCCTGGTATGACAGCATTTCATTGTTTGACAAAGTTTTTTGGTAAAGTGTAAAGTGTCATCAAGTGCGATGACGCGACTGAAAAGCTCTGACGATGCTTTCCTTGTCAGTTTCTCCTCTCGCTAGCACACTCTTCCTCTCATTATTTTCAGTAACACTCATTGAGAAGTTTTTATTGCCCTTATGGGAACTTAAGCAACTTAATATATCACTTCACCTGTCAACTCCACGCTACAAGTGCTGTGTGTGTGTGTGTGTGTGTGTGTGTGTGTGTGTGTGTACTCACAATGAAAGCAGGAAAAGGAGAAAGTATTGCAACTTTAAATGAAAGCATTACTCAGTAGTCTCTGAGCTATAATGAGACTATTGTAGATAAATTAGCTGAAAGATTCAGTTTCTCTTATTCAGAGTGAGGAATGTGGCTCATTAACTTAGTAATGGTTTAGGACTACTACTCTATATAGCATATATTGGCATTTACCCAAAGCCAAGATATCGGTTTCTTACGGGAACAGTAAAAACTTGGATGGATGCCTTAGTAACTGTAATTTAATTGTAAACTGAGTCTCTTGCTTGGGCTTGTTAATCAAGCTGCACAGCAGTGCAAACTGTAATTAAAAGCAAAATTAATTATTTAATTTTGTGAATCATTGTTTCATGTATTCAGCAAAAACATAGAACAGTTGCACTTTCATTTTTCTTTACATTTTCCATAAATTTGAAGCTGCTATACAATAATAATAATAATATATATAATAAAGGGGCAAAGAGGATTTCAGGAAACAGCTATGTTGATAACAACTACTCTGTCCTTTTGAGTTTATCAAAATGTAGATATGATAGATTTACAAATATGTGTGATTGGACAAACATCTATAAAACCTTTTGGTAGCACTTTATAATATGGTCATAACTAAGGGTGTAATTACCCTAGAATTAAAGATCATTTCAACTACTTTCTAACTATATTTATCTACAAGTGCTTCCTGGTAGATACCATTGAATAAGGGCATAATAATGCAAGCTTTCACAAAAATGGCACTTCTTAAATAATTACAGTATAATTATTTCTTTATAACTATTACTTCTTTCCTATAAAATTATTAATTGAATTATTACTCCATTATTTAGTGCAGCTACCATAGCATTTTACCAATTCAAAGTGATTTTCAATTGTGGGCCAAATACGTGCACTTTAACTTTACGTCAACTGAACTGGTGAAACTCTGTCCTATCGTAAGAAGTAAATGTGTAAAATTACAGAAATCTATAATTTAATTACTTTCTTGTGCTCTTAATGGCCACTGGGGAGCTCTTTATTAGCAAGAAAAGCTGTAAATTGGCTGGATTGGAGTCTTTGCCAGGACTGATTCTCGGAATGTGAAATATCCCCTTATAGCCAGCTCAAGAAGAGTAGAGAGAACATGAAAGGATATGACAGCGGATGAAAGAAGAAAGTGTTTCAATAGAGAGGCATAAAATCCTAAAAGATGGAGACCGAGCTGAAGCTGAAGTGCTCGAAGCTCTGGCACTGGGCATTGCCAGCTCTTAAACACCGCTTCCATACACCCCCACTTCGTCCAGGAAAACTAATTACCAACACGTCAGATCTCCAGCTAGCTGCAGCTCCTGCCTTAGCTAATGTAACACCCTGTCTGTATTGCAGAACAATGTAAGAAGACGTGTCACTTCCTGACATCATACACGTGTGAAAGGAAAGCATTGCCTGTCGCGCTCATTCCGCCGCAGTTTTGAGAGAAATTCGTTTATTGCGTGACATTTAATTGAGTCAAAACATGTGCGCTCACCCTTTTGTTCACTGCAATTCCTGACTGACATCCTGAAAGTAGAGAGCGGAGAGATTGTCTTATGTAATGCTGAAATGGATGCGTGCAAAGCAAGTATCAGTCGCTCTGTCTCTTTCTCTCTTTTTCTGTGGCAGATGAAATGCCAAGGTAAAAGGGGTCTCTGACTCACGTTGCTGCTTTGAGGGTAAATTTACTATGTCATCAACCACGATAATGAAATGCAATTTAATCAAATAAAACTGGGGATACTCATAATGCTGCTTTGATTCACTAAATTATTTAATCTACTGCGAATGCCACTGTGTAAATACTCTTCACAGGCAAAATGATATATCTGGAGTAAAAACAAAAAAAGCTAAACTAAAAAAAGACATAACTCTGTTTGGCTTTACCTAAGTTATTCATACTTAATATTCTACCTTTAGCTGATGCATTAGGACAAAACAAATTTACAGCTCGGACTAATGGGAGTTTTGTCATTAAACTGTCAAAAGACAAGCCTTCCCAACAAATTTAATGGTCCACAAACCACTATTTAAAAAATAAGTTGCAATCTAAAAGGTTTCCAAGCAGAATCAAAACAAAATGTCGTGAAAACATCATCAAAATCTTTTTTTTATATCCATTTAACCTAGAAAAATCATATTCAGCATAGTTAACTCCATTTTTTCCCCCTTTTATCACTCACATCACACCTGCAGTGGTTTTATGCCCCACAGTTTCAATTAGGCTTATAAGAAAAGCATCTAATGGAACTAATACGAAGTGACGTTTTGCTTTTTAACCATCTCAACATCCATCCGGCTGTCTCCATTAGGCCATGTTTTTTTTTTTTCTTGTTTTCCTCTTGTTTGGTTCCTTAGTTACTCCGACTGATGAAAGCATCCACCGTTTCAACTACTGGGCTTTTAGCTATAAAGGAAAAGAAAAGCACCTCGTGAGTTGTGGTTGTGGCTTTAATTTCCTGGGTGATTTCTTACCAGGAGGCAATCTTGGGACAGCTACTCTAAACAATGATGTCTAGAACCATCAACATTTATATTAAAATGATAGGGTAAAGGAAAAGGTTAAAAAAATCCTATTTATAGTTGTTTATACACTCATTGGACACTTTAGAAGGCACACCTGCTGTGGCAGATGGGCTGAGTATTTCAGAAGCTGCTGATCAACTGGGATTCTCTGGAGTTTACAGAGAATGGTTCAACAAAGAGAAAATATCCAGTGAGTGCCAGTTCTCTGGAAGGCTAGAAGATTAAACCATTGCCTTGCCTGATGATTTATTCTACAGCATTCAGATTGTAGGCTCAGTGTTTGGGGTAGACACCATGAAAGCATGGATCCACCCTCCGTTGTATCAAATGTTCAGGCTAGTGTTGATGTAATAGAAGGTTTCCGCAGTTTCCAGATCTCAATCCAGCAGAGCACCTTTGGGATGTGGTAGAATGGGAGATTGGGATCATAGATGTACAGCTGATAGATCTGCAACAAATGTGTGATGCTGTCATGTTAGTATGGACAAAATCACTGTAATATTACAGTAATATTTCCAGCACATTGTTGAATTAGTGCTATGAAGAATAAAGTGTATAATGAATATATATACTTTATTCAAATGGGCCATCAGACAGGTAGTAGCTTTGCTAGCGCCCATTAATATTTGATAATATATAATCATTTTTCATATAAAAATACAGTTTGAAAATAATATTTTCCATAATTTATTCATATGCCAAGAATTGTTTTAACTAGTTTGCAACTAGTTTTGAGAACAACAGGGAAATCCGATAGTACTTTCACCTTTACCTCTTTCATATTTTGAATTTACACAGACCAGCTTGGAAACTTTTTTTTCCCTTTCCAAATGTCATTAAAATTTCATATACAAATCTCAAAACTTCCTGCATAACATAATGTAAACATAATTGTACAGTTGATAAATTGTGAATGACATGGAAAAGGTAATTTTCCACTACAGATGCTTCATGTGTGAAAAGGTGACCATGACAAACTGTTTTGTTCCTAACCTACTGTGTGCCATCTAAGTTCACAAAGGTCTGGGCCTTGTGATGAAACCTGCTGTCACTGGGAGAGTGTGGGTGGTGTCAGCTTTAAGCATATCATCTGTCAACATGCTGCAAACACACATGCATATACACACATACAAATAAGCACACACACACACACGTGTACCGCTTCTCTGTACTCATTTTGGCATTCAAGGCCAGGGGATAATAGTGTCACTGTGTGTAAGGTTTGCATGCATGGGTTCGTGCGCACTCTTACCCTGCCTCCAGGCTGTATGAGTGTGTGCTTTTGTGCTCCTCTTTGTGTGAGTTGTATGCTGTTGGCAGGGGAGACAGCCAGACACATGGCACATGGCAAGTGTGTAAGCAAGTCCCAGAAACACCTGAGCCCCAGTGTTTGTGTATATGTGTTTGTGTGTTTGTTTGTGTGTATGTGTGCGTGTAGGTGGGTTCCCATGTTGAGAGGTGATCGCCTCACCACAGCACCTGTCACTGAGTGTTGATGGCGAATGCTGCTATTCTTACTAGCATCACTCTAATTGGTCATTAGTGCCCAGTCAGTATTGGAAATCCTTTTGGAAGTAGGAACTCTTTAGAAATCTGCCTGTTTGCAGGTTTTGCTGGCACATTGTCCATTTATTTCTTTAAGCTTCAGATCTGCATTTCTCACAATTCTTTGCAGCATCCACTAACTTTCTCAGTTATTACTTATCCTGTTGGAAATAGTTTCCAACACACTGTAGCTGCATTGTTTGAGGCGAGCTGTGAACGGATCCATTCGTGGCATAAAAGTCAGCGCTTAACAAAGATGGAGATTATAGATAGCATTCTCTCACACAGTCAGGTTTTGCCTGCAGTGACAGGCTGTTGTCATTCTTAATAGCATTCCTCACATGCCAGTGAATCATGAATGTCTATAGAATGCAAATAGCATCTAGAAACCAGACAAATCTTGAAAAATATTGTGTGTCAGGAAGGTATGTCATCTGGAAAGACTATAGGACAGCGATATAGAGTGGTAAGACTCACTCCATTCCCTTTCTTAGAAGGCAGACACTCAATACTCAGGCATTAGATTACACTTGGCCTTTGTCTTGATCTCAACAACAAACTTGTAATTTTTCTGGTTCTTAAAAGACTACGGTTTGTTTAAATTCTTATGCTGTACATTTAACATTGAGCAAGTTGAAACAAGGGACAAAAAAAAAACCATTTTCTCCCCTGGCTAATTATTCTGCCCTGAAGCACTAGAACTTTTCCCCCATAACAGAATTTATCCAAAAGCTATTCATACCCTTAACCTATAGTCACCTGTGATCACCTGTAATCACCCATGCTAATTCCGTGACTGTATGTGCACAGTAATAGTTCATCGTATGTTTGTGGTGCTGATGACTTCTTGGTTTAAAGGAGTTCTTTGTTGTAGTGACGTCACAATACCAGAAATTTAGTAGCTGGTACCAATGTCAGTAGAATTACACAGTTCTCAATGCCCAAGTAAATATCAAAAGAAGACGAGTTCCCTGTGTACTTAAATATAAAACCTCTTTAAAAAAAAAAACAAAACCCTGATGCGGTAGCTGATCTTTTATTTACAATCTTAACAGACTGAAATTTTGGGAAGGTTGCCAAATTGCATGTAAATGTTACATTGTTACATTGGCATAAGTATTTAATGTTAGCAATTGCAAACATTTTAACTTATTGAACTGTGTTGATCTCACAATGGCGATGCCAGCTATCTCAAACAAAATATATACAAAATATATTTTCTACATGTAGTTTTTGGTGTGACATTTGTAGTTTTTCTTCCCCTGCACTACCTACAATACCTACAAAATAAAGAAAAAAAAGTAAAATCAATCATTTTCAGAATTTTGGTATCAGGAGGTATTTTGGTTCTAGTGGCATCTTTACTTCCTTTTCACCAAGTACTTGTACACAAGAGATGGTCTGATTATTAGGAAGTGCTCTTTAATACAAAGTTAAAGACCTTACAATATACAGTGGCTTGCAAAAGAATTCGGCCCCCTTGAACTTTCCCATATTTTGTCACATTACAGCCACAAACATGAATCAATTTTATTGGAATTCCACGTGAAAGACCAGTACAAAGTGGTGTACACGTGAGAAGTGGAACAAAAATCATACATGATTCCAAACATTTTTTACAAATA